>NC_142586.1:66419724-67044724 GCF_965207765.1 Zootoca vivipara
TAAAAGCGTTGGATTTCTCATGTTCATTGTCCAACCTGCCATTGCATCTGTCTTAAGGGCTAAGCATCCTCATGAAGGATAAGGCTGTTGGCAGCTATCAATTGCATTTTTCTCCCTCTCTCATAATAGTTGAAGCCAATGCCATGCAAAGAAGCTGAATGTTGGACAATTGAGGACAGACCAGAAGGATTAGCAATTGTTTGCTGAAGCTTGAGAATGATTGTCGAGCAGGGGTGGAGAATCATTTCCAGTTTGCTGTGGGGTGGGGTGGGGGGCTGGATGCTGCAGTGCCCTGACCTGTCCCCTGTGGACCATTCACCTGTCATTTACCTGATGTCACCATGACATCACCTGAAGCATTTTCCTTTGCCCACATGGTTTGAAATCAAATTATATGGGGAAAGACATAATGTTTTGCAAGCTCTGCCAATCAGCTGATTGTTGGAGCTTGCAAAACTCTGTACCTTTGCAAACACTGACAATTCACAGGCACACTTGCAAAGGGCACAAGGCTTTGCAATCAGCATGGAGCTGCATCTTACCTGCTCCGCACCTAATGCCAAATATACATGTAGGGCAGGTAGGCACGGCTTGACCAAAATGGCCAAATGCAGAGGCCTGCCAGTCTTAATAAGATCTACAGGCCAGAGGTTCCCCACCACTGCTGGAACGTATTGCTTCCTTTATAGATTCAATTTATCCTTATACAGTATTTATGTTAGAAGATATTTGAAACTGGAAAAGGGGCATGGAGAAAAAGGAGTGATTACGCCTTTGCTGCTCAGTACACTTGAGTGGATAATGGAGCTCTGTATTTTTGTTCCATGGAACTTCATTAAGGGACTTTAATATGGAATATAAATTTTACTTTAAATATAGTAAAGAGCACCATTTTTAACCTGGATCACCGCAAAAGGAATGACACGACTTAAATTTTGGAAGGAGTGAAGATATTGAATCTCTTGTAACTGGGGACTTAATCATGTGCTCATTCTGGAACTAGGCTATCAAAACATGATAATTGGTTCCATCTTGTCTAAAGTATTCATATAAAAAGCTTAAAATGCAGTGAGGTCACCCCCCCCTGCATTTCTAGCCACATATTTACAGTACATTGTTTTTGCATTAACTTTTTTGTTTGTTTCCCATCCTTTGAATCCCCCCAGAACCTCTATTAGTGAAGCTCTCATCTGCACATGGGGCAGTAACTATTAGGGTATGCTCACATTACTGCTTGCCCCACTTCCTTGGCAGAGAGTGATAGTTGATAGGTGTCGGGTGCCCTAGCACTGTGGTGCAGAGATCGCGCCGGCGCCCCCGCCCCACCCTGTTTCTTGCCGCGGCTGGTGGGCAGGCGCGGCACGCGGCGGCCCCTGGCAGCCCGGCGCCCCACGCCACCCAGCCTTCCCCTAGAGCTGGCCCTCATAGGTATGATATTGTTATTTATGCGGACCCAGAAGAAAAATATATCTGCACTTGCTATCCTCTTGTAAACGTAGATCTGGGAAAGGTATGGGTCACCCTTATCAGGACACCTAAAGAGTCGGCAGAAACGCTTTTTCTAATGCTGACATTGGAAAGTGGCACGTATCCATGTGGTAGCAATAGTTGGCATTCTGGCTTAAAACACACCTAAAACATGCCCTAAATATCAAGCTGAGAGAAGGAACCTAGGTAGAGCTAGCAAGAATCTTTCTCTCTGGAAGTAGCAAAAGAGGCATTGGGTGAAATGGAAGTTAATTGTGAAGTCACCACCTCCCCCCCCCCCCGCCTCTTTCTCATTCACTTATATATGCATCATTCACAGCCACTGCATTCTTTCCAAACAGGGCTGAACCTCAGAGTGGCTGAAATCCAGTCCAGTTTGTAATGCACAAGCCTAGGAAGAAAATCTCTCCTGCTTTCTTAGCAGACTACTGGATAATCAGTGATGAAGTAAAAACTTGGCAGCTTCTAATTCAGTGGAGAAAAAAGTTGTTTCCACTTGCTTCATAATGACATGCTGGCTCCTCTCTTTCATGAATAAACGGCACCCCAGGAACCTGGATGCCCAGGGAAGGCTCTCTGACCCCTTTACATTGCATTAGTTCTGACATTTTTTCCTGGTTTCAGGAGAGAGAAAGAAACAATTAGCTTTATCTCCAGGCAGCTCTTTTATGCATAAATGGTATTCCTTTGTCTCCCACTGAGTTAGCCTTCTGGCATTTCAGCTTGGCTATGAGTCATCTCTTTTTTCCTTTTTTTTTTTTTGGTGGCTGGAAATGACTCACTGCAACAGGCAAAGAAAAGAAAACAAACCAATTTCAAGTCTTTTTGCTTTCTAAACTGAAGCCAACACTTAACATTTTAACTTATTTGGCCATTTTAGTTTACAAGCCTGATAAAACTAGCAGGAACACACAAAACTGCAAGACTGAGAACTGAAAGAAATTGGGATGGGGTGGGGCATTTGACAACCAGTGTGCAGGTCATATGAAATTGGGGGTGGGTGGGTGTGATGAGTGCCATTTTCCTACTCAGGGTGCTGCAGTAGGGCACTTGGTTTGCATGCTGAAAAACCCGGGTTCAATCTCTGGCATCTCTGGTTAGGATTTGCTGGAAAAGACTCTTGTCTGAAAACCATGGAGAGCAGCTGCTAGATAGTGTTGACAATACAGTACTGAGCAAATAGACCTTGTAGCCCCCTAAGGCAAGCAGCTTCCAGATCCATTGGTAGATTATTTCACATTCTTTTTCATATCTCCAGAAAGAGCCTAAAGTTTCCCTTCTATGGCATATGACATAGAGGGGAAATGGGATTCCCTTTGTGGGATTTCTTACAGAAAAATAGAAGTTGATTCAGATTCCCCTCCCTTTCTTCCCCCTGCCTCCACTAAGGCATTTAATTTGTTCAGTGTGATTCATGTGCCCAAAGAAGTGTTTGGTTTAGCAATTCTTACCTTTCCGATCACTTTTTAAAATGGCATTTAAAGTGTGCATGATGTGCACGTTACAAATCTGCTGTGGGGAAATGCTGCTTCAGCAGCAGCTGGGATTATAGCAGCTGTTGTAATATTTGGAGCTGCTTCAGTGGCCAGAACAGAGCATAAACCTTTGTGTGGTCCTGGGCATTTTCTTGTAGTATCGTTATTAAAAGGAAATAGAAAATTCCCTTGATGGGATGGGACTTGCCCATCAGGAGCACTCTGGCATCCACCAGATTCATGAAGTCCATTAATTAAGTGCAGTTATACTGTGCAATCCAGTGATGGTCCTTGTGTTCACATTTCCACTGTGGGCATTGGTGCTGATCCAGCTGCCTGCCTGCATCCTGAGCAATGCAGCGTGCTTATAAAAGAAGGCTCTTGGGTGACTTGTCTGATACCCTTTCTTTGCTGAAAGCTCATTGTGATGAACAATGACACCACTATTATATATCGCAGGTGGAAACGGGCCAAGATTTAATTGCTAAATATAGGCCAACGCTGTTAAGTTTGCCATTGTGCTGTTCTTTCCAGGGCCGTGCCTTGCTATCTGAAGCTTCATCTCGGCTTTTAGCTGGCCTAAAATTGGATATGGGTACTGGGGGAGGCAAAGACGCAGGCAGACACAACCATCCATCCATGCAATCAGTGTGGTGAAGGCCGCCGAGTCAGAATCTCTCAACATAACCTACCTTACAGGGTTGTTGTTAGGATAAAATGGAGAAGTGTGTACACTGCCTGCACTCCCTGGAGGAAACGCGGGGTATAAATGTAGTAAATAAAGAAGTGTTGGTGATACTGTTTGTTCTGAGATAGATTGATTATTATTTTTTTACAGATCATCACAAAAATATAAGTGGTTAGGGAGGGGAAGGAAAATAGTGAATTCATATTGGGAAAGGAAATGAATACCAAGTTAGTCAGCCCAACTATTTTGTTTCCTTGATGGTCCTCAGACTTTTTGTTACTTAACATGTTGCCAAGGCACAATGTGTGATTAACAAAAATTAGTAAGTGTTGTAAGTGAAGCTAATACATCCACTTACCGTTACCCAAGAGTGGTCCTAATATGTGTAAAATTTCTGGGGGTGGGGCAGGGGAGAGAGAGGGGGGGATTGTGCTTGCTTGTATGTATCAGGGGTAACTAATATTTTTTAAAATTATAATCTATATTAAATTTTAGAATGACTAGCCTTTGAACCTTAGGACTCATGTATCTTTAGTATTTGCATATAAGAGGGCATTGCAGCCAGTGAAATTTCTATATTACAGTCTGCAGGGATTTGAAAATCTTCCTTGGCCAAAGCTTTCTCATTCATCCAACTATTAAACATACATAAACCCTAATGTTGAAAGACTGGCTGTGGCGTTTGCCCATTCTTTGGGGATACGTTTGTATTGGGGGAGAGAAAGGGTTAATAGG
Source organism: Zootoca vivipara (assembly GCF_965207765.1). Classification (NCBI taxonomy): domain Eukaryota; kingdom Metazoa; phylum Chordata; class Lepidosauria; order Squamata; family Lacertidae; genus Zootoca; species Zootoca vivipara. The sequence goes on from NC_142586.1 coordinate 66,424,111, forward strand.
TTGACCAACAAGAAAGCCCAGAGGCGGAGCCTACCTGATTTTGAGGCTCAGCCCAGAGGTTTTGACCAGGCATCCCCAAACTTCGGCCCTCCAGATGGTTTGGACTACAATTCCCATCTTCCCTGACCACTGGTCCTGCTAGCTAGGGATCATGGGAGTTGTAGGCCAAAACATTTGGAGGGCTGCAGTTTGGGGATGCCTGATTTTGACAGTTAGTTAGTTTGGTTGGTTCTTTGGGGGGTGGAGATAGAGGAGTGAGAGTGAGTTAGAAACCAGGGACAAGACTGAGAGGGGATAGAGTGACCGCATTTCGAATATATTTTAAAACTTGTTTGTGTTTGAACTAAACTTTAATCTTCATTGTTAACTCTACCTGACTGAGACTCAATACTTCACCAGGGAACCCTGGTTTTTTTTCCACAAAATCTGTGGCAGCGGAAGAATAAAGTAGTGGTGTACAGGTCAATACGGTAGTCCGTGAAATGACCGGGGGCTCTGTACAAACACCACACTGGCCATCCCAGATCCACACTTGCCATATCAACAGCAAGCTAGCTGTTCAAATCTGTCCAGTTGTCTAGATAGCACATATTCTTTTCTTTGGTCCAAATAGATGTCTTATTTCCCATGTATTTTTGCCATTTTTTAAAAAACCCTGAAGATACCTCACATTCAAGCTTAACTGATATCTAGCTTTGCATTTCAATCAATATAGTCATACACATAGTTGAGAAATAGCCAAAAAAATGCATTGATCTGAATATGCTTTATCTCTCTTGTTTCTGTAGACTATCTATTTGGACAATGATGTTTCTTCCTTTGTTCAAATCAGAGGCTCAGTTCCACTCTTTTGGGAGCAACCTGGGCTACAGGTAAATAGCAAAAATCACTAAGGCTGCAATCCCAAGGCAAGAGGTGGGATTGAAGGCAGTTTAACCACCATATCCAATGCCCTGCCAAGTGTCAAGGCAGAAGCAAGAACAGAGGAATATTATCCATCCTTTTTTGCACTTTGATTAGTTATTATTTAAGAGCTTCCTTTCCACTGGGAATACAGTGGTACCTCAGTTTAAGTACACAGTTGGTTCCAGAAGTCTGTACTTAACCTGAAGCGTACTTAACCTGAAGCGAACTTTCCCATTGAAAGTAATGGAAAGTGGATTAATCCGTTCCAGAAGGGTCCGCGGAGTACTTAAACTGAAAGTACTCAAACCGAAGCGTACTTAAATCAAGGTATGACTGTAATGGGAACAAAATAAAGAGTTAGAGGGGCTGCTGAACATGTCTGTCTTTCTCCCTGGTTCTGGATGTGATGTCTTTGGATCTTAGCTGCTTCCTGGTCCTTGCTTGGAATGCCTCCTTTTGGCCCTACTGATGGTTGGAGTTCTGGCATCAACGGGGCCAGGACAACCAAGGGTCCAGTTGCGAAGAGGAAGTACCCATCTCCCTCTATAGTGTTGGTGCTCTGTCTCTAACCTTGTAGAGAGAGATGTGATCTATCTTACAACCCCTGAGATGTCAAAGAGGCCTGATGCTGTGGTTAAGGTAACTTTGAAAGTTGCTATGCCAACATTTGTGATATTAATATTCAAGATGCTGAGATTTGAGGTGTTGTGTTTTTTTATTAAAAAAACTTGTGTGCTGTGATGCAGTGCTTCTTATAAAGGCCACACTGTAGCCATTGGCAATGAAAAAGGGAGGCACCAAAAGCAGAGTTTTGCCAGCCACAACCTGAAATGGTTGCCTACAAATTGGGTCAAAACTGTTTTTAGAGAATAACTCCTTTATTCGAAACAAAAAAATAAAAAAATTCCTTCCAGTAGCACCTTAGAGACCAACTAAGTTTGTCATAGGTATGAGCTTTCGTGGTATCTGAAGAAGTGTGCATGCACACGAAAGCTCATACCTATGACAAACTTAGTTGGTCTCTAAGCTGCTACTGGAAGGATTTTGTTTTTATTTTTTGTTTCGACTACGTCAGACCAACACGGCTACCTACCTGTAACAAATCCTTTATTTGAATCATGAATGGCTCCATCTCTGTATCACTCGGGAAGATCATATGGTCTGGTTTATACAAAGAAGCTGTTACCTTGAAACTTAATATGCATATTTTAAAAAATATTGATTATTCAAAACTCGACCTGTTTGTTTTTGTAAGCTCAAATACTTTTTATAAGCTGATTGTTTATCCTGTAAAACGATTGAACCTGGCTAGCTAAAGACAACACTTTCTGCTTGTTTATTTTTAACTGCAGTGGTTCAGGCATGGTCTGTGCTTTAGGACAGCAGTTATATCTGTGTATGTACAGAATAGATACTTACATGAGCTCTGGAATGTGAGTTAGGGACAGATTCAAGAATGCAATGAATTCAGTGGTGTTTCCCCCAGCAGCTATGCCTGTTATATTCATCGGTGGCCCTAATAAGGAAACTCACCTTGACAACTGGAGGGTCAGTTGGATAGAGGATTCTGGGCAAGGTGAACCCATGGCCATTCACTGGGTGTTAATTTGATTTTGCATTCATTTGTCAGTGTTGTTAGCTAATAAAATGTGTAATTTGTGCTTTGAGTGCCATATGGGGGTGACGGTGTGGTTGCTAAGAGATAATTAAGGAACATTTTCTTTGAATGAAAAAGGGAGACATCTAGTGACTCATGTTTAAAATGATTGCTTTCTATTATTTTCATTGTTATCCACTTAGGTTGGCTCCCATCATCTAAAACTCACCAGAGGCCTGGAAGCTAATGCTCCTGCTTTTGACAAGTAGGTTTAATTGCAACGCTGCTGATAACTGAGTAAAATCGGATGTTACTGTTTGCATTCCAGGGTTTCCCAGAACATCATCATGGTGTCCAGGGCCAGCTCTAGGTAGAGTCCCGGTGGTGCAGGGCGCCAGGCGCGAAGCCATGCTGCACCCTGCGAGGGCGGGGGCACCAGAGCGATCTCCACCCCTCAGCGCCAGGGCGCCTGACCTGCTCGAGACTGCCCTGATGGTGTCACATCTTTCTTCTTTCAAATCCCACTTCAAAACTCACCTTTTTATGAGAAGCTTTTTGGTTGAATCCCTACAACTGCAGACATAACACTTAACCATAGAATCATAGAATTGTAGAGTTGGAAAGGATCCTGTGGATTGGGTAGCCCAATCCCCTGCAATGCAGGAATATGCAACTGTTCCATATGGGGATCGAACCTGCAACCATGGCATTGTCAGCACCATGCTCTAACCAGCTGAGCTAACCATATATAAGGGATCAAATATTGGCTGTGGGGTCAGCACGCTGCTCTCCACTTCCCTATTGCTCCTGCTGGTCATTATGCCAGCATCTGGCGGTAGAGCAGGGAGAAATGTCAGGGGTTTTGCTAAGGGGAAAAAGAAGCTATCTGCATTGTGGCTGCTACATCTGAAGACGGTAATGTTACTAGGCTTATTTAAATTATTGTCTTAATCAGAATTTAGGTCTGGGGTTAGGAAACTTTTTTTTTAGCCTAACCCTCATCTCCCAAAGGGACACATACTAGTGACAGGTGGGGCCAAATGAGAAGTAGGTTTTGGGTTTGACTGGAGCTGGCGCACATGCAACTCTCACTGTGAACACATACAGCACACACAGCATGCATATACACATCACATGCCAAATACTTGTATAGTATGCACACATAAGCTTGCAACCCCCCCCCCATCCCACACCCCCAGCTGGAACAAAAAAAAGCATTTTAGGTTTTTTCTTTGTAACACTTCAAACAGCACTGGATGCTTCAGTTGAGGGAAGAATCTCATTTCAGGGGGAGGGAGGAGAATTCAGTTCGTGTGCTAGAAAGGTGGGATATTTTGTAGCACTAGAAGGAAGAGATCTTGATCTGCCACCAAAAAGAAGTTAACTGTGCATTTGCTACCTTTATTGCACAGTTGGTTTTGAAGACTAGTAGATTTCCCACCCCCCACCTGTATAATAAGCTGTTCTTGCATTTACACAACCTCTTAGGAACTACTAAAGCCAGGTAAATGGCACAAGGCTGTGTGCAAAGAGTGGTGGACGGCTATTGAAATAGATAAAGATCCCACAGGTAGAGCAATTCAGGTGATATAGGAGGGAATCAGTCCATTGTAATGCTTCTCAGAGAATGTTGTGTGTTTTTTAAGGCCGTCCCTGCTCCACATGTGTTTTATGAAGAGTTCTAGGGCTCAGCTATACAGCTGCAAATAAAATGTTTTGAATGTGTTGTAAAATGCAACTGAGACACCAGATAGCAACTGTGAGCTATAGCAAATTCAATGCATTTTTCAAAATGATTTTTTTAAAAAATATATTAAGGTAGATTTCACCCTAGTTCGTGTCTAATATTTATGAAACCAAAGCATTCTGTTTCTACTTTTGCAGGCATATAATGCTCATGAAAGAACAATATGGTAAACAAGTGATTGTTAACCTGTTAGGAAGCAAAGGAGGAGAGGACGTCCTTAACAGGGCTTTCAAGGTAAAAACAAAAAGCAAATACATGTGTGTTTAGTATAACTGGGATTATTGGGAGACTTGATAAAGTTTGTACATATGAATGTTTGCTAAAAAGGCATTATTGTCTAGCCTTTGCAATTACCATCACAATGTCAATTGTAAATGTCATTTTAAACCAGGGGTCAGATGCGGCCCACGAAGACTGTTTTACCAGCCCACGAGCTGCCCCCGAACCGAGCCGCCCGCTTGGTGAGTCCCTCACACGCTGCACTAAATCAGCATGGTGCGGGGACTCGCCGAGTGGCGGCGGAAATCATGTCTGCACACGCGCTGGAACCGGAAATCACGTCTGTGCATGTCCAGACACCTAAAATCGCTTCTGTGCAGGGTCGATTTTCGGCATCTGGGCATGCGCAGACACAATTTCTGGCATCTCGCTGTGCCAGTCCGGCCCACAGACGATCTCCATGGGAGTGATCTGGCACATGGTCGGTAAACTTTGCCGACCCCTGTTGTAAGCGCATCAGTTAAATCGATAAACAAAACTATTCTTGGTTATTTAAGCCTATACAGACATGTAAATTTGACATGTATTTTAATATGTGGTTTTATTTTACAATTTATGCTTTTAAAATTGCTGGTTTTATTTTGGAAAACATTACATTAGCTTGATTTTTAACACCTGGATTTTTAATTTTTACATACATGCTTGGAGGTTTTGATGATTAAGTAGTATATAAATCCTGTTAAATAAAATATTTTAAAAATCAGTTCTTTTGAAAATCATCAATATTTCCAAAGGAAGGATATTTCCACCTAAAGCAGAGATTGCCAGATCATATTATTTGTATTTTAAATATTTTTAAAATTAAATAGCAGAATGCCTTTGAAATTACAACCATATTTGTCACTGAGAAAAGAAAGAGGAACCCATGCAGTTAACTATTACAATTGTCTCTTATCATCCCACCCAACAGCCCCCATGCCATATGACCTGAAAACCTTTTTGACCTGGCAAGCCAGATCTTTTATCTCCTTCCACCCTGCAGGCCAACTTTGACCCATAGGTGGTTTTGCCCACCTGTTAAGAGTTGGCAGGTCCAGGGAGATAATGAACAGATTTCAACTCCCCACACAACAGCTGTTGCACAGGGAGTTCAATCCTGCTTTCTGCAGGCTTTTGGTATGCAGAGGCATTCCCTGCAGGAGACTCTCACACAGAGCAGGATGTGTTCAATGTGATCATTGTCCATGCTGGCTTCCCACAGTGAAGTAGGGCACACAGCCAAACCAAGCAGGGTTGTACACCACCTCCACTGTTACCCACCACGTGACATTACCTACCCATCACTGTGATGTCACCTAATTGACAAGTGGGCGCAGTTTAGAATAAATGATTTATTGGACCCAAATTGGAACCCCAGGTGGACCTGAAGTCCCCACTCCTTTTATTAAAATATATATATTTAACAATTGATATTGTTTTGATATACCACTTGATTGTAATAAAACCTCTAAGTGGTTTGCAAAAATACGTGATGCTGTGCTGCGTCTGAGCTGGATCTCCCTCCTTCTCCAAGGGGGGGGGGGACACTGTTCCTCACAAGCAAGTTGATCAAAGATCAACGCCTGTCGATCAAAGCCTGTTGATCAAGACTGGGCACTTTGCTCCAGTCACTACAACTGATGCTGGCCAAACCCTTATTCATTCATTCATTTCATAAAATTTATACAGGCACTACAGTCTCTGCTTTCTACCCCATAGGGAGAGGAAGTTGAGGCATGAGCATGGACTGAGTCCTTAGGTGGTTCCATTTCTTCTCCCTCACAAACTCCCACTGTGCATTGAAGTTCATTGTCAGTATTGCTCCCCTGTTAGGTCTTATCCTCCCTCTCAGTATCACCTGTAATTCCTGTTAGAGATGATAATTTGTCATTTCTCTGTAATGTTAATGAGTAGCCCAGCTGCACAATTGGGTACCATGCTTTGAACAATGATTCATGCTGAGATAGTAATGGTTTAGTCTGATGTCATTCCCAAGTATGGTCCCTAATGCAGCTGTCTGTAAATAGTCACTGAAGTGTGGGCAGTTACCAAAGAAACAGATCCAACGGCAGTAACAGACCGTGGAAGCATGACTCTCCTCTAGTTATAAGCAACTCTTAACATCGTCAGTGCCTGAAGCGCCTCTTCTCCTGAATTTATTTTGGAACCTGGCCATTTGAACTTTGAAATGAGCTTGATAATAGTTCTAAGTGAGCAAACACAGGAAGCAAGAATGCAGCCATGTTTAATATCTCAATCTAAAACATTTGCACCAATACCTCTCCCTATATGCAATGCAGCTGAAAAGGCAGGATAGAAACACTAAATAAATGTATAAGCACTTTGCCTCATGTGGCTTTCTGACAGTGCACCTGGAGTGTTTTCTGCTGGTATTTGGGGGGTGGGGAGCAGCAGCATATCTTGCATTCTTGCTAAGGTAGCAGAGCTTCCTTTGAATCCTGGGCCTCTCACCTCAGGTATCTTCAGCACAGGATTGCACTCTGAGTATGTGCTATTATTCGTACTTTCAAGCTGGTGTAGTAAACTGGATCACAACTTTATTTTTAATTTTTGCATTATTTCATGCCCTTTTGCAGGGTGGTGTAATTTTTATTCTGTCATATCTTCCAATCCATAGGAGAGACTATAGAATGGGCATTTAGGTTGTGAGTACAAAATACATATTGGCATGAAGCTGTATTCTGACTACATACAACTACATACTAATATTTTATGTGACATCATGTGGCAGAAACATGATGTGTGGGACACAGGCCCACACAGTCTAACTGAGGCCTTAGTTTTGGTTATAAATTGAGCAGTACTGATTGGTGCAACAACAACAAAAAACACCTAAGGGAATTGAATTTTAAAATATGCAGGGAATATTGTTGAATTTACAACTTAGCATCATGATTAGCAGTTCAGTGCATATTATCATATATATTTTTCTGCAAATGATGAATACAAAAGGTTTTTCTCTCTGTCACTTTCCTTTGCAATTAGAAGTTGCTCTGGGCATCATCCCATGCAGGAGACACACCCATGATTAATTTTGATTACCACCAGTTTGCAAAAGGTGGGAAAATGGAGAAGCTTGAGAATTTGCTGGGGCCTCAGCTGAAGTTGCATTGGGAAGAGTTAGGCATCTTCACCAAGGGCGAGCATGCGGGTTTCCGGTGAGTGTCTTAACCCTTTGATACCAATTGTTTGTGCTTTCCTTTTCGAGCTTCCAGATGTACATTGACTCTGCATATGGAAGGTTGCATCCTCATTGGATTGGGGCAAAGGAAGCTAACAGTAAACAACACAACTCTCTACATATTTATGTATCTGCTTCTTCTTTCCCCTTCTTCCCTTTTCAGCAGGTTTTTAAAAAGTAGTTGTTTTTTGGGATTTGTGGGAATGCTAAATCTTTTCATTCTTTGACTTGATTTTTGAAGTCAGCAGATGGGTACCTTGCGAACCAACTGCCTGGATTGTCTGGATCGAACAAACACCGTTCAGTCCTTCATAGCACTTGAGGTGAGTGATCCACCAGACATTTTGCAGGAATGCTCCCCCCCCCTTTTTCATGCCTGCATTATGTCCGTCTTGTGAAAAGGTGAAAGATGGTGTCTTTCTCATACATATCTGGTTGGCCAAAGTGAGGACAGGATGCTTGGCTCTTTCGTCAGATCCAGCAGGGCTCTTTCTTACGCTTTGAGATTAATATCCTGAGCAAAATCCTTAATGTAACAACCAGCAGCAAGTTTGGGGTATGATGAGGGCAGTGATCTTATCTGTTTCTCTCGGGCTTATGCCTCTTTTTTTCTCATCCAGGTTCTGTTCACTCAGCTTGAGAGCCTGGGATTAAACTCCAAGCCTATAGTTGAACGTTTCCTGGAGTCTTATAAAGCAATGTGGGCCCTCAATGGACACAACCTAAGTAGGATTTTTACAGGCAGCCGTGCCTTGGATGGAAAAGCTAAGGTAGAGGAGACAAGTGATAATTGTCATATTCTTGGAAGCTGTCGCTGTGAGTTAAATAAATGCTATTAATCCTTTTGTTACACAGGTTGGGAAGTTCAAGGACGGGGCGCGTTCAGTGTCACGGACAATCCAGTCAAACTTTTTTGATGGTGTGAAACAGGAAGCCATTGACTTGCTGCTTATGGGTGATTTCTACAGTGAAGAGCAAGCGGAAAAGGAGAGGATGCTCATGGACCACACGGCATTGCTGAGTAAGTAAGATTTAGTTCTGACTTTCTTTCTTTTTGGTATTGGTGTGTAAAGGAATTAGCAGCTGCAGCTCAGAAAAAAGTCAATGAAAATAGTATATGTAAAAGATGGGAAGACAGACAGACAGTTCCAACTCTGCCCCATGACAGAAAGACAGATAAGACAGATGTAACGCCACCCAACCCTGCTAAAATAAAAATTCAAAGGCCTGGATGAATAAGAATGTTTCACCTGGTGCCTAAAAACAGCTAGTGATGGTGCCAGGGGAGGGCATTCCACCAATTAGAAGTCGCCACTTAAAAGACCCATACTCATGTCTTCACACTCTTTTTTAATTTAAATTATTCATAGTTTTCATTTATATACATTTCAGTAGTTTAACAATCATTCTAACATTTCAAACCTCAACTTCTTTCCTCCTCTTTCTGCAGTTTCCTTAAATTTATTTTATCATTTCCTCCATATTCTAAATTAACTTATTCTTATTCTTTTATTCATAATTTTGATTATATATTCTTTTGAAACTGCAGGTTATTACAGTAATCCTGCCAATGTCTTATCTGTTTATAATTTGTTGGTAGATATTCAATAAACGATTTCCATTCTTTTATAAAAAGTTTGTTATCCTCGTTTCTTACCGGTATTCTTCCAGTAAGTTTTGTCTTTTCTGCATAATCCATAAGTTTTTGTATCCATTCATCTCTCGTCAGAACTTCTTCTTCTTTCCATTTTTGGGCAAGTAGCATTCTTGCAGCTGTAGTTGCATACATAAATAAATTTATATACTGTTTGGGTAGTTCTACACTTATAATTCCCAAAAGAAAAGCTTCTGGTTTTTAAAACAAATGTTATTTTAAACATCTTTTTCAGTTCATTATATATCATTTCCCAGTAAGCTTCAACCTTACTACAAGACCACCACATATGATAAAAACATCTGCACCATCTGCACCATAACAATGCCTTATGAGGAACGACTTAGGGAGCTGGGTATGTTTAGCCTGGAGAAGAGAAGGTTAAGGGGTGATATGATAGCCATGTTCAAATATATAAAAGGATGTCATATAGAGGAGGGTGAAAGGTTGTTTTCTGCTGCTCCAGAGAAGCGGACACAGAGCAATGGATTCAAACTACAAGAAAGAAGATTCCACCTAAACATTAGGAATAACTTCCTGACAGTAAGAGCTGTTCGACAGTGGAATTTGCTGCCAAGAAGTGTGGTGGAGTCTCCTTCTTTGGAGGTCTTTAAGCAGGGGCTTGACAGCCATATGTCAAGAATGCTTTGATGGTGTTTCCTGCTTGGCAGGGGGTTGGACTGGATGGCCCTTGTGGTTTCTTCCAACTCTATGATTCTATGAGCTGCATAAGGCTTTATAGGTCAAAATCAGCATCTTGAATTGGGCCTAGAAACTAATTGGTAGCTGGTGGTAGCTGGTACAGCCATGCCATAGGGACCCAGGTGGCGCTGTGGGTAAAGCACTGAGCCTAGGGCTTGCTGATCAGAAGGTTGGTGGTTCGAATCCCTGCAACAGGGTGAGCTCCCGTTGCTCGGTCTCAGCTCCTGCCAACCTAGCAGTTTGAAAGCACGTCAAAGTGCAAGTAGATAAATAGGTAGCACTACAGTGGGAAGGTAAACGTGTGCTGCTCTGGTTTGCCAGAAGCGGCTTTGTTATGCTGGCCACATGACCTGGAAGCTGTACGCCGGCTCCCTCGGCCAATAACGTGAGATGAGTGCCGCAACCCCAGAGTCGGTCACGACTGGACCTAATGGTCAGGGGTCCCTTTACCTTTACAGCCATGCCATAATTTGTGCTATTATCTAAGACCATCTTGCCCTGGTGATCATCAGCATGAGACCTTTACTATCGTAAAACAACATCAGAGAGGGAGAAACTACACATCTGGGAAAATAGCTATATTCAAGGCTAATCCAAGCATCTAACTTGCACCAATAATTAAAACCATATATGCAGGATACAATGAACCCACCCTCTTTTTCTTTCACCTTTTGACGTTCAGGGTTTTTGTCCCCAATGCATATATTTGGGCTTTCTGTACCACTGATTCAGACACTTGTGCATTTGAATCTGAGTAACCAATGTGCCTGTTCTAGTGGTTACAATCTCACACTCCTATTAATGATGTCTTTTAAAACTTTTTAAAATAATATAACTATGTGCATGAAAGCAAAAATACATATAGATTGGTTTGGATTCTCAGGTTGCAATTCTGTGTGTTTTTCTTGGGAATAAATGCTACTGAACACAATAGAAGTTCACCTCTGAGTGAACATTCATAGGATTGCACTGTCACTCTGCAAAACGCCCAACAGCAGATGAGCACTAATGCCTGCTTAACGTTTTCCCATAAGCTACTCAGCTGCTCCCAAACTGTTCATGTTCCTGCTTTTGAACTATGAGGAAGAGCATCACTTGTGGGTTGTGGCATAGCCTGAAATGTTTATCCCTAGTGATTTAAGGCATGCCAACAAAAGCAATTATCAGGAGAGATGTTGGTATTCTGATGATTCATATGGTCCGTTTTATTTCATGGCAGAAAATCCCACTCTCTTCCCCCCTTTCTTTCCATCAGTGACTCCTAGCATTTTGAAAGCCATGTCAGAGCATCAGTTTGAATTCACAAACTTCAAGAGAATTCGTGTTGCTATGGGGACTTGGAATGTCAATGGAGGCAAACAGTTTAAGAGCAATATCCTTGGTACCAGCGAGTTAACAGATTGGTTACTGGATTCCCCGAAGCTTTCTGGTGTTTCAGAATTTCAAGGTAACAAGGAGCACTAGTCATGCAGTGACAAGCGTTACCCACACACATATCATATTCCTGCATACATGCATACATATGTGTCTATGTTTGTATTTGTTACAACTCAGTTTGTGGGGCATTAAAATTGTTAGGTTACTTGCACACCACCTAGAAACCTCTAGTTTTGTTCATAAATAGTCCAAGATAATGTGGTTAATAGAGAAGTCTGAAAATGCAGCATTTGTATGTTTTCCACTCAAAGCGAGGGACTTTTAAGTTTTACCCCCAGTGGTCAAAGATACCCCATCTAAAAAGCTGAAATTTAGTTCACATTTAATCATTAGGATTTACCTAATCATTAGGATTTACCTAATCAGCCCTGTCAGTAGAAACCCTGTACAAAGACTTCCATTGTGCAATGGTTCTTCCCCTTTTCCCAAAATTGGTTTTGGGGATCAGGAGAACCCCTAGAAGAGTGGGGTGGGAGGAATCTTTCTGCCCGGCCAGCTACAATGTTTGTGTAGATGGAATGTTTGGAAGAACACAACACTGAATTTCACCCCGATTGGTAGAAAAGTCTGAAAGGGGGATTCTGTGATGAACATGCATGTGTGAACAATATTTTAAAATCTAAGTCAGTATTAGGATTATCATATATAATAAAAGAGGGCAGCATTCCACTACAGAAAAAACCAAAGCTCCACGTGGGAATGGGCTGTGTGAGTTCTGCTGCCTTTCTCTATGCCAGTGTTCTGCGACCTTGGGCGACATGCTATTGGACTGTAACTCCCATCATCCCTAATCAGTGACTAAGCTAGCTGGGGTTTATGGAAGATGCAGTCCAGTGACACATGGGAACCCATTGATGAAGAACCTTGTTCTGTGCTAGAACCATACTTGCTTGCATTGTGGGTGAGTGGGGATTTTTACTAAAAGCTGGGTACGTGCATCTGTGCCTGCAGAAAGCAAGCATAATGCACTAGTGTCTCTCACATACTCTCTCAACATGACCAGCTGACTATTGAAATCACTTAACCATGGTTAATAACCATGGTTTATTTTGTTTTTACATTAGAAAAGGAAACATTTTCACAAAGCATCAACTCACTTTTGTATGTGTTCTTCCCCCCCTCCTGTTACCATAGATGACCATTGTCCAGCTGACATATTTGCCGTGGGATTTGAAGAGATGGTAGAATTAAATGCTGGGAATATTGTGAATGCTAGGTATGCTTAAACTGAGCTATTAAGTGTATTATACTCCATATATATTGACATAGTTGCTTATACCCTGTGTAGTAGTGCGTGGATAATTTACAAAATGCTAATAGCTGGTTCACATATGCATGCTCATCACCTGTTGACTCTGACATCAAGTGATGATTGTCATGCATACATAAGCCTTCAAAGACGAATCACCACAAATAAATCTTTCATGTCACCTGATATCAATTCAAGCACAATAAATTTAAATAGAAACTGCATTCATTCATTCATTCAATGGAAAAGCATCAAGTGTTGAATAATCAAGTGATGTTCATTCATACGTGAACCACACTCAGATGGGGTTTATTCAGTGCAATAAATAACTATGATTTTGCAGCCTTTCAAACATGTCTGAAAGAGAATGAAATGAAAAATGCTGATTTCTCTGAATCTCTATTAGAAACTGGTCTATTATTGTCTTATCGGTCTGAAGTGGTGGAAACACAGGGGCTTTGAAGCAGAGTAAGACCAGTGTATCCTGTATGAACATGATAGTTGGATAAAGTGCTGATGCAGCCCTGAGTTATCAATAAGTTGCCATTTATAAGCTCTGGAATTAACCCTGTGTTCTATCCAGTGAAGACTATTTCATGCTCTATCCAATTTTCCTGCTACCGCAATTAACGCTTGTGTTGCAGCACAACTAATAAGAAGATGTGGGGAGAACAGCTTCAGAAAGCCCTTTCCAGGACACATCGATACATTCTGTTGACATCAGCACAGCTTGTTGGTGTTTGCCTCTTCATCTTCGTACGGCCTTTCCATGTCCCCTTCATCAGGTATATCCCCTGCGGTGGGGAATTGGGAGCAAGTAGAAGTCTTCTTTCACTGCAAATTCTAATTTGGTGAAAGTGAAGGGAAATAATTATTAAGTGGGAATTTACTCACTCTTGCTCATGCTGCTTTAGCATTACGCACGTGTTTTCTTTAAAAAGAAACTTTCATAATTAATGATTGCGCCAGAAATCCTAAACATAAGTAAGACCCACTGAATTAAGGATTCTGCTGTTGGGATCCTGTTACCAACTGTAATTCTTGCAGCAAACTCCATTCATTTTCAAAGAATGTGGGCAGGAATTGTGATTGATGAATTGCTCCCTTTGAATTGGATTCTGCTTGAATAATTCACAGAGTACGACCAGTGAGTCTTGGAATCTTTATTGATATGTCTTCAAATTTGACATGCCCTCCATTAAGGAAACTCCATTAAGGAAACTATATTTTAGAGCAGAGTAAACAAAGGAGTGTGAGCAAAATTAAAAAATATATAATGTTTCTGTTTAATTCTATATATTTCTTTCAAGGCAGTTGTTCCATCTAAGCCTTGTAAACTTATTTTTAAAAACCCAGGTTCAGAAGTGGTGTTATGCCAAATTTGATTTAGAGTTTTGAAGTTTTGAATGGGTGAAAAATGGGTCAAAATGTATTGGGGTGAGGGGAGTTGGCTGTATTTTATTCTGGGAAATCTCCCAGTGGCCACATACCACTGGTGAGCGTGCAGCCAGAGGAGAAAGTGGGCAGAGCAACAAATGTAAAGTTTACCTTTGTATGCTAGGCTAGTTGCTATGCACACAGATATGTACACACACAAACACCCTGCTCCATCCTTCATACACACAAGCAAGAGGCATTATCAGAGTTCAAAACACAGTTCAGCCAGACAAAAACACTCAAGGAGAGGGTCAGAAGCAGGGGTGTTGAGGGTGTGGCCACAGGAGAGTAACAAGTGTTAGATGGAGAGGCCTGGAGTGTAGTTCTGTGACATCACATCAAGATAATAAATACATGAGCTGGATAAAGTCAGTGTAGTGGCAGTTTCTCTTTTGTAAGGCCCATGAAGATGTATCGCCCCTTCCATGTTCGTTCATTTTGGCAGGGCTTCCACAGGCTCCTTCTTTGCTAGTCATAGAGCCATAGAATTGTTGGAAGGGACCCCAAGGGTCATCCAGTCCAACCCCCTGCAATGCAGGAATATCAACTAAAGCATCCAAGACAGACGGCCATCCAACCTAGTGACAGTCTACTCTGCCTATTGTTCTATGTATTTCCTTTACATTTCCTTAGCAAATGCTTCTTTTTGTCTTTGGCTGTTCTCTCCTGCCCAGGGATGTAGCAGTGGACACAGTGAAGACTGGAATGGGAGGGAAAACTGGCAATAAAGGAGCAGTTGCCATCCGTTTTCAGTTTCATAGCACCAGCTTATGCTTTCTATGCAGCCACTTGACAGCTGGTCAGTCTCAGGTGAAAGAGCGGAATGAGGACTATAAAGAGATCACACAGAAGCTGAGCTTTCCAATGGTGAGGTTCTTGAAATGTTTTATTTGAAGTTGTGCTGAATTCTCGCCCACAAAAACTATCAGAGCAAAAGGAATATATTCAGGGGCGGGTGGGTGTAGAGTTCCACCCATTCTCCCTTCTCTCCAATCTTAATTCAGGGAACGTAGCACAGACATTTATTTCCATGTGTGTGAGAGGAATTCTGTAGCTGCTTATTCTGAAGCCTTTAAAAGATAGCCTGAATTATAGCTTGTACATCTGTATTAAAATATATCCATATTAACAGTGCCCTCTAGTGATGTTATAGCTGCAGACATGGTTTGATGTGGAATGCATATATTTTTGTTGGGTATGTTTTGAGTTTTTGTTATGCTTGGTTTTATAACAAACATTTAAATTCAGCTGAAACAATGGACTGTAAACAAAAGCTTGATGGTTGAGAATTGTAGTAAATCTTTATTACAGTTGGTTTCAATTTATATTTATAGTAGTGTGAGACTGTAGTTTTAAGGGGGCATTTTCACTTTCATTTAGTATGAAGATTGTACTTTAGTGGACAGGAAGTGGCTCATTTGGAGAGGTGGAACCAACAACACTAGTTTCCTGGCAACAGGAGTGGGTGGGGGGAAATGGCAGGGAGGTTGGCATGGTAGGGCAGGTTCACTGGCAGGAGCACCACCAATGCACTTGTACTGAACCAAATGCCTGCGCCGCTCCATTTCCCTCCCAGTAAATGTCAGGGACACCCCTGCCAGGAAGCTAGCATTGCACCTCATGTCTATGTGGGCCATTGCTGTTGGTTGAAGCACATTTTCCAAGTTAAAAGCATGTATCATCAAAACAGATTTGCATATGCACTTAAGCTATTTTTAGTTAACTGTGATTGTGCCAGATTATCAGATCAGTATTGTTTCAGTATAGGATAGTGGCCTGTACTGAAACTAAAGATCAAAGTTGTAACAATAAATGTAGTGCCCAGCATTTATTAATGGGCCATACTCTGAAGAAAATTCTAAAACAGCACTCAGAAAATAAGGAAGATTAAAATTCTGTTGTTTAATCTGTGCTTGAAAATACAATTTTCTGTCACACACAAACAGGGAAGAAGTATGTTTTCTCATGACTATGTGTTCTGGTGTGGTGATTTTAACTATCGCATTGATTTGACCTATGAAGAAGTATTTTATTTTCTCAAACGACAAGATTGGAAGACACTCCTGGAGTTTGATCAACTGCAGCAGCAGAAATCCAGTGGAAAAGTAAGGGGATTGGTGCTCTTTGAAAGAGCATTTATTATAAAAGAGATATTTACCCGAAAGCTCTTTAGTTATTTGAAGCAGATGCCCAGAGCCTGATCTGAATGCACATGGTGCAGGAACCTAGCTGAACCTAAGCAGCTTTGGGTCTGGATGAGAGACTACTTAGGGGCACTATTGAGGCCACCTTCTGTTTTGCAGTGGAAGGCAGGGTGATTATTCATTTAATAAACAATTATATTCTTAAAACTTGTGCTGTCAGAGGTCCATGGCGTACACTTGGTTGCTTTTGTTTGAATTTTTTTTAAAATCCTACCTTCCTTATGAAATAAATATCAAGGTAGGTTACCTGCAGTTTTTTTGGGGGGGGGGCGCGCGGATATAGTAAAATAATAATGAAGTTAGAAAAGTTGGATATTTTTTTTAAATGGAATCATTTTTCTAGTTGCCGTTTTGTCTTATTCAAGTACATAACATAAGCAAAAATACTTGCTAAAAATGCAAGTAATCAGGCTGCTATCTGTGCTTAGAGCTACATAGTGGAGATCTGTTTTATACCAAGAAAAAAATACTGTATGAATGGCATCATAATAAGCCACAATTTAGATGACCTGTGATTTGTTTTATAGATATTTAAGGATTTTCATGAAGGAACGATTAATTTTGGTCCAACATATAAGTATGATGTTGGCTCAGAGGCTTATGATACAAGTGACAAATGCAGAACTCCAGCCTGGACTGACAGAGTACTTTGGTGGAGGAAGAAACTTCCTATTCATAAAACGGGTAGGTAGGATCTTTTCAGTTTTTTAAAAGTTTGATAGACTTTTATTTGGATCATGAAATGAAGATATGTATAGTAATAGCTTAATTATAGACGGGTACGAAAGTTAGATCCTCTTGTGTCAACTGACACCTCTGTGGGGCAGAGAACTCAAAATTGCCATACTTACCATTTGAGTCACCCTGTATGGACATAAATGAATTACTATTTACCATCAATGCACTGTGTTTTGCTGCCCATACCACTGCAGTACTCATGTATTCAAATAATATATATAATATTTTGTGTCCTGACAGTTGGGTGCCACATAAGTTATAAGCCACCATACAAAGTGATTGAAGTCCCAACATTTTGTTGAATGATTGCTCTAATGATTTTAAACTCAGAAACTGAATTCTGTTTTCTTTTACAAAGCTGGAGAGATCAATCTTTTTGACACTGATCTCAGTGCAGAAACAAAAATCAGACCCATTTGGTCTCCTGGTGCCTTGATGTATTATGGAAGAGCTGAGCTCCAGGCAAGCGATCACAGGTACCGTAACCTCAACGGAAGCATAACCCTTCTGAAATGGCAGAGATGCTGTCGTTTCTGTGATTGTCATGCTTTTCTGTACTGTTGCATAGCAAAGGAGGGTTCTGTAGCTCAAATGGGAAACAGCATGCAAAGCAGGTTCAACCTCTAGCATCTCTAATTCAAAAGATCACAGATAAAAACATGAAAAAACATGATCATGAGGAAATATCTCTATCCAGGACTGTGGAGAGCCATTGCCAGGCAGAGCAGACAATAGTTGGTGAGATTGACCTAATTCACAATAAAATAAATCGGCCACATTTGAGAGGCTAAGGAGTGTGTGCTTGGCTCATGCTCACAAAATCCAATTAGGTGTGCAGCATTGACCATTTCTGAGGAATCCCAGAAAGCCATTTGTGGCACCCTATGCTATCAGTGTGATCCTAGAACCTTTTCTCATAAAAAAATTATGTGCTTATCAGAACACCAAAAAGCAAGTAGTAATGGTCACATGAAGCCAGTCAGCTGATTGAAGTTGTTGTATGAATCCATAATTCTGGATCAATTAATGATTGGTGCAAAACTAAAGCATTTCAAACAACATGGGCAACCCCATATGCAATTTTCCCCCTCCACCTATCCCTGTGTCACTCAGTCGATGGTTGCAATTGGTTCCCTGACTCCACACCTGTTATGTGGTTGTAATCTTGTGCCACCATCTTGCTGCATCATGGAAAGTCAGTTGTGCTCACTGGGTGCCCAGAGGGGAAAGGAGATAGTCTGCAATGGCAAATCTTAAGGATAAAAACACATGAAGCTTACTTTATTTTATGAAAAAATGTGGGGAAAGAGAAAGAAGCTAATGTTTTGTTTCAATCTTTGATTCTATACTTGATTTGTTTCCTTCATAAAATAATTAAAGCATAAATCACTTTTGCTATGTTTTTTATTTTCCCACTTGACTAGTTTTAATATCTGCATTTCCCTAAAACATAACAAAAATATCTGAAGACGGAAATCTTGCCTGTTAGACAGCACCTGTAGGCTGAGACTACAGGTGTTTGCAGACGCACCTGTCCATACGTAATCCTCCCTCTGGCTACCCTGCCATTAGGAGGTTGCTGTCAGTAATGGTGGTATTTGGGTGGGTACTTGACAACAACGGAGGAGGGCATTTTGTCTTGTCTTTTTAAAGTTGGTCTGCTACTGTGAAGAACAAGGCCTTCAGTTTCCATCAGTTTCCTATGGCTATAGGCTTTTCCCCAGTTGACCAACTCTTTGTATAGATTCTTATATGATTATGTAGATACTTTATTTTATTTAAAGATAATAATACATTACATAAGTTGCACTGTCAGATATCTTGGGAAACCAAGCAACAAAACAGTGTGTGTTAAACAGGCCTGATTTCAAATTGCTTTGATTGTGCCAACAATTTTTAATAACAAGTCAACATTTCCCTCTCTCTTCTTACTTCTTTATTTTCCCTGGAATTACTGGTTTCCCTCACCCATCTCTTACTTCTTGTTTCTCTGATTAGGCCTGTTTTAGCTATTGTGGAAGTAGAAGTCCAAGAAGTTGATGTGGCGGCTCGGGAGAATGTTTTCCAGGAAGTGTCTTCCTTCCAGGGTCCCCTGGATGCCACAGTAGTGGTGACTCTGCAGGCACCATCCCCTGAAGAGAGAGATGAATTTCCAGAGGACTTGCGTACCGAACTAATGCAAATCTTTGAGACTTATGGCATCGTTGTACTTGTAAGGTAAAAATATTATTCTCATTTTTAAAAATCCACACCTAACTTTTTGCTCCTGTGACTGAAATGAGTTTCTGTGAAGTGTGGAAGTTTGTCCATGTCACAACAAATAATAATTATTAGAGAATGTTTCAATCCTTTTTCCAAGTAATACATTTTATTGAGCATTGTTTTTAGTTAATATCAACAATCACAGCCATAATAACAGAAGGTCAAACTGAAGTAGGCCAAAAAGTTGAGCCACTGTGCTTAGGAAATGGCAGGTCAGCTTTCCTGTATGTTTATCTGACAAAATGGCTCCTGAGAGCTAGTGGTCTCCTCTAAAGAATTGGTCAGACAAGCTTGACAGGTTACCCTGAAGTAGTACCTTAGGGCAAACTAAAGCGTCAGCTTAAAAATGCACACACTTCTCTTGCGTTCTGGGTATATTTCTGAATTATTTATGCTGAATGGACTTAACCCTAATTCAAACACGGGTGGGTCAGAACACTGTGTTCTTGGCTGCCTCAAACAAAAAGCTTCTATACTCTGATATAATGTGTTGTTGTTTCTCTTGACATACATTGAGTATTGTGTATGCGTGTGAATAATGCAGCCACATCTCCGTATTAGATCTTCACATTATTTAACAAATTTGCATACCCTTGGCACATAGTCAAAAGGCACCACCATCCTTGTGTATAAATTACTTGCCCCAGAATTTATCCCACAACCTAATTATTTATCATGATCATCAGCATGGAATAGAATTCCTATTGCCTTGTACTGAAGCTTTAAAAAACTTATCCCTTTACCACTCTTCAGTCACCCCGATTGCGAGTGTATCGTCATAGCAATCACTGAAGTGTGGCAAAGGGGAAAAAATATATGTTTTCTAATATCAACATGTGGTCTTTAGCATATGGAGTACAACTCCATTCCAAAAAGTGCTGAGCCCCCTTTCAATAAGCTCTCCTGTATTTGCACATATAATGTACAGTGGTGCCTTGCTAGACGAATTTAATTCGTTCCACGGGTCTTTTCTTATAACGAAAAATTCGTCTAGCGAATCCCATAGGAATGCATTGAATTTTTTTTTGCCCATAGGAACGCATTAATTGAATTTCAATGCATTCCTATGGGAAACCGCGATTCGCTAGACAAATTTTTCATAAAACGAATTCGTCTAGCGAGGCAACCTCCGCTAGAAAAAACCTTTCGTTAAGTGGAAATTTTGTTAAGCAGGGCATTCGTTAAGCGAGGCACCACTGTACACATCTCAAAACAAAGGAGATTCAGGTTCAGAGGCAATGTACCAGTTGCTGGGGAGCAAAAGCCAGAGCCAATCTGGATATTACCTAATAAATATTAAAAGAATTCACCTAAGTCATTCATGCTTCTCCTCTTCCCCATTTCATCTTAAATCTGCTCTAATTTTAAGCCCAGAGTGAGAACATAACATGTGATTGAAACAACGTATCAGATATTATCTCAGTACACCAGCTTTTCAGTTAGGCACAGATACAGAATCATTCACTCTGAATGAGCATGATGAGAAATTTAGTACCATCTCCCCTAAAAACATTGGAGGCAATTATACTATTCACAAAGCTAAATGCAGGAAGTAATAGGCATGTGCACAGTTGACTGACCACCTCTTTCTTTCTTTCTATTCTTGTCAGGATCAATGGAGGCCAGATGCTTGTAACATTTGCAGAAAGCAGGTCTGCTCTTCAAGTTCTTGATGTAGATGGTGTCAAGGTAAGAAAAATAAAAAAAATCCCTGCACTATTTTAGGTACCTAAATGGCTATTGGAGAGCGAGCTGACATTCACTATTCTCTTTGATTTCTCTGAATACCAGGCATTTTTACAGACCTCATTGGACTGCATCTCTAATATGGAGCTGACATTTCCCTGAACACCAGCTTGTAGTTTCAGGCTGACTGGGTTTTTTTTTTAAAAAAAAAAAGTCAGCTACTAATACAAGCTCCAGAGAAAATCTCTGAAAACTATAAGCTGGTGGGTGTGACTACTCAGACAAGGAAGACTCCTGTCATCCCTTAAAGACTAAATACATTTATTATGGCATTCAATTGCCTACTTCACTAGATGCTCATGCCATTGCCACAGTAAATCCATTAGTCTTTAATTTTCCACAGAACTCATTGTCTTTATGTTTTGTATGAGAGTGACATTTTGTAGGCTGAACTTCCAGGATCCTCAGTTTTAAGCATGTCATTGATGTGGATATGGGTGGGCCAAGTCAATACTATGTACACTTGGACTTTGAAAACCAGGTCGATTTTCTCCAGGAAACACTTTCACACAAATTAAATCCCCCTACCTAGCATTAACATGTACACTTTTATGTGCTGTGTAATTAGTAGGCAATGCAGGGCATGTATAAATGACCAACTTTCTTTAGAGGGAGAGGCATGCAGTACTACTTTACAAATGAATCAGCTTGGCCCTCCTGGTTTTACCATAATCATTAGTGACTGGGAAAGGGGCATTAACAGTGGAGTAGCAGAGTCCAGATTACACTAGGCAAGTAAGCAGTTCGATATGGCACTGAGGAATTGCAGAATTATTCCATAGCTTCTAGTGAGTAGGCAAAGTACAGTGGTACCTCGGTTTATGAACACAATTGGTTCCGGAAGTCTGTTCATAAACTGAAGCGTTCATAAACTGAAGCGAACTTTCCCATTGAAAGTAATGGAACGTGGATTAATCCGTTCCAGACGGTCCGCGGAGTAACCGTTCATAAACTGAAGCGAACTTTTCCATTGAAAGTAATGGAAAGTGGATTAATCCGTTCCAGACGGGTCCGTGAAGTACTTAAACTGAAGCGTTCATAAACTGAAACATGGGTGTAATTGGTTCCGGAAGTCTGTTCATAAACTGAAGCGTTCATAAACTGAAGCAAACTTTCCCATTGAAAGTAATGGAAAGTGAATTAATCCATTCCAGATGGGTCCGCGGTGTTCATAAACCGAAAATTCATAAACTGAGGTGTTCATAAACTGAGGTTCCACTGTACTGTTTATGTAAGCAGGCCTAGTTCCCAATCAGTGTCACAGTGCAAGTGGCCCTTGAACACACTTCAGCCACCACCAAGACGAAACGAAACCTTAGAGAATATTACAAAAGAGTGAGGAAAATGTCATAGTACCTTCCCTCTACATGTCAGCTATCAAAATTAGCCAATCAAGAGCTCCACCTACTCTCTTTAAAATATTTAGCTGACAGCTTTTGTCTCAAATCTGTTGAAACAAGCTTTCGGTTTACATTCTGTTGATGGTTGGGTCTCGTTTGTGCATAGTGATTTGATTAACCAATTTCCTTTTTTCTTTTTGTAATGCAGATTAAAGGCAAGACAGTGAATATCTGGCCTAAAACCCAGGACTGGCTGAAGGGCCTTCAGGAGGAAATCACTAGGAAACGAGACAGCATCGCCCCCATGTCACCCACAGCAAACTCCTGTCTACTGGAGGAAACCTTTGATTTTACAAGTTTAGATTATGAATCAGAAGGTTTGTGGCATGGACTGTAGATAATAATAATAAATTTTATTTATACCCCGCCCTCCCCAGCCAGGACCGGGCTCAGGGCGGCTAACACCGAATATAAAACAATTAATTAAGATACAGCTTAAAAACAAGATTAAATACATTAAAATTAAAATGCAGCCTCATCAGAAAAAGGAAAAAGGTAGATTTGTGATCCCTCAGTTTCTCTCCAAGTCTCTGTGTGTGCTCTTGATCGGTATCTTTGGAATCAGGAACGTGAGCAGTGATTCAGTCCTGCAACACTTATTTGCTAACCTTCCTCTTCACTGTACTTCCCATAGTGAGACTTGCTGCCAGAGACAGCTGCAGTAAAATAAATGGGCATTTAGCAGAGGGATTTTCCTATGTCTTCTTCTTCTTGTTGTTGTTTCTTCTGCTTCTCTTGTTGCATTGGAAGGTGTTTTGGAAGAGCTTTGTTAAGCGATGTGATGGGGCTACATTCAGGAGAGGGGTTCAAAAGCCCTGATCAATGTGCAAAGGTTCCCCTCACAGCCCTCCAATTATTACCTGAGTGGCTATCCTTCCTACAGGAAAATGCCACTACACATCACTTTTAAACATTCCTGCTTCCTTTTTATACAAATTGCAACTAGAGTAAGAACCAAGAACAGATAGTCCAGTTTCCCACCAATATTTCCATTGCTATATTTTCTGATTTAGGTGATATCCTTGATGATGAAGATGATTATTTGGATGACATGCCACCACATTTACTTCTAACGACAGAAGTGGCATTAGCAGTGGATGATTTGCTGGATGGGCCCGAATGTTTGATGGTGGCATCCACGGTACATGCAAACAAATCTCACCATGCTGGAAGAAAGCTGCATCCGTATAAAGGTAACATCTTTATAGGATAGTGGCTGACTAGACAACTGGTGTGTTCAGAGCACAGTGATTGGGCTTTTGAGACTGGCTTCCATGAACAAGTTACACTGTGGGTGTGGCCTGCTGACCAAGTTAGAGAAAAAATGGTTCCTTGTCAAGTCTCATTATCTGAGTCAAGCCCAATCAAGTGTGTGTGTGTGTGTGTGTGTGTGTGTGTGTGTGTGTGTGTGCATGCATTTTGCTTATTGAAGAAGGATATTGACAAGCTGGAACGTGTCCAGAAGAGGGCAACCAAAATGGTAAAAGGCCTGGAAACGATGCCTTATGAGGAACGGCTTAGGGAGCTGGGTATGTTTAGCCTGGAGACGAGAAGGTTGAGGGGTGATATGATAGCCATGTTCAAATATATAAAAGGATGTCATATAGAGGAGGGAGAAAGATTGTTTTCTGCTGCTCCAGAGAAGCGGACATGGATCAATGGATTCAAACTACAAGAAAGAAGTTTCCACCTAAACATTAGGAAGAACTTCCTGACAGTAAGAGCTGTTGCTACCAAGGAGTGTGGTGGAGTCTTCTTCTTTGGAGGTCTTTAAGCAGAGGCTTGACAGGCATATGTCAAGAATGCTTTGATGGTGTTTACTGCTTGGCAGGGGGGTGGACTGGATGGCCCTTGTGGTCTCTTCCAACTCTATGACTCTATTACTTTTTACAAGCTTTGAACAAAATTAAAAAATTCCTTCCAGTAGCACCTTAGAGACCAACTAAGTTTGTCATTGGTATGAGCTTTCGTGTGCATGCACACTTCTTCAGATGCACTGAAACAGAAGTCACCAGAGCCTTATATCTAGTGAGAGGGTGGGGAGGGGTATTACTCAGAAGGGTGGTGGGATTCGGTGATTGGCTGATAGGTGTGGTAAACCTGTTAACAACTGTTAACGACTGCAATTGGTCTTACAGGAAAAAGCAAGGGGTGAGATGGCTAAAAATAGCTATACAGTGGTACCTCGGTTTATGAACACAATTGGTTCTGGAAGTCTGTTCATAAACTGAAGCGTTCATAAACTGAAGCGAACTTTCCCATTGAAAGTAATGGAAAGTGGATTAATCCGTTCCAGACGGTCCACGGAGTAACCGTTCATAAACTGAAGCGAACTTTCCCATTGAAAGTAATGGAAAGTGGATTAATCCGTTCCAGACGGGTCCGCGGAGTACTTAAACTGAAGCGTTCATTAACTGAAACATGGGTGTAATTGGTTCCGGAAGTCTGTTCATAAACTGAAGCATTCATAAACTGAAGCGAACTTTCCCATTAAAAGTAATGGAAAGTGAATTAATCCGTTCCAGATGGGTCCGCGGTGTTCATAAACCGAAAATTCATAAACCGAGGTGTTCATAAACCGAGGTTCCACTGTATCATGTATAATGAGATGTGTCATTTGCCACACTTGTTCCCCCCAAAAATGAGAGGGAGAAACAGCTCAAGCAGCTGATGAAGCTTGATACATTGCTGCTTGACAGAAGAGGGTGGTTGAATGTTGGGTCACTGAACACTTGGGAAGTTTCTCCTGGTTCATTTCTCAGCTTACCTTCTTTTATGGGTAAACATTTGTTTTTGATATCATAGCTTTTTTCCTTGCATTGGTCTGTTTTCTATTTTTTAATGATTTTGACATGTTCCCTAGATGATGCTGACCTGATCGAACCAAAACAAGAGCTGGACGGAGGTGGGGAGTTTTGCCATTGTTCCCCGAGCAGGTCTCTTTCTGTCCCAGGCAGGCCTCGGCAGCCTCAGCCACCACAGCGACCTCCTCCTCCAGGTGGGGGGCTACATTTCCCCCCTCCGTGCTGAAAACAGTGTTTGGATTGCTGGCTCCTCAAAGCCACAGCATAGCCAGAACACTGGAAGGAGTGTGCTGAAGCCAGTGAGATTTATTCCTGCGGGCATTTCATTAAAAAATACCGCAAGGCAGAATACAACATACAACATTACAATAAGACCCAGTAAAAAACATAAATGAAAACTGGTTGGGAAAAAGAAATGCATGTTTCAAAGGCTTGTCTGGATAACAGTTTTCAGGAAATGTAGGCAGAGATGATTCCTGCCAGCCCTCTCCTGTCAGGGAATTCCATAGGGTAGGACCAGCCACATGAAAGGCTCAGTCCCTGGTAAATGCCAGCTGGACCTCAAAGCACCATCAGATGATTTCCATGATCAAAGAAGAGCATAAGCATACTTTGGGCCCAGGTTATTTATAGGTTTGTGAATTAGCATAATAACTTTCAGCCTGGCCCAGTAGCAAACTTGGCCCAATTTACATAGGATTGAGTCATTGGCTGTATAAATACTTGCAGTTTTAGTCTGACAAAAGCAGGAATCACACTCATTTGGGAGCATGACCCATTAAACTCTGTAGAATGTTTGAGTAAATGTGCATGGGTGTGAACTGTCTGATATTTGGCCTCACGTTCTGCCTTTGCACCCCATTCTTTCTTTATTTTAACTCCCTAAGCTCTGATAGAAAAGGGTGGCTTTTGAATGGAAAGATCCTACCAAATGCTTTGTAATACGTACTGTCCAAGTGGGTGAAACTCAGTTAATAATGCCCATAGGAAAAGAAAATTGTAACAATTTTCAAAGGGGTCACGGTTTCAGAGCTGTTGCTGCAATAACATCATATATTACTAATGCCCAACTTATCTGACTGGGTTGGCCCAGCCACTCTGGGAAACTTCATAAATATAAAAACACAGCGAAACATCAAATATTAAAAATACAGGGCTCCAGATGCCTTCCAGCACCTCTTTTTCGAGAAAAATAGCAGTGCTTGTAACTGTTTTCTCTCTTGGACATCTGATGGGAGAGCGTTCCACAGGGCAGTGGAATTGCGGCAACTTAATGGATAACTAATTTATGATGACTTAATACATTTATTAACCTTTAAGGTGCCACAAGTTTCTTGTGACACATACTTCATTCATGACTGCAAAGGTGTGGGGTTTTTTTTACTTACTGCACACAGCTGAACCGTGCCTACTAATGCATGCACATAAGGAGACAGATTGTTGAGCAAAACCGCAGCACACCATTTCACACGTGAAAGATGCATCCGTGTGATTCTTCCACAGCTGTCACTCCACAGGTTAAGCTGAGAGCAGGGTTAGCAGCAGGAGCAGAGCAATCTGGTGACTTAGCAGCACCAGCTGCTATGGGGGAATCTGCACATGCCACTCTATGCAAGAACCCCAAGTACAGATGCAGCCCAGCCTATCTTTGAGCATTAACCGCTGGAGCAAACAAAGGGCTGTATCCAGTGCTCTGCATGAGCAGAAGAGGCTTCTGCAGTGGGACTTCCACCACTGTCATCTTCCCCCTGCATCCTGGAACAGGTTTTGAGGGTGTGCTCGGGGAAGAAAAGATGGTGAAGTCTGCTCACACAATGCTAGATTCCACCTAAAATGATTTATTAGCTTAGGGCAGAATTCTGCCCCCTGACCTGTTACATATTGCATGCTCCAAGGACCAGAATTGTTTAAATTCATGGCTGAACTGTAGTGCTTTCACTGTTACTTTTTTTTTTAACACACCCACGTGCAAAATGTCAGAAATCAATGCAGTTGTCTCTCCTCCAGCTGGAGTATCTGTTAAAAAATCCACATCAGATGGGTTCATCTCTTCAGGAGGCCACTCTCTGTGTTCCATCCTGCAGACTGCAAAGCTTCTTCCAGGGGCACCTCAGCAACCAGTGAGTAGTTCAGCAATTTGGTGGAGGGCAGGAGGTGAGATGAAAAAGAAAACAGTGTATTTACAATTACGCATATCCTGCCTTTCGGGATAGAAATCCATCCAAGGCAGCATATACAACATATTTTTTTAAACATCACAAACAGTTTCAACATATTAAAAAGTCAACAGACACATCAGACCTATAAAGCACTCAGTATTATTTATTTTTGCGCATTCTGCTTAAAATCTCTAATGTCATCTATGAGATGCTGAAGTTGCATAGCAACCATTATCTGTGGGATGAAGACGTTAAAGGGGCAGCCAGAAAAAACACTCATGCATGGGCACATGCATCAAGAAAGTGTCCTTTTAGGAGCATCTCACACAGCATGACTTTGCCAATATATGACAGCAAAGTACATCCTTTGTTCATCCTTTGCCAATATGCTAAAGTAAAGAAACAACGTGTTTGTATACGACCCGTCCTAGAAATAATACAGTTCTGGGGTTAGGGTGCCCCAGCAGTGAAGCCCCTAGATCAGGGATGGGGAACCTGTGGCCTATCAGATACTGTTGGACTACAACTCCCATCATCCCTGGCCATTGGCCAGGCTGGTTGCGGCTGATGAGATCTGGAACTCAACAGCTTTTGGAGGGCACCAGGTTCCCCATTCTTGCCCGAGGTCTAATCAGCACACCAGTGGTGGCAGCTCCTTAAACAGGGTGTCTATTGGAAGACCTAAGGGCATAGTGGAATGGAGCATATATAAGTATTCCTTCTTGTGAGAGGGATTTATTGACATTAATTCATGGCTGGTAGGCAAAAACTAACCACTCTGAAAATATTAAGCCTACTTCCCTGTTTATACTCTGCTTTAGAAAGTGGCATATGCATGATTTTCTTCTGGGCTCACTCCCTGTGTTATTTGTGTTTTCATTTAAATTTTTGTAAGCCAAAATCACGGACTGGAATTAGCAAGCCATATAATGTCAAGCAGATCAAAACCACCACCCCTCAGGAAGCAGAGGAAGCAATTAGATGCCTGATGCAAGCAAAAGGAGGTAACATGAACAAATTTTGGTTAAAAATCTTTTCAGAGCCACAGCATGCAAAAGAAACTTCTCTTTTCGGTGCCATCTTAAAATGTTATTTACTGCTGTTCTCATTTCCTGTAGTGTAACCCAAGGAGCTGTCTGTTTGGATTACAATATTGCTTTTCTTTTTGTTTCAACTTGAACATATTACTCCATTTTCAAACTGATCTGTTGATGTGAATAAGACTATTTGGGCAAATAAACTTTTGAATTTACCTGGCATGTGGTATAAGTAGATTTCTACAATTATGTATTTCAGTAACTCCAGAGGAAGCCTTGGCACCCATTTCAGGAAGGACCCAAACTGTCACTAAATCTGAAAGTTTCCCCGGTGTTGCAAAGTCTGCACAACTTCACAGCCCGCAACCACCCCCAGTGCTCATACCTCAGCGTCCAGCACCAAAAGTTCCCTCTGCTAAGAAACCAGCACCCTTGCAGAGGATGGGAGGGAAGCTAGGATGTGTAAGTGTCCATTAGATGCTTCTATGGGGTTCAGTCAATATTCAGAGAGCAAATTTGGGGGTTGCACATGCAGTCGGTATACGTTTGCAATTGAACTTGTCATTGAGCCGAGTTAATAGGTATGTGACCTTCAAAAGTCCCTTCATCTCCAAAACTCCAAAACAAAATAGTACCATCAAGGAGAAAGAAGACTGCTACCTTTGGGTTATGTAGGGAGTGAGCTGAATAGCCAAGACACACTCTTGCCCAATCCCAGCTACATTATGACCTTGGATTTCTCCATTGTTTTTTTATGGGAAGTTCTCACTTCTGTTCTGGGGACATGAAAAACAGCTTTTTCTGTGTGAACCAGGAAATCACCTAGACAGACACTGAGATGGTTCCTCTGCCTTTTTAGTATTTATGTGTCCATTTCTCTTGGAATAGGAGAAAAAGGGAGAATTAAGTAAATGCCAACGGAGAGACAAATAGATGTCACTGTCTACTTTCTACTCTCCTTTTGCTCTCTGGCCTTCTCTTTCAGCTGGCCTCTCTCTTGCTCACTGGCAGAGGAAAGGGGGTGCGGTGGGTGTGGTCTGCCCTGAGGGGGGGTGACATCCCCCCCCTGCCCTGCCCCTGTGGGTAGCTAGCCCCGCCCCTGGGTGCACAGCACGTGCACCGCTCCAGGTGCTGGTGCATCTAGCTCTGCCTCTGCTCTTGCCCTCTCTCCTTTGCACTTCCGCACCACCACAGCAGCAGGGGAGGGACAAAAAAGGGCAGCAGTATTTTTAACAGCTTGAATGCCATTTTTGGATGAAGGGTGGGTTACACATTGTTAAAATAAATTAAGTAAATTAGAGTCAATGTTGCTGGTCAGCTTCTAACTCCTTGTGTTCAGCTATTCCACAGCCAACTGAGCTCTCCCCTAGTATTCTGTTCTGTCCCTCCACCGCAGCCCATTTATCTTTTCCAACTAGATACTAGGCATGCAGAGTCCTCATGGAAGGGGGTGAGGGATTCCCCCTTCAGATTTTTTTTTAAGAAAAGATTTTTGTACTTCTGCAAACTTCAGTTTACCTGAGATGCAGGCACCTGCTCTTCCTTGATGGCCATATTTTGGCTTCAAAGCTTGTTAGCACTCTGAGACAGAGTTCATAATTAGCAGGAGGAATGAGAGCCATGGAAAGGACATAATTCTTTCCCCAGAATGTTGAAGCTTTTTAGCACATTTTAGAATGGATATATTAAGATTTTAGAATGCTGCATGTACAGAATTACAGAAGACCATCTTACCTCTGTCAAGAATACATCAGCTATGCTTTGGGGGTGGGTATGTGAGATTGTCTCTTTTTTTAATCACTATGGGGCTGGTCGAATAGTAACTGATTGACATTATGACATCCTTTCCTTAGCCTCCTTCTCCAGAAGAGCAGTTTGAGCAATCTGTTGGTCACTTCTCCTTTGCGCTGCCAGAGTCTTGCCTCGAGGCTAGAGCCATTGCTACAAGTCCTACCAGAGCAGCCCCTGTTCCTAAGCCAAGAACAGTCCCCCCAGGCAAAATCCTTGAGAGGAGAAGAAACAGCGAAAGGTACCCGGCTGCCTTGCATCTTCTGGAGGAGAGCTCTTGTCTTCCTTCTCAGAATTCTACCCATGCTCCAAGAGTTCCACCGAGGAGAAAGAAATCTGCCCCTCCTGATTTTCATCTGCAAGTACTCCAGAGCAGTGACAGCCTGTTTCTCAAGGGGTTAACATTTAATTCCAACAATAACAACAATCCGTCTCACACTCAGTCTGATTCCATCCCACTTTCTCCGAGTGAGCCCTTTCTTCCTGAAGCAGCAGGAGCCATGACGAGTCCGATAGACGACTCCAAACCCTTGAGGCTCACGGCTTCAGAGATAATTAGCGGCTTGCAAGTTCTTCCGCCCATGTGCCTCCAGCAGCAAAACCAGCAGCTTTCAGGCGACTTTCTTAGAGGCAGCACCAGTCTTTTAGACCTGGAGGCTGACTTCATTGCTTATCAGTCAGTCCCTCAACCGCTGCCGATCAGCCCAACACATACTCCAAAAGATTTGAAACTCCTCGGTGCAAGTGATTTCAGCCACTGGGTTACATTTGGTGAAGAAGGCAACAGCGGCACCATCTCTGAAAGTCCTAATGTACCGGTTGTGTCCAAGCAGAACCAAAATGCCTGTGTGGACCCCAACACAAGTTTAAAACTATGAGCCTGGGTCTCCACCCCTTGCTTTTTCTACAACAAACAAAAAAAATCCTAACAGGACAAGATTTTTTTTCTGAAACAATTTGCTTTATTCTCAGAGCCTCTGGTACAGGAAGGACTGAGTTAAATGAGTCGTTATGGTACGCCCCCTTCCAATGAATTCTGATTTAATTTGTATGGTGAGTGGCAACCTTCTCTTCCACGTGCATGCTATAATGCCTTTTGGTACAATTGCTTCACATTTTCACTTTGCTTGCTTTCTGTACTTCATACCAAGGCTGTCTGTCCCATAGTGCTCCCTTGCTGTGTAAAGGATAACGTGGAGGTTTCTGCATTAAGTCTAAAGAGGTATTTTGTGTCTATTTGGGCACACAGCGGTAGTTGCTTTGAAAAGCTGAACACACTTCCTAGGAGAGGCCCTAGTGAACTGGGTAGGACATAATTCTGGATAAACATGCTGAAGATCTCACAGTATGTTTGCCGCTGCATCTTCCCTTTCATGCTTGTTAACATCTGCAGAGTCTGGGAAGCTTAAACCAAATGAGCGGAAGCCAGTAAGCGCTCTGTTGTTTTTTCCACCAAGGCCTGAAAGGGAAGAAATTACCTGCAGATTGTGCATAATGACAACAGAATAATGTGGAGATGGTCAACCAAGGCTGCTGTAGTTTTAGTGCTGCTAATAAATGAAGCAGCTAATAAATAGAAAATGTTATCTCAGAGAAAACGAAAGCCATGGTTATATGAAAGCACTAGAATGTATAACTCTGAGTAATGTGGTTGCTGTCTCATCTCTGGCTCGGGTAGAGGCTGGGAAGCCGATCTTGTAGTACAGGGGTGGGGACCTTGTGGTTGAGCGCAAGTAGCGAGAATTGTAGTCCAACAACTGGAGGGTCACAGGCTCCCCATTCCTGTCCTTGTGTATCACCCTGTTGACAGGACCCATGTCCTCTTTCACAGTGATCAGGTAGGCTATAGATTGCCCAGGGCAGTCTCCCCCAGCCTGAAGCCCTCTAGATGTTTTAGATCACAACTTCCATCAGCTCCAGCTGGCAGGTCCAAAACCTCTGGAGAGCACCAGGTTGGTAAAGGCTGGACAAGGGTAAGACGAGTCTAAATGTGCATATGTAGAAATATCAATGGTACACATGAGGGAGACTTCTGTACTCAAGGTTCCACAGCTCTCACCCTTTGGAGCTACAGTCCTGAGAGTGAAAGTTACCTGGCATAATAGCCAGAGGATAATTTTATCGATAATTGTTAAATAGTATGGGAACATGTGCAAGGATTTACCTGTAAAAATCAGACAATGAAGTTATAGAATCAGGTGATTGTTTTAAGACTGGTAATTTATTAGTGGCAGGATGGAATCACTTTTGACGGAGTGGCATACTTCATGATTTTCTTTTAATTTGTTTTTAAATAGTAAAGATCAGAAGAGGGAGGAACTATAAAGTATTTGACTTTCCTTTTTGTATTCAGGCTGTAAATAATATCATTAAATTTCTTTTTTATGAAACTGAACTTGGCTTATTTTGTTTTTGTATTGTATTGTCCTCAAAACTGAAAGGCCAGATGTTTCGTTTGATTCTTCTATGAATGAGAGGCCAGAAAGGTAAAAGGAGGGAATTAGATACACAATAATGACTAAACATTGATTATTTAATCAATGTTTGTACTGTACTTCTTAATAAAAATACAATATTTAATAATGTTTCCAAGAAGCTAGGGAAAAGATAAGATTAAAAACAAAACTCAACTGTACATTACAAAACTGAGCAGTGGTCAAAAATAAGAGTCCAAGAAAGCTGGGGCAAAATTATAAATGTTAAAGAGGCATATATTAGTCATTAATGTATCCACAAAATACCCAAGGGAGAGCACTCCATGGGGTGGGTGCTATCACTCAAAAGGCCTGCTTTCACATTGTCACCAAGTCACACTTTACTAGTCATGGAACAACCAGCAGGTTCTCAGATGATCTTAATGATTGGCCCCAAGTTACTTAGAAACCCAAAAACCATGATATTTGCTTGAGAGCTACTAGGCTGCTTACAAAGATCTGCACTGGCTGCCTAAGAACTGCATTTTTCCACAAGCTGCAGCTTCTGAACCAGGTGCAAGTATGGCCCCACATTCAGTGCATTGCAGTAGTAACTGAGATTAGTAACCAATGGACCACTATAGCAAGGCCATCCTTGTACTGAAGTGGCTGCCCCAACCAAAGTTGGCCATGGGTGCTCTTAAGACAGCAAGGTCATGTGGGCCTCTAGTGACATTGATGGATCTAGGCACATGCCCCCCCCCCCAAACTACACACTTGCTCCTTCAGAAGAATTGCGATCCCACCCAGAACTGGTACACAATCCAATTCCTAGACCTTGGAACCACCTGTCCACGGAGTCTCCATTTTGTCAGGATTCAGCTGCTATAGCCCTCATCCAGTTCACAATTGCCTACAATTTACAGAACAATGGAGCTGGTGACACCTTGTCCAAAATATCCTAATGATTTTAACAGCCTGCAGATAAATTTCGAGAAGGCTGAGGTACAGTCACCCAATACTACTATTTGGAGATGCCTGCTGGTTTGGGTGAAACCACCATAAACCATTGCTCCCAACTCATAGAGATGGCCCAGGAGGATAACATGACCTACCATATCAAAGGACAATCAACAGAGTCATACTCCTCATCCACCTGAAAAATGTAATCTGTCAGCACATCCAAAGCCAAGTCTCTTACCAAACGAGGTGTGGACCCAAAATGAGTTTGCTACTTGGTATAGACAGAAACTGACAACTGCTGGAGACCTCATTGCTTAGTGTGCACTTCAATGCAGCATAAAATAATGGAAGTCCTTGGTGAATTGGACCTATGGACTATGAGTCTTCTGCAATTTTTCATCACCAACAGTGGTCAGCCAGCTGACTCTGGGAAGCTCACAAGTAGGCCATGAAGGTAAAAGTATCTCTCTCTCTCTCTCTCTCTCTCTCTCTCTCTATATATATATATATATGTAGAATGTGCATGTTTTTTATTCCACACCTTTCTCCACAACCACTTCCCCAATCGCCCTGAAATTTGCCCACATCAGAGTCACATTTGGGCATGTAACCATCCACTTACATTGACCAGATGACACACCTAACACAGGTAAAAACCTGGATTTGTGTTAAAAAAAATTGCACCCTCCAGAGGACATCCCATACTCCCACAATCCCTCACGCCCATCATCCCTCACGCCCCGGAGACCACGCCTCCAAACAGGGAGCAAGCTGCCTCGAGGACAAACATACTTCCACAATCCCTCACGCCTTGGAGACCACGCCTCCAACAGGGAGCAAGCCGCCCCGAGAGCAGGCCGCTCCCCAGGGACCCAAGCCTGCCTTGGAGATCGTCCACCGTCCACGGAGCAAGACCGCTCCACAACCCCCGCCCACCCCGCAGATTCCGCCGATACCGCCGCCGAGAACAGCCCACTCCCCAGGGACCCGCCCCGGAGATCCCGCACTGTCCACGGAACAAGACCACTCCACAGTCCGCGCCCACCCCGCGGATTGCTCCGCTGCACACACGGACCTCCAAAAAAACTACGCCACCTCCCAAGAACCGCACCACCCACGGATCGGACCCCTAAACAAACCCCGCCGCCTCCCAAGAACCCCACCGCCCACGGTTCAACTCGCTAAACAAACCTCACCACCACCCGAAAACCCCGACACAATCC
Organism: Zootoca vivipara; assembly: GCF_965207765.1. Classification (NCBI taxonomy): domain Eukaryota; kingdom Metazoa; phylum Chordata; class Lepidosauria; order Squamata; family Lacertidae; genus Zootoca; species Zootoca vivipara. The sequence continues at coordinate 66,459,038 of NC_142586.1, forward strand.
ACAACCCCACCTCACCCACCTACCCCCGCCGCACACTGATCCCCCTACACAAACCCCCACCCCCACCCCAGACCGCCGTTCCCCCATGGACCCGGACCTCCACACATCCGTCACACCCCCAATGAACTCATACCCTCCACACACCTCTCCACAATCAAAGACCCATGAGCCTCAGGGACACTACCCCCCTCAGAATCCCACCCCACCACAAACCCCCACCACAACCCTCTACCCCAAGACCCTCCACTCACAAGACAAGACCCTCCCCAACCAATACCAAGGCCCCCAACGACCCTCACCTCTCCTCAACCCCCCCCCACCAATACCAGGACCACCCAAGGAACCTCACCTCTCCTCAACCCTCCCCTCCCACCCTCCAAATACCAACACAGCCATGCACACAGCCTACTTCTGCACAGGTACATTTCTGGATCAGAACTTAGAACAGAAATGCTACTGCAGTGGTGGGAAACATCCTGCTCATGGACCCAATTAGGCTTGCCAGGCGATGCCATTTGGTTCACAAGTCACACCACCTGCCTGATGTCATGTGTGATGCCCACTTGTCACATATGGCTCACAGCAGGCAGGGGAGACGAGGATCCAGCCCACCAGCCAGCTCCAGTTCCCAACCCCTTTGCTACTTTCCACCTATCCTTTTCATTCTCAACACTTAGCAAAAGGTAAGAGGCTTTTTTTGAGAGTCCCACACAAATCAAAGGTGGGTAGGGACAAATGACAATCTACAGCTAAACTCCTGCGGAACGTGTTACAAAACCCCTCACCCTTCCTCTTTAATGAAGAAATTAAAAAGTATCACTGGATATTTATGGCTACATTTCAACATAAAACATGAATGCCTATTAAAAAAAGGAGCATGGTTTATAGTTCGTGCCAATATTCTCTGCAACAAAGATAATTTAACAGCTTTGTGGCAGCTCATTTGCATGATAATAAAAGCATTAGAAGGAAAACCAATTTAAGTCGATTTATAAATTGCAAATAAAAGTTATTCTTATTACACTACTTGAAGAAGTGAAGTGTCTGGCCTTTGGCACTATATCCTATAACTGGCTCACTGGTGAGCTATCTCATTAAAACTTAGATCTTGCCAGTAGCGTCCTCTGTGCAATCAATTGCAGTTCACGCTGCTCAGTCTGAACAAATACAAATAAAAAAACAAGTATTGGTATAATAATAATAAAAGTTAGCTGTCAAGTGGCTTGACTGTTTTTAAAATGTTTTTGATGGGAAATCAGAACTTTGATTTCCAGGCTAAAAAACTGTGCTTTAGGATACAACTCTAGGAATACGTACAGAGAACTGTGTCTAAATAAATCCACATACATTCTCACAGCTGATAAGAGACACAATATTTCAATAATTCATGGCATAGGAGAAGAAGACTGAATTTCAGTTTCATGGTTGTTCCTCATCAAGGCGTTTTGTTACCCATTATACAGTTTAGCACAAGGTCACATGTTTATTTGTCCACTCATCACCTACGTCATGTCAAAGTGAAATATCATAAACAAATCACATGTTAGTTAGACACAATACTTTCTACAGATTTGGTGTAAAAGGTGTTTCACGTGACAGTTTTCACAGATAGTTTAAACATTCATCTTATCAGCCATCAAGCTTGATGGGAGATTAAATGATGTACATACACATGTGAGCTGGGCCTTAGCTTTAACATTTTATCAGGACTACAAAACAGAGTAGGAAGAGAGCATGGCAAGTTATTGCCCCTTACATCTCCAAGTTTCTTCAGCCACTCATATTTCAAAAAGGATGACACAGCACAGCTCTCCCCTCCTGCCCTGCAGAGCACATGGAAAGAGAACACTCAATCCCACATAACAAGATGTGAGCTGAATGGTTAAGCTTACTGGTCCCACAGCACCAAGACTGGAGATAAGCCTCTGTTGATGCTTTTTACTATTAAGTAGCAAGAAGAGGCTCATCTCCCATCTTAGTGCTGTCATGTGAAGAAATCCCTTATCTCTGATCTTAGCACTTAACACTAATAAGAATAAGAATTTATTTATTTATACCCCGCCCATATGGCTGGGTTTCCCCAGCCACTCTGGGGGGCTTCCAACAGAAAAATGAAATAAAACAATCTATTAAACATTAAAAGCCTCCCTAAACAGGGCTGCCTTCAGATGTCTTCTAAAAATCTGGTAGCTGTTTTTCTCTCTGACATCTGATGGGAGGGTGTTCCACATGGAGGGCGCCACCACCGAGAAGGCCCTCTTCCTGGTTCCCTGCAACTTGGCTTCTTGCAACGAGGGAACTGCCAGAAGGCCCTCGGCACTGGACCTCAGTGTCCGGGCAGAATGATGGGGGTGGAGACGCTCCTTCAGGTATACTTGGACCGAGGCCATTTAGGGCTTTAAAGGTCAGCACCAACACTTTGAATTGTGCTCGAAAATGTACTGGGAGCCAATGTAGATCTTTCAAGACCGGTGTTATGTGGTCTCGGCGGTCGCTCCGTCACCAGTCTAGCTGCCACATTCTGGATTAGTTGTAGTTTCTGGGTCACCTTCAAAGGTAGCCCCACATAGAGCGCATTGCAGTAGTCCAAGCGGGAGATAACTAGAGCATGCACCACTCTGGCAGAAATCTGTCATATGACCATGGATGGCCATGGATTGCCCAAAATGGTCTCACAGGCTAAATTCAGAAGCCATGGGGCAGAGGATCCTCACTGCTAGCTTAACCAAAGGCTGGAGGGTAAGGGAATGGAGGGCAGATTTCCCCCCAGAGATCTGTAAGCTACTGGCTCATGTGACAGGAAGAAGTCAGCATTTGGTTGACTAGCACAAATTATTGTTATACACCACAACCACTGTACATTCATGTTCACAGAAATGTCTACAGCAAAAATTCATGTGCTCTTTCTTAGCTCATAAGCTATGCTACTCATGGATTGTGTGTGTGTGTGTGTGTGTGTGTGTGTGTGTGTGTGTGTGTGTGTCTTAAAAAGTAGCACCAAGTTATATGTGAATTGCTTCAGAGGCTAGGACCCGAACCAATGGCTTCAAGTTACAAGAAAGAAGATTCCGACTAAACATCAGGAAGAACTTTCTGATGGTAAGAACTGTTTTGACAGTGGAATGGACTCCCTCCAAAGATAGTAGACTCTCCTTCATTGGAGGTTTTTAAGCAGAGGTTGGATGGCCACCTGCCATGGATGCTTTAGTTGAGATTCCTGCATTGCAGGGAGTTGGACTAGGTGACCCTTGGAGTCTTGTTGTTAAAGACTGTTTGACAAAAGTTTTGGCTACCTAATTAATGAATTTTACAGGCTATTAAAGGCACGGGAGCAGGGCTAGAAGTTGGCGGCCCCAATAGCCAGCTTCACTGTGCTCAGTAAGCACTTTAAGCCAATTCTTGGGGTGGAGGTGGATGGATGTTTGGATAGCTCTGTTATGGCGGCTTGAACTCTCAAGCCCAGTGGCAGATGTGAGGCTTTCCAGGCCGCCCTCCTTTGGTCTGCACTTGGTCAGGCTCTGACCTACTTAGTTTCCAAAATGAAACAACATCATGCACCATCAAGTGGTTAGTAAAGCTTGGTTGAGAGTTTTGTGGGCGTTAAGAGTGCAGCTGTGTTTTATAGTCTTTACCTTTAAGCCAAGAGCGAGGAACCTGCAAACCTACAGGCGATTTGAACTCAGGCAGGATTAGGAATGATGAGAGGCTCACAAGTTTCCCATGCTTGTCTTAGGTGTTGTTACATCTGCAAGTAATTGCTTAATATAAAATACATTAACTTTTAAGCAGCTTTAAAAGTTTAGCATCTCCAAACATTAAAATTGTTTTGGTTTTATTTGAAAATGCCCAAACACAGATACTACATGAATTATATTTACAGTATAAACCACATGTTATTAATTTAAGGGGAGAAGGGGAACACGGCCTGCTTCAAACAGCTCCAACATTACAGATAAAAAAAAAACATTTTCTGTGCAAGGCAACACAGCAGCTTGTTTCTAACAAAGAGCTCCCCCATTCTGCCTTGTAGGCAGATTTTTTTTATACATACAAAATGGCTCTATTCAGATATCAACCAAACCATGGTTAAGGAAGCTTAGATAAGGTTTGCTATCATGTTCAAACCATAGTTTGTTGTGGGAGCTGGCAAATCAATAAAGTGGGTTTATGCTAATTATGGTTTGGCATGCTTTTTGGTTTGACCATTCATAATAATGGCTTTTACTTCACCTCCAGAGGCTACTGCAGCTAACATGGGAATGCTAAGCAGATGGGATATAGAACACCACAACTCCTCACCAGAATTTTCTAGATTGTGTAGTGTTATCAAACCATGGTTTGGCATCATGTCTGAATTGGGCCACTGAGAGTTGATCAAAACATCCGTTCTTAGACTAAAAGAACCATTAAATAACTGTGTCTGAAATACTTAAAAGGCATTTATTCAAAGGGAAGAATCCTCCCCTTTTGCAGTGCTTGGCATTCTGAATATTACAGTATAGAATTGGCTGAGCTGTTCAGATGATGTAGGCCTTAGGTTTGCGTCCATTGAGTTTTAGAATGTATGTGGCAAACACATTCTATGTTACCACAATGACAGTGAAGGGTTAGAAGGCTATCTGCATTAATTCAGCCTTTCATGCAGGAGAAAGCAATGATTTTAAAGTTTATTTGTTTCCCACAACACTCTGATTTAACATGACTAGAGAAAAGGCCACCCCACTGGGAATAATAAAATGAACTAGTCCTTAAAAGAAATTATTATGTATGCTTCACTGGAACTTAGTTCCACTGAGCTCAAGAGGGCTTTCTCTGAAATAAGTGAACACAGGATTGCAGCAACTAAAGTGTTTCCCCTGCTTCCAAAACAAATGCAGTAGCAAATCAACAGTCTGAGGGATATTCTTGCTTCTCCTTGGCAAACAGATGCAAAGGGCACAGTTTAGCTTTGCAGGTTTAGATGTCACTATATAATTTATTCTATTATTTACAGACAGCCTTTCTTTATCACACCAATTTGTCTAATAAGAAATCATACCATAAAACTGGCATTTCTGTTGCTGATGGGTAATCGCGTGTCCTTACGGTGTACTATGTCAGCACATTTACTCCTCACAGTACACCCACACATTACGTTCCAGCATGTGCTCGACCCCAAACCAGCAAGTACATGGGTCTGGCTAAAACGAATCTAGGAAAAATTCTGGGTCTGCACAGCAGGGCTCCAACAGGCAGCAGCAAGCAGGGTTACCTCTTTCAAGGGAAGAAGGGTCACTTTCGAGTAAAAAGGCCATTTCATGTATTTCCTACTGGACTGTAAAGAACCCATTACAAGCTCAGGCAAGAAGTGCTTCCAACTCAAGTGGTGAACAGGACTTTTCACGTATGCTTCCACCAGGTAAAGGCAAAGGGAACCAAAGCTACCATGGATTTTCTCTGTGAGATGTACGGAAGTGCATCTATGCACTTTCATATCCTAGGTACACGCCAAGGTCAGCAGTTAGAGGAGTTGTTAAAAAGCAACTTGACAGCAATAAAACCTTGTGCTGTACCTGTCAATTCAGCCCCCGTTTTAGTCCAGGAATGTGTTAGGAATTACATCAAAGAAGCAAAGCTCTGGTGCGCAGTTCCTCAGTTTCCCAGCTTTCTTTCTAAAGACTCTCGAATAAACTTTACTGTGCGTTGGTAGAGGAAAGAGTCCTTGTTCTTCGGTTTGCAAATATTCAAGTGGCTGACATCTATGGGAATGAGTTCTCCTATGCCTAAATCTGGACAAAAACAAAAGTCAGCGCCAATTATTGTCAAGGAAAAGACACAAATTATACACAGCAGCACCCATCTTGTGATACTGGTGGAGATGCACTTTCCCATTTGCTATGTGGGGACAACCAGGCATGCTTCTATTGTGTGTGCCAACAAGTCCATGCAATAAGTTATTACAATTATCTATGGATCAGAGCTAAGCAAAAATTTTGAGGGGGCAAATAATTTACCTTGGAACCAGGTTTTAAAGGGTGCAGGCTTGTAAGTTAGGTCTTCCATTAAAAGAACAAAAGCCCTAGGGCAGGAAAAGCACCTTAAAATGTATGTTAGTCACAATATCCCATGCGTTAGGCACAGAAGGTATGGTGGGCAAGCTTCTGTCATTGATTCTGCTCATATTGATCCAGAACAGACCCCAATGTACAGTTAGCTGAGTAAAGCATGAACACATTGCAGGGTTCCCAATAATAGACCAGAAGCAATTAATTTCACCCAGCAGAATTTACTACTGAAAGCAAATGAGCATGTTGGTCACAAATCCATACATCTTCAGGATTGGCACTGTCCATAAGAAATCCAGTTGCAGCAGACTTAACTTAAACTTACAATAAGACTAAGATCTTAACACTTAGCATACTATATACAGAATACCACACCAGAAGGAAAGAGAGACAGAAAGTGAAACTTGGGCTCCTTCTGACCTATTATTATAGGAAGCTATGACCTTGACAGAAAGAGATAATAGAACCAGTTTAAACCAGCTGTTCAGCTTCTCTGAGGGAATAACCCAAACATCAGGAACCTCCTGCCTGTTTCCAGGCAGAATAGAAACTTGCTTGTTAGCTAGAAACTTCCTTCTTCCACCAGCTTGGATCACACACAGCAGAACCCTCTTGAATTAAGTGGTACCTCAGAAGTCGAATGGAATCCGTTCCAGAAGTCCATTTGACTTCCAAAACGTTCGGAAACCAAGTCGTGTCTTCCAATTGGCTGCAGGAACCTCCTGCAGCCAATCGGAAGCTGCAGAAACCCTGTTGGATGTTTGGGTCCCAAATAATGTTTGCTGGAACACTCACTTCCGGGTTTGCAGCGTTGGGGAGCCAAAACGTTCGACATGCAAGGCGTTTGGGATCCAAGGTACAACTGTACTTAACTTTTAATACACAATGCATGGAAACTGTGGGCTCCAACCTTTTTACTGCGGTACTGAAAGTGTTCCTGTAAATTAATGCTCACAGTACTTTAACTGCAAGCAATTTGTAAAGAGCAAGAGAGGAAGAAGTTGGGAGAGGGGTTTCTTTGAGGCTGGCTGATCCAGCCTTACACCAGAAAGACATCAATCATTAATTTTTCTGAAACACTGATTTTTTTCATACGACACTTTCCATCTGCATCCATTTCTGGATGTTTCTATCACAGAACTCTCATGGCTATATCTTGTCAGATCAATACATTTTTAAAAGGGGAATGCTGAGAATATCAGACCTGCAGATTCCACTGGTACTACATGCAGGCTCAGCACTCTACTGACTCGCGTTGGCATTGTTTCTGCAAAACTCAATACAGGAAGGTTCTTATTCTTGGCAAATGAGAGAAAGTCATCGTTCAGTACTTTAAGGTCAGGAGAATCTAGGGGAACAAGAAAGAAAATTAAATGCATATTTCTGATTGTGTTTGCATGCCGCATTTTCCTATGAAAGGTGCACTTGGAATAACTAGATTTAAGTTCAGACAGGCACACCTGCTGTCAAGCCCTGCTTCTGAGGGATTAGTATTAGCATGGCAACATGCAAGCAACACAGTCTTAGATAGCGTGCCATTTACAGTTCACTGTATCCCTTTTGCTTTTCAGTCAGGTTTGCAATATCCATATTCTCTCTGTGTTGTGAACTCTTTCCATTGAACTTTCTTTAAGAAGACTTTGGGGTCTTGAGCAGTTGTCCTTTCACTGAAGTTTTAATTTTATTGTTTCTTTATAGTTGTCTAAATGGCTTTAATTTATTGTTAGCTGCTTTGAGCTCAACTGAGGAAATGTGGGGAATAAGCATCACAAATAAATACATTCCCGAGCCAGGTTAAAAACAATGCAAATGGTTTGTGTGCATGCAAACACTCTAAATATTAAATTACTGCAACCAAAGCATACCTTTGCTGAGCTCCTTAACGCCCACAGAGGGAAAAAGCAGAAATCTAATAGTTTTTGAGTATTCAGCCAACCTGGAGCCATGATGAGGGACGCTATAAAACACAATTCCCTGGGTGTTGTTTACAATGGAATTCATATCAGAGTCCTTGGAAGCATCCAGAAGCATCTTCTTGACTAGGAGACCTGAAAAGAAAATATATTTATAAAGTAGGACCAATGCAAGAATGATGCTTAAATTTATGTACAAAACATCCTATCCTATTTCTCCTTCATCTGTTAGATGTGCTCCTTGAAAATGAAAATGCAGAAAAGCACCAATATATTCTGCAAGTTAGGCAGATATGGTAATATACTAAATAAGAGCAATGTAATCTTATTATTGTTAATGCCAGCTAGCAATGGGTTTTTTTGTTGCCGTGTTTTGATATTTTGTTTTTTAAAAAAACCCACTTCTTTCTATTTGCCAATAAAAATGGGGGGGGGGCACTTTCTCCTTTTTAGTGAAGATTTACTTTTACCTCAAAGGTAAATAATAACTATCATCCTGGTATGTCAGAGAAAATATGTGTATAGCTAAAACCACTGCTTCTTTTTTCATTTCCACCAATGTAACATTCAATTAAAACAGATCTGAGTCAAATCCCTACACTTAACATGCAGTTTTCAATTCCCTAATTTAGTTTCCTCAGAATCTCTGCAAGGAAAATAGTTGAGGAATCTCTGCAAGGAAAATAGATCCCCTACTGGAGAAGATTCTGGAGAAAATATCAAGGGATTGAATAAGACAGTAAATTGACTTAAAGAGTTTACATTGTTTAAAAAACAAGCTACTATATTATTCTACTACTGGGAAAAGTGAATTCTTGAATAACACTGATAAAAAATCCAAATATATTCTATGCCGCCCCTAAGTAATCACCCTGTAGAACAGCAGAGAATTTAAGAACTTCTTGTTGGTTTTTATGGACCTTAACCGTATATATGCCCTATTTTTATTTTTATTTTGCACCAACTGGAAGTTGGGTATTACTCAAAATCTCAAGAATGGTTTTGTGAAAATTAACAACATGTGGTCTTATTGCCTATCTAAACTTTCTACATGTTAATGACTTGGTCGTTGCCAGAACAATCTCTTCAAATAAAGGTTAAAGGTGAGGTGCTGCAACTGCAAAGGTGCAGCCTGTGGCGACATCCCATGTGAGGATACCACAGCCAACCCAGGACATCATGCCCAATCAGCCAGCATTATTACACTGACAACAGTAGGAACAAGTAGGGAGGTACACAAATATATTATTATTATTTACATTTGTATACCGCCCTATAACCACAGGTCTTTGATAAAGAGATTGCAGTTGACAGGTAAAACGGCGGGCTAAAGTAACTACTGATATGTAATGTCAAGGTAGATGTATATCCAAATGATTGTATGCCAACACAGAGACATGAAGTCAGCACATGGCATATTGGGAGCATATCCATCCTAGCAGGGATCAGCAGATCAGTTCCTCATCTGGGGTCCCCACTAGCTGCCATTTTGGCTCTCTGAGGGAGACGCAACTAGTCTCCCTCTTACAAGCAGGCACACTCAGTGGCAATGATATAATGGGCTGCGAACTAAATGGATTCTGAGTCCCGATCAGTACCCAGTGAGTGCTTGACTTCTACCCATAACATCACTGTTACTAGGTAACCCCACTCACAAGCATGAGGGGAAATACAAGGCCGGCAGCTGTGGCAGCCCCACCAGAGCCCCAAGTAAGAGGGTGGTCGGTGCTGGGAGACCACTATGCCATTCTGACAACAACCCGCCCCGCCCCCCCAAAAAACCCATGGAACTGGGCCTGCCAACCTAGTTATCCATTTGTACAGATGAGACAATCAGGTTCAAAACCTGAAATTCAACGAATGGTACAGGGGAAAAAACCTCCACTGTCTGAGCAACCAACCACATGTATGTCAGGAAAATTGCTGTTGGCCCTGCAGTTCATGATACCACTTCCTGTGGCAGTTCTTTTGAAACATATATAGTCTTTCATGGTCCTCAAATAGAACCATTTTTTTTACACACAGTTAACATTATGGATGTTAGCCTATTTCTGTCTATTTCTGGTTCATGCCATTTTGTAAAATATCTATCTATGAATAGGTATTTAAATACCTATTTCTGAAAGTAATTTCTCACAGAACATGCACGTCTAGATCTATTTTATCGTGCATTTCTAAATATGTTTTATCCTAAAATGCACATTTTTAAAAGAAAATTGCAAAATTGGGGGAAATGTGACATCCGAAGCAAATTATAACATGGTTTAGGGTGATGTGGATCAGGTCAGTTCACAAAGGTCAAATTCCTCAAGCACCCCTAGTTAACACAGTTGAAATACTTGAAACTGCAGAATAGTGCAATTTAAAGAAAAAATTAAATAAAGATTCAATGGACTTGCCCCCCATGCTGTGTGACAGCCATACAAGAGGTCTATCTCCAACACCAGCAGATCGCAGTTTCTTGAGAAGCTCAGTGCTCTTGTACGAAAGAGACTCCCTGCAAATCAAGGAGAGAGAACCAAGTAGCAGATGCAAAGGCAGTGGCTTTTAAACCCTGTTCTGGGAAACACTGGACAGCCAAGGAAGCTTGCAAGGGCCCCTCAATCAGGTCAGTATTGGTGAGCAAGCTTTACTGAGAAACAACTTGTGCACCACCTACAGGCATGGGAGAGGGTTGGGTATTTTCTAGGCCACATTCTCAGATCAAGCAGGGCGATACTGAAACCCCAAAGGTCTGGCCAGGGTCCCACCTATTTTCATGGGTGCCCTAGAACATGCCTAAGGATGTTCTGTAGTACATTGGGATCCTTTGGCAGATGCACAAGTAGCTGATGTGGAAAGGGTTTACTACTGAGAACAGAACGTTTCAAAACCACTCCAGTTATTAAAAAGCAAAAATGTTGTGCATTCCAGTTAGGTTGAGCATGCTGCTGCTTAATACCCCTTTCCAATCAGCATGGATGCTATAGAGATTTTGGGTGCAACTCTGCGCACAGTTCAGGCTGTTTAAATCCCACTGAGGTCTACGGGATTTATGCAGCCTAGCTGTGTGCAGGATTGCAGCCAGAGTTGACCCAAATATTCAAATAGGCCTTTTTAGTTAAAACTTCAAGAAACCTATGGGGACTTGTTCCAAAGCAGAAGAGCACACAAAATTCTAGAATTCAGCAGGGTCTTTAGATGTCGTCTCAAGGGTCCTTGGCAGCATTACAGATTCATTCCTTAAAAGCTGGCGTGCTTATAAATAGCAATGCAAACTTTCCAGAACTGCTTGTGAATTTATACCGGCAGTTCACCTTAGTCTTAAGGTCACAGGATTTGCTGTGCATGCAGTTATGAATATATATATATATATATGCGCAGAATTCACCAAAGCTGGTGTTTTAAACTGTCAAGGACAATCAAAACTGTGCCTCCTGTGGCACTTGAGGGAGGGGACACAGCTCAGTGACAGAGGACAGGCTGTACTCAGGCTCAGACCCTTGGCAGTTCTGGTTTATAAAACTATCTCAGGGAGCAAGCTGGGAACTCTGTTGCGAGACATTACAGAGTTGATGATCCCTGGAATAGAGAACCCCAAGCAAAATGGACCAGCGATATGACTGGGTATAAGGCAGCTTCATACGTGCCAAAGGATGGCCCAGCCAATTCTGCGAAACTGGAGCTTACAAAACACGATCAATTATTTTGATCAAATGCAAATGTGTATTTAGGCTGCTTACAACTGTCACCATCATTAGTTCCTAAACAATACAAGATACTTTACAAAGCAGAAATGGAAATCGCCATGCCTGCCTCTGTATAATCACACAGTTTCTACTACTTCCCACCTGTCAGGGGGCTCCCACAGGGTCCACGGGAGGAGGTGGAAGGGAGATCAGGTTATAGGGATCCCCGGCCCCTCCTCTCCAGTAGTACCTCTTCCAGCCGGGGAAGCAGCAACGCCTCCAGTGGTGAGGAGAGGGGGGTGGTCAGCACGGGGAGGAGGGGGCTTGAGGATGTTGGGTCGGAGCCCTCGCACCACCTTCAAAGGGAGACGCCACTTCCGTTGCCCCAATTACGCAGGGGGCTCAAACGCAAAGAAGGTAGGAGGAGATTGGGGGTGCCTAAGATATTTTGCTGGGGTCGTAACCGGAAGAGGGCACTCCCAGATTCTGCGAGTGACTGAGACAGACATGAACTTGTAGCTCTGCACTGTATGCACTGTATGCACAATAAACCTGTAAATAGTCAGGTTGGGAGTTTGGCATTGTTACTCTTGAGCAACCAACACACGATCCTGATACCACCCCATTTGTGTGCCCTTCATTTTTTACCTGTAGCTGTCCACGGGACATTTTGCTCTCCAGTCACTCAGATGTGTATCATACTCCACAGATATAATTCTAAGTGATGGGCAGTCAGATGCCAACCATGTCTACATTGAGAGTACATGAAAACAAGACAGAATATTGGATTCACAAAAGTTCTTGGGTTTCAGGCATTGAAATCAAGACCAGCTATCTATTTTCAAGGCAGACAGTGAATTGGAAGAGTAAAGTATGGTTACAGAACATTGAAACTGAAGCTTCTTTCTGAAGTAGTTTGCTAGAAGTCCATGTAATCTGAACTAATTTTTCTTTTAAAAAACATTAATTCAGTGTTAGCATACAAGGTATCACCACCACAGTACCCCCCCCCCCCAAATGTAGGCATTTTCACTCCAGGCCATAGCACTGTTGTTATTGTGGATGGTTTAGTTAGGTGTGCCGCTAAATCTCTGCATTCTACTCTGGTAGCAGGCCCCAGAAAAGCTAACTTCACTCAATGCACTATGCCACTATAGCTCGGGCTCCTTAGCCAGGTTAACAACACACAGCTGAAAGGAAGGGAATTGAGTTTAGCCTCCCTTATCCATTTTCATACACCGGAAGCAACAAACAACCCAATAAGCACAAAGGATTTCCCCCATACCCAGGGCTTTTTTCAACTGGAACTCATCAGAACTCAGTTCCAGCACCTCTCAGGTGGGTGCCACTACCATTATAAGAGAACAAGGGAAGCTTTCATGGTGAGTTCTGGCACCTTTTCCCCTAGAAAAATAGCACTGCCCATACCTTTGGCCAACACTCTGTATAATCATCTTCTGTATCCACTTCCTTCTCAGCAGCAGGCTGCTCTATGTCCTGTTGCCGCCATGTTTTAAATGCTGCTCCCAAAAGACCATGAACGAAAAGGACATCAGCTTTAATAGGCTCACTGGTAGTGGAAATAAGAAGTCGCAAAAGGGAATATGCATTACTAGAAGCTGGCATCCAAAGAACTGCTATCAAATCACATGTACTGGTTAAGAGTTTTGGACTAACAGCTGGGACTCCACGGTTCAAATCTCCACACAGTCATGAAGCTTACAGTCAGTCACTCTTAACCTAACCTATCTCAGAGCTATTGTGAGGCTAAAATGGGAAGAATGAGAACTATGAATGCCATTTTGGAGGAAAGCAAAAGCAAAATGTATTTTTGGGCCCTCAGTGGAGCCTTATGGTTGACACAGTTGCAATGCTGTAGCAATAGAAAAGGCCATAATGGCAGAATTCTCCCATTATAATCTAGAGCAGGGATAAATAACCTTTGTAGGGTTGGAGGGCTGCATTCCTTTCTGGGCAACCTTCTGAGGACCACATGCTAAAGCAGAGTAGCAAATGTGAATTTTACCTTTGTACAGTCGGCTAGTTTCTACACACATTGACAGAGCCCTACAGATTCTAGGCTTAGAAGACACTTCTTTTGAGCCGCCTGGTATTTTGATTAACCACCCCACTACCTATCTTCACCCCTCACCCTCCACAGCACACAACCCCAGAATGATCTTAAGTGTTGTGAAGGTTCTTCAGAGCCTCCTCTTGTATTTGCCCCTTCTGGGTTCACTTTTCCCCCCTCCTCTGCCTTTTTCTTCAAAAGTCTTCTTCTGTGCCATTCTTTCAGCCTCTGGGCTCCCTTGTCACTTGCTTCTCTACAGCCTACACTTCCCAAAGCTGCACCGTATTATATAGCTCTACATTGCTCCCCAAAACATTTGGTCCTTGGAACCAGCAAGGCAAATCCAGAAAATATTAGTTAAGTGGCAAACTCCTGACCTCAGTGAGATTTACATATATGGTTAAGAATCTAATCTTCCTGAGTTTAAGGAAATTTAGGAATACCTAAAGTTTCTCTGTATTGGAGCCTGCTACTAAACCATTGCATTGCAGGACCTCTTTTCAATGAGACAAAGGAACTTCTTAACAACTGCAGGATGTATTCTACTAGGGGGAACATTTTCTGTCCCAAGATGGAATGATATGGAACAATTTGGGCTGCAATCCTATAGCCACTGAAATCCCGACTGAACTCAATGGGACTTGATTCCAAGTAGATTTGCATAGGATTGCACTCACACTAATGTGTTCAGAGTTCTTTCTGACTCTATTCACCACTATAATAATGATGGTAATAATAATAATAATAATAATAATAATTTATTAATTATACCCCGCCCATCTGGCTGGGCCTCCCCAGCCACTCTGTACTGTCCACCATCAGGGAAGCTATGAGGAATAAATGGTACGGGCAGGGTTGGCCCAAGACATTTTTGCACTTGAGGTGAAGCACGAAATGGTGCTGACCCATTTGGAGAGAAGGATGAGTGAAGATTTACATCAGGAACAAGTGGGAAATATATACATTGGGAACAAGGGTGGGAGGAGACCAGCAGTGCTTCCTATTTGCCAAGAGGCCACTGTAGAGGCAGCCTTGAAGAGGCACATCTGGCTTCCAAGGAGTGCGCTGCAGCTGTTACTGCCACCATGGCAGCAGCAGTGGGCAAGACATTCTTTGGAAGCTGGATGCAATGCCCCTGTGGATCCTGCCACCTGAGGCAGTTTCCTCACCTTGCCTCACAGATGGGCTGGCCCTGGGTACAGGGTAGTCATAAAGGCGGACATATTTTTCCCCTAAGCCTTTCAAAGCAGTGTTGTGCATGTGCATGCCTGTTGCAAGAATACATGAGGTCGGGTCAAATGGAATAGCTGCACAGCAACTTTCTCCAGAGACAATTTCTCTTAGGTGCCTTTCATAAATGCCATTGTTCACCTACAAGCCATCATGTAAGGAGCAAGCATTTAAGATCCGGCCCTGCAAGGAATCTATCCACAGAGCAACAGGTGAACTTTAGAATGGAGAGGCTTATTGTGAGTAATGAAGTGGTAGTAGTGGAGGGAGGAGGCAGAGAATAGGAGGCTCTCTCCTTACTTGGTTCGATATTGTGGGTGCAAAAGATATACTCCTTCTGGATACTTCTCCTGCACCGTATCCCTGTCTAGGTTGGCCAAGGCTCTTGCTGCATGGGAGGATTCCATGACACGTGGAGACTTCATCATATGAGCAAGTATAGAAACCCAACCTAGGATTGAATCAAGCAAGCATATGTATCATCACCTGTAACTGACCAAAAGGGCAATCCATTTATTAAACATTTTAAAAGGGATACAAGTGCTGCTACTGTGCAGTGGAAAAGAAACACAAAGAAACACACAAACACAGTATGTTCTTTGACAGTTCCCATAAAGCTTGATAAGTCTCCTGGTGTCTAAAATATAAAATTGTGATGCTCTGCTGGATATTGTTTCTCAAGCTCATCATTTAAAGGTGCAATGCAGGTGTTCTTTTATGACGAAGTTCAATATGTCAAAGATTAATTGTGGTCAGTCTATATGTGCAGTGGAAATCACACGGTAAAGTATATTTTTCTGGACTCGATGACAGCAGTCTGCGAGAGGGGTTGCCTGTTCAAATATTTCCCTATTTAAAAACAACAACACTCCTTGCACTTTTAGAACTAGCATACCAGGGGAAAGGGCCCACCCTAGCCTTCCTCCAATATGCTACTTGTCTGCTTGCAGGGGAGCATTTGAACAGGCAACCATCTACCTGATACAGCCCACCGCTGAAAATGCTTTACGAGTTGCAGTTCTTAAATTTTTTTATTTTTTTATTTCATTTCCACATTTGATAAGAAACGTAGGGAACTGCAGTACTGGTGCACGGAGGGACCACAACCCTTTTCTAAACATCCATTTAATATGCGGTTCTCAGAATGAGAATGCATCAGACATTCAACAGATAAGAATGGATAATCGGCTGACTGTATAAATAGGCTTAAAGTGTTAAATAATAGAAGGAAACATGTCGCCTACATCAGTAGGCTATACTTATGCATACTTATGCTCTTCCATTAAGGTTCATTCATAATCCAGCAATGAATTCCTTTCACCTCGGACCACTTGGCACATTATCTCAGACTACAGTCCTAGGCACACTTACCTGGAGGCAAGCCCCAATGAACCCAACAGAATAAAAAGCACCTGCCACTATTATAAAGAAAAGGCTACAGGGTCCCATTTCTTTCATCGTTAATTCTCCATTTTTCAGAGACCATAAGCTTTGCTATTACCTGCACAAAATATAGATGAATGAAGCTGTTCATTAAGCGCCATGTTCCCAATTATGTGAATGATGCTCCTCTGTATTTGGGGGGAATCCTTGCGGATTTGGTATAGTTTTTGCAGCAGCTGAAGCCCCCCACTTGCTTCAATTTCATCACAATGACTAGGAATCTGAAATTAGGCAGGCAAATAATTTGTGACATGTTTTGTCTTCCATCCAGATAGAAATCATTATAGAAATTGCATCTAGGGAACAGGCATATATTTGCAGAGGCTTAGGAAGGTGGTGGCATTGCTACACAGTTCAATTATTATTACAGCAAAAGCCAGCAATGTTGCTACTGAATTACCTTGGAATGATGCACTAAGGCTTGTAAGCAGAAGAGTTCTACAGCCTTTGAAGGGATAGTACTGAGACTTTCACAATAAGGAAGCCCATTTCCACCAAAACACCATAAGCCCCCCTGGAATAAAATATATATATATTAAGGAATGTATTTCAATTCATTTCAAAAAAGATAAGTCAACACTGAAAGCTTTCCTTACAACTAGGTTTGTAAGACTTGCATTTAAGGATTAGGCCATCTTGGTAACTTGACGGGGCAAATGGAAGAGAGGTTCAACTTCCAGCCTCCACAAGATGTTCTGGCTAATGCTTCCTGTTTATGGTAGCTAGGACTAGTTGGAAAGATAGCAAAACAGGCAGGCCAGCAGAGCTTTCCTGCTATCAAGATTACCTCCCAAACTATTAAACTATTGAACATGGAAATGAATTTTTGATATTTTTTTTCTTTAAAAAGTAATCACCAGCCTTTATATTATCCTGACTTTCTTTCTCAAGAAAAAAATTTATTTCCTTAAGAATGTTATTGTGTGTGTCAGGAGTCACCCAAGGAGATGGATTCAATGAATTTCCATTCCTAGAACATATTAAGAGCTGGAAATAATAGTAAGAAGAAAAAAGGCAAGCGAACAGTCATTTCTGCTAGCACAGAATGGTACATAAAACTTAGGAACTTACTGGCAGGCAGAATGTTTTTTTAATGGTTTCACACATTAACTGGAAGACAGATTAGGTAAACACAGACATCAGGATAAAATTGTTTGGTCAAGCCCCTTCCACCTTCATTGGTAACTCAGAGCATGCATTGTTCCATTTTTGCCAAAATATTTAGTTAGGAACACACCTTCCGTGCAGCGATGGTCTGGCTGCTTTCTCTTAAAGCCAATGATGTAAAATATTGTACACATGGGTCAAGATCTGTCTGAGGTAAAGCTGCCAGCAACAGCATAAGTTCATCTTCTGAATAACAAGCCTGTAATGTAAACCAAAAACACCTGTTAACATCTCCCACAACAGCAGGCATCAGGAAATTATGTAAAAACACTGAACCGTGTGAAATGACCAGTTCACATCAGAAAAATGTAGTGCCTAACTGCTGTTGAAGTTACTGCCCTAGATGCCATGGGTCTTAGATATCTTGGAAACTGCTTCCATATGTTTCATCTTGCCCTCCATAATATGCACAGCAAGGGCCACCTAACAATAACATCAATTTGAACTGACTTCCAGATGTGGTACTACAAGGATGAGGATTTCTCTAGATGTTTCTGCTCACTGCTAGCTCTAGCCAAAGCTAGTTTAGAGAGACACGTCCCAGCCTGCCTGGAAGAACAGTCTGTCA
This sequence comes from Zootoca vivipara, assembly GCF_965207765.1. Taxonomy (NCBI): domain Eukaryota; kingdom Metazoa; phylum Chordata; class Lepidosauria; order Squamata; family Lacertidae; genus Zootoca; species Zootoca vivipara. The sequence continues at coordinate 66,477,142 of NC_142586.1, forward strand.
CATAGTTCAGTTCTGCCCTAAGTTTTGCAAAGTATAACTCTTTCCAGGACAGTTTGCAGTCCCCAGTCTGAGCATCCAATAGTTGCCACTCCTCACCTTCTGGACTCATTCCAATTAATCTTTTATGTCACTGTGTTTTGTCCTTCGATCTTTCCCTTTCTTGCTATGGGCTGGATTCAACTAACTGCTCCTATTGAGGCCTGCACAATGGAGCTTCCCCTTCCCCCTGCACACCTCTCAAGCTCTCCAGTTTGACTTGGGAGCATAGCTGCCAAGTCTCCCGTTTTTCGCACGAAACCCCCCGGATTTTAATCCGTTTCCCGCTGTTCTCCCAAACAGAAAAAAATCCCGGAAATCTCCCAGATTTCCTACCTGCCAGGGAGGCTCCATTTTGGGTGCCGCTCTGCCCATGTCTGGGCACCGGAAACCAGGCAGAGCGGCACCGGAAGTCGCTTCTACGCATGTCCGGACATGTGTAGAAGCGACTTCCGGTGCCGCGCCGCTGCTGATCCCGCATTTTTCAGCAGGAGACTTGGCAGCTATGCTTGGGAGGCGAGAACCCCTAGAACAGCACACCAGAGGACAAGAAGGGAGATTGTTCCAGTAGCAATGTTTGCACTGACGGAGCAACCTCCTTTGTCATACATTGATTTCCTCTCTGTTTGCCTACAGACTTCAGTTCATTCCTATGTCCCTGCCTCTACACTCCCAGGGATAGCATGGATTGACATATCCCTGGCCTCATCTCCACTTCTCACTCTGTTCATTCCAGGCTGCACCATGACTCTGCCCCTTAAATCTAAAGCTCTGATCTTGAAGTCACCATCAGCCGTAGGGACTGGATAATGAAAGATACCTTCCATAACTTAGGAAATGTCAAACCAACTCTTAAGATTTCAAAATGTTGTTAATCCACATAGATGACAATGTAAATCAGTTATTATGTTAGACCAGCTATATGGGTTGACTCCTAGACACTAGATTTCAGAATACTTCTATGAAAAACGGTGAAGTCTGGATTTCATAATACGTACATCTTTTTGTTTTGGTAAAAGATGGGGTAGCAGGAAAAACCGCAGGTCAACATCTTTACTTCGAGCTAAACCAATAGTAGTTTTCTGATCACTTGCTTGGGCAGCTGTCCTATACTGATAATCTGTATTAGAACAAACAGAGTTAGGACTTAAACAAACTTGAAATATTTCCTTTTGTTTATAAAGTTTTGTAAAGTCCATGCAAGCAAGCAATACAAATTTGCAATTAGTAAACGCAAGTGAGGACATATGGTAATTCACAATGTATGGAGGAACAGAAAAGGGAGAGACTTTCCATCCTTCTGTTTGGAAAGGACTGTATGCACTAAGGTGTCGAACATACACAAGATGAAAAAAATATCAATTTTTCACAGTGAGGGGGTGGAAATAGCTGCAGCACTGATATGAAACCCTAGTGTCTGCATTTAGTTTTTTAAACTTGTCAATTTATAAATTTATACACCAGGCGCTCACATGAACGTTCATATCATCCTTAAAGCATTGGACTTCAATGGGTAGGTTGTCCCGGTCCCTCAGGTGCTCTAGTTATCTCCCGCTTAGACTACTGCAATGTGTTCTACGTGGGGCTACCCGGGAACTACAACTAATCCAGAAAGCAGCAGCTAGACTGGTGACTGGGAGCAGCCGCCGAGACCATATAACACTGGTCCTGAAAGACCTACATTGGCTCCCAGTACGTTTCCGAGCACAATTCAAAGTGTTGGTGCTGACCTTTAAAGCCCTAAATGGCCTCGGCCCAGTATACCTGAAGGAGTGTCTCCACCCCCATCGTTCTGCCCAGACACTGAGGTCCAGTGCCAAGGACCTTCTGGCGGTTCCCTCGTTGCGAGAAGCAAAGCTACAGGGAACTTGGCAGAGGGTGTTCTCGGTGGTGGCGCCCACCTTGTGGAACGCCCTCCCATCAGATGTCAAAGAGATAAACAACTATCTGACATTCAGAAAATATCTGAAGGCAGTCCTGTTTAGGGAAGTTTTTAATGTGTGACATTTTAATGTATTTTAATCTTTGTTGGAAGCCGCCCAGAGTGGCTGAGGAAATGCAGCCGGATGGGTGGGGTACAAATATTTATTTATTTATTATAGTCCAACACTCTAACCCCTTTCCCACACTTTTAAGTGACATTTTCAGATCAGCTCCAGTTGCAACAACAAGGTTGTTCATATTGTTGCACTACCGTATTTGTTTAAGATTTCAAGAGCAAGATAACGATTGAGAAAATAAACAGCAGACAGTATGGAGAAAGGTCTGGTAAAAAAATCAGAAGTTGATCCCATGTTGAAGGCTGAAATTAAACAGGATGCTAAATATGAAAATGCTGCAGTGATTTTCCAGTATATAGAAAATCTATCCAATGTACACCCACTAGTGTGAGCATAACCCAAGTTAAATATTTACAAAGTATGTACAGTTAAATATGTACAACCCCCCCCCATTTTAAAAAACAAAATACTGAGATGCTCTCCTGCACAAATCTCTTTCACAGGAGAACTTTATCTTATATTGTATTCCTATCCCTTAGCCTGAGGGCCACAAGTTAAAACACTAGCTTTCATAACAGAATACCTTACCATGCCAGTAGCGATTGGAGGCTAATTCCTGCACAGCTTGTAATCGGACCATTTTATCTTCTGACTGGCTCCTTTTCACAAGGAGCCACAAGGCACACTCATGCTCATCTGCGTCATAAGTACTGAAGCGTTCTTTACTCAAAAAATAAAATAAAAATCATGATTGCAGTTGTTCATTAAACTTTGCATTATCAGCAGAAAATGAAGATAACTTCTTCCAGAAGCAGCATTTTAATGCATATTATTCAACAAATGGAATCATTATTTATACAGCAGTATAATTATTATATATTTATTTATACTCTGCCTTGCCCCCGACAGGGACTCAAGGCAATTTACCAATAAAAATAAAAACAGTGCACAGTAATGTAGCCTTACAAGACGTCCCCGTTTCCTGGGGACAGTCACTGGATTTGCATATAAGTCCCTGGACAAATTCCATCCCATCCCTGGAATGTCCCTGGAAACGCAGCAGCAGCAGTCTCAGCAGCCAGAAGCAGTTGGCTCTGGCTGGCTTCAGGAGCTGCTCGGAAGTCCTCATATGATGTTGGTGCAGGGCTCCAAGATGCAGCTTCTGGGCTGCCTCCACCCTCCCTGACCCCAGCAACTAAACTGTGAAGGGTTGCCTATCAGAGCAGCTTCCCAACTCCTACTTGCGTGCAAGCAGGAGGGGGCAGGGATCTCTCAGTTAGGCAACGGGAAGCCTCCCTTCCCAGCTGGGGGTTCCCCGCCCCCTCCTGCTTGCACACAAGTAGGAATGGGATTGGGGCTGCTCTGATGCGCTGCCCGAGCCTCACCGCTGCTGCTCTCGGCCCTCCTTCTCCGCCTTCCATGCCTGACCCACTGTGCACCGCTTCCTCACCACCACCACTGAAGAACTAACAACTCAGGAGCTGCCCAGGCTCATGAAGAAAGGAGATAGAAGCCTTGGAGGAAGGGGAAATGTGGCAGTTGAGGTCAAAGTGGTGGCCGCCCCTCTGCCACTGCCATCGCTGCAGCATCAATGTCCCAAACGTGTAGTATTTAATTAATTAATTAGTCCCCGAATTCATTGGAAAAAATCTGATAACCTTACAGTAATGAGCTGAAAGTCCAGCAGGAGAGAAGAAACAGTTATGTATGCTGTATGCTGATAAAAACCATTATTGTGTAATTAATTATGCTCTGCATATAAGCTGTGCTTAAAAGTGTTCTAAGTACAATATTCCGTACAACAATCCTGTTTAGAAAGTCAGTATTATCATTTGCATCTTGCTATGATACAGTGGCTTGTGTTAAATCACTGATTTCCCTGAAACATACTTCAAAGTAAAAATGCTTAGGAATGACATCACCCGTCTCAAAATCCTATATACAGTATTTGATGACTAAGTGGATTTAAGCATAACAAAGCATGAACTGGTGAATGGCATATTCACAGACTGTTTCAATAGCTGCAGCCACCGGGCCACATTTCAAACGCTCAAGATTTTGTAGGCTCAAGAAGATCAATGTAACTTTTTATCAGGCTAGGGTACAGATGGGGCCTTTCCACACCACACACCCCTCAAAGACTCTCTGTCTTCATCAAATGCTTGAAGGAAATAAATGTTAAGGATTTTCCAATGTGGAGATGCAGACATGGGGAAAACCTCGGGTTGCAGTCAATGTAGTGCTAAGGAGATTGTTCTGCCGGCACAAACATTCCTGCTTGCCTGATGGAATAATCTCCCCTCGCCTTCCCCATGTGCTGCTCTGGGGGTTCTCCCAACGCAGGGGTCCACAAATTAAGGCCCGGGTGCCGGATGTGGCCCACATGAGCCAATTGTGCGACCCCCAACAACCCCTGCTGCCGCCCGCTCTTACCGGTACGCCGTGGTGCGGTTGCCCATCTCCGGGCCGGTGCAGCACCAGAAATAGCTTGTGCGCACGCGCATAAGCTATTTCTGGTGACGCGCCAACCCGGAAATGCACTGGAAATGACGTCTGCGCATGCGCCGAAGTCATTTCCGGAGCCGCTCTGCACCAGAAGAAGCGAGTGCGAACACATATGGAAGCGTGTTTTCCCGCCCCGCTGCATGATTGGCACCAGAGGAACCGGCCTAAAGCCGGGTAAGTTTGGGGACCCCTGTCCCAATGCTTCACAGCAGATTTGAGGAGGCCACGATGAGAGGGGAGAGTCCTGTTGCACTAGCAGGAATCATCGCACTAGCTTCCACTAACACAATGATTTAATTGAATACGGCCCATTATTTTACTCAGAACGGACCCACTGACATTAATGAACCTAGTCATGTTCATGAATTCAATGGGTCTGCTCTGAGCAAGACTTAGGTGAATACCACCCTTTATGTTTGTCAGGGGAGTGTTAAAGGTGGCAATCGTAGGTTGGAAGATGAGAAAGGGTGTTATGCAAGGTCTTTCAGTTCCAAGTGAAGATGATCCCCATAGAACCCAAGATGCAAGGTAGCACACCAGATAAGCAGTCTACAGAACAGGAAAGCAAGGAACTGGGTTTCGAGTGAATGAGGTAGGCAGAGCTAATAGGCAAGGCAGGAAAGCAAGCTGGGCTTCATGCCTTCACCATCATGATCATCTTGTGAACTACACAGGGCGTTTCAGTGGACGCTGTCAGAGTCTAAGAGCAAAGTTAAATAACCAGACCTGGCAGTAAAACTTTTAAGGTATAGCAGATTTGATCAAACCTACCATCAAATGGTCTTCGGAAAATTCTAGCATTTGTTTCTAGTATTTTCCTTGCTGCTCTGTGAAGTTCTTTTCTCACTTGGTAAATAATCCCTATTAAAAAACAACAAAAGCGCAGATTTAGTTGGGGTCATACAATACATAAAGGCTGCTGTCATATTAAGCACATTTCTTATAGAGATAATGTTCTATTACAAACTCTCCCTCCCACACGCATATTTCTCTGGGCTCTAACTATGACAAAACCTGCCAGTCAGGAAAAACTGTACAAAGGCACCAGGTGTATAGTGCTGCAGGCCAAGCAATGGCTGGCTCCCAGGTATGCCTGAGGATTAATGGGGCTTGGCTGCTTGCCCTGGCTTCTAGGAATGAGTGTTCATAACATCAGCAGCACTCTTAAGAGCTCTGCACATAGACTAAGAAAACTTCCAGTCAGAAGATGCATTTGTTCAACCTGAATTCTGAAAGAATACAGGCAAAATCCTGGTTCTTGTGAAGTAAATTTTTCTACTAATCTCAGCACTGCAGTACTCTTTATTAAACATAGAATTCATGTTATTTCCCACCACTTTGTTCTCTACATTATTTCTTGAATACCATAAAAGCCCAACAGTCTCTTACCTTGATATTCACTGGGATCTAAAGAAACTGTTTGTAAATAAATGTAGGACTTCAGTTTTTCTTGCTGTACCACTTGGGTATCGAAAGAGAACAACTTCCTTAAAGCCAGAACTTCATATATAGCAAAGATGCAACCACTTTAAAAAGAAAGATATCAGTTAAAGTATTAATACAAATATTCAAATATGACTTTTCTTAAGATGCAAATTGGGAAACATGATGGGCTGGTTCAGGCATACCGATCTGGTCCAATAAACTATGGTTTATCAGCCCAGGAAGAAGCTGTTGCCCATTCACTCCCTCTTCACCCCTCCCCCTGTTGTGCCCAGCTTCAGCAAAGTTATTTTGGTTTCTTAAACGAGTGTCCCTGTGACATTCAAATCCAGTAACTCAGATCATGGTTAGGAAAGGCCTGACCAATGAACCATGCAGATGTGCAGCAGGGAGATTCATCTTGTGACATCCTAGCAGTTCTTTTACAGCAGTCTGAGAGCTTTAGATGGCTCATATCCAACACAAATTTTAAAATACAGATCTCTGTTGTCAGCAATGAAGCCTGGAGGAGTACAGAAGAGGGCAAACCACCACGAAACCTGCCACTTCGCCCTGCTTATTCCCAAGTCTGAGCAATCTTTGATTGAAGCTGTAACATAAGTTCCTTTGGCAATAGGATCCACAGTATTCAGCTGCCAAACAGGGAGGCAAAGGAACAGTTACAAGGTTGAAGTAGTTATAGGTAGGTAGCCACGTTGGTCTGCCATAAAACAAAATAAAAAAATTCCTTCCAGTAGCACCTTAGAGACCAACTAAGTTTGTCATTAGTATGAGCTGAAGGTATCTGAAGAAGTGTGCATGCACACAAAAGCTCATACCAATGACAAACTTAGTTGGTCTCTAAGGTGCTACTGGATGGTTGAAGTACTTTGCACATGCCACTCAACTGCACAGTGAGTATTCAATGCTTTTCACTGGAGAAGAGCAACACACAGCTGACCTACTTCCAAAATGAGCATTAAAAGTGCAAGTTTGATTATTATTTTAATGTCCATTTTGAACCTAGGAAGGTAAAAATTGCCAAGGGCTAAGAAACAAAGTGGAAACCAATAGGAAGTCCAAATCAATTGTTTTTGGCATTTTTAAGATTTGAAGGTACAATTTCCATATAATTAATTAAATGCATTATTTGACAATAATTTCTCTCTTTTAAAAACTACATCTCCAGCACTGTATATTTGCTCATACAGTATTTTACTTCTGAAGTGGCCTTCAGTGCTAAGTTGCCCAAGCTTATTTCACACATATTTTTAGACGAGGCTAAGATTCATACTGTTCCTCACATGTTGGGGAACATCTAATGTGCCACAAGTAAGCATCTGCTCACACAGTGGGGTTCCTCTCTGCTCCCCTCATAGCCCTCCTGTCTACCCCAACAATCTGCTCTGGAGGGTCAAGGACTGGAAGGGAAGAAGAAAAACTGGAGGTCCTGTGACGCAACTATACTTCCATACCGCAAGTGTGTGAACATCATGCAAACAGATGAAAAATTAATACAAAAGTTCATTGACATGAACTTTTGTTATTTTCCAGAGATACAGATACAGATACACACACACACACACACACATATATATATACATTCAATTTTAATCCAATGTTAACTACTTCGATGTTTGCATATTCAAACTTACCCTAGAATAAGTGAGCCAGTTAATTTTGCAAATTTCCCTTAAAAAAAAAAGACTCAGTGTCACTGTATATGCAAAAAAGGTTTTAAAATATTGAATTATTCATCACATCATAAACAGTAATCAGATGGATCCAGCCTTATACTGCAATCCTAACCAGGTCTACTCAGAAATAAGTCCTACTGAATTCATTTGGGGTAACTCCCAGGTAAGTGGAGTTGTACAGCTAATTTAGGCTGCAGCAGAGACATCACCTTGCCGACAAAGCTATGGTTTTCCCAGTAGTGATGTATGGAAGTGACAGCTGGACCATAAAGAAGGCTGGTCACCAAAGAACTGATGCTTTTGAATTATGGTGCTGAAGGAGACTCTTGAGAGTCCATGGACTGCAAGAAGATCAATCCTATCCATTCTGAAGGAAATCAGCCCTGAGTGCTCACTGGAAGGACAGATCGTGAAGCTGAGGCTCCAATACTTTGGCCACCTCATGAGAAGAGAAGACTCCCTGGAAAAGACCCTGATGTTGGGAAAGATTGGGGGCACTAGGAGAAGGGAACAACAGAGGACGGAGATGGTTGGACAGTGTTCTTGAAGCTATCAACGTGAGTCTGACCAAACTGCGGGAAGCAGTGGAAGACAGGAGTGCCTGGCGTGCTCTGGTCCATGGGGTCATGAAGAGTCGGACACGATTAAATGACTAAAAAACAACAAATTTAGGCTGCAGTCTTAGGCCCCAAGTCAATGTGAAAAGTTATGAACAAAGAGCAACTAACTTTCTCTGGCTCCAACCTAATGTAGATATAAGAACACTGTTAAAGCTGCAGCTCTCATGATTATGTTTTACAATTTGCCTTATAATGTGTTCTGTTATGATTCTGAACGAAACCATATTTTGCTTCTTCATTTTTAATAAATAAAACAAAAAGTTAAAAAATAAAGCTGCAATCTTACGCATTTACCTGAAGGGTAAGTCTCAATGAGGTTTATACAAATCCTACAATCTTTGGCACCTTTGCTTGGCAATGAAGCTCAAAGAACTCAATGAGACTTGCTTCTACATAAACATGCATAGGATCTGGCTGGTAAAGTCATTTTTGTTTCCATTAGCAGAAGCAACTTCATTGCTTTTTGTACAGACATGCTCCTTCTACCATCATTCTGATAAGTTTAAAATTACTAATCACGATTAAAGAAATGCACCACCAGAAGCTACTTTCACTTTAACAGCATCAGTCGGGTATTTGGAGGATTAAGTTGTATTAAGGTGCTTAACTTTTACTGATGACTCTAATCAGCATTGTTCACCTTTTCCCCAGATGGCTATGGTTCAGCAGCATCTCAGAGACATGCAAGCTTATCCATCACTAGCATTAGCTTTCTGCATTAGAAAAGAATATTTAAGCTACTCTGTATTTTAAAAATACTTTTAAATTCAGTAAGTCACAAATTATGAATTAGGATTCATCAGCTGATTGCAGTTGACCTATAAAGAAATCACACATCTGCTGGTAGGAGGCAGAACACGATGAAGACTATGATAATAGAATCATAGAATTGTAGAGTTGGAAGGGATCACAATGGTCATCTAGTTGAATTATCAGGTGTAGAACCAACAAACATGGCCTGATCAAAGGCAAGATTTCCATCCTCTACCACTGTAGCATGCGCAATGGAAAATACCCAATGACAAGTAGAATAACAATGAAATATTACTTGTACTCATTGACATTTCTTATTTATTTAACAGGAACTAAAACTTATAAATGAAACGTCAAAGCAGTGTAAATTAAAATAAACAAAACCAGAAGCAGCGAAACACTAATACAACAGAGCTAGAGGTACTAAAAGATCTACAGATTAAAATGAATGGAAAATAAAAAAGTTCTTCACAAGTGCCAAAAAATACTGTAACATAAAGGCTAGCCTCTTCCTTTGGAAATCCCCAATTGAAACAGAGCTGATTGTAGATAACGTATTATCTATTTGTTTTAAACAAGACCTTCCCGTTAAATGATGATCAGCCAATCTGGAAACAACTCATCAGTAAAAATAATGATTAATGTCTTTCCCTTAACCTAGTAATCATAGAATTGCACTTACGGATGTCTTTCCATGATTGGTCAGTCTTCTGGGCTGAACCAAGAGTTCCTATCTTTCGACAACAAATCCCACAATAAGCAGCCAGTGACATTCTGTAAAAGTATGAAATGGTGATAAAGCATGTCAATCTACAAAAAATGCTTTCTAACTGCACAGCAGAAGGCTAGCAGCAAAAGTGCCTGCTTAGTGTCCCTTGAGATGGCATTCCACAGGTGTGGTGCAATAACGGAGAAAACCCTATCTTTTCTACGTACTGTTGCACACCAGCCGAATCTCCAAGCAATGTGAGATTCCAGGGGTTCCAGGCACTTAGTCAGGGCTCATGTTTCCTTTTGGAAATGAGGTACAGCAGAGACTGTGGTGTCTTTATGATATATGGTTTATTTACACATATATACAACCTGACCCTAACAGCATTAGCATCCCAAAGGGATCTCGTTTCTCCCATAGCGGCAGCCTTGGATTCAAACAGGAATCAAACATGGTGCTCTGAGTCTCACTGCAGCTTGCTGCTTTCCCTCTAGTTCAAATCACACCCCCAAAACTCTACTTCAAATGCTGGTTTTCGTCCTTCTCACTATCTGAGTTCAGGGAGAGGCTCTCCTTGGTCTCTCCTTTTCCTTTGTTCTCTTAATGGCCCATCGCCCAAACTATCACCTCAATGCAGGAAACTAATCTGCTTTATACTGTAACACTTGCTTGGATCCAGGGGTTAGAATGCTCTTGCATGCAGCCTCCTTCCTCCCACCCATCCCTCAACACATAAAAAACCCTTCACTGCAAATCTCAGTATTTAGGAAGGCACATGTGGGTGTGGGTTGGGATGGGCCTGTCTGTGCGTTTGCACGAGTGACTCAGTGAGGACGATGCAATCCGGAATGCACCACCCGCGACTGTTGCAAGCACGGCAGACAGCTAAAGAGCCTACCTCGTGTGTCTATCTAATTCTAAGCCAATTAAAGCACCCCTTACAAAACCCATCGAAGCCGCCTAAACGCGGCGCTTCAGTGAAGTGCCTTATGTTATAACCGCGTTAACTTGCTCCGGAGCGACGGTTCCGGAGCAACACATCCAAACGTAGCGGCTGTGTGGGCGATGACTAACTTCGAATTTATGAGTGACGACATTAAGGGAGGAGAAAGGTATTAATTCGGAATGGAAAAGAAGCGTCTCTCCAAAGAACCCTTCCATCCATGCAGGCACGTTTCAGTCGGAATGAAATCCCTAAGTGCAAAAGAGGGCGAGGGGAGTTTTACTCCCAAAGGAGGGCGCACAGGGCTGAGGTCGACCCAAAGCATTCGCCACCGCTTGAAGCAGCAGCAGCTATAGGCAGATAGGCAGCCGGGCCTGGGACGCTGTGCTAAAGCCTCGTGTGCCCTCCCACAGCGCTAAGTCCGCCCCCCGCAGCCTCACCTGCCTTCTGGAGCGCCGGCTTCAGGACCGCATCCCCGCGGCCGCCCATGAGCTCCAGCCTCCTCGCGCCCCCGCCTACCTGTCCATCTGCCCATTCCCAGCTCTCAACCAACGGAGACGCTCTCTGGGGTGGGCGCCGCGTCCGCCCACAGTCCGTCCCCCCACGCACGCACGCGCGCAGCAGCAGCCGCCGCCGGCAGATTCCAGCCAATCCCAGGGCGAGCCGAGACACACACGCGTGCGCGGGGGGGGGGGGCGGGAGCTAGACGGCTTAAAATGTGCCCGCCTCTTCCGGTTTGCTGGAGAGGCGAGACTGAGGTTTAATTTTCCGCCTCCGAGGGGATGCTGTCGGTTGTGTGAAACGTAAGAGGGTGTCCCCCCCCTTCCCCTTGTTTGTCGTGTTCGCCGCCAGCGCTTTCACTCGGCTAGAGTAGCTGTGCGGCCTCTTCCTCGCGCCCCTGAGTTTTTGTCCTCCTCCAGCTTTGCGTAGCCTCTTGTGTTGTGTGTATAGAGAAAGGCTGATGTGATGCCTGGTGGCCAATGCTGAAATGTGCGAATGGGTTAAGGCAGCTTTGCCCCCCTCCCCCCACCTGATTCTAAACATGAGAGCTTCTAGCTCATGAATGATATCTCCCCCCCCCTTCTTGAAAATATTACTTTTTACTTACGTTTACTCAGTAGGTAGAGTATGAGACTTTAAACCTCAGGGTTGTGGGTTGGAACCCCACGTTGGGCAAAAGATTCCAGCACTGCATGGGGTTGGACTAGATGACCCTGGTGGACCTTCCGAACTCTACAATTCTTTGATTCTATGTTGAGTGCTAGTATGTGTTTAAATATTGGTATGCATTGTGTTAATGTGTAATGAAATAAATAAATTACTTTTAAAATTGCCCAGAAGCACCTTAGAGACCAACTATCTTATGTTTGTTCTGGGTATAAGCTTTCGTGTGCATGCACACTTCTTCAGATACACTGAAACAGAAGTCACCAGACACTTATACAGTGGTACCTTCGGTTGTGGACAGGATCCATTCCAGAGGTCTGGTCAGATCCCGAGGTTTCTGCATGCGTGTGCGGCAAAGGCCAGTAAAATACTTCCAGGTTTGGAGGTATGCTAGTATATAGGGGGAGTATGGGGTGGGATTTTTCTCAGAAGGGTAGGAGATGGGTTTTTGACTCAATGGGTATGGTAAACCTGTTGACAACTGTTAACGACTGCAATTAGTCCTACAGGAAAAAGCAAGGGATAGTATGCAGATGACCAAAAATAGCTTTAGCATATGTAATGAGACACGAATCCAATATCTCTATTCAGACCAGGTCTCTCCCTAGCTTCAGTTTAGTAATAAGTTGTATTTCAGCAACTTCTCATAATAGCCAGTAATGCGTAATGTTAGCAACTTGTTTTACTAGTTTTAGGGTTTTACTAGTTGTAGGGTGATTGAGAGTGCAATTCTGTGCAAAATACCTAACTGGTTTCAATGAGGCTTCTTTTCCTAAATTCCTCCATAGGACTGAAGCCTTAAAACTTCAGTAAAATTTCTTCTCCTATAAACTGTGTCACACATATATTTTTACTTATTTTTTATTTATTGGTTTCTTTAGGAGTCTGAAAAGCTTTTGTGAAGATGGTGAATGTTTTGAAAGGAATACTTATAGAATGGTAAGTAGCACATTATATGTGGGGCTGCCTCTGAAGATGGTTCAGAAACTTTCAGTGGGGCAAGACCATTTGAGCATATAACACCAATCCTGGCCCAACTGCACTAACTGCCAATCAGTTCTGGGCCCAATTCAAAGTGCTGGCTTTGACCTATAAAGCCTTAAATGGCTTGGGACAGCAGTGCTTCAAGGACCGCCTCTCCGCCTATGAATCAACCTGGACCATGTGATTGTCATCTCAGGCCCTTCTTTGGGTGCCTCTTCTGTGAGAAGTCCAAAGGGTGGCAAGATGAGAACAAGCCTTTTCTGTGGTGGCTCCTTGCTTGTGGAATGCTCTCATCAGGGAGGTTCACCAAGCACCTTCATTAAACTTTCCTTTATAACCTGGCTTTTGTTATTTAACTATCTGGCCTTTTTATGAGAGCAGGATGTTTTTAAGTGTATTTCATTTTCCTCTTGGTTTTAATGTATTTATTGGCAGGAGGGGTTGTCTGTTTGGTTGAAAGTTGCTTTGGATTGCCCTGGCTAAGCTAAAACAATGGACAAATTTAATAAATAAAAATAAATGAAGTGAAATGACATAAGTGAAACTGGAAACTGGTTATTATAATCCCTGAATGAAATGAGTGGCATGGAGTATGAATAAAAGTAGGGGACTAGAAAAGGTGGTATGTTGTTGTTGTTTAGTCGTTTAGTCGTGTCCGACTCTTCGTGACCCCATGGACCATAGCACGCCAGGCACTCCTGTCTTCCACTGCCTCCCGTAGTTTGGTCAAACTCATGTTCGTAGCTTCGAGAACACTGTCCAACCATCTTGTCCTCTGTCGTCCCCTTCTCCTAGTGCCCTCAATCTTTCCCAACATCAGGGTCTTTTCCAAGGATTCTTCTCTTCTCATGAGGTGGCCAAAGTATTGGAGCCTCAGCTTCACGATCTGTCCTTCCAGGGAGCACTCAGGGCTGATTTCCTTAAGAATGGATAGGTTTGATCTTCTAGCAGTCCATGGGACTCTCAAGAGTCTCCTCCAGCACCATAATTCAAAAGCATCAATTCTTCGGCGATCAGCCTTCTTTATGGTCCAGCTCTCACTTCCATACATCACTACTGGGAAAACCATAGCTTTAACTATACGGACCTTTGTCGGCAAGGTGATGTCTCTGCTTTTTAAGATGCTGTCTAGGTTTGTCATTGCTTTTCTCCCAAGAAGCAGGCGTCTTTTAATTTCGTGACTGCTGTCACCATCTGCAGTGATCAAGGAGCCCAAGAAAGTAAAATCTCTCACTGCCTCCATTTCTTCCCCTTCTATTTGCCAGGAGGTGATGGGACCAGTGGCCATGATCTTGGTTTTTTTGATGTTGAGCTTCAGACCATATTTTGCGCTCTCCTCTTTCACCCTCATTAAAAGGTTCTTTAATTCCTCCTCACTTTCTGCCATCAAGGTTGTGTCATCTGCATATCTGAGGTTGTTGATATTTCTTCCGGCAATCTTAATTCCTGCTTGGGATTCATCTAGTCCAGCCTTTCGCATGATGAATTCTGCATATAAGTTAAATAAGCAGGGAGACAATATACAACCTTGTCGTACTCCTTTCCCAATTTTGAACCAATCCGTTGTTCCATATCCAGTTCTAACTGTAGCTTCTTGTCCCACATAGAGATTTCTCAGGAGACAGATGAGGTGATCAGGCACTCCCATTTCTTTAAGAACTTGCCATAGTTTGCTGTGGTCGACACAGTCAAAGGCTTTTGCATAGTCAATGAAGCAGAAGTAGACGTTTTTCTGGAACTCTCTAGCTTTCTCCATAATCCAGCGCATGTTTGCTATTTGGTCTCTGGTTCCTCTGCCCTTTCGAAATCCAGCTTGCACTTCTGGGAGTTCTCGGTCCACATACTGCCTAAGCCTGCCTTGTAGAATTTTAAGCATAACCTTGCTAGCGTGTGAAATGAGGGCAATTGTGGTATAGCCTTTCCTAAATCCAAGACTCTTGAGATACAGAATAAAAATATTCCTTCAAATTGTTGAACCACCCTGTAATATGTTATGCTTTAATTTTTGTGCGTTATACATTTCCTTTCCCCGCTAGTTAAAAAGTATTATTGCTTGTAATTCAACTATCATGCCTACTACCATAGCCATATGATAATACAACTACCATAGCCCTATGATTGTGTTCCCTGTCCAGTTCAGCCTAATTGAAGGCCAGATTTTTACACTATAAACAGCTTGACTGAATTTTAGTTGTACTTTGATAGGTTAAGCTCAAAGAGCTGCTCAGACTCCTGGCTTTCAATAGGGGTCTTAACTGCAGTACTCCCAATTTCTTTTTCTGAAGCTCACCAGCTATGTAATAACTTTAGAGCACTCTGGGGATTTCAGTAATGCTTCCGAAGACCATCCAGTTTCCATGACTACAGAGGTACTGTAAGTAACAAAACAGTCCTGAAAATGTACTCCTGAGCTGCCTTATAGTTCATTTATTCCAAAGGTTTGTAAATTTAATTCAGTTAAAATATCATGTGATGTGACCATTTTATTTGTGCCTCCACAGTGACCCAGCCATGAAGCAGTTTCTGCTGTACTTGGATGAATCAAATGCCCTGGGGAAGAAGTTCATCATACAAGACTTGGATGAAACACATGTCTTTGTGTTAGCTGAGATGGTTTACTTCCTGCAGGAGAAAGTGGGAGAGTTAATGGACCAGAACTCTTTTCCCATTACACAAAAATAGAAAATGGGACCGGAATTGTCTGTGTCAAACTACAATCAATAAATGTGGAACTGAAACTTTATGTGTAGATTTTCCTGGTAATAGATTTGGTGGGGATTCAATAGCAATAGTCACTATAACAAATAAACTATTTAATTAGATTGTATGTTCAAGAATTATCTTTGATTTTCTTGCTGTGGTAGTTAGACTATGAAGAACAGTTTTTTGATAGCCAGTAAAGTGTCTACCACTGCAAGTGATTTTAGAGTTTGCTTGTTTGAACTTTAGGCTATGCTTTATTAGCGGTGGGGGAAATCAATGTTCATATTGTTTATTCTTTGTAACTTTCCTTTTAGAGGAAAGATAACCTTAAAGCACATATGCCTTCTGTTTTTAATGGATTGTGCCACTTTTTCACAGGACCAAAGGAGACTACCAAATTTCATGTGATGGACCATGAAAAATAAACAGTACTGTAATATGAATCCTTCATAACATTGAATAATTTTCAACAGGCTTATAGCTCTGTCTTATACATTTTTAGAGAACTACATTTCACTAAGTTTAATCAGGTTTGTGTATAGGATTGCAGTCTTAGACACACTTACCTGGGAGTAAGCCCAGTTGAATTCAGTAGAATTTACTTCTGAGTAGAGATTGCACTGTTGGAGTAGAGATTGCACTGTTGTTCTTGTGCTTGGTTTGGTCAGGCTTTTATTTGTTAGCATTTCCAGTAATTTTCTTCTTTTGATTTATAGGGTTCATTATAAACCCTACTGAAATAAAATTTGAAACTTTTATTCAAGCTTTTACAATATTGTATAAAAATAGAGTGCAATAAAGATTTTAAAGCTAATTATGAAATCTAAAGAAAGCTAATTATGAAATCTAAAAAACAGGAAGGAATTAAACTTTTGGGCTCTGAGGTGGTTAATATGCATTACTTGCACCTGCTTTTACCGATGCAGATGTTTTCCCTTTAATTTAAAAGCATGTCATTTGCTAAGTAGCTATTATGGTGATGCAATACAGTTACCAATTATAGCGCACAAATCACTTTTAATGCCTTTGGACTCGTAATATTTAAGGGTAAAAAGCCCTGTGTTGTTCCTATTGTACAGATGGAAGATGAAGATGCTTAAGGCTATGTAGTCATTCTCTGGGTGGCATGGCCTTTGTATGTGGGTCCAAGGTCAATGCTCTACCTAGTGGGGCATATCAATCCCTTATTGTGTCAAGAGGCTATCCTCCCCTTTCACAAAATATTTTTGTATTCTAAGCTTCAGCTTGTTGCTGTGCATGGATGGGAGAAATCAATGTGAATTTTAAAGCAAAGTGCAAGCCGTTTCTTCTCAGATGCTTGATATGGCACCAATAATCTATTAAGATTCTGATTTAAGTCAAACACAAACCTGCTGGTCTAAAAGCCTTATCAATGAGAAATATACCAGTAAGGGGAGCTTACCAGGTTTTACAACAATTTGTTTTTAAAAATCCAAAACGAAATTAAAGAATGGCATATCTGCTTCCCTTGCCCTCCAATCTGTTGCTTTCCTTATAAAAGGACAGTGAGAAAACTGAGATGTATTTTATTTTAAACTCAGGTGCATGGTTTCTTTCAGTTTATTACTTATGCAGGGAAAAGGAAGGAGTTGTAAACTTTCTTAAGCACTGGTAACATGCTTAAGCAATTAAAATGGGATTTTATTACAGTAATTTTGTTTTCCCAGATTAATAATTTTGGCTTCTCATGTGCAATGAAAGAGAATCCTGACACAGTGCAAGGGAATTGTCTAGGGCAAGAATGACCCACAAGCAGCTTGAAGGCAGCAGCTGGCCTATGAGATTATTTGTCCATCTTTCAGGACTACATGCAAGGAAGCAGCATCCATGATCCCACCACTTGGCCCTGCTTTCATGTTGTTTTCCTTCTCCCCTCCCCTGTTAGTTTCCTTTTGTGCTCGCTCTCACCTCCCTCCTTTATATATGTTGGATTTATAAAGTGCATATGTGATACTTATACTCTGAGGCCCTTAGTCAAAAGCATTCCACAAATTAGAGAGACTAAGCTGGTTATCACTGTTCTAGATCTCTTTCCAACCCCTCCCATTCAGCTTGCTTCTGTAATGCTATGCTTTGAAGACACTTGTGCACCTCTTCCAAAGTGCATGCGAACAGAAATGGGGAAAGAGCAGTTTTTCCACAGAAATTGTTTACCTTTGGCAAAGAAGTCATCTGCATGACCTATCTTATTTTTTTAAAAGAGCAGTGAACAAAGAGTCAACACAAGAAGGTGGAAAGAAAGTCACTCGAGAAACACATTTCTTTTATTATGCTTCCTACACTAATCATATCCAAAAGAGGATGTTCCATTGTCAGCTCAGAGAATGGTTTGCTGGCACACGCAGTGGTGCACTTCTGATGAATCTGTATCCTTGGAAGCTGTCCAGGTGAGAGCCTGTTGGGAATTATATATAAGCTGCTCTAAGCCCTTTGTAGGCAAGGTGAGAGTTAATAAAACAAAATAAGTGTCTTTAAAGTCAGGAATAATTCTAATCAATATATGTGTATTGATTATGAATGATATCATAGTAGAAGGATGCTTGATTTTAATCTATTATATAAAAGGAAGATGGGAAGAAATGTGTCTATTCAGAGAGGTTACATACTGCTGAGACCCTGAGAGGCTCTCAAAGCAGCTTGCAAAGGACTTGCACAATACAATCACACTCAAGTGTAGCATCAGAAACATAAATAGACATAGCAGGAAAACAGCTATTTTTGTATTTCAGGACATGGGGAATTGACCATTCTGTTTTTTAATTTCCGATAGGCTGGTATAACCTAAAACCTGAACAACACCCAATTGAGCCTTGTTTGAATGTCTGCTACGTCATCTCACACTTCCACATGCAGACAGATGGCTTCACCACCATGCTTGTTTACCATTGAACTTGATAACATGCATGCATACATACATAATTTTATTTGTATGCTGCCTTTCCATAGTTCAAACCATGCTCAAGGCAGCTTTCAACATGAAAAATATACATGACAACATAACAAAAGCTGGAGAACCAAAAGGCTTGCACACTATTTTTGACCTCTTGATATGCTTTGGAATTTATCTTGTAGGCAAACTTGGTTTTTGTTTTTTTGTTTGCTTTTTGTATAAGTCTTCTTTCGCGGTCACTCGTAGCCGAGTAAGATTGTCTTCCATAAACACGATTTTAACAATGGGTCCATAAGTGACTGTGGAGGCCAATTCCGCATCCACACGTCCTTCCACAGTGGGGACATTGGTTTCTGGGCGGGAGTTGATCGCGGTGTGGATTTGCCAAGCGTGCCTTCCTCTTAGCATGTTTCTCCCTTGCGTCCTGTGTTGGGTTTTTTTTTTGCTTTTTGTATAAGCTTTTTGTATAAGTAACATGGTGTCCTCATATGGCGCCATGATTATCCAAGCAACATTACCTGCCCTCCTTGGTCTTTCCTGGTGTTTCCCTTTGATCACCAGACCTCTGAGGCATAAGAATACTGTAGGTCAAGTAGCTAGAACTCACTCAGCCTATGATAGAGGGAAGTCTTGCCCTGTTGGAAGTTGCCAGGCAACCGATTTTCCTGAGGACCTTGAGCAAAGGAAATTGAGGTGAGCAGCTGGAACTCCCTCATCTTACAAGGGAGGCAAGTCTCCCCTCGCCGTGATGGCAAAAAAAATAAGTTAGAAACAGTAAATTCCAGTTCTACTGGTTTGCAGAAAGCCATTTTTTAATTGTAGGTATTGATATTCAACAGTTTCCTCTTGTTCCCTCGCCTCACAAATCTATTTTTTTAATTGTTTATTGTAGTAATCTGAGTATTGTCTTCATTGCAGCAAGCTTGCTTCATGACGCCTCACTTTGAGATGAAAAGCACTTTAGTGAAAACTATCCATATAGCATAAGACTTGGTAGAATTAAAATATTTGAAGTTTTTCCACTTAGTGACTACTGCCATTTTCTGGGAGGCTTTGGTATTATTTATATTAATATTATTAATAATATATTAATTAATATGTAAAATATTAATATTAACAGTGAGAAGCACTGAAGCTAGGCCAATATTTGTGGCACTATAACATTGCTATTTCAATATTGTAATAAGGCCCAATGGCTCATATTTAGATCACAGCCAATATTGCTAGGCTGATACAGATGTAAAGGAAGAAACAATGTCTCTGAAACACATGATATAAAAAAGGCAGTAATAAAAGTAGGCAACACTAACACAGCAATCCTGTGCAAGTTTACTCTGAAGTTAATTACCATTTGGTTCAACGGGGTTTGTTCCCATGTAAGCGGCATAGCATCTCCACCCAAGTATGTCATCAGGTGGTGAGAAGAAAATGTATTATTTTGTTATTATTTCTAGCCCACCTTTAATCACAAAGGATCTATGGTTAAGGCACAATAAATCATTTAAAAACTTTAATAATGCCATAAAGCAAGAGCAGTTAACAAATCAATACCAAGAGCTACCACAGAAATAACTATACTTCACAAATGCCTGAGCAAATAAGTGTATCTTCACTTTGCTGGGAACAAAACCAAAGAAGAGATGGCAGCAATCATATCCCAAGAGGGAGGCCATTCCACAAATGGGGTGTCACCACTGAGAAGGTCTCCCATGTCACCACATAAGAAATCTCATGTAGCAGTGGAGCATCAAGAAGGCCTCCTCTCAACTATGATGGGGCACATCAGGCACCCCCAAACTCAGCCCTCCAGATGTTTTGGAACTACAGTTTCCATCATCCCTGACCACTGGTCCTGTTAGCTAGGGATGATGGGAGTTGTAGTCCCAAAACATCTGGAGAACCAAATTTGGGGATGCCTGGGGTACATTTCTGGACTTTTAAAAAGCAGAAACTAATGTTGAGGAAACAAGCCTCCAGTTTCAAATATTAATGTCACTGGACAGAAATTCAAATATTTCCGAATTTGAAATTTGAATCAGAGATTTGATGACTACAGCTTGGGACATTTTTCTAGTTTGGGGTAAACTTGTGTTTGAGGGGGGGTCTGTATGTATCATTGCTCAAATTTTGGTGAGAAATTTTGGTGGTCTGAAGATATCTGAAGGTATCTGAAGAAGTGTGCATGCACACAAAAGCTCATACCAATGACAAACTTAGTGGGTCTCTAAGGTGCTACTGGAAGGATTTTTTTTAATTTTTAATTTTGTTTCAATCAGATGTAGACTACGAAATGCCCCACTACGAGAATTCTAGCTATTCCTTCTTTATTTGTATTCCAGTGCCAATTAAAAACATTTCTTATTTAGATGCACCTTTCACAAATGTGGTTACAACTTATTTGTATCCTTGTAATAGTTGCTTGTTGGTTTACGTATTGGCTGTTGGTGGTTGCTCTCTACTTTTTCATTTTTTTCTGATTGTTTTGTTATTTATTAAAGTTAGCTAACTTGTAAGCTTAATTGTGGAGCTAAATGGTGTACAGTGGTAACTCAGTTTAAGAATATCCCTGTTTACGAACTATTTGGTTTACGAACTCCGCAAAACCGGAAGTAGTGTCCCGGTTTGCTATCTTTACATCGGTGTAAGAAAGGAAGCTGAACAGTGGAAGGGCACCGGCAGTGGGAAGCCTAATTTTGCTACAGCCTCATCAGGGAAAGCGCACCTCGGTTTAAGAACTGTTTCAGTTTAAGAACGGACCTCCGGAACGGATTAAGTTCATAAACCGAGGTACTACTGAAAATACAAAATTTTAATTTAGGTATACTAACCTAAAGTCAGGTTGCTGATTTCAGACAATTATTATTTTATTTTATTATTCATTAAGTTTATATACCGCCCTTCATCCAAAGATCACAGGGCAGTTTACAGCATAATTATCCAGAAGTAACAACCTGAACTGAGCAACTGCAAAGGGCGCTACCCCAATTCGCTCTAGATAGCATGGATCTGTGAGATATATATTAAAAGAAAGAACAGACTGCTATTATGCATGTTCTGTATTATACTGATTTTTATGCTTATAACACAAATGAGAGGAAACTAATTCGGTGAGGCAGGAGGTTCAGCTCAGCAATCATTAAGCCGGATAATCAGGTATTACAAGTAGTGAGTAAAAAGCTGAAGAGTAGCCTTTCCAGATTTCTCAGGACTCAAAACACTTCCAGTTGTGGCTGACATCATTTGTCATGGCTAGTGTTTGCATGTGTCCCATTTTTAAGCTTGGGCTTTAACAAGCACAATAGATTGAAGGTGTGTATGGACTAGAGTACAGTGGTACCTCTGGTTAATAACTTAATTCATTCTGGAGGTCCGTTCTTAACCTGAAACTGTTCTTAACCTGAAGCACCACTTTAGCTAATGGGGCTTCCTGCTGCCGCCGCGCTGCCAGAGCACGATTTCTGTTTTCATCCTGAAGCAAAGTTCTTAACCTGAGGTACTATTTCTGGGTTAGCATAGTCTGTAACCTGAACCGTTTGTAACCTGAACCGTTTGTAACCCGAGGTACCACTGTAATGTCTTTAACAACTAAATTTGTTTGCACAATATCTGAAAGGTGATCCTATATCTGTACCGCTAGATGCATGTTCAGGCTTCCCACGTGTCCAAGAACTCTGCATGATTAAGATTTCCAAACATGTGGAGAATCTATGTGTGCACAAGTGTTTGTGCATCTCCTTTTCTTTCAGCACAGACATGGGGTGGGGGGCAGTGGGCATGGTAATATTGTGAGCAGCTGGGCTAGACAGATGGGATCCTGCTCACCTCTTTTGTATGGTTCCTACAAGTGCTATTTTTCTAGAAAAAGAGGTGCCGGAACTCACCATGAACTCACCCTTGTTCTCTTATAATGGCAATGGCACCCATCTGAGAGGTGCCGGAACTGAGTTCCTGTGAGTTTTGGCTGAAAAAAAGCCCTGGTTCACACACACAGGAGGAACAAGTGAATAGGGCTCCTGTTTCTTGTGTCAAGTAGAATATTGAGATATGGAGTTGTGTTCAGTAGATTCCGTGTGCAGGATTCAACTAATGCGTCATTCTTGTAGAAACCTATGCAAGGACTTCTGCTAGAGCAATGGGACTTTCCCCACTTCTCTGCATGCGTCCTCTGCAATTGGCTTGGGATAGTGTGAAGAGAACCCTGAGAAAAGCATGGAAGAGGAGATGGGGATCGTTCTGTCTGGCAACCTGATTTTTTTGGTACTGACAGAACGATTGCCATAGCACTATACCAGGGGTCAGCAAGCTTTTTCAGCCATGGGCCGGTCCACTGTCCCTCAGACCATGTGGTGGGCCAGACTATATTTTTGGGGGGGAAATGAATGAATTCCTATGCCCCACAAATAACCCAGAGATGCATTTTAAATAAAAGCACACATTCTACTAATGTAAACATACGCTGATTCCCGGACCGTCTGCAGGCCGATTTAGAAGGCGAATGGGCTGCATCTGGCCCACGGGCCTGAGGCAAGGGCGTACCCACCACGGGGCAAGTTAGGGCAGCTGCCCTACTCTAGAAGCCAGCTGCCCCCCCCCAAGCTAAAAAGAAAGAAGAAATCTCAATGCAAAAAGCGGGGCGTGTGGCCCCAGCCAGAAAGAAACAGACCAGCCCTCCCCCCTTTCCCCTTTCCATAACCCATCGCACTTTCTCCTCTCTCCCTCCCACTATCGAGCTGCAAAAGCGGTGGGGTGTAAACGTAAGAGACGGAGGGATCCTCGCTTGTTCTCCCCACCCCACCCCGACCACCCCCACCAAGAAGTCACTTCTTTGTAGTTTTCTCCCCTGCAGCAGGAGAAACAGACACTCCCCCAATTCGAAATACAGTCAGTCAGCAGCAGCAAACACACACACGCACACACACTGCAGGCTCCTTCAACCCTTCCAAGATCCTCCCTCCCCCCACTTTCTCCCCGGATTGAGGCACTCACACTCACTTTTCTGGCTGGGTGCCTTGATGTCTATGCAGAGCAGCTGCAGGGGCAGCTCAGCCAGGGACAGTGGCTGCGGAGCCAGCCCAGGAGGCACAGTGAGGAGCCGGGTGGGAAACAGAGGAGGAGGAGACTGAGCCGTCTGCGCTCGGGGCAGAAACAGCGCACCCGGGGGATGGGGCGAGCTGCCCAGAGGGGCGACCAGTGCCGTGGGCAGGGGGGCAGGAGGGGGCAATTGCCCCCCCTAGAAGCAAAAGGCTAAGGGGCGCAGCGTGGCAGCCCCAGGCTCCGGCTCCCAGCGCAAAGCTCCAGAGGCGCGAGGGGAGCGTAAGCGGGAGCGGGGAGTGTAAGTGGAGGAGGCAGCCACAGGCTCGCGTTCCCCGCGCACCTCTGGAGCTTCGCGCCGGGAACGGGAGCTTCGGGCCGCCTCCTCGGAAGACCTGGGAGGCGCGGAGGAGGCAGCCCCAGGCTTGCGTTCCCCGCGCGCCTCTGGAGCTTCGTGCCGGGAACAAGAGCCTGGGGCTGCCTCCTCAGAAGAGCTGGGAGGACGCAGGCCACGTAGCCCCGCCCACATTCCCACTGTGGCCCCTCCCCTCCCGCCCCTTGCCCCCGCCCCTTGCCCCCCCTAATTTTGATCCTGGGTACGCCCCTGGCCTGAGGTTGCCTACCTCTGCATATACAGTACAGTATTGAACTCCTCCCACTGAAATGAATAACCCTAAGTCTTGTCCATTAATTTCAATGGGTCTAATTCTGAGTAGGAGTAGCATTTGATACCATCCAAAGTTATTATCTCTCTATATAAAAATTATAGGCATTGTGCACGTGGATGAAACAGCCTTTCTCTGTAACTGCTGGACTATAATGTGACAAATTTGGCCACAACATCAGGGAAGGATCTAGCATAATTTCCCCCCCAAAAAGCCACACCTTTCACACCTAAAATAATGATTAAACACAAAAAAGTGGCGCCCAAATTAGATGTCACCACCAGAAGCTCTGAAGACTCCAGCAGCTGCGCTGCCAGATGACATCACAAAATTCCACAGCAACCAACTGAAAACAGTCCTTTTGCAGCAACAAGGCCCAGCTTTTTCAATAGGCCGCAGCATTGCCAAGCAGGGAAAAACAAACAGAATAGGGCCTTTCACAAGGGGGGGGGGCACAGGGATGAGGCACAAGAAAGGGAGGGGGGACACATAGCCATGGGGGAGGGAGGAGCCTGAGTCAGCCAAAGCAGCATAGCTGCCAAGTTATCCCTTTTTTAAAGGGATTTTCCCTTATGTTGAATAGGCTTCCTCGCGAGAAAAGGGAAAACTTGGCAGCTATGCAAAGCAGTGGGGGTTAGGTTGGGACAGGGAAAACTGAGTAGGCCAACTGCCAAAACGGCCATTCTACCTCCAAAGCCCAAGCCCAAAGCCTCTCCCGGCGGCTGCATTAATAAACGCCTGGCAGCATTAGGCAGTCATTCATCATTTCCCCTAACACGCACTTGGGGGCACGGAGAGGGGTTTTTGCTTTTTAATTTAGTGGGCATTGTGTCACATGCGAGGCTACGACAGCCATTTTAAGTAAGGGCAGTCGTGCCCCTTTTAACCTAGGCTTTATACTATGACTGATTGCCAGCCTCTGCGTCTTTAAAAAAACACACAACAACCATGCACTTTCTCTCCCCAGTTTAAGTCCTCAAACCAACACCACATCCTACATTCAAAACACCTACTCCAAAATTAGAAAATCCAAATAACCAAAACAAACAAACCACAAAACACACAACGCCCAAATCATACAATGCCCACCAAAATAAATGACAACCCCACAAATAAAATCAAACAATAGTAACATCTGCTTCTCATATTCTTATTTCAAAAAAAAATCAATCTATATATATATATAAATGTTCACGATGCATGCGCAGTAGCCAATTTATGGAGATACAGGGGGGAGGGGACAATACTCCCCGGGGACAACAGAGGGCTCAGACAAAAGTAAATACTGGGAAATAGAACCCAGAAACTGACAGTTCCTTCTCCAAGGGTGGGGGCCAATGTAGGAAGATACAGGGGGAAAGGAACAACACTCCCCGGGGACAACAGAGGGCTCAGACAGGGGGGAGGAGGGGGCTCGATAGTTCATGAATCAGGACAGGGTGGGGCCAGTCACAGGGATGCGCTGTAGGGGTGGGGGGAGAAGGGGACTCAATAGCTCATGGGTCGGGACAGAGTGGGGCCAGTCACATGGATGTGCTGCAGGGGTGGGGGGAAGGGGGCTCGATAGCTCATGGGTCGGGACAGGGTGGGGCAGTCACAGGGATGAACCAGGGGGTGGGGGTAGGAGGGGGCAGGATAAGTTATGTGTCCGGACAAGGTGGGGGGAATCACAGGAAAGAACCACAGCAACACGTGGCCGGGCTAGCTAGTGTCTTATATAAAATGATAGACTTGGAGGGGACCTTTTAGGCTTTCAGGTCCAAGACTTGCTCAGTGAAGGAACTACAGAGCTGCAGCCCACATCCTTTTAAGTAATTCACTCCATTATTGAAGTACTCTAATTGTCCATAAGTTGTTCCTAATGTTCAATAAAAATCTACCCTCCTGTAACTTAAGCCCACTAGATCTAGTCCTGACATCTTGGGCAGCAGAGAAGTAATTGTTTCTAAGTAAAAGTTCCTCGGATATTGGAAGAGTGCTATTACGTCCCTCCTCTGTCTTCTCTTCTGCATGCTAAACATACCGTACTTAACTTTTTCAACCTTTCCTCGAGGGATTGGTTTCCAACTTGTTTACAATCTTAATTTTCCTTCTCTGAACCCGTTTTAATTTGTATATACACTATTTAAAGTGTAACAGCCAGAAATGAACATGCTGCTCCCAATGAGGCCTAGCTGCTGCACTATAAAGTAGAACCATTACTTCCTGTGACTCGAGAACTATAGTTCTATTGTTGTTGTTATTTAGTTGTGTCTGACTCTTCGTGACCCCATGGACCAGAGCACGCCAGGCACTCCTGTCTTCCACTGTCTCCCGCAGTTTGGTCAAACTCATGTTGGTGGCTTCGAGAACACTGTCCAACCATCTCGTCCTCTGTTGTTCTCTTCTCCCAGTGCCCCCAATCTTTCCCAACATCAGGGTCTTTTCCAGGGAGTCTTCTCTTCTCATGAGGTGGCCAAAGTATTGGAGCCTCAGCTTCACGACCTGTCCTTCCAGTGAGCACTCAGAGCTGATTTCCTTCAAAATGGATAGGTTTGATCTTCTTGCAGTCCATGGGACTCTCAAGAGTCTCCTCCAGCACCATAATTCAAAAGCATCAATTCTTCGGCGATCAGCCTTCTTTATGGTCCAGCTCTCACTTCCATACATCACTACTGGGAAAACCATAGCTTTAACTATACGGACCTTTGTTGGCAAGGTGATGTCTCTGCTTTTTAATATGCTGTCTAGGTTTGTCATTGCTTTGTCATGGATCAATGCCTTGTCGTGGTGAAGGGGCTTGAATAACTGAGAGAAGCTATGAGCTTTGCCATGCAGGGCCACCCAAGATGGACAGGTCATAGTGGAGAGTTTTGACTGAACGTGATCCACCTGGAGAAGGAACTGGCAAGCCACTCCAGTATCCCTGCCAAGAAAACTCCATGGACAAAGACAACAGGCATAGTTCTAAAATTTCATTATCTGCCACGTTCACCTTATGATCAGTTACAATCCTGAGATCCTTTCCTCATGTACTATTGCCATACCATATTCCCCATCCTATACCTGTACATTTGACTGCCGCCCCACCATTCAGAACTTTGCATGGTTTGCCCCTATTGAATGTTACTTGCTGCAGTTTCCGCCCAGTTCTGCAAAATTCATGTTGAATTTTATTCCTGCTAATTGCAGATGAAGATCTAGAGTCTGACAAATCACAAGTCACTACAACTGAATTGTATTCCAGCATTCTTCAATAAATGAAATGTGAAATTGTTTGTCTTCTAATAATGTTATGCACAGCCCAATCTCCAAGTGGTAAGGTACTTTAGGGGTGTCAGCACATCTCCTGGATTTGGTTCCATTAGAATGAAGGTCACTGGAGACTACAGACTTTATGATATGACTGAATTAGTGTAACATGAAAGGACTTCACAACATTAACACTGCAAGACATCCAGCTTCCCCATAAGGCTTTTAAACCTCCTCTCCCAAACCCCATACCTTTGGATTATGCCCAGAGAGGAAGTCAAATCTCTCTGTGCCTTCCCAGCTGCCAGCTTCAGATGAGACTGGTCAAAAACAGAAAACCTAACCATGAAAACCATATCCCTTAAATTCCGTACAATTATATTTTGCAAATTATGTAGTTTTTGAAATCGCTGTTTCATTTAACCGATCAGTTTACAACCGAGTGTTAGATTGACACCAACTCACAGCTGCTTCTGATAATACTTGTTGCTTTCACAGGAGGGCACTCACAAATCACTCCCATGAAAAAAACATGGTTGACATTCTGTGCCACAGACATGATGATTTGTTCTGAGATTTGCAACTTTCTTCTGGATGTGTGAATAGTATTGGTGTTATTATACCTTCGGGTATAGGGCGGTATAGAAATAAAATAAATGACAATAAAATAAAAATATTGTTTTTGTCAGGGAAATTATTCTCCTGTTATTAGAAAAGGTGGTATTAGGACTGAGCAGTCAACAGATGTGGTAACATGATACCAATGTATGCTAGTGAGGTTTTATATCAAGACTTTGAAAAATCCAATAGCATAAAATAAAATAAAAACCCCTAGTGTGATACTGCTAGACAGGTAGGAGAGATGGAAATCCATGGTGAATAAGCAGTACAAAGCTTTGAAAGAGAATGTTTGGAAGATGATGTATAGATGGCATTTAACCCCGGTGAAACTAGCAAAAATGTATAGAATGAGTAATAGAATGTGCTGGAAATGCAATGAAAAGGAAGGGGACTTTTATCATATGTGGTGGAAATGTGAAAAGGTTAAAGGATATTGGGAAATGATATATAATGAATTAAAAAAGATTTTTAAGTATACCTTTCCCAAAAGACCGGAAGCCTTTTTGTTAGGAATGATAGGTCAAGAGATAACCAAGGAGGATAATATCTTATTTTTGTATGCGACAACTGCGGCGAGGACACTGTTAGCCCAAAAATGGAAGACCCAGGACTTACCGACAATTGGAGAGTGGCAGACAAAGATGATTGAATATGCAGAATTAGCGAGACTGACTAGCAGGATTCGAAACCAGAGGGAGACAAGGTTTCTAAGAGACTGGAGTAAATTTGTGGATTATATGGAAAAGAACTGTAGAGGTTTAAAGACACTTGCAGGCTTGAAATAAATCCTACGAATTGACTTTAAGGACTAGATATAAAGGAACTGCGAGATAAGAACTGATTAGAAAACCTATTGAGGGGAGGGAGGGAAGTCAAACTCGGCGGAGTATTTTTTTGGTTAGGAGTAATGAGAAGTGTTAAAAGAGTGATGTATGTATTTTGAATGTTTGTTTGTTTGTTTGTTTTGTATAATGTCTTAAATGTGTTTAATTGGAAAATTTAATAAATAGTTATATAAAAAAAAGGAAATCCATGGTGAATATGCCACACTCATTCCCCAACCAACAGAAACCTAATTTTGCCCTCTAACAGATTTTATATGGGATGGTGTTTATGCAAGTATTGTAGTACTGTCAAGGCAAAACTCAGTTATGCTGATTGTAGATCAATCCAACAAATTTGGTGTGCTGGATGTTGTGTGCTGAGTTAGGAGATCTAAGTGTGTTTTTTAAAAAACAAACAAAAACAAACAAACAAACAAACAAAAACAGAAGACAATTTCAACATGCAACATCTCCTCCACTGCTGCAAAGATCCCACCATGACTTTGCTGAAACCAATTTTACAAGAGTTTGCAACGTGTCAAGCAATATCCTGAAAAAGCAAAAACCTAGAACAATGACTAAGACTTTTACAGTAGATTAAGGGCGGCGCTGTGGGTTAAACCACAGAGCCTAGGGCTTGCCGATCAGAAGGTGGGCAGTTCGAATCCCCGCAATGGGCTGAGCTCCTGTTGCTTGGTCCCAGCTCCTGTCAACTTAGCAGTTCGAAAGCACGTCAAAGTGCAAGTAGATAAATACAGCGGGAAGATAAACAGCGTTTCCGTGTGCTGCTCTGGTTCGCCATAAGCGACTTTGTCATGCTGGCCACATGACCTGGAAGCTGTACGCGATATGAGCACCACAACCCCAGAGTCGGTCATGACTGGACCTAATGGTCAGGGGTCGCTTTACCTTTAAGGAGCATAAGACTATCAGTGGCTACTAGTCATGTTGGCTATGTTCTACTTCCACTGTCAGAGGCTGTATGCTTCTGAATGCCAGTTGCTGGGAATTACTAGCAAGGGATGATTGTGAGCAACACCATGGGAAGGGTCTTTCCAGCTATCCCAAACCCCTGCTTTCAGAAGCCTTGCAAAAGGCTACTGTAGGAAGGGCTGTGAGCAGCATCATGGGAGGGTCAGTTTGGATTTCTCCATGGGAGGGGTTTCAAGGAACACAGGTGAAACTCTCAAGCTCTCTTTCTGCTGTTATGCTATTATATTTGTAGCATTTAAATGTTCTTTGTATGATGCTTTATATCAGGCATCCCCAAACTGCGGCCCTCCAGTTGTTTTGGCCTACAACTCCCATGATCCCTAGCTAACAGAACCAGTGGTTGGGGAAGATGGGAATTGTAGTCCAAAACATCTGGAGGGCCGAAGTTTGGGGATGCCTGCTTTATATGCTATTATAGTGCTGTCTTATTATTATGAAATTGTTTTATGTGATTGTCATTTTTGAGACATACTGCTGCTTGTGCATGTTTTTTGAGTGCAAAGGTAGCATAAAAATTACCGGTAAATTATTACTATGAGAGTGATGCTGCTGCACTCAGGCCCTGCTCATAGGCTCCCTATAGGCATATTGTTTGCCATGAAGAGAACAGGATATTGGACCTTTGGCCTGATCTAGCTCGGCTCTTCTTTTGATTTAAATTTCAGTGTAACTATTGCTCAGAAATCCAATCCACTCCAGACACACCCTTTAACTCCAGTGCTCATACCTGGTTATTTTATTTTATTAAAATGCTAAATCAAGCATACAACAAAATAATCACAGGAAACAGGTATCAAAATATCAAAGCAGAGACCGGGGGTGGGGGTGGCAGCGCAGAGGCATCAGTAATACACTCGACTTTCAATATACAGTAATACAAACTATAACAAGTCTATACAAATAAAAACACCATTCCTGATTTTCAGGGGGTGAGGTGGGTTTCCATCACACCTTTGTCTGAACCTCTGCACGTATTCCTACTCTATTGTTTTATCCACAGCTCATAGCAGTTTTAAACCTGTATCTGAATCTTATTTGAATTACAGGTAGGTAGCCGTGTTGGTCTGGATCGAAGTAAAATAAAAAAATTCCTTCAGTAGCACCTTAAAGACCAACTAAGTTTTTATTTTGGTATGAGCTTTCGTGTGCATGCACACTTTAGAAGTGTGCATGCACACGAAAGCTCATACCAAAATAAAAACTTAGTTGGTCTTTAAGGTGCTACTGAAGGAATTTTTTTATTTTATTTGAATTACGTAATAGTTTATTCATCAACAGCGCACTTGCGACTTTCTGCCTCATAACTTCAAAGGATAATAGTTTGTCTATTTCCCATGTCGACAACATTTGAGCGATTATTAAAATGTCCCCATCATGTTATTTCTTACTTGTCATTTTAAAGTGCAATTCTCCTTCAAAGTTAAATTAGCTGGAACAGAAGCTATATGCATTCTAGTAAATTCCATTTTTTATTATTTCAGCAAGCCTGCCTAAACATATAATCTATTTCCACAGAGGTGTGTCTGGATTTATTATGCATCGAATGCTGAAGATGCACCTTTTCACCCTGACCTTTAAGAGATATATTATTAAGGGCCCACCCTATTCCTGGCTGTAATTTGTTTTAAATTGTTTTTAATATTGCATTGTCAAACCACGGCAAGCTGCCTTGGGAACTTATGGTGAAATGCAAGTAAGAAATTTAAATCATCATCCATACATTTTGCAGTGGTGTGTTCGCTCTGCATTTGGACCTCATAAGATGTTGTAACCTAAATTTGCATGGTTATTGAGATCAAGGAGTGGATTTTCATCTGTGAGGATGCAACTGCCTGCCATTTTGAATCAAGAAGGCGGACCAAAACTTTCAAAACTGCAGATTGTTTTGTTTTATTAGAATTCCAGAGCAATGCAAGTTATGAGGGCGCTAGTAATGACAACATTGGTTTTAGGTGTTTTACTGTTTTTATTTGCTTTATTGTTATTTGTACATTTGTTTTAAGTTTTTATTTTATTGTTTTTTAAATTTTATTATGCATACCACATTGATTAAATGATTTATAAATCCAGCGGCAGACTTGGGGCTCTAAAATTTCTGTGGTTCCCTGTGCAATGCTAAAATTTGGTCTGCCTGTTCTACATTATTGCTGCGGCAACCCTTGCAGTGCCAGCGCCCAGTGCAACTGAACTGGTAGTGCTACCCTAAAACCGCCTCTGTACAATCATTCTAAATACAAACACATCTTTTCTGAAATATAGAGGATTAGGCAGAATGGCTACAATTAGGAACTAGGAAAGCGAGGACACACCCTTTTCCATCCGGGGAGGCCCATTATACATTACAGTTATAAAGCTATTGATGCTGGATCAAGGTTGGTGCTGTAGGCAGCAATAAGACGGAATTTGCAGTTGTTGCTCCAGAAAAAAACCAATGGCCCGCCTATAAACCACCTAAGAATCTATACTTAAATATACCACAAAGAAAACACATCCCTAGGGGAAGCTGCACCCCCCCCCCGAATGATGTCTTAAATCACGGGAATATTGCTAAGCAATGCAGTTATTAATGTTATTACAAACGTTCAAAAAAACGCAGTGGCAAATGATAAACAATAACGGAATCTTTCTTTCGCGATGAAAATAAAGGAATCGCATTGAGGCAGTACCAGGCCGAGGCCTAAAAGCCGCATCCTTTGACCCGGAGCGACTGCCTCCGCTCCCGTATAGCGGGGTGGATAGGCTCGGCTGCGGTTCCCCGCCGCGCGGAGGGGCAAAAGCGCTCTGCACATGCTCAGAGGCGCGGCTCGCCTTTTGCCCTCCTCGCGTGACACCGAGCGAGAGACCCCGGAGACACGGAGAAGAGGAGGAGGGGGCAGAGCCGGAGTTGCGGGTGGGGGCGGGGGGCGGCGAGAGACAGAGAGAGAAGCAAGTAACATGTTGGGTCATGTGGCTGCGTCACGTGAAAGGGGAGTCAGGCCCAGCAGCAGCAGCAGGACCGAGAGACAGAGACACAGACAGACTCTGGACTCCGGGCTTGTTGGGGAGGAGCAACGGCAGGCAGACGGGGCTGGCGGGGCGGAAGCCACACAGGACGAGCTCTAGTGGCTGCCGCCGGCGCTGCCTGTTTAGTCTGCTGCGCCCTGGACGGAGGTAAGGAATTGGCCTCTCTCTCTCTCTCTCTCTCTCTCTGTGTGTGTGTGTGTGTGTGTGTGTGTGTGTCACATTTTCTTTTAACTGCATCCACCCACCCTATTATCTGCTATGTCGGAACTGGATCTCTCTCTCTCTTTTCTTTCTCCTTCTCTCTCCCCCCTCCTCCAATTGCATTCCCTCCTGGCGGTATTCTTCTCCCTTCCCCGCGGATGCAGGATCTCTGTGTATGGGCGGGAGAACCTCGCCAGGGCTGATGTTGGTGTCTATAAAATCCTGCCCATCTCCCCTCCATGTCAGATCAGATGCTCCGGCTGCTTGTGGATGTTGAGGTATTTTATTTGTTTGTTTTCCTCTCGCGATGGAGCAGGGCTGCTTCTCGCTCGGCAAGAGATTTCGTGTGGCTTTATTTTCATTTCCTCTATTATATTCATTATTATTATTATTTTAAAAAGGAGAGGGTGGGGGAGAAAAGCGTGAGACCTCT
The DNA here is from genome assembly GCF_965207765.1 of Zootoca vivipara. Classification (NCBI taxonomy): domain Eukaryota; kingdom Metazoa; phylum Chordata; class Lepidosauria; order Squamata; family Lacertidae; genus Zootoca; species Zootoca vivipara. The sequence continues at coordinate 66,510,597 of NC_142586.1, forward strand.
GAAAGCAGCAAAAATACAGGCTGCCCAGAGGTGTAGGGGTGGAGGCGGAGGCGATTGGGGTCGGGGTGGTGGCTGTGGCGGGTGGGTGGGTGGGTGAGTGGGAAGGTGGCTGTGTGTTGTTGTGTCATGCAAGGAGCCAGGTTTGTGGTTCTTTTGTTCTGATGGACCACCTGATTTTACCCCCCCCTTCAGGGTGCACTGTTTTTGTCTACAGTCTTGCCTGCCAACTAGCCATCCATCCAGGAGGCTATGTAGGAAAGGAGGCAGTGACTGGAATGGAGCCCCTTGTTTTGCTTGTGGTGTAGGTTTGCAGCAAAACCACCCCTCTTTCCTCTTCTCAAACCCCTTCCCTGTGCTTCCTTCCTATGTGTCACGCCATTGAAGGAATTTTGATTTTCTGAACCTTCCTGTGTAATATAGCTTGCTGGGTGGAATATACAGCATTGCTAAAGATGGACCTGGCGGTGGCTGCCAGCTTTAAGGATAGAAGAAAGGAGGAGAAACAGCATTAATTGTTGTCTGAAAAATACTGATGTCATTTACCTGTAGTGCTGGACTTATGGCTAAGTCTTGTTTTGATCTGGATGTTTTTGCTACCGTGTTTGACTTCTTACAAATGATGCTAATTTCTGCACAATTTGAAGATGGGATCACTAAACCTTTTACCTAAAAAACTTAGGAGATAGGGAACAAGTAATCAATAAGGTCCTGGGAAGAAGATTCTGTGAGCTTTCTCTGCTACTACAACTAATCAGACAGTGTGATAACTTTCTCAGCTCTAGGTTAATAGGCAATATCTCCAGCCCTGTCATTTTCTTTCTAACCCTTGTTTATTTCAAATAAAAAGGAGAGTTGGTGATGGACTTGCCAGGTTACCCCCCACCATAGTTGGTACATATATCTGTGTTCAGTTTTTCTTGCAAAGTGCAGGAATAGTTTTGACTAGGTAGGCAATAGGATGTAAAGGGTCATCTGATGAGAACTGTTGGTCATACAACTGTATGTTGTGCAGCATGTTTCACTGGCAGGTCCATTTTATCATGCTGAAATTCGTCTGCCCAAGGCATCCCTTTCTTAAGCCACATGCTGTGCTCTCAAATGAGAGGCTTTGGTGTTTGTATTCTGATAGGGTTTGCAACATAAAAAACCAGACACTGGCAAAATTAGTTTTAAATGCCAGCCTTTGCAAGACAAGTTTGTCAAGTGGAAGATGCTGAACTAAAAGCTCCTCATGCTCCCCCATCCCTCCCACTTAATCAGATTTAAATGGATGGCATCAAAATAAGAAAAGTAGTCCTATCATATAGTTTGCAAGCTCTGAAAATTATTTCATGTTCACTATTCTTCTGATGAGGTTCCTAGAGTTTTTCTAGTTTTACTAATATTTCATTTACATTGATCTTTTCTTTAAATAAAAATAATTTTAAAAATAAGATTAGGTTTATTCATCATAGTTTTGCATAAACTGCAGCTGAGAACTAGAATAGCATATTGATTAAGGATCAGCTGTGGGCTAGGACAGTCCCAGTTCACATCTCACCTCTGCTATGAACTTAGCAGACAACTAAGCCTCATTTCAGGCTCAGTGTACTGTCTGTGTTATTATAATACTGGTGCATGATACAGGGCTGTTGTTCACTGAGCTAGAAAATGTGTTATTTAAATATATTAGTATTATAGTAGTAATTATAATGACTGCATTATTATTGATGTAGATCGGAGTTTCCCAAAGTTGGGTCTCCAGCTGTTTTTGGACTACAGTTCCCATCATCCCTGACCACTGATCCTGCTAGCTAGGGATGATGGGAGTTGTAGTCCAACAACAACTGGAGACCCAACTTTGGAAAAACCCTAATCTAGAAAGACAGAGAAAGAGGGAATTGCGGGAATATTTAATGCACTGCGCCCTAAGTATAACGTTCTAAGTAAAATCATAAGAGAGCCACAACAACATGGGACAGAGAATTTATCTGCTGTAAAGGATTAGGTAGAAGACAATTAATGTGCTGTTGGGACAAGGTGGGTTGTGGGTGGCAATATTGCAATCTAGACCCAGAGGGCATGTTTTCCAGGTCAGTACCCTGATATTAGTGGGTGGAGTTGGGGGAAGTGAAACTTGGAAGTGTAGCAGGCAGGACGTGCTACCCTTCTGAGTAGGCATAGGCAGAAAGCAAGGCTTCTGGTATGTAGAAGCAGATATGGCCAGTGCAGAGGTATCGTCCTGCCCACCAACTGCAGAAGGTGATGTTGCACACCTCTGTTCTCCCCCACGAGAAGAGGTATCTGAGGCCTAACCACACACAATCCTTAGTAGTTTTGTAGGCTGTGTCCCAACCTCACAACTCAGTGTTCCTGGTTTAAGTCATGGCATGGTATGATTGTATCCAGCGTATTTTTTTTAATTTTATTTTGCCTGCCTGTGTCAGCCATAGTTCTCCTCACCTTTCTTCCCCCTTACCCTATATGGAGTGGGCAGTTCTATGCATGGTTGCCAGAGTCTCACAAGACTATGAATTTCATATTACATATGGTGGATCTGCAAGCTAGTACCATAGTACAAGGGCGAGGCAATAGTCAGTGTGATCTGACATTCCCGTTAATGTTCTTCTCACATGAATTCCTCTTGATCTGATGTATTGCCCTACAGCTGTGGTTGGACTACAACTCTCATCACCTCTGTCTGGGGCTGGTGGGAATTGTAGTCCAAGAATAGCTGGAGGGCACCATGTTGGCTTCCCCCTGCTCTACTGCAGAGGAAATAGGGAAATGCCTAGTTCAAAAGTTGCTATGTTAGGAGCAAAGGAGCCTGACTTATACTGAGTCATACCATTGGTCCATCTAGCTCAGTATAGTCGTACCTTGGCTCCTGAACGCCTTGGGAGTCGAACGTTCCGGCTCCCAAACGATTGAAAACTGGAAGTGAGTGTTTCGGTTTCTGAACTTTTTTTGGAAGCCGAATGTCCAGCGCAGCTTCCGCTATTGTTTCTGGCGCGCCTGCCCAGTTGGAAACCAATTGGAAGTCGTGCCTTGGTTTCCGAATGTTTCGGCTGTTCGACTTCCAAGGTACGACTATACTGTATACACTGCATTGACTAGCAGCAGCTGCTTCAGACACGGGTCTCTCCCAGCCTTATCTGAGAAGCTTGGGATTGAACCTGAGACCTCCTTCATGCAAAGCAGGTGTCCTACCACCATGCTGTGGCCCCTTGCATTGTTTGTGAAGAGCTCATCGAGAGCCAATTCCTGTTCGTTTTATTCAAGCAAGGCATAGCAACCTCCTCTGACTTGCCGAATGAAGGGCCAGTACGTGCTAGCAAGCAGTTCCATGGAAGCTGTTAAATTGCCCCAGTGGCAGCACATCCTTCTGGGCTTGTCATATTAAACTAGTGACTTATTGCAAATGTAGAGCAAGCTCACAGCGATGAAAATTGAAGTGAACTTCATGTGGCCAACACCATAATCTGCTCACAGGGCAGCCTAACCAGTTGGCTAGTTAATAAACCCCCCCTCGTTTTGCCATGAATCTGTTTTGCTATACAGGAATAGGGTTGAAATCTTGCAAAATATCAGAATTGATGGGTCCAGTAAAAAAAACCCCACAAAAAAACAATTACAACTTAACTTATTCCCTGTCCCCGTTATGATGGGCAATCTTCACTTCATAAATGCTGCGTAGAGCAATTTTCAATTGAGTGATTCAGAAAATAATTGGTATGTACGAATCAACTTTTGTGGAAGGCAACTGTCAAACACCTAGAAGAGTGAGTAATAGTTACTATTAACTTTCTTATATGTGATTCTACATAGCCTTGTATGTTGAGCAGCTTTAAAAATGAAATGGAGAATATTTATGGGATGTGGAGAGAGCTCTGTAATTTAGATAAGAGTTTGCTTAACTTACACCACCCTTCCTCAACCAGGTACCCTCCAGATACTTTGAACCTTGGCATCAGTCATCGCTAGGCATTGGCCATGTTGACTAATGAGAGCTGTAGTCCAAAACAGCTGGAGGATGCAAGAGCAGGGGAGATTGGTTTAAAGGATGTAAAGTCCTATAAGAGGGCAGTGTTGTGTGCCTCACCAGTACTTTAATTTATCTCTTACAGACAAACCCATGTTATACTGAGTCAAACCACTTCCTTTCTCATTCAGTACCATAAACATTGATTGAGAGTGTATAGGTCCTTGGAGGTGCCATGGATTTCTTTGGGACTAAGTGGTTTGATCACACTGCCCTGGTGGGGAAGAGCTGCAGCTCAGTACCGTAGTAGAGCATCTTTGTGTACAGAAGGTCTGTCAGGTTCAACCCCTGGCATCTCCCGGCAGGACTGGGAAAGACCCTTGTCTGTAACCCTAAAGACTGGCCAGTCAGTGCGGACTGAAGTGGGAAACCTAAGGCTGTGGACCAACTGTGGCCTCCAGGTCTCTCTCTTTGGCCCCCAGGATTCTTCCCAGGGGAGGTTCTGTTGCACAAATACAAATCCTTGCACTGACAGAACTGCTTACCTGAATACCTATGGGCTCCAGTTCAACCTGGAAATAAGCTCGGTGAACTCAGTGTGACTTGCTTCTTCTGAGTAGACTTGCCGATGAGTAGATAATGCCCTGAAAATTATCTTTTCATTTCCTTTTTTGGTTTCTAATGGCCTGATCCAAACAGCTTGCTATGCCAACAAAGCTGAGATACAGTGACTGCTACGCCAGCCCACAGTTCTGACCTGTGGTATGGCACCAACCCGAGAAGTTTCGAAATTTCAGTGCTGTTCCAATAAGACCTTTAGTCCAGTGTGGAAGAAAAGCACTGCACAGAGCCTTTCAGTTTATTTTATTTTAGTTTTTGTTTGTTATTTACATCCTGTTTTTCTGTAGGAACAATTAAAGTGGCTTACAGTAAAAAGGATAAAAATACATCAAGGCAAGAATAAACAAAATTAAAACACTAAATCCGCTGTAAGTAGTAAAAATGACAACAGTTGAAAACATTCGGAAGAGAGCAGTTATTAAAAACTCAAATCTCTAGCGTATAGCAGGTTTAAAACTCTTTGAATAGCAGATCATACATTAAAAATTAGGTTGAACGTTTAAAAAGCACTTCCTAACCACTGAAAGGCAGGCAGAGAGGGAGCCTAGCGGGTCTTCACTGAGAGGGCATTCCACAATATTGGTTCCCCACCTAATCTTGCTTATGAATAGGACAGAGAGCTATTCTTCTGTGACTGATCTTAAGGGCCATGTTCACAGAGGACTGAAGGGGTGGGAAGAGTCAGTACTGGGAATTGCAGTATTTGATAATGTCACATATAGCAATCCTAAGTTAGGAAAGCTGCATGTGCAGGCAGGGCCGCGCTGTGAAACGGGGCGGGGGGGGCACCAGAGGGATCTTCGCACCACGGCGCCAGGGCACCAGATACGCTTAAGACGGCCCTGTGTGCAGGTTGGGTTTACTTCTCCTAGCGCACTGCTTTGTAGCTACATTTGAGCAAGCTATCCTCTGTGTTATGGCAATTCAGCACCCTAAGAACGGGTGTCTGTTCTTGTTACATTTCAGATTATCTCTTTAGCTTTTATTGATAGCCCTGGGAGTTAAAAACTTCATTTAAAAGTAAAAAGTGAATGCCGTGGCACATAACATATATGGCTCCCATAGACTTAGTCATATTAAACTGAGAGCTTTTGATCAAATAGTCTTTATTTGATGAATATTATCCTTTTTAAATAGATCAATCATTAATTTGATGTAATAAATATGTATTTTATGCAAAACTCAATATCTCAAAGACAAAATAGTTTGGTACTGTCTTAAAGGCTAACAAATGTATTATGGCATAAGCACAGGAGCCAACAACATAATCCATACTACATTTTCTAAACTGGTAATATATGGCAGGAATGGTGAACAGTTTGCCCTCCAGATGTTGCTGAACTACAACTCTAATCAGCTGCAGTAAGAATGGCCAGGTATGATGGGAGTTGTAGCTCAGCAAAATCTGGATAGCCAGATGTTTCCCAACCTGTTCTATAAAATTATCTCTTTAGGGAAGCTTTTCTGGCACCTATATTTTCCTTTTGGTGCAAGGCCAATGTTGATCTCTCAGGCTTAAAACACAATAAAAATCATAGCATTTTGAGACCTTGACTTTTCCTGCCTCTGTGGCATAACACAGAAATAATTTTAAGAGGTGTTTTAATAAATACAAATAATCAATAAATAATCAGTCTTGCTCATCATTTTGCCCGTTTGCCGTTTCAAGGGGACAAGCCAGACTACCTCAGTGCAAAGAAAATAAGTTAAACAAACCAGTCATTAAAGATGCCAACACTTTGATAATAGTGGGGAAATGTTTCAGTCCCCTTGGGCATTCTCGAGCAGACTTGAAAGCTGCCATACCTGAAAAAGAAAGTTTCAAAGAGATTCTCCAGCATGAAACTGGAATTATTGTAAAATCTGCAAATGATCATACTTAGCCATTACCCACGAGACTAACTCACTGCGAACACTTTTTTAGGTGTCAGTGTACACTAGTTGTCTTGCATTGCCCATTCACTACCAGTTAGGAATAGGCTGCTTGCTCTGATTTGATCTTCTGTTCAGGGAGGGGGTTCAAATATATCCCCACATGCATCTGAAGAAAGTGTGAGGCGTCCATGGGGCGGCATGGACTGGCTTTGCCTCCTACCAGTTACGTACCCCAGAGCTATGCTCCTTCTGGCCAATGTGCACATTCAGCGTACGTGGATATATGCACACATGTACCGATGTATGCATGTAGAATTCCACTTGGGGGGCGGATTCTGATTAACCCAGAGGACACTCCCCCCCTTATGTGGAGGTGTTCTCTGTATGCATAGCTGTATGCTTGTAGGACCTTTTCTCGTGTGGGCTGAATGTGTATGCCCAGCCTGGTATGTGGCCGCCTTGCACAGTGGCAGTTTGAGGGGGAGGGAAGGCTGATGGGGCAAGCAGCTGCCCTCTCAAAAAGATCACGCATTTCACTTATCTGTTGGGTTGGGGCCCTATAATCTTGCTTCATGAAATGTTCTCCCTGCTGATGCCTCTGTCTTTCCCTCTTACTAACATTTTCCTTACAAGAAGTCAAGGCAGCCTACATTGCCCTTCCTTTCCCCTCACAACAACCTTGTGTGGTAGGTTAGAATGAGAGGCAGTGATAGGCCCAAGGTCACCCAGTGCCGTCTGTTGCTGAGTAGGAGTTTGAACCAGGCTCTCTGCAGTATGAGTCCAACCGCTATACAGCAATGGGAACCTTTTTGGCCCTGTGGGCCATATGTTTATCTCCCTCCACTCCCCACAGGACTGAGCCCTGCCCCCGCAGGAGGTCATGGTTGGGGGGGGGAGAGGAATGGCTTTTCAGGCCAACTTGGACCTCCTGGTGGGCCAGAATTGGCTTATAGGCCAGAGGCTCCCCACTCCTGCACTATACCATACTGGCTCCTGTGTTTTGTATAAAATACGTCAGCCAAGGATCTCACAGTCTGTGCATCTTACAAAGTACACTTCGGTCCACAAGCAGTGAGTTAGTCTTTGCTGTAACAAATTGATGGAGCTACACCTCTAGAACATATCAAATATCTCTTTTTGAGATACTAAAGGAATTGTGAAACAACTTGCTGTTTAATAAACAAAATCTACTGATCACAATTTGAAGGAAAGACTGTCTTTTAATATTTGTTTCATTTCCTATATTACAGTAACACACCAGAATCAAAATAGCCTCAAAATGTGTGTCCTTAACTCTCAGCCCTAGCAATTAAAGGTTGCCCTCACTGCTTAAAATTGATCTTAAAGCTGTAGCTGATTAATCCACTGATTAAACCAACTAAAGTTTGCAGTAGTCATTCAATTATTTGATATTGGGCGGGGGGGGGGGGAATAGGAGGACTGGCAGCAAGCCAGGCACTGGAAAACAGTTGGGTTTTCCTTACCTATTTCCACATGTATTTCTCGCTGGTCCACTAGTTGGAAGCCGCCAACTGTTGGAAGCCGCCCAGAGTGGCTGGGGAAACCCAGCCAGATGGGCGGGGTATAAATAATAAATAATAATAATAATAATTATGATTAATATTATTATTATAGTTGTGGTGATGGGCTTCCACCTTTCCACATCAGTCCAATACTGAAATAACAGAAAAAGCTGCATGAAACAATGTTGAATGATAGAATTGTAGAGCTGGAAGGGATCCTGAGGATCATCTAGTCCAGCCCCCTGCAATGCAGGAATATGCAGCTGTCCCAAACAGGGATTGAACCCGTGACCTTGGTGTTATCAGCACCATGCTCTAACCAACTGAGCTATGTAGGAACATAAGAAGCTGCCTTATACTGAGTTGGCCCCATTGGTCTCTCTCTAACTTAGCATTGTTTACACCAGGGACAGCCAACCTGGTGCCCTTCAGATGTTGTTGGACTAAAACTCCCATCATCATTCACCATTGGTTATGCTGGCTGGGGCTGGTGGGAATTGTAGTCCAACATCCCATTGGCTACCCCTGGTTTACACTGACTGCCAGGAGCTGTCTGGGGACATTCCCAGCCCTATGTGGGATCGTATTCTGTGTACAAGGAAGATGCTATGCTGCCGAGTTATGGTCCAAAATGGAAGAAAGTAGCATGAAACGAAGTACGGAAGAACAGGAAAAGCTAACTGTTGATGGCTATCTGTCACCCTCTCTCTGTTGCCATTGCTTCTCCTTTATAGGAGAGATGAGCATAGCTACTGGGAGAACTAGCTAGAGAAAGGGAAAAAAACTTTGCTGAGGAGCAGTAAGAGAAACAGGCGAGGAAGCAACAAACTTAGGGGTGGCTGAAGCAGTCCAGAAAACTGCCTGGGAGTAGCTAGTCTTACCCCCAAATAAAACCGCTCCTGCTGCAGTGTTGACAAGAAGGAAATGCATTTAAGAGTTAGTACTCCAGTCTGCTGGAGTTAATAATGGGCAACCCCTTTGGATAATGCGTTGTGTAGGAGGACGAGCCGCCAGCTTCAAAACTGCAAAGCTATTTTAAGAGTCTTTATTAAAATTGAACCATATTTCACTGGAATCCACTCCCTGGCCCTTCTGTTAAATATCTCATTAGCACCAGTTTATCATTGAATTTTGAGCTTAACATAGTCACACACACACACACACACACACACACACACACACACGTAGTGGGTGTCCCACTGTGAGAGTCCTGAATTGCTGGTGACCCCGTAATGAGTTGCGTGTGGGTTTTTCTGGTATGTGTCTTCAGATGAATGATTATGCTTTTGTTTTGTGGGGGTAGAAAGGCGAAGGATGATGTGTTTTGACATTTGCCGTGCGTTTTCTAGGTTGAGCAATTGCTTGACATGAGCCCTTTTCCCAGGAGCCGATGAGTCTAGCTCTCCTCCCAAGGAGACTTCTTGTCGATTGCTAGAGAATATAACTCTTGTTGGTCACTAAGGTGCTAGTGGAAGGAAGTTTTTAATTTTGTTTTGACTACGGCAGACCAACACGGCTACCTACCTGTAACTCTGCTTCTGGTAGTGATGGAGCAAGGTCTCAGGGGAATAAACGGCTTGCGGCTCTCCGGAGTTCACACACACAAACTGCACGGGCAAAGAAAGGGTGATCCTGAGTGCTGTGCACACTCACACACACCTGAGCTCTGTCCTACACGTTGGGAAGGCTGCAAATACACATTTCACTTTTTATATTTTCTAATTCAGACAGGGTGAAAAGATGGGCAGCAAGCCATGAGTTTTGTTTTTGGTTTTTTTAAAACACATCTCCCCTTGAAAGGTGCAGTGAGAGAGCTGTAGTGGTTAGAGAACTGGATTCAGACCTGGGAGACCAGCATTCAAATCCTCACTCAGCCATTAAGCTCACTGGGTGACGTTGTCCCAGTCTCTCAGTCCAGCCTAACTCCCAGGGTTGTTGTGAGGATGACAGTGGAGAGGTCGGAGAACCATGTATGCCATCTTGAGATTCGTGGAGGGAAAGTGGGGTCGCAATGTAACAATAAATTTAAAAAAGTAAAATATATTGCCTATGCAGTCATAACTTGGAAGTCGAATGGAATCTGTTCCGGAAGTCCGTTCGACTTCTAAAATGTTCGAAAACCGAAGCACAGCTTCTAATTGGTTGCAGGAAGCCCTTGCAGCCAATCGGAAGCAACGGAAGCCCTGTGGACATTCGGCTTCCAAAAATAGTTTGCAAACCAGAACATTCTCTTCTGGGTTTGTGGCGTTCGGGAGCCAAAACGTTCGAGAACTAAGCTGTTTGAAAACTAAGGTACGACTGTATTGGGTTTATTTGGGGTCCAGAAAGTTTGTTTTGAGAGCTCTTACTGTGCAGCCTCTGCTCCTGACCCCTGCTGCTGCAGGCCAATCCCACTCAGAACCCATTTTATAAAAGGGAGGTCACATAACTTTTCTTTTTTAAAAAAATAATTTTTATTAAAGATTTCTTAGTTTACAAAAATACGTGCATTATCTCTTTTTTAAGTTGCCTTTTCTACAGATCAGTTTCATTTTTTGGTGAGACATTAGTGTTGCATGCAGTATAAGGTTGGGAAGAAAAGAGGGTGAAGGTGGGGGTGGGGTGGGAATGCTTCTATAGCTATTTAATGCTCCTTTATCTATTGTTTCTAGAAGACTTGGGAGGGAATAATTGTAGTATTGGTGCCAAGTGTCCTTTACAGTGGGTGTGAGCAGAAGTGCTTCTGGTAGATCTCTGGGTGATTGGAAGCAGTTTGAAGGGTTCTGATTCTTGACAATAGCAACAACAAAAAGGCTTCCCTCTCTTCTAAATTAGGCTGCTGAAATGAAGAAATCTTGGGAGGTGGAAACCAGGACTGTGAGCTCAGTCTTGTTACTGAAAAAATATATATATCTAGGCACCCTGTTCCTTCATTCTATGAGTGTGTTGCCTTTCCCAGCCAATATTTTGTTCACCTGGCTCAGGCCGGTGGGCTTTTAGTCTTAATAAAATAGGTTGTGAACTGCCCTGAGATCTACAGATAAAAGGTGGTATGCTGAAAGAAAGAAAGAAAGAAAGAAAGAAAGAAAGAAAGAAAGAAAGAAGATAGAACCCACCAACCTAAAGTTTGCCCCCCCCCAAAGGATATTCATTGTCAGGGCCGTCTTAAGCATATCTGGCGCCCTGGCGCTGTGGTGCGAAGATCCCTCCGGCGGCCCCCCCTGTTTCCCAACACCCGCCACGCAGTGCCCCCCTGGCGCCCTGCTCCACCCAGCCTTGCCGTAGGGCCGGCCCTGTTCATTGTGCCAAGCTTTTTCTCTCTGTAGTTAACATTACTTAAAAAAAAACCCTAGTACAACTACATTCAAATGTATTTCTCTGCGGAGCAATAACAAATGCATTCTATCCCTTTTGGTATTTCATTAGATTCTCAGAATCAGTGAGTACATAGTACATCACCTCTCCAGAGGTATATCTGGCCACTCCTGTTCTGTAGGAGCACTCAAGCTGCGGGTCAGCTTGATATAAGCTTAGACAGGGTTGTTGACTTATAAAAAGATGCTTAGTACATGAATTGCTTTTCTTTTGATGGGAAGCACTGAAATACGCTGGACTGAAAGACATAGTCTAAAGCCAACATTCTCAGACAAAGATGGAAAAGAAAGCAGCCTTGCATGTTAGTCCATAAACATCATTTTACCAGCCCACATTTATTAGTCATTTGTGGCACATTGACTAGATGGATTTAAAAGGGGATTAGACAAACCCATGATGGAGAGGTCTCTCAATGGCTCCTAGCCTTGATGGCTGTGCTCTGCCTCCAGCAATGCTTCTGAATGCCAGTTGCTGGAAACCACAGGAGGGGAGAGTGTTCATGTGCTCAAATCCTGCTTGCTGGTTTCCCACATGCATCTGGTTGGCCACTGTGAGAACAGGGTGCTGGACTAGATGAGCCATTGACCAGATCCAGCAGGCTTTTCTTATGTTTTTATAACAACCAACTCTTTCAATTTACATAAACCTCCCTGTTTGGTTGCCAGTAGGTGCTTATTAGTCAAAACAGGCGACCAGGTGAGTAGCTCTTCCTGAACCTGAACAAAGCATGAGCACAGGGATACAATTTGCTTTTGCTTGGAAGTTAAGCGAGGGCTTCGTCAAGGAAAGTGATGTGTGAAAAATGTACTTGCGTCAAGTGGTTTCACTTAGAACAAGGCAGCTGCTGCTAACTGTGCCTGTGGTGTTTGGGCTAGGATTTCAATTATATGTCAAGGGCATCTAAAGCTTGGACTCTTTCATATTGCAAAATAATAGCTCCCAAAGTGTGTGTCCATTCTGCATACAAGGAAAGAAAGGGAGAAGAACTGCAGGCCATTGAATAGCGATGGGATGGTAAAACCATTTAGTGGCTGAGCTCCTGGTACTTCACACTGTTTCCTTTATCTCATCTGCCACATACCCTTGTACTCTGTATTATTTAATCCAGAACAAGTAGCACTTCTAGACTCACAACTGGTAGAGTTTAAAAATGCTGCTTTGCTCTTCATTATAAATAAATCAAAGGGGCTTGCAAGGTTCCCAAAATAAATAAAACCTAATAAATGCAACAAACCCAAAATATCTGAGGTCAATATTGTATTATAAAACCAAGAGCAGGTTAAAATGATGAGAGTTGTTTGGCAGTGAACAGTCTACCTACCTCAAGAAGTATAGTGGTTTTTCTGTCACTGGAGGTATTCAGGCTGAGGCCAAATCGGTCAGAGATGCTGTAGTTGCATCCTGCACAACAGATCCTGTGCCAAGCAGAGGTTGGTCCAGATGACATCCAAGGTTACACTCAGTTCTTTGATTGTATGAAAACAACTCCACATAAAAGCAAGGATGCAAAAACTCTAATCTGCATCGACCCAGTTTAGCATGAATGTGTGAGTGTGCAGGTTTCTGGGGAGGAGATTGTGGCTGCTTTGCTCTTCCTCCAGTTGTGCTGCTGTGAGCTAAGCCATGGTTTGGCTTAGCATGCCCTCTGAATCCAGACTCATGGTTTGTATTGCTCTACCTTTTTGGTTTACAGCTTGTGGTTTGTCAGGGGCAGGCTAGTGCAAACCATGGCTTAGTTAGCAGCAGCAAGACCAAAGGAGGAACCAAGTGTCCCTGATCTTCTCTTGAGGAACCTGCATGCCTTCCATACTCACACTGATGTCTTGGTTTGGCTTAACATTATGTGAGAAATGAACTATTAAATGCTTGGAGAATGAAAAGCTCTTAAAAGCCTGTCTAAAGCTTTCAAAACAGAGAGCCAACCACATCCCATCCCTCTATGGCAGGAGTTCCATTCCCTGTGTGCTGTAGTAGAAAAGGTTGCTATCACTTATCCAGATTAGAATTTCATTAAAAACAAAGGGAGAATTTTCCAATACGTAGAGGAAAGACAGGGCAGTGACCACAAAGATGCAATGTCTTGAGACTTCTTTTCCGACTAATTAAAAGTTGGTACCTCTTTAATGCAGTATCATATCTTGTGCAAGAAAAGCAGGTACTTGTCAGTGGTCTAACACAATACTATGTGCAAAGTCCTAGTATGTTTCCTGGTAGAAGGTAATGCGAAAAACTACCATTCTTGGAAAGTGCCAAATGTTGGCAAATTTCTATTTAGTGTTTATACCCCCAAAACTAGAGCAAAACCCTATTTTAAAACAAACTTACAAATCCACATATAAATTCTTTTTTAAAAAAGACTTACCGGTACCTAAAATTAGAGGAGGCCAAAGCAAGATGTTACAGGTTTGAGGGTAGAGTTTGCTCACATCTACTTGAGCTGCTGCTCACTGAGCAAGTCTAATGGTAAAGTTGGAATTGGAAAGCCAGTTACTCCCAGTATAGTAGTGTCAAGGGAAGAGCAGAAACTGAATTAAGATCCAAAAACGAAGAGAGAACAATTAGACAGTAAGGGAATACAAGGGCGAAAGCCTAGAAACGCCAAAAGGGAGGAGAGTCGGGAAAGCAGAGAAGCTGAAGGTTTTGGTACTGATGGGTTTTTAAGACCAATTTTTGAACATGCAGGAACAGCAAGAGAAGAACAAGAGCCTTAGGAACAGCAGGGCAGCCTCTAGCTTATCTCCCCCAGCATTTATACTGGGTGATGCTAGTCCTAGCAGGGTTGCCTCTAACCAGGTTGTCGCAGTCTTCTGTTGCCTATTTATTACCTTGACTGAGTCCTGAAAGACCTCCTCCCTACCTTGCAGGACCTGGCCTGGGAGGGTGGGGCCCTGACGGACTCCAGCTACAAAAGCAGAGGCTGCTGAACAGAATCTTGGGCTGGGGTACTGTTTAGAGGGGGTTGCTGTTATTTTTTTGTATTTTTATTTTGGATATTATGATTTATGCAGAAATTGTTAAATTTGGCTGTCTGCTTTTCGATGTTTTGTTTATTGTTTAGACTACTTTTGGTATGTTTGTAGCTATGTAAGTTTTTATAAGTTGTAAGCTGCCTTGAGCATGGTTTTAACTTTGGGCAGGTGGCATATAAATAAAATGATTGATTGATTACTTGAAGAGGGTGCTTGTTCCTCCATGCTCCGCAGTGACAGCATATTGGGCCACAAAGCCCAGGTTCAATTCCTACACATTTCTTTTACATTCCATTTACAGCTGAACTAGTCAGATTGGGCAGAACTATAGCTGCATGTCCTTTCGCTTCTGACCTTTGTTGACAATGGGTTTGAAAAGTGTTAATATGAAGAACCTGTCCTAGGTATGCTTAGAACACCAGAAACCGTGGAGCTAGTGTCATAAATCTAAATGGGTATGAAAATCAAAGTGTAATATTGGGAATTGAAAGTAGAACATACAGTGAAGGAAGTAATTGCTTCAGCAATTGTATACATCGCTTGAGCAATTGTGAGAGAATTATGCCTCAAACCCTGTTTTCTGGCTATTGATAAAATAGATGCATCGTCTGACATGCTTTGTAGTTAGAATGAAGCAAAATTGATCATTCATTGGAAAGAGTGGATACATGCACATGTTGTTGTTTAGTCGTTTAGTCGTGTCCGACTCTTCGTGACCCCATGGACCATAGCACGCCAGGCACTCCTGTCTTGCACTGCCTCCCGCAGTTTGGTCAAACTCATGTTCGTAGCTTCGAGAACACTGTCCAATCTTGTCCTCTGTCGTCCCCTTCTCCTAGTGCCCTCAATCTTTCCCAACATCAGGGTCTTTTCCAAGGATTCTTCTCTTCTCATGAGGTGGCCAAAGTATTGGAGCCTCAGCTTCACAATCTGTCCTTCCAGTGAGCACTCAGGGCTGATTTCCTTAAGAATGGATAGATTTGATCTTCTTGCAGTCCATGGGACTCTCAAGAGTCTCCTCCAGCACCATAATTCAAAAGCATCAATTCTTCGGCGATCAGCCCTCTTTATGGTCCAGCTCTCACTTCCATACATCACTACTGGGAAAAGCATAGCTTTAACTATACGGACCTTTGTAGGCAAGGTGATGTAGGCACATACATGCCTCCATGCACATACATGGAGTAAATAGAAATGGTATATCTGTCACTCTTGAGTAACAAAATTTGCCTTTTAGGATGATTCAAGCAAACAGATATATTTAGGGACTGCTTTCCTAATGGATCTTGGGAGGGGGGGGGAGAAAAAAAAGCTATTTTAATACCAGCTATACTATCTGGTGTATGTTTTCCTTGTGAAAGGAAAATTCATCCAAGTGTTGAAAAAATAAAGTCGGAAAAGCTTTCTCCCAAGTGCCATTAGGTACTTAGAGTAACCTCCTATCTCTCAAGCTTATAGCTTACATCTGCCCACGTTGCTTCATCTAGACAGGCACCTGGTAATACTCTGTAACCATTGCCTTAGGTTCTGACCCAGAGCTCTTTCACCAATACCGTAGTAGCTCCCTCAAGATTCAAGACTCCTGGCAATACTGTATATAGTACCTTCCAGGAAACCCCTCGGTAATTAATATACCTCCCTAGTTACCCAATTCTAATTGGCTGGTGAATAATCCTTTCTTGGGCATATCAGGGCCTATGCTGTGCACCGGCTATCTTGTTTCAGGTGTTATGAAGCAGCATATTGAAGGTTTCGATTGATTTCCCTTATTTTCTTTAGTTCTGTGTAGTTTGTTCCCCACCCCCTTTATTTCTAGGAAAGCTGTGAAAAAAGGGTACAGTACTTTGCTCTTAGGGTCTGCAGCAAGGAATTGTGGTTTTTTTCTGTGTGTGTTGTACAAAAGCAGAGGCTACAGTTGTGTAATGGTCTATTGTGGAAGGCCCATTCTCTTGCGGTAGGTTGCCCTTTAAAAGGTACTTTGTGTAGCGGGTGGTTTGGGAGATGGTGAGGAGATTCTAAGAAATGTGAGTTGAAGAGATTCAGAGAAGGAGGCTTGAATATTTGAAAGAGGAGAAGAGGACTGAGGAGGCGACAGAGAGAATTACGGTAGCAAAAAGAATCATCCAGAGCCTGGCAGTGCAGGAGAAAAATGAAACCACCTAACCTGGTAGCATTTATCCAGCAGCAGCTTCACCGTCTGGGAGTCTGAATTTTATTGAGATCCATCCCTCCTTTTTGGATTAAGGTTAAAGACTTGCCTTAAATTGTATTTTACCAGAGTTGTTTCCCTCCCCCACTCCCCTGCCTCAGCTTATTAAGTAAATCCAGCTGTTACTTTCCCATTTTAGTGAGTTGACTGCTAGTTTCCTCCTGTATACTTTCTGGAAGTGAAGGGACTGGAAGTGCCGGGTGCTAATTTGGGGCCTTGGCATTATGCCTCTTTACATGGTTTTGAAGTGAAATACCTAGGATCCATAGTTCCCTTGCCCCCAGACAAATTAGTTGCTTGTAGGGAACTTGGCTCGTGGCTGTTAGTTTGTTTCTACAAATAAATAAGAAATTCTCACTGTCACATTCTGTGTTGAATTACCAGATTCTGAACATGCTGTGAATGGCTGGAATACTGCCTGGGCAATATGGGGTGCTTCTCCTTTCAACAGGGTTGGGGATTTCTTGTCACTGATTGTTGTATAGTATACAGTATCCTCCGCCTGCCATTCCTATGTTCTCCCTCTTTCCCCCAATCTCTCTTGCTTCAGATGGCAGAATAAAAGTATTCTCTAAACTGAAAGAGATTCCTAATTCAAGGTCCCTTGCCTAGCCTTCTGATAGGGTCTGCATCTGATAAACTGATGATTCTCTGCTTTTTTCTGCATGCCTTTTCTGTCCCCTGCTTTGCACTGGTGATCAGAGATACAGTATTCTTTGGCAGGGCTGCTGCTTCTGCACATTATTGGTTAGTAAAAAGCCTGATTAGCAATGATGGTGCCAGTTGTAGGCTGCCAGCTGTGAAGCAGTCTGGGCTGAAATGCCATGTGGGGTTTCAGCAGCCACTTTTTATGGCTGTGGCTGAGAAACAAGGCTCCTTTTGATTTTATATGAGTAACAATCCCCTGGAATATGATCCTGGGATATTAATGCTGTGCATTAAGTATGATTAGGGAACTCTCCTGTCTTCAACAGTCTCTTGAATTGCTGCGTATTGTTACCGTGCCATTAATGTGATTCATCAGCTTTGAAACAGCTTGTCCATTGCAAAGGAATTATGTGAATGTTTTAACTTTGTAAAGCTTTTTGAAGTTCTGCTGGCAATAATCAATATGAAGCCATGCCCAAGGCTTTTAAGGCAATTTGGCCATGCTCTTTTCTCTAGACTGAATTGCTTTTCCCCATGGAAGTATTAGTGAAGAGATAGGAAGTGATAACGTTATTGCATTTAGCGGGTGACAAGAGTGCCAGCTGCACGGCAGTAATGCAATAGCTTAGATGCAAAGCCCTCAGCATCAACAGGTGTGTATGTTCCCCCTTCACATGAGGCTTAGAAAGCATGGGAAATTCTTCACCACCTGCCTGCTATTCACCCATGCAACAATTCCTGAGAAATCATTTGACATCTTTCACCACCACGGTTGCATTCATATCTTTTCCCTCTTGGTGTTTTGCAGTGGGGTTGTTTCTCCAGTTTTTAGGAAATGTTAGTGCTTTGGGCAGAACAAAGCTTTCAGATGGGAACACGCTACTATTTCTTCGAGTCTTGAGGTGCAGTTTTTGATGTGGCTGGTGACAGAATGCAACCCTGCTTCTTTGTCATCTGTCAGCGCTTCTATCATTGCCTTCCCCACCCTCCGTTCCGCTTGCCAGTGGAACTGACAAGGTGTGTGTGGCAGGTGGGGAGGGAGGTCTGTCAGTTTCACAACTGCCTTGTTGGTTTCACAGTGATAGGGCACTCATATTTCCATTTAAAAGCAATTCCCCTCTTTAGAACAGCAGCAGTGGTGGTGGTGCAATTAATGTAATTTTGTCCTCTCTTTGGTGAATCCCATTTGTTACTTGTGCTGTGCTGGCTGGCAGAGGAACAGATTGAAAGAGATTGTAGTGCTGGAAAAGGTTCAGAAAAGGGCAACCAAAATGATCGAGGGGATGCAACATCTCCTGTATGAGGAAACACTATAATATTTGGGCTTCTTTAATTTAGAGAGAAGGCAAGTGAAATGGGATATGATAGAGGTGTATAAAAATATGCATGGTATATTTTTCCCATGGAAGTATTAGTGAAGAGAAAGTGGGCAGAGAAAGCCCCCCCCCCCCCGGTCCCGGTCTTGTAATGCTAGAACTCAAGGACATCCAGTGAAGCTGAATACACCACCACCACCACCACCATCATTTATTCAATTTATGTATCAGGGCAGTGTACAACATTAGAAACACATTGCAAAACATCAATGATAAAAACATAGCAAAATGCATGCTGACAGACAGCCTAACAGTAAAATAATCACCATAACAGTTATTTCCCCCACACTTACACAGGTCATAGATTATTTAATATCCATGGGTAAAGAGCAGTGTTTTGGCCTTGGCCTCTGAAGACATGTAATGATGCTGCCAGATCAGCCTCTCTGGGGAGAGCATTCCACAATTGGGGAGCCACCACAGAAGAGGCCCATCCTCTTGTTGCCACCCTCCGAACCTCTCGGAGTGGACACATAGAGAAGAGCATCAGATGACAAGTGCAGGGTCCAGGTTGGTTTGTGTGGGGAGTGACAATTGAGCTATGTTAAGTGCAACACTAGCACTTTGAATTGGGCCCAGAAACTAATTGGCAGCCAGTGCAGTTGTGCCAGGATTTGCACCAGCTGAAGTTTCCGAAATTTCTTCAGAGGCAGTATAATGCATTACAGTAATCCAACCTAGATGTTACCAAAGCATAAGCCCCAGAAGTTAGGCTATCCTGTCCAGGTACGGGTGTAGTTGAGCCACCAGCTGAAGCTGGCAGAAGGCACTCCCGCCACTGGTCACCTGGGCCTCAAGTGACAGTAGTGGATCTAGGAGCACCCCCAAGCTACGTACTTGCTCCTTAAGAGGGAGTGTGACTCCCTCAAGAGCAGGCAATCTTCCACCCATCCAGTCTAGGGAATGACCCACTAACAGTGCCTCAGTCTTATCTGGATTGAGCTTCAGTTTACTGGCTCTCATCCAGTTACAGGTAGGTAGCCGTGTTGGTCTGAGTCGAAGCAAAATAAAAAAATTCTTTCAGTAGCACCTTAAAGACCAACTAAGTTTTTATTTTGGTACTAGTGGTTTTCAGCCCGTTCAATAACGGGCGCTAGAATCCTGGGGTTCGGAGAAGCGCTTGCGCAGCGCTTCTCCGAACCCTGGGACCTGTCCTTGCTGTCGGCGGCAGGGGGACAGGAACGGAGGAGGAGAAAGCGCTGCTTTCTCCTTCTCCGTTCCTCTCCCGCAGCCGCCGACAGGAAGCAGACATCCCAGGGTTAGGAGAAGCGCTTGCACAGCGCTTCTCCGAACCCTGGGACCTGTCCTTGCTGTCGGCGGCAGGGGGACAGGAACGGAGGAGGAGAAAGCGCTGCTTTCTCCTCCTCCGTTCCTCTCCCGCACCCGCCGACAGGAAGCAGACATCCCAGGGTTAGGAGAAGCGCTTGCACAGCGCTTCTCCGAACCCTGGGACCCGTCCTTGCTGTCGGCGGCAGGGACAGGAACAGAGGAGGAGAAAGCGCTGCTTTCTCCTCCTCCGTTCCTCTCCCGCAGCCGCCGACAGGAAGCAGACATCCCAGGGTTCGGAGAAGCGCTTGCGCAGCGCTTCTCCGAACCATGGGACCCGTCCTTGCTGTCGGCGGCAGGGGGACAGGAACGGAGGAGGAGAAAGCGCTGCTTTCTCCTCCTTCCTTCCTCTCCCCCAGCCGCCGACAGGAAGGACGCGCGCACTCTCCCCCCCGCCTCCTCCAACCGCCGCTCCTCTCACGGGCCAGGGAGGGTTGTGAGGAGGCCTTCGCCGGCCTCCACCCTCACTTCCCTGACGTGCCGTGCAGTGAGGCAGTGTCCGGCGGGAGCAGCGGTTGGAGGAGGCAGAGGGGGGGGAGAGTGCGCGCATGCAGTCTCTGCTGTCCAATCCCTGTATCCCTAGCGCACATGCGCAGTGACCCAGGGACACACGGGACAGCTTGGACGCAGGGACAACTTGGACATTATTATATAGGATAGGATGAGATTTCGTGTGCATGCACACTTCTTCAGATACGCTGAAACAGAAGTCAGCGTATCTGAAGAAGTGTGCATGCACACGAAAGCTCATACCAAAATAAAAACTTAGTTGGTCTTTAAGGTGCTACTGAAGGAATTTTTTTATTTGGCTCTCATCCAGTCCATTACCAAGGCAAGACAAAAGGTCCAGGCTGTAGCTCTGCTGTAGTTTTAGTCCAGATCAGACTCCCAGTCTTTCTTTTTTAGGTGAGATACAAACCACACATTTAGTGCAATGTGCAGTTTTGACTGTATCCAAATTTTGGAAAGATTACATTTACATGGGGACCAAGTAATGCACAATTACCGGTAGCACTGAACAGGACTGGGATTAGTGCTACCGTAGTGTTAAAAAACATCTGCTGTTGCTTGGAAGCACCTCTGCTTGTGCATTCTCTCCTGTCACTTCTGCAACAAGGTTTTGAAGGTTGGAGATGTTGCAAAAGACTGCACAGCTTATTAGCTGTCTGTTGTGGTCTACCAGGTGCTTTAATTTCTAAAGAGGAAAAGTAAAGTCAATACAAGAATATCAAGCAACTAGGTTTTTATCTTAAGCAATGAAGATGGAGAAGCCTTTAACCTTTTTTTGAACATTGCAAAAGTTTATCCTAGAATTAGTGGCAACCCCTTTATCCTCTACCCTGATATAGCTACGTATCTCCAGTGCTGGCATTGCATCTGAACAGATTCCGGTCCCAATAGCCATTGTATATAATAAGGCTGCTCTAGGTTTCTCACATGGTGTGGTCCTGCCTACATTTTTTTGATATCCTGGGAGATGAAATAAGTCCATGTAGACCAGTAGAATGGCTATGGAAGTACGGTAGCTTTGTGGCCAGCTGGGGAAGACTGAAGAGCAGAGTCCACATGGCTTATAAATTGAAGATGCTCTTCATCATATATTAAGGAAAGGAAATAACTTGTGACAGTCATTCAAATAACTCTGATAGCCCTCTTTGAATAGGTAGTTTTTGTCTTTGTTAATTGATTGGGTCACTGCCCTGTAAAGATGTGATGATGGCAAAATCTCTGAGCTTTCACAGGATACAAAGGCATCTGGGCTACATCTGGGCTACAGCTGATTACACAACTCAGGTCTGAAATATTGGCCTTGTTCAGTTTCCTTTTCTTAGACAAAAAATATCCGACCTGCTCTTCATTCTGATGGACACAATCATGAAAAAATCATTTGTATAGTAAGTAGTAGGTACGATGAAGCCTGCTCAAATTCCCCATTAACATATATAGTAAAATTTATCCACCTAGCATCTGCCCAATCAACATCAACTGTGTAAAATGCAGAGCATAATGTTCACCAACTGGCTACATGACTATTAACCAAGACTTGAAAAGCAGCTGTGATATGGCCATGGTTCTCAGTTCTTTGTTGTTTGTCACTTTGAGGCTTCAGAAAGTACTTTGCCTTATTTCTTGGGGGTGTAGTGGGCACCGGGGACAGAGTTTAGCGCATGGGCTCACAAAGTACTTTGCCTTAGATCTTAATCATGATTTCACAGCTCAAGAGCTTGATGTACAATATGGTATTAAACCTTGCTGGTAGTTTCCCCCTTTTCTTTTTTAATCCATTAGGCGCTTCACATCTCTTTGCATGTGTCATAAATTGATATAAATAACACATGTTATTAATTCAGAAGGAAATTGCCCAAATAAATCAGGCAGCTCGGAACAACATGGAATACTGGTTAAACAATTGGGCATATTTTGTGTCTCTGTACAAGATGTGTTGAGGTGAAATTGCTTTTTCAATTTGTTTCCTCTAATGGATGAAACCCAGTTAAAACAACCAAACCAAGCTGTATGTAGCATTATCAGCTTCTTATTCAAGCTGATCAAATCCCAAGTTCCTCATAAAAAGAGCATTCCTCAACAATTTATTACAGTACAGTGGTACCTCTGGTTGCAAATGGGATCAGTTCCGGAGGCCTGTTCGCAATGTGAAAAGGCTCCATCCTGAAGCGTTGTGTCTGTGCACGCGTGTGATGCAATTCGGCGCTTCTGCACATGCACGCACGCCGAACCCAGAAGTAACCCGTTCCGGGATTTCCGGGTTCAGTGTGGCCGTAACTTGAAAAGATGTAACCAGCAGCGGACGTAACATGAGACTGTATTATACAAAAAAAACCACCTGCAGTTTGAACTCTATGTACAGTGGTACCTCTGGTTACAGACGCTTCAGGTTACAGGCTCCACTAACCCAGAAATAGTACCTCGGGTTAAGAACTTTGCTTCAGGATGAGAACAGAAATCACGCGACGGTGGTAGCGGGAGGCCCCATTAGCTAAAGTGGTACCTCAGGTAAGAACAGTTTCAGGTTAAGGACGGACCTCCAGGACGAATTAAGTTCTTAACCCAAGGTACCACTGTACTATGATTGGAAAGTATCTTCTTTTTACTGGTCCTACAGTGTTATAAATTGAATATCCTTCCCAGTTGAAGGACGGGTTTTTAATGTCTTCTCTTTGTAAAGCAACTGTGCAAGTAGGCTAATCTTTAAGGATCTTTTCCTTTAATTTCTTTTAATGCAATAAATGCATATTTCCCCTCATATGTTGTACATATGGCCAGTTCCCCTGAAAGTAGCGCTTTTGTCATGGATATATTCTATTTTCTGAGTGTGCAATGTATATCTTGCATGGGGGACGAGAGGGGGACGTGATATTCCTGACTAGTTCATAAATTAGTATTGTGTTTGCTTGATGGACTGTGGTACCAACAGGATATTGTTTGTGATGACCTTGTTACCAAATATTTGGTACTTTTTATTATTTATTTGGAGGCCATGTGCAGGGAGGGGCATAGCAGCTTTCTTCCTGTACAACCAAGCTATCACCTCATTTTATTTTTATTTTTAATGTGTGGGTGAGATACCGCCATGTAGTTACAGAAAATCCTCAAAAGGATGATTGTATCAGATGTAATATTCTTCATATTATCAGAGCATTTTTGTTTATTTTGAAGCCTCCAGAATTCCTCAGTACTTACATTTATATGAAATGTGGGCTTGGAGAAACAGGAAACGGCTCCTGTACCGTTAATAAGCAAAATCAGCCATCTCCTATCAGGTCATATAGGCCAGAGGGGTTGAATAGAAGGTTTTAATCAGCAAAGTGGATGTCAACAGGGTTGGTATTCTAAAATTAGGAATTGATTACCTGCAGCTGACATGGCCACGTGTCATTATTTAAAATCTAGTTTCTTAACATCTGCCTTCACAGTAATATATATTGCCACTCACAGGCTGTTGCTGAGGAGAAGCCTCTTAATGAGCCTAAAAGTATACAGAAACCTTTATTTGCCTGCATAGACATTCAGTAAAAGGGGGTTCTCTTTTACCCTGGAGACCAAAATGGGCAAACAGTTGCTTAAGAGCTGGCCCTGGTGAAAAGGTGGGTCTGGAGAAGGGATGGAGGTAATGTTTTGTGGACTCTGCAATCATCCTCTGAAGCCCTTCTTCATGTGCCCACTCCAGAGGGTGGCAACATGAGAACAGGCCTTTTCTGCAGTGGCTCCCCGCTTGTGGAATGCTCTTCCCAGGGAGGCTCGCCTGACACACTTTGCTCAACAACAACAACAACTTTATTTATACCCTACCCATCTGGCTGGGTTTTCCCAGCCACTCTTTAAGCAGCAGATATTTTTAGGCACCAGGCAAAAATATTCCTCTTCTCCCAGACCCTTGGCTAATTAAACACTCTGTGGCCTTTTAAACTGTGGGAGGGTACAGTATTGTTTTTGTTGCATTTTTAGATTCTAAACTTCCCAGTGATCTTCAGATGAAGGGTGATATAGAAATTTATTAAATAAAAAATTTAAAAAATCACTAATTAAAATTGTTAATTAACATTAAGAATTGACTAATCAACATTAACATTAATAATTCACTAATTAACATACAAACAAAATTAAGTGGAAGAATACATTTGAGTATGGTATTAGCTGTTGGACACCATTGTATTTCAAGCAAAGGATGTGTGGGAAAAGTTGTGCTGGAATATGCCTATTGGTTGCTGTCCAGTGGAAATTTCTAACATACTAGCCTTACATTTAGGGGAAGGTCCCATTTATTTAAATGGAACTATCTAATAAATATGTTAAAATTTATGGTCTAAATGTATTGACCTAAATCTATTGAATCCCAGAGATTTATGCCTGCTGTGAACTACAGTACTGTACCTCTATAGACAATTTCAGAGCAGAATCCCAGTGCATTATGAGCTTCTGCTTTCGATTTCAAAGGTATGTGGATTCCATCCTGAATTGTTCCCTTGCACACACTCCTGGCAGCCTAGAAATGTGTGTTTTTCTAACCTGTAGTGAGTGCAAGGGGATAAATCAGGAACATGCTAGGTCTCCTCCTCTAACATTTTGGTTGGCTTGGGCTGGTAAAAGGTATTAATTGGAAACCACTAAATAATATAATATAATATAATATAATATAATATAATATAATATAATAATATAATAATAATTGACAGAATATATACTGTATCCAGTTTTTAACATTTTTCTTTTCTCCCGTAGATAAGGCCAAAGCTGTGACTCTCTAGCAGATAGCAGTCATGAGATAGATAGTCGATGAGAAAAAGTGACTGTGTGGAGTTTCCTCTGAACAGCACCTGCCAGCTGTTGATCATTTGTAAGCACCGTGGGGTCTTGTGTAGTACCAGAAACTAGGCCTGCAAGTCCTTTTGCCAGCTTTTAACTTGGCAGGAGGAATGAAATGGGAAGAAACCTGCTTCAGAGCTGTTTTGCCAAAAGTCACAAGTGCTCATTTTTGCATTGGGGGGCAGGGGTTCTGAGGTTTATTACTGGTCATCTGTTTGCGCACTCTTACAAAAAAAAATCTAGAGCATTAATAAGTAGCAGTCTAGGACACCTATACCTAGCCACCTTTCTAGGCAGAGATCAAAGCAACAGGGAACTTTTAAGAGCTGCTACTGGCTTCATCAAAAGCGGCAGTCTTGATGTTCAGTTCTGTGACTGGGGAGCATGCATGCGCATACTCCAAAAAATCCAATGTATGTTGCATGGAGATTCTGTGAGTGTTACAAAACATTCTGCTTCATCCCATACTTACCTGTAAGTAACCCCCAGTGAACTCAGTGGGTCATGTGTTTGAGTAGGCAAGTCTAGCAATATCAATGGAGTGTCCAGTTCATCATGTGTTGCGTGATGGTGGGACTCCATTTGCGACTTTGTCACAACAAACTTTTTAGTTAGGTCACTGTTACATATTTTACAAGTAGAATACTGACAGCTGGTGGCTTGTTCAAGTTCAGTTGGAGAACTTATGACCCGGCATGTATTTGAAACTAGATCTCTACTCCAGAATTCTACCTCCAGGAGCACCTTGGCTTTTAGCATTTGAATGAAAAAGAGTAAGCATTAATTTTGGTTTTAAAATTATTTCTATTTCTATTTTTTAATTTACAGAAAATGTTGTTTACAGTTTTAGTATGCATGCAGTATGTAGTCTAATTCAAAATAAAAGTGGTCTGCTTTTCTAGTAATTTTGAATTATTGATTGATCTAGGTAAGTAGTTTCCAAACTCCCCCCCCCCAACTATTGGGTCCCTTGAAAATTTCTGAGGGTTGGTGGACCACTTAATGAGGATAAAGAGGAGATGGAATAGCAGAGGGGATTGAGAATACTTAATTTCTATTGGATAAAAAACACCACTCAAAGGGTGTGTGTGTTAATGTTTATCGGCTGTAAAGAAGCTTCTCTGCCAAGATTGGCAGAGAAGACTTGTTCTTTTCAGTTGGAGGGTAAGAAGAAAAAGATGGAGCGAGAGAGGAGGGCTGTTCTACCTAGAAGTTTGTAAAGCACAATATATGGGATTAGAATGGCTGTTTCAAATAATCTGTTGCAATAGGGTAGGATTGATTCCATCCAGCATCCCCAGTAAGGGCTGGGAGTGGGAGAGGCCACTGCTTGAAATTCTGGACTGCCAGTGTTGACAATACTGAGCTAGATGGATCAGTGCCTAAATTAGGTATACCTCAGTTAGCTCCCTATGTTTAAAATTGGGAAATATTTATGTTTCAACTATGTAGCAAAGACCTGTTCTTTGTTTTTAACGTTTTAAAAACTGTGTGGTATTCACGTTTGGGAGAACCCTGCACTTACCACAACACTACCAAAAGGTTGTCTTTTAAGAAGTAGCGATGACTACATCTAGTTTTAGGTGACAGGCCAAAACTTTCATTTTTACCTGTGTTTTTGGCCTTTAATTTGAAGTTTTAAAGTATTTGTGGCATCTTTGGATGAGGCAAGATCTGCTAGACCTCTCATTTGCATAATGTGGTGCTTCCTCACCTATTGATTGCATTTATTATCATTGGTTTTAGTATTTCTGTTGTGTTTGTAAATTGCTTTGGGTAATTTCATCATCATCATCATCATCATCATCATCATCATCATCATCATAGAAATCAGATAATTATTTCCAGAAAAAGTCAGCAGTGGCAGCTACTGTTTTTGTAAATTAGATCAGTAGTCCTACAAACTAGGAAAACATAAAATGCCAGTGAAGTTCCCTCTCTGCAAGAAGTGAGGTTACAGGGAACCAGGCAGAGGGCCTTCTCGGTAGTGGCACCCGCCCTGTGGAACGCCCTTCCAACAGATGTCAAGGAAATAAGCAGCTATCCTATTTTTAAAAGACATCTGAACGCAGCCCTGTTTAGGGAAGTTTTTAATATTTAATGCTGTATTGTTTTAATATTCGATTGGAAGCCGCCTAGAGTGGCTGGGGAGACTCAGCCAGATGGGCAGTGTACAAATAATAAATTATTATTATTATTTAACACCAGGCATATTTGAGCAAATTCATTTACTGTAGTAACAACAACAACAACAACAATGACAATAATCCTGGACAGTGTGAGCAAGTAATGGTGTAACTGAATAGCAGCTTATTCATATTTCTGAGACTCAGATGTTTAAACTCAAACAGAAAAGTACCTTTTAATCTTTTGGAGCTAATGCTGAGTCTTCTGTTAAGTAGCAGTTGCTGAGAAATATTTTATCAAAGGAAAATTGAAGCTTCTTATCCGAGGAATAATAGCTGAAGAAATAATTATCTCCTCTTCCTGTTTTGCTTTGTGCTACCCAAAAGACTCATTTGTGGAGGCTTGACAACCCATTTATTCCTCTTTGTTTTGTTTTGTTTTATTGCGTTTATATCCCTCCTTTCCTCCATGGAGTTCAAGGTGGAGTAGATGGTTCTCTGCATCATCTCCTGATGATATTCTCACAACCCTGTGAGGTGCATTAGGCTAAGAGGCAGTGACCATCTCAGTGTGCTTCATGGCTGAGTCCAGGGACTTGAACTCTGGTCTCCCAGGATTTAGTCCAACACTCTACACTGTCTCTCAGTTTACAGACTTGCTGACAAGTTTCATGCGTGATTTTGGAACCGATGGTCACGATAGCGTATATTTCCTACTCTGATACCCTACCCACCCATCTTTCCTACTTTTACTTAAAACCTGCCGTGTCACTTTCTGGTCCTGCGTGTTACGTGATTTAAATTTTTTAAAATGTTTTGAAATATTTTTCACACCAAAGTTGTAAAATGAGAGTATATTGTCAGTACATGATACTGAACAAGAACTGCCATCTCATTTGGCACCCTCAGTTTCAATGTGCACAGTTGTACAGTCCTGCTATTTCAGTACATGTGTGTATATATAATTCTTTTTTTATTTTATTTTACAGAATTGGAAGCACCCAGGGAGTCCCAACTCAAATAAGTGACAGATGGCTTGCTAGACTGCCATAGCCAAACTGCGGCACCAGATGCAGCCCAAATTGCCAAGTTGAGGGAGTGCCTGTACATACTGTATGTATGCGTACACACACACACACACACACACACACACACACACACACACACACACATTTCTGCAAACCCACAGACTGGCAGTTGCATACTTTGGAGAGTTTTTGCCATGGATGAAAATTAATTCAAGGACCAGATGGAGCGACTTGACAGCACAAAGACCAAAATGCCACGGAATGCCATCTGTTACTAGTGGTCAGTTTGCCATACGGTCTGTGGCAAGTGGGGAAAAAACCCTTCCAAGAAGCAGCATAAGAAAAACACCCTTTGCACAGAGCAAATTACGCAAATACCTCTATGAAATAAATAAAACAATCTGAGCGGAGGGGAGAGTGATATTGGCATCCCTGAAAGAGGAATAATGCACAAATCTCTAGTGCTTTTCTGCACTGGACTCTGATCGATGCAGTGGGGTTTTCATATGTCTGCCTGTTAAGTTGTGACAAGTAATTGTGTGCTGATGACTGGAAGCAGACAAGTTTAGGAGCAGTGGGGCAGATCTAGGGATTGAGCTTCACAGACTTTATCATCCTGTATTGAGTTTTGCAGCTCAGTTTGCTACTTTTTCTTCTGGTTAATGCAGTTATTATTTGGGTTCCTTGTATCATGGTACAAATATTTGATAATAAATATTACTCAAAGCATTTGGAACACTTTTTAAACTCATTCTACAGCTGCAAACGTGTTAAAATTATGAATCTGCACTCTGGAGAAATATCAATAAGGAAGGAACCTATTGGACACGCAAAGGAGGCATGATGGGAAACCGTAGAAGGAAAGGGAAGTTGGATTTTCTGTGCGGCTCCCCAAACTGTTTCTAATTGGCCTTCTTGAATCCATCAGGATCTGCAAATAATCGCTTACTTGATGTGCTTTCAGTTCTGGCACTTCTTTTAACAAGAGGATGAAAAGCGAGTCCTACAATTCTCTCCTAGTGGAAAAAAGGGAAAAGACAAAGGCATAAAATAAAATAAAAACAAAACAGCCCAAATTATTGGAGGAGACTTCAGAGTTTACATGAGGTGAATGTCTCTGTTTGAGAAGCTTAAAAGGTTCAGAGCGTTTAAGGAACAACAAGAACACAACGACAGCTAAATGCAAAGGGGCTTTTCTTTTCATGCCTGCAGGTGGTTGTGAGTTGTGAGGAAGCAGGCAAGGCAGTGTGATAAACGGGGACTCCATTGGAGGTGGTGGGGGAGCCACCAGCTGCCGAGGAAATGGGGCAGCCTTTGGATTGCAGAGACTGCTGGGTTGAACAGTGAGCAGTTGAGTTCAGAAAGGGCTTTCCCACCTGGCTTGGCACATTGGTAACTGCCCAGAACTCTGGTCTTTGGTCTCGCACGGTCTGTGTGCCTTTCCCCCCCACCCCTTTATGCAATCTATTTCAGCTTTAGCAGCGGAAATTTCATCTGACGGGGAAGATCTGCCAGAGGGTGGCTTTGAGGAAAGATGAATGTCCGATATTTGTGAACGTGTGAAAATCCAACTGAAGGAAATATTTTTAAAGCCTTAAGTTACTTGAAACCTACACATCTGCAAACCTTTGTCTCTGGAATCACATCATGCTATACTGGAAATCTCAGGCTGTACGATGATTATATCCAATTGAGCAAAAAGACGGCTTGCCGTTTCCTCGAACGCCTCTTCTGCAGTAGCTGTTTCTCCAAAGGATAAGTGTACCCTCACTCCAATGACTCCAAATCAAAATGAACCTGGTTTTGTTTTGGTTTTTTTAAGCATTACGTTTTCTTAGCCGACTGTCGTCATCTTTTATAGAGAAATTTTTCACTATGCATTTGGTGGATATTTATAAAAACTGACCTTCTCTCTCCTCCTCACTTCGTATTCTGATCTGTCGAAACTCTTGAGCTTATCAATAAAACAGAAGCGTCAGATTTACATTTTCTGCACTAGACATAGTACTTTCTTATGCCAAAAGGGAAATATATAGCAAAGCATGTATGCCGCAGTGGAACATGGGCCTGTTCTCTGTAGTGATTCCAACATCCTCTGCCTCTCTTGGAAAGGCAGGGTTCCTAAAAGTGAGAAGGAGAAGCCTGTATGCCGCAGGCGATATTATGAGGAAGGCTGGCTGGCAACGGGCAATGGCAGAGGAGTTGTGGGCGTTACGTTCACCTCCAGCCATTGTAGAAGAGACCGGAACACTCCGCAACGCATCAACTTCAATTTAAGGGGCCACAACAGTGAGGTGAGTAAATGCCAAGCTCTTAAGTTTCAGTTTAGAAAGGTGAACACAGTGGTTTGTTTTGATAAAAGGGCATTTGTGCCAAATAGATAGATTACAGAAAAGCCTTAGGAAAATAAATGGAATTGCTGCTTGCCATTGCCCCACCTGCTTCCGTAAATAACTGTGATGGATTAAAGTTTATTATTGGTAATGCCTTGCTGTAATGTATGCATTGGTTGTCTTAAAAGAGAAAGCAGACGTAGCCCACATGGTCCCCGCCTTCCACCAGATATTGTTGGATCCCAACTCTCTTCAGCCCCAGATAACATGGCCAGTGGTCAGGGACAAAGGGAGCTGGAGTCAAACAACACCTGCAGGCCACTAAATTTGCTATGCCTGGGCTTACCTTTAGAGCAAGACCAAACAGGTTCCAAATAAAAAAGGAAATGTAAGATGCATGCCAAAGTTTGATCAGGAATGGTGCACGGTGAGGCCTGTGCCCTCCCACTGCTATCCTCCTGAGCTCTCCCGACACCTGCACATTGGACAACCTGTTTGCATAAGAATATATGGGGACCAAAGTATACATCATAAAATGTGGGCTGTGTGACAGGTGTGGAATCCAATGTGTATATGTGAGGAACTGGGGATACAGTGGGCATGCCAGAGATAGGATGTTTTTGTGTTGCAAACTTCCGTAGAAGTTGATTAGAGATGGCGTATTATGAACATCTACATCAGAATATAGGGTTTCTGCTGTCAGCAACATTCTGGTGTGTGAACTTTTAAGATCTGCTAATGTGCTACTCTAGTGCTGCTCATCCCCCAGGGCATAAACACTTCCTTATTTTTATTTTTTATTTTTTGGAGGCAAACAAAAGCACTATTGTTGTACCAGGTCTTTTGAGAATGAAGCCTTTGTGCAGTGAAACTCATGTTCCAAGATTTGAGAACTGATTCTGCAACTGTTTTGTTTGCTTTTTCATCCTACTGGTTTTGGTTTTGGTTTTGTATTTAATTTATTACTGCCTGCTTGTATTAGTTATATTTTTTTGTTCTCATGCTGTAAAAAATCGTATTGGCTATAATTGCAGGAAAATGTGGGCATAGTGTCCCTTAGAATCTGTTTGTAAAATGCAGGTGGAAATTAAATGCTGCTGAATACTTTCTAGTAAAGTAGAATTATAATGGAAAGCATTCCAATAAAAGCCACTTGTAGAAACCTGCCTCAATCATGCTCCTCTCTATTTCTAGGGAAGACCCTCTGATAACAGATTATATAGAATGCCTGGAACAGAGGCCTCTTAAATGACTCATAGAGCCATAAGCAATTGAATATGACAGCCTCCACAGTGCAGCTGTGGTGGTGCTTTTTCTTAAAAAAAAACTAAACAAAACCACTACTGCAAGGTAATTAGATTTAAATAATGGTTAGAGCCTGAAACTGGAAAATGGCTTATTCTTACAAGCAATCCAAAAATCTCTTTAAAAATGGCACACACATACCAATATAAAAATGTGTGGGATGAAGCATAGTCTTTTGTTGTATTTTGTAAGATAATGCTTCATTCTAAAGCAGACTTATGCTAACCCTAACTTGGTTTAAAAGCTTTTATGAGCATGATTTAAAGCAAGGTCCAAAATGGCCATAAAAGTATTGTTTTAGATTTTGATCAGGGGCAATCTTGATTCATATATAGAAATTTAGCATGGGAGTTTAACATGAGAGACCAGGCATCAAATCACAGCTCATCCATGAACACACCTGGCTTGCGCATAGCACTTACGCCATACTATATTTGATTGCCAGAACCCAGCCCAGCAGCTAAACCATAGTTTCTTAACCACAGACAAACCATGTTCGTAAATCATTGTTTGTTTATAAAGCTGGATTAACATTAACTGTAGCTTAGTGTTATGTGCGAACCAGGCCACTGCATGGCTTTATCAAGTCCATTATCCCCCGGCTTCCAATTTCCATTTACAAAGTGGAAATAATGATGTATAGAGGAATGGCTTGTATGTGCAAAGGGTTTTAATGAATTCAGTACAGAAGGATGTCGTAAGAAGGACATCCAGTTGATTTCTCTGTCCCACGCTATTACAGAAGGCCACCCAAAGCTCAGGAGAAGCTTATGGGGAGCTGTTGGGTAGGAGGAACTGGTGGAAATCAGGGGCTGTGCCTTGCATCAGCAGAAGTGCTTCTCCTAGTTCAGCCTTCCCCAACCTGGGGACCTCCAGAGGTTTTGCACTACAACTCCCATCAGCCTCAGTCAGCATGGCGGATGATGGCAATGATGGAAACTGTAGCCAAAACATCTGGGAGATACAAGGTTGGAGAAAGCTGCCTGTACTTCTAAAAATACCAAGAGTGGTGTACAACGTAATCATAAAACCAAATAATATAATTGCATTTTCAATATGTGCATTAGAGGAATTGGCCAAACAGTGGCAGGCAATTTCAACTAATTAAAGAGCAGCCCCCCCATCCCATCCCCCCTGTTGCTGAGATTCTAACAAGTTGCGGCTTTTGCCTGCTCTTCTGTTTAGGGCTGAGATGAATACACAGGGATTCTAGTACAATTCTAAAAGCAGAATTGTAAAGGGTTGAAGAAGTGTTTGGATTTGATATCCCACTTTATCACTACCCTAAGGAGTCTCAAAGCGGCTAACATTCTCCTTTCCCTTCCTCCCCCACAACAAACACTCTGTGAGGTGAGTGGGGCTAAGAGACTTCAGAGAAGTGTGACTAGCCCAAGGTCACCCAGCAGCTGCATGTGGAGGAGTGAAGACGCGAACCCGGTTACCCAGATTACCAGTCTACTGCTCTTAACCACTACACCACACTGGCTCTTGCTTGGAATGAAAAAGCCATGGGGAATCTAGAGAATAAGACAGAGGGTTGTATCCGGTGCTAGCCCTACTCATCATAGGACCATTGAAATTAATGAACATGACTATTTTTGGTCCATTAATTAATTAATTGGTCGTGGGTAGCACTGTGGGTTAAACCACAGAGCCTAGCGCTTGCCGATCAGAAGGTCGGCAGTTTGAATCCCTGCAATGGGGTGAGCTCCCGTTGCTCGGTCCCTGCTCCTGCCAACCTAGCAGTACGAAAGCACACAGTGGAAGTAGATAAATAGGTACCACTCAAGCGGGAAGGTAAACGGTGTTTCCATGCACTGCTCTGGTTCTCCAGAAGTGACTTAGTCATGCTGGCCACATGACCTGGAAGCTGTACACCAGCTCCCTCGGCCAGTAAAGCGAGATGAGTGCCGCAACCCCAGAGTCATCCGCAACTGGACCTAACGGTCATGGGTCCCTTTATCTTTACCTAATTAATTAATTAATTAATTAATTAATTGTATACCACCCTTCATTCTGTAGATCTCAGCGCAGTTTGCAACATAAAACCACAAAATACATAAAAAAATAAGAGCAAAAACAAATCAATACTCTCCCCTCCCACAACACATTTAAAAGGGTAGCAGATGTTAATTAGCCTGGTGCTTAAAAGTGTATGATGAAGGCACCAGCCAAACCGCCCAACTCTGAGTAAAACTTTGTTGGATACAAGTGAAAGAGTACAAGTGAGTTGGAATCATGGTTGTTTGGGAGAGATTGAGGGGGGAGGCTCAATGAAAAGGTTATTGTTTGGATTTGGGATGTATAAGAAAGTAGTGTTAGGGGCTATACTGGGGAAGAGTGCTGAGAGTGACCGCCAGAGAGTGAATTACTTGGCTCAATGTGTAGCTTTGAGAAGATGTAGCTCTGAGGTCCTACAATTGGTGCTCGTGAGAAGATTTTTGAAGGATTGGTTTTGCTCACACATACTTTTTTTTGAATAAAAAATGTTTCTGATAATTTAACAGTGTTTTGTAGAGTTCTGTATGCCTGCCTGAGAATTAAATCTGTCCTACTAAAATGGAGTGTGAGGTTCTGCATATGTCTTCCCAGTGACTCCTGTCTACATGCAAGTGACTTCATGTTTTTTGTGAATTAAACCAAAAATTGTTAGCATGTTCAGCAAAACAGAAAACTAATTTGCTTTTAACTTCTGCTCAACTGTTAAAACTGATTTCTGGGAGTGAGTCCACACAGGCCGACATTAATTTCTGTGAAGGGTCGGAGAGTACTAAGAAGGCCTTTTGGCTAGGGAGATGCAAACTACCTACCTGCTTGCTTTTGTGAGAGATCCTTCAACAAGAGAACAAATCTGACCATATCTTGGAACATTTTACAAAACCTGAATTATACAATCTACCGGTTATCCCAGGGGAGAAGTACTGAGGATGAAGGCTGCATTTCTGAGCCATAATAGCTAGAAAACAATTCCACCTTGATTAAAGTGACTTGTCTAAAGATGAAATCTAATAGTTTAAATGGTTAAGAACCCAATGAAACACCAGAAACAATTTGCAGTGTAATTGATCACAGTCCTCGGAATAATTGCCTGTCGGTACAATAGCTGTTTTGTTCTAGGACAGGGAGCAAATTATATAGGCCCTTGTCCTTGTACTAATAACAAATAAACTCTTGGTTAATCTCTCAGAGTGTAATTGTTTCATGTGAGCAGTACGAAGAACAAGTTTGTCTTGAGTCTTCCTGTTCTACCACCTTAGAACTGACAAATATTTTTCTCCTAGTGAAAAACTCAACAGCCACCAAAAATGCCTTATGTAGAAGATACACCAAAGTATAATAAGCACACACAGCGCATGTATCAACAAGGGCTTGTTTCACACTAATAGCTTATCTCCTTCCAATTTTTCTTACTAATTTTTCTTTGCCTTGTTACCTCTTTGGGCCCTTCTCTCTTGCAAGTAGAAACATTGAGGCATACTTGCAATTTAGAGGTGTAGTTCAGACATAGGTTTACTAGCTTAATGAGAACTAGACCGTAGTCTAAAGCTATGCTTCTAAAAAACGCACATGTCTGTGCTATTTTGTGCTTTCTTTTTCCTTACACAGAAGAAATGCTATAGCAGATGCTGCATAGAGGTTAATGTTAAATCCTGCCTTTTGGAATTAGGAATCAAAATCTCAAATATAGGATGGGTAAACCAGGCATGGCAGCAGTACACATGAAAGGCATCTAGGTGACTTAGCGGATCATAAATTGAACATGGGCCAGTGACGCAATGTGAGTGATAAAAAGCTAATGTAGTATTAAGCTGCATTAATGGGAGCAGATTATGAAAAGTAATAGTTCCACTCTGTTCTATACTGCATCTGAAGTACGATGTTCTGAGTTCCACATTGTAAGACATTGTAATGTATGGACATTACATTGATCATGTCATTCCTGCATGTCCAGAGGAAAGTGTCCAAGATGGCGAGGAGTGTGAAAATTAAGTCCTTTGAGGAATAGTTGAAAGAGTTGGGTGTGGTTGGCCTGGAGAAGTTTAAAGGGGGGCGTGACGGGGGCCTTCAGATGTCCAAAGGGCTGTTCCGCAGAATATGTTGCTCCAGAGCACAGGAAACAGGTGGAAATTGCACCGAAGCAAGTTTCAATGAAATGTTAGGAGATACTTTTCAGTTGTGGAACTCCCTTCCACAAGAGATTAGATTGGCTCCCTTTTAAGCTTTAAAGTGAGTTGCTGAGACTTTGTTGTATTTTGCTTGGATTTTAATCTGGTTTGAATTTTTGATCTCTATCCTTGTGTTTTGGCTAATTTTGTTCTGGACTTGGTTTGACTGGATGTTGTCATGTTTTCTTTCTGTCCTGTGAGCCGCTTTAGAGAAAGGCCTAAAAGGTCAGATACAAATGATTTCAAAAACATTATTAAACTGAATCAATAAATAATCCCTGCATCTAAAAGAATATATACAACATATCAAAATGTTTGAGCAAGATTTGATCAGATTTAAAAAGTGTTTCATGCTATTGGTATCTTAGGCCATCTTGCCAACAGGCCAAGGTGCGGTCTTCATACGGTTGTTTTGACTTTTTAAATACTGTAGTATTCTGTCAGCTTATACAGCCTAATTCTGACAGGTATCTAAAGAGTGCATAACTAGAACCCTCCAGGGCTTCTTAAATACAAGACCTAGAATATATGGAAAAATGTTATTTGGATGCTACTATTTTGGCAGTCCAAAAGGGTCTTGGTTCGTAGGCTGAGGGAGGTCTTCAGAATAATAATTTGAAAATGCTAGAAGAACACCTACTAGTTAGAAGAAATCAGAAACTGGGATGCTGTTGAAATCTGTGATACCTTTCCTATGACTTGAGGGCAATCAATATTTCTTTCTAGGTCCACTAGATGGTAGCTTCTCTCTCCGACCCCTGGAGTGCTCCACACACCCCATGTCCTTCCTACCGGTAGTCCACACCCCTCACCACCTGCTGGCGGGAATGTGTCCTTGAACTGTGATAACGTCTAGCTTGCCTGGATGGAGGTGTATACATGTGTGCATTCAGAAACACACTTTTGTGTGGCTGGGACATAGCACAGTGTACATGTCAAAGTCACATATGTTGTCTTGACCCCCTTTCACCTCTCACCCCACCCACCACTAGCGCAGAAGTGGAAGATTCCCCATAAGGGAATGTAACCCTCCAGCTGCAGAATGTTCCCACCTGTGATTTAACGGTTGGATATGGAAAGGAGGGAAAATGTATGTCTGTGTGCTGCAAAGAGGATGGTTAACCAATAAGGCCCCCTCTGCAAATGTTGATTCCTTACGAGATACCATTGCTAAGGTGTCAGAAGTAAATTCTGCTCATGTACAGGGCTGTCATAATTTGTGCTGACTACAAACAGGAGCTGCATTGACCAATAACTCCAGAGAAATTGGCAATTTTAGAGATACGTTTATGGATCTGATCTTAGAATCTATGCAGGCTCCATCCCGACCTTTGTCTGGATGGGAGACCACCCGGGGATGCTAGCTGTCTACAGGCACAGAAAACGGGGAAGTAGATTGCCACATGATCTAAATGGAGTACAGGGGTGGGGACGAGGACAAGGGGAAGGCTTTGATATATGAACAGCAAGAAGTTGGCAGCAGGGAGTTAATGTATCAACAGAACATGCAGAAAAGATGAGGTGGCTATGCAATTACCGGTAAAAGGGTGATTTATGCTTAGTGCATCACATTCATGTCCCACTGAAGATAATTATAAAATTGGTGTAGGTTTCACTAGTACAAAGTCTTTGGCCAGTTGTGCTTTAAATCATAAATGCCTGCATGTACATAGGCTCCATTTGTCACAGGCCTTTTACTTTAAATTGGTTTTATAACCAGGGAAGATCTTATTATTGCTTTTATCATGTTTTATATCAAGGCATAACTATTGTCTTCCGTCGAGTTTCTTTGACCATTATGGCTAGCTTTTTACTGAGATTGGGCCAGCTTCAATAACCTAGTAGTGGTGCATGAATGTGTGGTTACTCTGTCTTCATTCAGGAATATGTTCATTTTCAATTTCTTTCTGCATTCCCCACTGTCCTTTTCCTGCATCAGTGGTGTACTTGATTGGGACATGTGCACAATGACCCTTAGAAGGGACGTGGGACTGATGAGCCTTGAGACTTAGAGAACCGGGAAGTACTGAGGCAAAAGAGATGGCTGTGTCTCTTTCGGAAGTTTGGAGGGACCAGAGATACCCATCGTTCACAGTACCATTGGGAAATGCAATGTAGAAGAAAGAGAGCAAGGAGCCAGCCACTTCTCCCCCAGCCTCAAAAAGTCCCTACATTCAGAAGGCTCTGGTTGTCTCAGAACATGTTTCAATCTTGGTTTTTTCTGGTGGAATTTCAACCTTTTGTTCTCTCACTTTTTACAATGCATCCCCATTAAATCCTCTGCATTCCAGTGTTTCTAACTACCAGTATCCCTTTTTTTCCTCTGATTTGTGGTGTGTGCTTACATGTCATAATTCGCAGAAGACATGTGTATAGCATAGACTTTGCCAATTTGGTGCCTTCCAGATATTTTGGACTACATCTTTGTGAGATTTTTCATCATATGTCAAGGATGGAACCTGAAATCTTGCTTGCACATCCCTGATCTCAGCTGGCTGGTCCTTCACTAAATGGTTCCAATGGTTAGAATGGTTCCAAGTGGACTTGCTTGTCTGGAGGTACTGATGAGGTAGCTTAGCTACCTTTTTTTCGGAATAAAGTGAATGAAAAACTAATGGTGGTTCTACTGCATAAAGAGGGCAACAGTATCCATTGTAGGCACAGTTTAAAAATGCTAACAGACCATATGTAATGCTACCGTCTGTTTTGCAAAACATATCTTTGGAGCATTTGCAGCAGAAATCAACAACAGCTGTTGTGTACAGCAACCAGGGGGGATGAGGAACCGAAGGCTAACTCAGGAGACAGCAAGGATGAAGTCAAAAATAGAAAGAATGAGGTCAGTGTGTGGTGCAGCACAAGGTAAATTAAATACAAAGGTTGATTTGCTTAAGTATACGGACAATTGCCTGAGGACGGTGGGGACTGAGCATCTCAGCAGTGTTACAAACCATCCGCAGTGTTTTGGACTGTCCATGCATAAGCCAGAATTGTTCGTGCATTGTTTCCAAGGCAGAATAAAATGCAATATGGAGCTCTGTGAATCCAAACAGCATAAGAGAAAAGGGATACACCCTTTAGGAAGATCTTTCTCTGCAGTGGTGTCCCAAATGTGGAATTCCCTTCCACTGGAAGTGCAGTTGGTGCTTCCAGCACCGAGTCAGAACATACCTACTGTATTCACCCTGGCCCTTCGTGGAATTGTTTAGAATTGTGGAAGCCCTGGGTGTATGGGATTATCACGTTTGCTGCTGTTATCTGCCATTTTGTATTGCATTACTTTAAATGGTTGCTTTGTTTCATGGTTTTAATTATGCTTTATTAATTCCTTGTAAACCACCCAGGAATCTTTCCAGATGAAGGGTAGCCTTGAAGTTTAAATAAAATAAAATATCCCCGTTTCCCTTAATGGGCCCATCTGTGTTCCACACTCTTATCATCCCTACTGAGAATGGCTGATGATTGGAAGGCCCACGTTGCCCTCCCTAAGCTTGTTAAAATGCATGTGCTTCTCATAAAGGGGAAGAATAAGAACACCAGGAGCTATATAACACAACACCCAGGTGTTTTTTAAAGTAATATATAGCAGCTGTTGAAAAGAGGAATACTATGCCAGTTATTAAAAGCAATGCATTGCAACCTAATGCAGTCCAGTAGCAATTTATCAACAAAACAGACCTCCAGAATTGCCCAAAAGAATGGTCATTGTTGCCCATGGTCTTTCCCACCATGGCAGGTGGTGGTGTTATGTCTATCAACCAACCAGACTTCTTTCCCAGCTCTCACATAGACCAGTGTTAATGTAGATCAGGCACCCCCAAACTTCGGCCCTCCAGATGTTTTGGATGTTTTGGACTACAATTCTCATCTTCCCTGACCACTGGTCCTGTTAGCGAAGGATCATGGGAGTTGTAGGCCAAAACATCTGGGGGGCCGCAATTTGGGGATGCCTGATCTAGATTGTAACCCTACATTCATTTAAGAGGGAGCATGCTCAGCAATGAAAATCCTCTCCATCTAAAACAGGGGTCCAAAGAAGAGAGGATGTTGCCATTGTTTGGCTTCAGAAAGGATGACCTGCTGCCTGCATCTGCCTCTGCCTTGTAGTAGCCTAGTTTTGTCAACTCAGTGGCTGTCCAGGGTCTCAAGCAGGTATCATGAACATCATCTGCTAATTGTTCCCTTTTTAACTGAAAGTGACAGAGATTAAACCTGAGAACTTCTGTATTCAAAGCATTTCCTTTTCTATTGAGCTTGCACTCTGTTCTTAGGATATTGAGTAAGGACTTCCCACAGCCATCTCAAAGTTCCTGTGGCTGGTCTACAAATGGACTGCTGTTGATCGAGGCTGCAGTGATCTTGGGGAGATAGCCATTTCTGCAGAAGTCACCACTGTGGGGCTGATGCTCAGCACTAGATATTATACTTAGTAGAACAGTGTTCTAGAGGGAGATAGAAAGCAGTGATATCTGATGCAAGGACAGGCAGGTACTGCCTTCCCCTCTTCTGAGATCTCTACTGTGTTAGAAGCTAGGCGCCAAATGGCATCTTGAATCTAGGTTGCAGTCACCACAATCACAATCACAGTCTATTCACTGGGGGTTCGACTAAATCACCCTCGGGGTCCCTTCCAACGCTTCAATTCTATGATTCTATGATCTCAACTACATTGCTTGACTGTAGTTCTTACAACAATTCACTTGTCCCAGTGCAGGAAGGAGAAAAACACACAGTGGAATTGGAAACAATATTAACTAAGGAAGAGGTTTTTAAACTCTGGCTGCCAAGCTGGCACCCATAAATCTCCACATACCGGTAGTCGCAATTGGACCTGCCAGCCAGTAGCAAAATGTGTCTGGCCCCAGCCTAATTTCAAACACTGCTCACCAACTAGAAGGGCTAGAAGCTTATTTTATTGTTTGTTCTAAATGAAACATGAAGTTGGTAAGAAGATGACCCCCCACCCAGCATGCAACAGTCCGTGGTCTCTCTTCAGCTTACACATAACTGTGGTTTACTCACAATCCTACCTGTGGCTGAGTTTTGGTATGCCCTGCTCTCTGTGCTGTTTTAGGTATTCACATTTTTCAGAGAGGGATCTTAAAGACAGATACTTGAGAAGTACAGCTATGGAAAGGATGCTGTGTGAAAGTAGGTTTGTATCACTGATAAAGTGAGGTGTGTTGTGCCAATGACGAAACACAACTTTCTAAAAGC
This sequence comes from Zootoca vivipara, assembly GCF_965207765.1. Taxonomy (NCBI): domain Eukaryota; kingdom Metazoa; phylum Chordata; class Lepidosauria; order Squamata; family Lacertidae; genus Zootoca; species Zootoca vivipara. Next base: position 66,551,959 of record NC_142586.1, read on the forward strand.
AAATATGTATAATCCTATGAAGGACAGTGCTGTAATCTTGTAATGGTTTAATCTTTTTTGAAGTAATGCTTCTAGTCAGTTGCCAGAGATATTTACATCCTGTTTTGCTTTTAGATTATTGTATCGTTCCCAGGACAATGATAGGCAGACATCTTGCAAAACAAACAAAACAAGCAGAACATCTTTCTGTGTAGCATTGCTTCACTCCAACGCATCACCCATTTCTTGAATAATGCGAGTTTGCTAAACTTCCTTCGTCCTCTGATAATCAAAACATACTTTTCTGCTTGGAGAAAATTCATTTATTTAGGATACATTCCATTTCCCATCAGTGCTCACTGCAAAAACACTTACTGTATTTTAAGCTATTGTGAACTTTCTATTCATAATTTATTTATTTATTGTTATATTTATAGCTTTTCCCCCCAAGGTGGCCTGCATGGTTCTCCTCCTTCCTAATTTTATCTTGACAATCACCCTGTGAGGTATATTAGGCTGGGAGACAGTGACAGGCCCAAGGTCACATAGTGTGCTTCATGGCTGAGCAGGGTTTTGAACCCTGTTCTTCCAGGTCCTAGTCCAACACTCTAATCACAACACCATGCTGGAACCCTTAGTTTCTTCTGGCATTAAAAGACCTAGTCCTGTGAAGCCAGGAGCATAGCTGCCAAGTTATCCCTTTTTTTAAAGGGATTTTCCCTTATGCTGAATAGGCTTCCTCGCGAGAAAAGGGAAAACTTGGCAGCTATGGCCAGGAGACAGAGCAGCTTCTGTAGCATTGCATTAATAATAATACAGCATTGCTATGTCTCTAGAAAAAGCAGCACCAATCTGAGCTTACATCTCCACCAAGTGCTAGAGAAACAGCTGGGGTAGCCACAGTGTTCGGCAATGTGGAGGACTCACTCTTCACGCCATGCAAAGGGTGGCTTGGGAGAGCACATAGGATGGCAGTTGGAGTTTTTGTACATAGTATTTACAGCAGGCATGCAAGATCCAGTTGTCAAGACAAGAATGCAGGAGTCAGTCCAAAGCTTGGCAGACAGAAGCAAGGGGGTGGTTAGGGAAAGCAGCCAAAAGGATGCAAGGTAGTTCCAGACTGTCTAGACTAGTAGTGGAGCCATTTTTCTAGCAAAGATCACAGTGAACTAGGCCAAGGCCAGTTTATACATTCAGCAGAATCAAATGGCAATTTCCCCTTCCTTGGACTGAGTTCTTTCAGGTTGCAAGTAAAGGAGGATTGCTTTTTTGCTGTTGCATTAAAGCACCTACTGCATATAGGAAACAAGAGATGGGTTCATCCTAACCTCCTTCCTGATTATGCTCTTTTTCTATGGGCAGGAAACTTCTTTTTCCTCTCTCCTGAGGCAGCACACATGCAATCCCTTCCTCACTTGCAGTCTGAAGCATTTCAGTCAGAGAAAGTCTTTACTATATAAATAAAAAATGGAGTTAGAAGAATCATACAAACACATCATATTCCCAGAGGTCACTAGGTAGGGCTGAGCAAGATCTGGTTTTCAACATTGCGATACGATACATCACCAGCTAAACATTGCGATATACTGACATATCACAATATCTGAAATAAGGATGGAGCTTGTTTTAAGCTTCGTGATATATCACCAGCTAAACATCACAATACACTGATATATCAGTGTCTGAAATAAGGATGGAGCTATGTAGAGGCATTGTCTGACTTCACGGTTTTCCCCACATTGTGATTTGTGCATGACACACGCACGCATCATGATTCACGATATATTGCCAGGTCAAGAACTATGAAACCGATATCACGACATGGACTCCAAACTGGTTTTGGGCGATGTACCGATATATCGCCTAGCCCTAGAGGCCACCAGTGAAAGTCTCTGCTCAAAGGTTGCTATCCTGCCCTGTGCTTATAAGTGGTAAATGGATAAAATACTGCCAGCTACTATACGTACATGGCCTAAGCAATGGAGATGGAGCGTAGATGCCTGTGTGTGTACAGGACAGTTTCTATTCATTGTTTTGGGGACAACAATGAATTAGGATTAAGAACTGGCGTTGGCATTTATAGCACACCAGTCCCAGTTCAGATTGTATACTAGGGATACATAGCATCTGCAGTTGGTCCACAACAACAAAAGTGTGATGAATGCTTCCGATCCAGCTGAGGCATTCAGATAAAAGCTGCTGTTGACAACTAGTGAAAGAAGAAACAGGAAAATTGTCACTTCTTGCAGCCCCAGTGTGTGTGGCTTGAAGTTTGCTCCTTTAACGTTTCCAATTCAACCCACTACTCTTGATTTAAGCACAGAAAATTCTACCCCTTCCAAAGCATTAGAAAGCAGACTTCGCGAAAATGAATACATACGCCCAAAATGTGTCTAAGCTGCCGGTGATTGTTACTGCTTCTCTCAACCTCCCCCACCCCTTTCCTTGTTCAAGCAGAGGATGCATCTTTCAGATATGATACTATAAAGTTTGAGTCTCACCCCTCTCTATTATTTTGGTAGTTCTAAATCTTATAATAGGGTTTTGTTTTAGGCTGGGGTTCTCCCCCCCCCCCCGCAAGAACAAAGGTGGTGAAAGAAAGAGAGAGAAGTTGGATTTTGTTGCCCTTTCACGCTGTCCAGTTTAAGTCAAATTGTTTAGATTCAAATCTGCCAAGGGTGCAATCCTACAGAGTTTACTGTGGAAGAAAGTTCCATGGGGACTTTTTGGGGCTTCTTCCAGAAGCAGCTGTGCTTAAGAACCAGTGTCAAATTAAATACAAGTACTTTTATTTAACTGGGATATTGGGAAGCATATCCTCTGGCGGACTTTGTGGAGTATAAAATCAACAGCGAGGTTGCTCTGTGTGTCGGATTTCAGCACCAGACTCCTCTAGAATCCATAGTATTCCCCTTGTATAAGAGCTTTTTAGCATACTACACACCAAATATTATTATTTCTATGCTAAGTGACTGATGAGTAAGAAAGAACCTTCCATCTTCCTGCTGTTTCCCAGGATACCAGCCAGTGAAACCAAAGTAGTACCTTGAAAATGCAAGAAATAAATCCAAGGACTGTGCACGGTCATGATCCATTTGATGCAATATTTCCCCCCACAGATATTGACACATACCCCAACCCTTGAGTACACCAGCCCCTCTAGCATTTCCGAGGGCTGCAAGATTGCTAGTCTGGATCTGTGTTGAAGGACACGTATTTGTTTTTCTCACCAATTTTACAGGTGGCTGCTTCTCTTCCCCTAATGTTTATATTTGTTTGCAAGGCTAGAAAGCCAACTACTGGGGTGAATAATGCCATATATCATTCTGAATAGGAGAAAACATCAAAAGCACACCCACTGGTATCATTAGGAACAAGGAATGAAGTATGGTGATGACCTTTGAGCAAAGGAAAGAGAGAAATATCTTGGTGGAAGCAAACATGTGGCAGTATTGCCATTACTTGCTTTTTTCTTACTGATTTAATGATCATCCCAGAGGGTTATCTGGTATCTTTCACTGCTGTACGGGAATGATGCCTCCATGTGCTCATTTTATGATAAAAAAAGCAAATAATGTAGCTAGCTCTCAGTAGGAATTGGTTGTGTCCCTTGATTTGCCAGAATTTTCATTTGACAATGGATTTTAGTTTTCAGAATCTTTATGTGTCTTAATCACATAACTGATCCAGTTTTATCCACTAAAAAGTGTGGAAAGAATAAAGAGACGAGACCCCACAAATTAACAGTGAATTTAGGGAAACAAACTGGAGAAAGAGCACAGCAGGGAAAAGTAAATCCCAGTGGGAAAATCCCAGTCTATATCCCCTCTTATACCTGCTTTTAAGTGTCAACAGAAATAGGTTGGAACATCCAGTTATGAACCTTCCACGTCACTTTTTGTTTGACCTTAATGGTAGGGATACATAGTTCAGGTGTGTGATCACACCGTGATCAACTCCCACCTGGAAACCAATGTCCCCACTGTGGAAGGACGTGTGGATCCAGAATTGGCCTCCACAGTCACTTACGGACCCATTGTTAAAACTGTGTTTATGGAAGACAATCTTACTCGGCTACGAGTGATCACCAAAGAAGAAGAAGAACATAGCTCAGGTGGTAGACCATGAGACTCTTAGTCTCAAGATTTTTGGTTCAAGTCCCACATTGGGCAAACAGTTCCTGTAGTGCAGGGGGTTGGGCTAGATCAGTGTTTCCCAACCAGTGTGCCTCCAGATGTTTTGGGACTACAACTCCCATCATCCCTAGCTAGCAAGACCAGTGGTCAGGAATGATGGGAGTTGTAGTCCCAAAACATCTGGAGGCACACTGGTTGGGAAACACTGGGCTAGATGACCCTCAGGGTCCCTTCCAATTTGGTGGTTCAGTGATACTGTCGTATTTGCCTGTAAGCCAAGGGCTGAGTTAACCCATTTCCATGTACTTAAAACTAGGAAAATTCCCACTGGGAGGGCAAGTTGCAGATACTCTTGGGAGCACACAATGCATCTCTGTATGTTCTATAAACACACACACACACACACACACACACACACACACACACCCTCTCCCCCCTAAAGTCCCTTTCAATGGAGGCCAGGGCATCCCAGTGTCAGGGGCTGTGTCCCAGAGTGCTTACCCACTCCCCCAAGAGTGAATGCCAGCCATTGTTTTTATTAAGAAATGTGATAGATTCGTTCTACAAATGCTCCCTTGTCTAGATGTAAAGGATTCTGTCTCTTCCTTTTCACCATGTGCGCAGTTGCTTGGGGAAGAACATCCCCGTAGACTTCCTAGTTGAGTAGCTGTGGCGTACATTTGTTCCCTTGTATATTGTTTGGAGTTATGGGGGTGGAAAGGAAGCACAGCGATCTCCCTCGATGGCTGCTTATGCGCCAGCCCAATTCCGAAAAGGCGGCCAGAAATCAAGCGTTGCTTCTTCAGGGGCAGCAGCGCTCCCTCCCCCCGGCATCCCCCCCTCCATTCCTCCATCAAGAGCATTATAGGTTGCACTACAGCAATCTTGGTTCATGTTTATTCCTTTTCATTATGGAGGGCTGTGTTATGAGAAAAAATAATAAAAAAGGACCTTTCGAATGAATGATTGCTGGAGTTGTTTGTTTATATTTTAGACCTAATGTTTAAAGAAGAACTGCCAGAATCTCAGTCAACATTTGAGGGGGGTGGGGGTGGGGAAATTATAGCTTTGCAAAGAAGCAACCATATGGTGGTTTACCTAATTTTAGAGATGGAGAATAGAAACGGTACTTGCATTCAATATTCGTTTTGTTGTTTTTTAAGCAAGCAGCGGCAACAAGAAGAACCCCTCAAGCAATTATTTTCATTTCAGCTGGCATTTTGAATTTCTTGATGCATTTAAGATTGGGTAGGTGATCAGCTTTAGGTTCTGCCTTACCTAGTGTCCTGTCTATGGGGAAGGTCTGGAATAAAGGCAGCTGCACACAAGCGTGATAGACATCTCATTAACCTCATATTAGGCTACGTGAGTTTTTTTTTTTAATAGGACTGTCGCATAGCTGAAGCAAACATTATTCATCATTAGCCTGAGTTGTTTTAATAGATCAGTCAATAAGATTGCATAAGTTTGCATATGAATAAAACAGCCGGCTTTTTAAAAAATACATTTTTATTAAAATTTTCTTAGTTTACAAAAGTACATGCATTGTCTCCCCCCCCCCCCCAGTTGCGTTTTCTACAGATCAGTTTCATTTGTTGCGAGACATTAGTGTTACATTAGGAAGAAAAGGGAAAGAGGTGGAGGGGGGAATGGTGAGTGGGGTGGGGTTGGGTGGCAATGCTTCTATTCTGCTTGGTGTATGTATGGGGTTTTGTGTCAGCGTCACTTGTGTGAGTTCTCTTTACTATTTGCTTGTATTCCTTTGGTTGTGAGAGAGGTTGGGGGCAGCCTAGGGGGTGGTTGGTTGTCTTTGATTGGGTGTGGTGAACTTTGTTTTCGTGTGTGAGTGGGGTGTGTGTGTGTGTGTTTGGATCAGGTTAGCCAGATTGATTTGAATGCTGTTGGCGAGTTCTTTCTGTTGTCTTGTTGGGCTGTGTATGTGATAAAGGGTAACCATACCGGGGTGAAGGCGTCTTCTTCTATTTGTCCCCATGTCAGTTTCAGTTTGTTGGTTTTTTGAACAAAGAGGCATAATGCCTTTGTTTTTGGAGTCAAGCTGGGATGGAGTGATTTCCCTCCCCATACTGGGATGCGGGTGGCGCTGTGGGTTAAACCACAGAGCCTACGCCTTGCTGATCAGAAGGTGGGCGGTTCGAATCCCCGTGACGGGGTGAGCTCCCATTGCTTGGTCCCAGCTCCTGCCAACCTAGCAGTTTGAAAGCACATCAAAGTGCAAGTAGATAAATAGGTACCGCTACAATGAGAAGGTAAACGGCGTTTCCATGTGCTGTTCTGGTTCGCCAAAAGCGGCTTTGTCATGCTGGCCACATGACCCAGAAGCTGTAAGCCGGCTCCCTCGGCCAAAAACGCGAGATGAGCGCCACAACCCCAGAGTCGGTCACGACTGGACCTAATGGTCAGGGGTCCCTTTACCTTTCCCTTTACTGGCAGTTTAAACCTCGCTGCCCAGCTCAGCACTGCGATGGGAATGCAGATTTCCTCCTCTCTGCTCATTTGCTCAGTCACCTGGAGAATGGGGAGGGATGCAAAAGTCAGCTGAGGTGGGGGAAACTGTGTGCCTGTGCATGCATGTGAGAATATGTCGGTGTGTTGGCCACACGCACAACTGACATGCAGCCCCCAGAGAGTTAGCCAAGAATGATTGTGGTCCTTGGGCCTAAAACAGGTTAGCCCACCCTTGCGTTGCATGCAGTAAGTGCCATTTTGGAAGAGACATTCCCTTATGCATGCTGTATAAATGAAAGTACCGGGAAACGTGCCTGCCACCTGCACCTTTCATAAGAGCTTGCATTTAAATAATATTTTTTCTATTAAAAAAACAACAACGGCTTGCATAATTAATTGGGGATCCCTTTTGCTTTTTTAGAAAAAGTTTTAATTGCTTTAATCAACTACGGCTGCAAGCTTTCAAGATTATCCTCTTAGACAGGGTTCGGCTAGGAGAAAGAAACAAAACATTCCATCTTAGGAGGTTCTGCCAAAAATAACTGGAAGAAATTACAGTTAGGAATTAATTGACAGAATAGAAATGAAAGCTATGAGACTTGGACGTTCCTTCAGAAATCTAAGAGACTAATGATTTTATTTGTGAAATGGACCATCAATCTTTTTCTTCACCGAGGTTTTAAAAATGCCAGATATTGTATAACACAGCTCTCATGTCTGTTGATGTGGCCATAGCGTTGTTGTTGTTGTCATCTTTTTAATAATGCTTAATTGTCAGAACCTCTAAGCGGTTTACATAGAATGCAAAACATACCTTAAAATTGTCAATAAAAGTCAGATGTTAATAACAAAAAATAAGTTAAAACCTTAAAATAAAATAAAATAAAGCCTGTCATTAAATATATACTAAGCTAGAAATACTTGATATGAAAGACTGTGGTTACATCAGCAGATGTGAGAACTTCGTTATAATACTGTATTGTGGCACATCTTCAGTCTTAGGGAATAAGAACAAATGGAAGCTATTGAATGTACATTTTGCAACTCAAATTTTTGGTCTCACAGATCAATGGGCTGCTAAAGGGTCACATGACTTAGATGTTATCCTGAAGCTTAATTCCTAACTATAATTTCTTTATATTTATTTTATTTTGCATTTTCTTGCATTGTCGAATGCTCTGTCTGGTAATATAATCATAGCTAAATATGGGATTAACTAGATTATTATCGAGGAGAATCACAGACACATGGAAAAGGCTAGTTTTATTCCTCGGTGTAAAAATAAATAAATAAATAAATAACATTGACAGAGCTACCATTGCATTCTAGGAACAGTTTGTAAATAGCTGCTTGCTATTTAAAACCTAACATAGCCAAATGTCCAAATTGGATTAATTGGATTAGGAAAATTGTGGAAAGGAAGAAAAGGAAAGGCTGCATTCAAATATATTAATAAAGCCAGTCTAACTTAGCTAGTTACATGCTATCTGCTTGAGTAGGCTCTTGGGATTCAGAACTAATAATAATAATTATAATATATTTTATAATAATTTATTTCCCCAGCCACTCTGGGCAGCTTCCAACAAAATATTAAAATACAATGGTCTGTTAAACATTAAAAGCTTCCCTAAACAGGGCTGCCTTCAGATGTCTTCTAAAAGTCTGGTAGAAGTTTTTCTCTTTGACATCTGGTGGGAGGGCGTTCCATAGGCCCTCTGCCTGGTTCCATAGAACTTGGCTTCTCGCAGCTAGTTCCTTGTAGAAGAGAGTTTCTGAGAGTCAGCATCTTTGGACATTTCCATGAAGTTAAAAGTAGAGAGTAAAGTCTCACATTTGGATAGGAATAAGAGACCAGTAGAAGCCAACTTCCTTCCCCAGATGAATTGTTGTTTGACCCTGCCATGAAATTTGCTCCATCTCTGATGTCGGGCCTATTTTTGCCAATCAGAAAATTACTGTGAGGCTAGTTCTGCCTCCCTAAGGACTCTGAACTTCCATTACTAAAGGTCTTAACCAGTTCAGTCCTGTCGAACCATTGTGAAAACCAGCTGTATCTCCTGGATGCTTATCAGGGCAGTCTCGAGCAGGTCGGGCGCCCTGGCGCTGAGGGGCGGAGATCGCTCCGGCGCCCCCGCCCCGACCTCGCAGGGTGCAGTATGGCTTCCACACGGCTTTGCCACGCAGCGCCCCACCTACCGGCCCGGCGCCCTGGCACCCCGCACCACCGGGACTCTACCTAGAGCCGGCCCTGATGCTTATTAAAAGACAAAGGACAGAATATGCTTGCTCATAGCTTATGGATATGCTTACTTGCCATTCTTCTGAAATTTCCAGAAGTTCTAGGAGGCTTTACTGAGCTACATCAGAGTATAGGAGTTCATCAGAGGGGTATTAACATTTGCTGCCTCTTCCTCTTAATTCTGTTGAAGTGGCAGGCAGAGGAGGAGAAGGAAGGAAACAAGTATGGGTGACGAAGAAATGGATGCTCAACCAGCCCCTCATTAAGTATTAGATATTTATTTAATTAAAACACTATTATACCACCCTTCATTAAAAATCCCAAGGCAGCTCACAGTAAAAATGAGACAAGTTCAGTAATGTTAACATTAAAGAAAGAATATAGCAACATCTGCAATAACTAGAGAACTCTACAAAGGATTGGGCAATGACCTGAAAATGCTTCGCACTTTTTGTAAAATGCCAAAAGCACATTGCAGTTGTGCACTTTACTTTTTTCAGAGAAGAGACAATTTCACAAGCCGTTCACCAGCACAGAAAATAGTTTAATTGGAAAAGTGGTAAAAACATGAGAATCTCACACACAGTTCATTAATGTCATTTTTGTAATGAAAGAACTGCATTCCCCCACTTGACAGTTGAGTGACAGCTTTAAAACAACCACCACCAGGAATACTCAGCAAGCCATATTGCTGCTCTTATAATTTCTGCTATGGTTGAATGTCCCTTTTGGGGCGGGGGACATTACCTTGATTTATTTAAAATGATCAGGTATCTGCTTTCACCGCTGCTTGTGGTTTTTGCACACAAGGCTGGCCATTGTGCATTCGCAAACTGCCCTCCTGAAAACTGACGCAGCGCTGATGTTTCTCCACGTTTGAGCGGTCATCACCTATTGAGACATGTTTGTATAAAAATAATCGCTGCCTTTATTCTTTTTTATTTTATTTTGCTGCATCAGCATATCCAGGTCTTGAATAAGCCTAAGTAAATTTTGCTGCGCTGAAAGGAAAAGCTGTTTGACAACGGAAGCCAAAAATAACTTGAATGGTCTCAAGAATATACATTCCTCTCTGGAGTTAGCCATAACTAAGTGGAGCAAGGTTGATAAACCACATTTTGTTCATGTCAGAAGGAGCAACAGAGCAGTTGGACACTGCTGACAGCAGTCAACCCACACCTCCCTTTCCTACAGTGTTAATATTACATTATTTACTGAGTATTCAGCGGGGCCAGCCCAAGGCATTTTGTTGCCTAAGATGGAAACCGTTAGGGGCCAGGAATCAGATTCCTCTTTGTCTGGTGCTGGAGGTGAGAAGGAGTCCTCTGAACCGACAAACAGGGCCAGGCCAGCCTCACAAGCATTCTTGATGTGGTAAACCTGGGTCTTGGGTATAGCACTTTAGGATGCAGCTTGGAGCGTACAGGACTGACAGCTGCTCTAGCTTCCCCATCCCCTGAACAAAATTCCTTCCACATAGGAAGGTAGCATGTGAGGGAGAAGGCTCTCGTCCCTCAAATCCACATTTTTCTGAAGAGCAAAGATGGAGGATCTGGAGCCCTCAGATGTTGTTGGACCACAACTGCCATCACCGCATGACCATTGGCAGTGCTGACTGGGGTTCATGGGAGCTGGAGTCCAACAAAATATGAAGGGCCACCGGTTCCTCAAAAGGGACTTTTTCATCTGGAGGAGCGTTCAATTATATGCACCCTAAACTGCAATCTAAAGTGGGTCTAGGAAACCTTTTTCAGCCCGAGGACCACATTCCTTTGTGGGCAACTTCCGAGGGCCACATGCCAGTGGTGGATGGGGCCAAATGTTGAAGTGGATGTAGCAACAAATACAAAAATTGCTGTTCTGCAGTGGTCTAATGCTGCACACCCTCTTCTTTTTATTCCATCCAGACAATAAAGAGGAATTATCAGAGTTCAGAGACACATTCCAGCCAGGTAAAGGCTTTTGGGTGTGAAGCAGAGCAAGTGTGGGATGTCACCTGAGGGCCAATTGTCTCCTGAAGGGCCACATTTGGCATGTGGTTCTCCACCCCTAGTCTAGAATATAGCGCCCAGGCACCCCTACGTTCAGTGAAAACTAGGCATTTGATTCTGTGGATTTCTTTAATGACACGTCATTTTCTTGTATTCAAGGAGTCAAGCAAGATGCATTTTTTAAAACTGTGTAGCTAATGTTGATCTGTGACCAAAGTATTCAAAATTAAAATGGTTAGTTGTTGGTAGGTAAACAAATGTTTATATGCTTAATATAATAATATAATCTGACACTTGAGTTAGTCTTGTTATGATATAAATTAAGTGCCTCACAGAATCACTGAAGTATACATTCCGTGGTTTAAGAATTATTGATGATGTCCTCTCAAAAAACTGTAAATGAAAAATTAACTTAAAGTGGTGCTTCTATATGTGGGAACCCAAGGTAATATATTACAGGTTCAATACTGTTCAGATATCTCTGGATGATTTAAAACACCAATTTTCTCTTAGCACCATGTTCAAGCTCTCCTAGATCCATCATAAGCATCATGATATTCTGCCTTTCTATAATAGATAGCATGGCGCTTCCACCTATCCATTGCAGGAAGGCAGAATATCATGTTGGGGACGTAGCTGTCTTTCTGCTTACAATTTTAAAAAATGATCACATGAATTAAGAGCTCTGCTTGGAAATGTGGTGTGCAGACTTTGAACAGTTAAAATAAAAACCCACTTGACTGTGCTTAACGTGAGATGCACAGGATTTTGCTTGTGCAACAGGGTTTCCACTTTCTCTCCTCTCCCCCATGCACCCTCAAAGTATGTTCCAGTGTCCCTCGACCTTCTGGAGCAGATTTTATGGGGCCTGAAAGGCATGGGGAGTTGAGATACAGAAGAGAAGGAGACCTCGCCACAGTGCTATGGTGCATGCATATGCAAATATTTAAATGATTAAGTCAACTGCAATAACATCCACAGCAGGAGAAATATGGTGCTTCTTGGCTGATGAACCTAAGGTCCTGCACTTCTGTTCTCAAAGTTTTATGGTATGGTATGGGTGGAGAATCCACGCTTAAATCAGAAGCTCGGTTCCTTTGCTTTAAATTGGAGATTTGTTATATTTGTATCCAAGGAGTTGAAAGTTGTGTAATGGTTCACCCATGCCCACCATTAATATACTCACAACAAGCTTGTGAGGTAGATTAGATTAGGCTGTGTAATTGTGACTGTCACAAGGTTACCTGTTGAGTTCCATAGCTAAGTGAGGAATTGAACCTGTGCCCTCCTTGTCTTAGTTCAACACTCCCACCATTGCTACACAACCAATGTTGACTCCTGTGTTTGTTTTTGAGCCAAACTTTATATTTGACAGAAGATCTGTCTGAGAACCTGGCTCTCTCCCAAGTTATCTAACAGCAGTGGAAGAAAGGCAGAAGAAAACCAGTGGAAATGTGTTTAATGCTTCCTCTGTTTCTCCCCTCTATTCTCATCATCAGGGGTCAGCAAGGGTTACCTTGCCTGAACCGGTTCGCTCCAGCGGAGATCCCTCTGTGGCCTGTGATTTCCGGCGTCTGCGCAGATGCGATTTCCAGCACCGCAGAAGCAAGTTGCTGTGCTGCGCTAGTTTAGCACAGCACTCAGAGACTTGCCGAATGGGCGGCTCGGTTTTGGGGCCAGTTAAATGACCCCCGTGGGCCGCTTGTGGCTCATGGGCCTTAGGTTGCCGACCCCTGCTCATCATCTTAATAAATAATAAGAGTGGGTGTCTAGATGCATTTTGCTGTGGTTTTAAGAAAAGTGCCTAAGAGAGCCATTTCTTCATGTCAGGGGAGAAACTGCTGACAAGGGAAGGGTTAAGCCAGATTTGACAACAATATGGCCTCCAAATGTTTTGCACTAGAACTACCCAGCATGGCTGTGATGGGAGCTTTCAGGTTGGTGAAGGCTGGGTTATCTTCATGGTCTAAGATGGTGCCCAAATTGAGTAAGAGAAATTTACTCTTCCTCTGATCCAGTTATGCAACACCTCTGCTTGCCACCCATAGCTGAACTAGGCTTCTCCACTGATATCCCCTCTGAAGGGGACAGTTGACCTACGGGTCCCTGTGATAAGGATTGCCATTTCCCTCAGACATCTAGTTTCATTCAGGGTTATTCTGCCTATAAAATAAACTTGGGGTGTCAGTTGTTTACAAATAATGACATAGCTGCCGCATAGGTTTGTACATGGTGTGGCTATGTGCTCTTTTTAAAAAAGCATAAAATGCCTGCCTTATTTTCTGTGAGAAGTGGTAGCAAAATTGCTAACAACTCATGTGACTTTTTACTAAAAAACTAGCATTTGGTTTCCTCTGTTGACAGAGCACCTGAGCTCATTTCATTTACTGTTGCAGCAGGAGGCTTCACAGCATCAAGAATCATGATTGTGCTCTTTTAAAAAAATGCTGCTGCATTGCATGGGGCAACTGTCAAGGAACATTAATCAGATTAAAAGCAAAACAGTATCCTTTAATATAACTATGTCAAATAGCATCCATACTCAGCCAACTTGTTCACAGAATATGTCAGAAATCAGTTCAACTCAGAGAATCCAGAGCATGAAAACAGTTGGATACCTGGGGGAAAAGCATAGGCACAAAGGCTATAATTTTATGCAATTTCATGTAGGGAACCAACATTGTGGATGATGTAGACTGCACCGACTGTGCTGGCCCCATGAATATACAAATCTGATCAGCAGACTGGCAGAAAACCAGTGCCAGCTGAAAAATGGCATTTGATGATCCTTCCAGGGTTTTCAAAGGGAAAGGGTGCTATTTGGGCCATGACTTTAAGGAAGACATGATTGTAAGCACCATAGACTTCATCTATCCAGCAGGGGAGAGAAGCACCCTTCCACTTGCATTGCTGATGCAGATGAAAATGTGCATCTCAATGCTCATTTTCATTATGCTCATCCAGGCCACACTGAATTGGCAAGACGTGGCCAGTGCACCATTAGTTGTCTAATTGCATCGAGTTAAAGTTGGGTCAGAGCCAGTGAAACCAGTGGCAGTTTCCCCAGCCCTTTCATTTTCTCTGGTCTACATCTTCTGCGAGGAACTTTCTGTTTCCATATAACTGTCTATGGTGCCTCAGCTGGCCTTCAAAATAAATGCCAGCTTACCCCAGGCATTGCCCTTTCTTTAAAAAAAAATCTGTGGGGGTGGGCAAAGATAACCCTGTGATCAGGGATATTTTGGGAATGGTAGGTAAGTAGAAATAGTCTAACATAACTCTTGTTGCCACCTTGAGAACCTCTAGGGCAGAAAACTCATTCATTCGTAGGTCATTTCATGTTACAAACTTGGGTTTGCTGATTTTGCTCTCTCCAGTTCATTCAAGTGACATAGGAACTAGGCTGACATTTGCACTTACATAACTATGAACTTTTGCATCCCAGTCTGCAGAAGACACAAAAGGAATTATGGAGCCAGAATTGCTGGTGCAATCCTTTCAGGCACTCGCGCTGGAGAGAGGTAGGCTGAGCAGTTGGATGCAGGATAGAAGAAAGTCCCACCCACCTCTTTCTTTCTCCATGAATAGGGAAGATGAAAAGCTCAGTTGGTAAAGCAGAGGGTTGGATTAGAGCCTCGTGGTCCCTTCTGTGATTCTATTCTATATACAGATAGCTATATCACATTGGTGTAGAAAAACTGACCGTGCTTATCAAGTGCTGAGGTTATGGTTCTGATTTTTTGGGAGTGGGTGGAGTAGTGACTCTTTCGTTAACTTGCACCATTTAATGGTCCATCATAATCTGGGTTAGTAGAGAAGCTGTCTCCAGAAGCTGCTGTAGGGCATGAGCACAACTAAGGGAAACTCACAGATGAAATCCTGGTGGTGGGAACAGCTAGTCTTTTTGCTGATCTACATGCTGACATGAAAAAGCCCACAGGCCTCTGGCTTTTATAGAACAAGTCCAGCACATGTGGAAAGATTGTGATGTAACTTTCTCTGCCTACAAAGAGGAGCAACTTTCCTCCAGAACCAGCATTGTGAAGAGTTTGAGAGTGTCACAGATATTGAAAATGTAGCCTCCTGGTTGTGATGAAAGCTTGTCTATATTTTATTTTCGAAAATAGTATAGTACAAAAGAAAAAATAGCTTGGCTCGACTAGATTTCTGACTAATACAGTTAAGCTGTTGCTTTAATGATATAATGATAGGATGCATTTTTATTGTGTGTGTGTGTGTGTGTGTGTGTGTGTGTGTGTGATCTTTATTCTCCTTTGAAAGGACAAACCAGTTGTTTAGTTTTTCTTTTAAGACTAAACAAAATAAAAAACCCTTCCAGTAGCACCTTAGAGACCAACTATTTTGTCATAGGTATGAGCTTTCATGTGCATGCACACTTCTTCAGATACACTGAAACCGAAGTCACCAGACTCTATGTATAGGTGACTTCTGTTTCAGTGTATCTGAAGAGGTGTGCATGCACATGAAAGCTCATACCTATGACAAACTTAGTTGGTCTCTAAGGTGCTACTGGAAGGATTTTTTTATTTTGTTTTGACTACGTCAGACCAACACGGCTACCTACCTGTAACTACTTCTTTTAAGACTGTTATTGTATTTAAAATCACTTGACAGATTCTAATCTTTCCTCCATATCATAACATTAATAAAGGTGAATTATTACAAAATGTTGAGACCCCGTTGCTGCTCATTGTATGATGTGTGGTTTAATTTGCACATTAGCAAAGCCTTCTAATTGTGAAGGAAACAATCCTTTCCATCCTAGCTACTGGGAAAGGCTCTGCTCAGTGGTAGAGCACATGTTTTGCGTGCCACTGCTCTCAGATACAATCCTTGGAATCTCCAGGTTGGGCTGGGAAACCCTCCTGTCTGAAACCCTGGAAGGCCACTGCCAATCAATGCAAACAGTACTAAGCTAGATGGACCAATGTTCTGGCTCAGTATAATGCACTTCCCTATGTTCTTCACATGCAGGAGGAGAACAAGTGGGGTGGAGGGATGTGACAGGAAATTTGATTGACCCCATGGTATGTGCTATAATGTTAAAGATGACTGAAAAGACCAGAGAAAGTAAGTGCTGGTTCAAGAAGTGTAGGCAGATTTTCTCCATGTCTGGTGGAAATGCCAGAAGGCGAAAAGCTGCTGGTCAGTGGCTATAAATATGATCAAAGAAATCTTCCAGGCTAGTCTAATTACTTTCCTCTCATTATGCCTTTTAAATTAATCGCAATGTGTGGTAGCTCTTGAGAAATTTCAAACCCAGGTGTTGAATGTATTCACCCTAGCAAGAATATTATATGCTAAGACTTGGAAGAAAGAACAAGCATCAATCAAACAGGAATTAATTTGGAAATGATGGGAGCAGTTAGGACTGATAAAATTAACATCAGTGTTATGCTCTACCTCCAAAGAGTCTTTAAATAAATTGAACTTAGTCATGCGATATATTAAGCAAGAATTGGAAATAAGGGAGATAGAAATTGATTACTGGTATTTGTGATTAAAACACAACACAATTCAAAGTATTGGTGTTGACCTTTAAAGCCCTAAATGGCCTCGGCCCAGTATACCTGAAGGAGCATCTCCACCCCCATCGTTCTGCCCAGACACTGAGGTCCAGCACCAAGGGCCTTCTGGTGGTTCCCTCACTGCCAGAAGCAAAGCTCCAGGCAGAGGGCCTTCTTGGTAGTGGCACCCAGAGATAAATAACTACCTGACATTTAGAAGACATCTGAAGGCAGCCCTGTTCAGGGAAGTTTTTAATGTGTGACATTTTTATGGATTTTAAATTTTTGTTGGAAGCCACCCAGAGTGGCTGGGGTACAAATAATAATAATAATAATAATAATAATAACAACAACAACAACAACAAGGAGTGTTTTGTAAATAAAAAAGGTTTTTCTACTATTAAATATTTTTATAGAAGCCTACATACGTAAATGATTTTTTTTTTTAGAGTTTCTGTTGGGTGCTTAAATTAATAAATCTTCTGAAGATATTAGTAATATAGTTAAGGTATATGTAGTGTGTGAATGAGAAGAAGAGAGCTTATAAGCAAGTGTGATTTGACTCAAAATGTTTTTTGGATGATACCTATGGAAACCTACTGCCTCTGACTGTGGAGCCAGAGTATAGCCACTGATAATCTCATCCTCCACGAATTTGTCTTAATTCTCTCCAGGTTGGTGGCCATCAGGGCCTCTTGTGGGATCATTCAACACCTGAGTACAGAAACCAAATATGCAGTGCAGAGGACTGAGTGAAGACCACTTTCCAAATATTCAGTGGTGGTTTATGAGGCTCTGTGGAACATTTGTTATGGAATAACTTATGGGCTGAATTAAAAGTGCACAGGAATGGAATGATGTGCGGCTGGCTTGCATGTAATGCTGAGCCATAGTTTAACACTAGGTTCGCTATAATGAGCCGAGTGAAGCCTTGGGCTTGATGCCCCCCTTCCAGGACGTGGAAGGACGTGGTTAGTATTTACTTTCAATTTCAAAGAACCAAGGTTTAGCACTTGTTGTTGTTGTTTAGTCGGTTAGTCGTGTCCGACTCTTCATGACCCCATGGACCATAGCACGCCAGGCACTCCTGTCTTCCACTGCCTCCCACAGTTTGGTCAAACTCATGTTGGTAGCTTCAAGAACACTGGCCAACCATCTCGTCCTCTGTCGTCCTCTTCTCCTTGTGCCCTCCATCTTTCCCAGCATCAGGGTCTTTTCCAGGGAGTCTTCTCTTCTCATGAGGTGGCCAAAGTATTGGAGCCTCAGCTTCAGGATCTGTCCTTCCAGTGAGCACTCAGGGCTGATTTCCTTCAGAATGGATAGGTTTGATCTTCTTGCAGTCCATGAGACTCTCAAGAGTCTCCTCCAGCACCATAACCCAAGGCTGGTTGAAAACAAAGGGGTCAGGTGTTGTTGTTTTAAAACAACTTTTAAACTATGGATTGTGAAGCTGGATCAGATTCTGGTCCATGAAAACTTAAGCTGTAATCAATTTGTTAACTAGTAGCAGTGGCAGCAGCAGTATTTGTCAATGTATCTGCCACCTAATCACAATAATCTCTAAGCAGTATCTCTTCCTGTCAACATTCTAGCTGCACTGTTTGCCCCAGCCTCTGAACCAGGCCTAAGGGTAATCCCACAAGACTCTTTGTTGCAAAAGAATTACATCAAAATTGTAAATTTGGGCTTCCAGCTCTAAACTTTGGCTACTGCCATAATGAAAGTGGCAACAATTCTATAGGCTTTTAAACAGTTCAAGTATTTCCTTTTATTAAGATAGTAATTCTTTCTGTCAGACAATCTCACAGAAACTTGCTTCTCCTCCCTGCTGCATCTTTCCAGCTTCGTTCCTGAGTTACTGAATGCCTGAAAGGGAGCAGCCAGTTGCCTGGGGGAAGGCTTTTTTTTTAACATGACAGGAGGGAGGAAAATAGTACTGTACTGGGAGGATAATGAGAGGAAAGGTATGGTCTCACTTGTCTAAATATAATTCATTCTTTCAGCAGGTTTTTTCCTCTGTCACTTTCCAAATGCTCAGGAGGCAAGCCATTGTTCTGAGGCAGGAAATAGGTACATATCTCGCTCCAAAGAATCCCCTTCAGGATTCTTCTGAAATATACAGGTTTCATACTTTTATAACTCACCTTTTTCTTTTTTCTGCTACAAGAGGAAAGTAAACACATGATGAACTGACATACACGTTTCATGAGCAAGCTGATTTGCTCATCATAACTGTGAAAAAAGAAATGTCTTCCACTTTTCTACTCTGCAGTTGGAATAGGTTTTTTTTCCTGCTTCCAAAAGGGAAAGCTGCAAAAGACGACAGGTTATGAGCACAAAGCTAAATCCTACAAGAGAAACAGCCTAAACCACATGACCATGTTTCTAATTTCATTTTTTCCCCATTTTGCCTTCATGACAACCCTGCGAGGTAGGTTAGGTTCATAGACAGTGCCTTACTTCTCACTTTCATCACTTACTCAAAGCCGCTTTGGGAGGTTTCTATTCCTCTCACTGTGCAGGTCACATGCCTGTGTTATGCATTCCAGCAAAGATTGTTGGAATCACGGGAGCGGATGTTTGCTGTATTCTGTTTCCGTTTGCTTTTCTTCTCCTTTGGACTTCTTTCAGCGAGAGGAGACATGTTTTATTTTGTTCTGCCTTACGCTTAATAAAGTAGCTTTTAGTACACAACCTCAGCCTGGCTCCATCTGCGTTTTATCTCTGCTGGACTCTGAATCAGTGTCTCCAAGACATGAGTCTCCAAGATAAATCGTCAGGAAGGGCTATCGGAACTCCCTAGGGCTGCACGTTGATCGCTGATGGGAGAGACGGGCTGGATTTGTTCCTGCATTATGCCTGTGGACTGTTCCTGCCCCCAGCTGACCCGACACCAGTAACCTTCATTTGGACTGGGTTCCCCATAGGCAATCCTGACATGTTACCCACTTGTTACCCACTTAACAACCCTGACAATGGGGTATTCGATGAAGCCATCAAATTAAGACAGGACATCCTCTCCCTCTCCCCATCCTGCTCCCACAGCCCCCATCTGGTCTAGATGTTGAAGGAAAACCCAGAACTGAACAGAACTCAATGCTTGTAGAATTTACAACAGGATAGCGGCTATCTTTTGTGATCACGTTCTGCTACAAGTCAGCCACAATCATCCAGTTCTTTCTTTGTTGTTGGCATGGCAAAATTGATGCCATTATTTTCCATTAAGATTTGTGCCCAAAACAGCTCAAACAAACAACCAATAAAAGACCTATGGAAAATATGCAAAATTTTCCTAAATAATAATGCCAAAACGCTTAAACAATAAGTATGAAGTCAAAAAAGCACAGTAGTCAGAAAGGATAGGACAGAAATAAAATCAAGGCATCTAAAAGGCCTGGGTAAATTAAAAAAAGGTTTCACAGAAGAAGTCACACAACCTGCACACCTTTGATTATTTATTAGGTTGAAATTAATCCCACTGACCAGCTGAAATAGAATTGTTTCTGTAATATTCAGCATCATAAACTCTGATCATAAATAGGTCACCAAAGCTTCATTTCTGTTCAACTTCCACAGTAGATAGCTCCCTGCAGTGAATAAAGAAATCTCATTTTTATTGATTTTTTTTTTCCAGAGAGGGCGGAGAAAGGGAAAAAGCAAACAATCCAATAAATATTTCTAATCGAATAGCTCTTAAAACATATTTTAATTGCAGCATTTAGCTTTAAAACTCCTTATCTCCCATGTTGCGATAATATGTGCATAATTTATTATCTGCTCTTTAGAGGAAGAAACCAAAGATGACAGTAATTGGCAGAATAATTCATCTTCTCCAAGTAAAACTATAAACATAAGATGAAGTGTCTGAAATATGAGTTCAACTGGAGGCCATTGTCCAGTGCAGCCTTCGGGGTTTGCAAGCAACTGCACTGCTGTCACTCTGAGTGGAACTTGTCAGTGACAGTTTTTGTTCCTTTGCTTCCAGTTGTTGAAGGTCGTTAAAGGATACCCCCCCACCATTCCTCTAACATATGAATGCTGTTTCCTGAAGGATAATACTGTATATTCTGTGTTGTCTTTCATGCATGCGATTTGCTTTTGTGCAGAAGCTGATAAATGATTCCCAGTCAATGAAGTCTGGGAGAATTGACAAGCATTGATCGAGCATTCAAACTTGTTTAGCCAATAGGAAAAGGTGAAGAAGTAAGGCATGTGAGTGTTTGTGACAGTTTAGAATGACTCAGCATTTAAGTGATGCTCTCATATGGCCTCTGCATTTGCAGTATGAGAGACTGATTTTGCTAGAAATAAAATGGCTATGAGGGCTATGCTCTGTCTCCATGATCAGAGGCAGTAATGCTTTTAAATACTAAAACTACTAATAATGCTGCTGCTGCTGCTACTACTACTACTAATAGTACCCCACCCATCTGGCTGTGATACTGATATGGGCAGATGATATGGGTGAAAATCACAAGTCATATCAACAAAATCCAAAGTGTGGCAGATAAAAACCAGCCCTCAACACAGACCCTTTACCTGAGATGGTGCAGCAAAAGCCTGCCAGTAAAACAAAGGTCTTCACTGGCCAATGGAAAATGGCAGGAGGAAAATTAGGAAAATATTTTCCATCCATTCCTACTGGCTCACATTCTCAGGCTCCTCCCCCACTGCCCTTTCCTTTCAGAATTATTTTGGAACATACGGTTTTGCTCATTTCATTGGGCCATTTGCAAGTCACCTTTTCCCATGGCATGGCATGATTAGATTCTGTAAGACAATCTGCTTTAAATGCTACACAATAGATACGTAGATGTAGATATAGAGATGATGTTTATATTTTAATGTTTTTAACGCTTGTTTTATTGTGTATTTAAGTTAAGGAGTTTAATGTTTTAATGTTGATGTCATTGGTTTATATGCATATAAACCACTTAGAAGCTTACGGTATTTTAGCATCAATCAATCAAAATCCGTGTTTAAGATGGGCCATGTAAATTAGTCCATATATTCAAAGATGGAGAAATATTAAGAACATTTAAACTGGAATCTGCTTCAGAAAGTGTCAACAACTAATACAAATATCTAAAGAAAGAGTAGCTATTATGAGAATGAAATAAACAAGCAATCTCGGCAAAGACCTCCCGGACTTGAATTAAGAGAAGAGAAAGAGGTTGCAATAGGCAATAGCATTGGACATGTGTCATTGTACATCTCAATTAAACATATCTTTAGAATTTGGGGGAGGGGGAGTCAATAATCCCATCCATTGGACTGTTCAGTTGGAACCGAGTAGAGCAGATGATGGCAAGTGAACAGAATTTATGTCTCCATGAAGAGTGTTTTGTAGAAAATCTATGTTGATTTTTGGATGCTGCTCAATTCTCCACCGATATGGGACAGTATTTTATGCTAATTTTTCTGGGGGCGTTCTGAAAAACACCCATTTTAGCCATCTGTTGTCCTGTAGTTATTTGGCTGACACAGATTGACGTTGACTCAGCCTAAGCACATGTCTTTTTCAGTAATGCATCTACCACTTCCACCCCTTCACCACAAAAGTGATAATGAAATAATAATAATAATAATAATAATAATAATAATAATGATAAAGCTATTATTGAATTACTCCACTTTCCTTCTGGGCTGGAGCTTACCCTCCTCTCAGTTTTGTGGTCCTGCAGTGATGCTTAGTGATGGACGTGTCATCAAATAATCAGTAATGGCTTTGCTGGTGTGCTGTATGCTTTGTTGAAAGGGCTTGTGGGGCTCATTGTAGGAGTCTGGGGGCTGGTTCACAAATGTTTACCTGTTGAATATTAATGTATTTGTTGTTGTTGTTGTTGTTTACCTGTTGAATATTAATGTATTTTGTTGTTGTTGTTGTTGTTGTTGTTGTTGTTGTTCCTCCAAGAGGCTCTTACAACTTTAGAGAAAAAGTGGCTGATGTAGAAGTTAAATGGCCTCAGCCTGTACGCCACATGTGAAATGCCTTGTATGACCTGGAGCCTACATGGGCACTTTCGTAAGGAAGTATGCTCTGCCCATGCAATATGCTGATACCTGCTTGTTTTATTTGTTTAAAGCAGTAGGTTAACTACAAGCTTGCATGCAAATTTATGCACACAGGCCCTTGGTTACATAAAGTGTTGTGCCCAAAGTTGGGGGAGGGAGGCTCCACTGCTGGGCTCCACTGCACATGGAACATGCACACTAGATCTATGTGTGAATCAGACTTTCCCTTCTTTGATACACTGTGGCCTTTAGACACTACAGATAGATCATTCTACTAGATTTCCTCTGCCGCCATGCCTCTCGATTTCATCAGAATTGGAATTACATTGCAGAGCTGGGGGCGCACCATGAATATGGTGTAGAATGGAAGGCGAGAGGCTGATGAAGGGGTGCACCGAATTTTGGCAACTTATGGGGCGTCCCTGAAATCCTGAAGATCCTGGGGTCTATCATTGATTTCATACTTCAGTACCAAGAAAGGATTCAGGGAAAAGGCATCAGGTATCTTTAACAATCCAGTTTAGACCTGGCAAGACTTGACATCTTAGAGTCTAGAGTTCTGACACTTTTCAGCAGGTGGCAATTACATGTAGCCTGAAAAATAAGTAAATATTACAAGAATCAGCCTTTGTGGAGCAGCTATTGAATGTATTGGCTTATTTTGGTATCAGATAAGGATTGTAACATGAGAGCTGAGTGAGTATCTTATAATCTCTGCATTATTTCCTCCCTGCAGTTTTCTTTATTGTATCTGTCAAATGTCCCATTACTTTCTCTTTTATCAGGTATTAAAAGGCTCTATTTTTCAAAATGCCCAGCCACCCACAACCTTAGTTAGCAAATAGGAATTGTGCAGGCATTGAGTTTTATTTGAGAGAGAAAAACCAAGTTCATGCTGTGCTTTTCCAGGTAGCAAACAAGATGTTTTCTTCACCTCCTCCTTGATACTGTTGTGGATGTCATGGGTACGTGCTGTCATGGTGTGGCTTCATTTCACCCCAGGGACCGAGGAGGCAGTTACTTTGGGGTGATGGCGGTATTTGCCTGCCTGTAGGAAACAGTGAAAGGCATGGTGTGGAAATGCATAATGTGAGCTTATTATGCATATGTGGGATGGAGTTGTTCTGGCAGCTTTTCCGCCCAACTGCAGAACAGTTCATAGCAACAATATTGCAATGGTTTCCTTGCTTCTCCTGTAAACAGGGGCAGCACATGAGAGAGTGCATCTCTCTCTTCCTGACAAAATTGTGCAACATTGCTAGCTATACGGTGGGATGCCCTTGTTAGCTAGCAGGCAGAATTCACTTAAAGCTGCAGAGTGAAACTGACACTGCATCAGGACATGCCTCCTTAGTCATCCCTGGGTTACAAGCAAAGATCCTGGTGCATAAAACAAGGCAAAACGTTCACCCAACAAGCTAAATGCATAACAATCCAAATAGCTGTCATGATACTTTGTTGGGAGCATTGTCATGCTTTCTGGAAACGATGCATTGATTCATGAGTGCATTGTAAATACTCAGAAGATACTATCTTAAGTCTTCAGCGCATATGAATTTAAAACAACATAACATAAGTTAAGAGTCTTATAGCATCTTAAAGACAGGGCAGATTATGTTCCTCACCCTTATTGTATGGTTGGGTTCTCCTATATCAGTCACTAGTTTATGAAGTGGCTGACTATAACCAGATCAACTGGTAGACATTTTTGGCTGTCCCCTTCTCTAGCACTTCTTCACGCTTCTAAAGATTTAGAGCAACCCAGAAAAGTTGATTGGGGGTAGTTTCAGGGACACCAAATATAAATTCTTCCTATACTCCATAATTGACTTTTGAAATGTGCTTCTGGTCTGTATGGTAACTGACATTAGTGTGGCTGTTTTTTATATAGTAAAATATTAATCGATTGCATAGATCTGTCAGTGGTTATTAGTCAAACAGATTCCTCTACAGCTAGAGGCAGGGTCCATCTGATGGCTGGTAGCTAACAGTGCAGCAGGGCCATGGCTGATACTAGACATCACAAGAGTTGTGTGGCTGCTACTTTCATATTCCTTCTCATTTCACCTGGTAATCCCAAACTAGTGACATCATGTCATTGCACTGAAAGTTTCCCTGCCCCTGTGAGTACCCACTAGTGAAGTGGAACAGGGGAACGTGAAAGTGGAATGACACCATTTTGGACTGCTAGACTTCATGAGGGAGAAGAGGAGGTGCCGTGTTGTTGGGCCCTGTTCAAGCTTTTTACATCAAACAGCTTTGATCTCTGGAAAGGCCCATGACTCCAAGCACATTAATCCTTTCAAGAAACGGCCATCTCTCTAGATCTCCACAAACTTGTTGCACAAGAACCTTCCACTCCCACCAAAGTCTGCACTCTGTCAGAGAGAGGTTTCATGTGTGTTTTGTTCAGCCAGGTCAACAAATGTCCCTGTTTCCCCCTTTTTAATACATAGTCATAAAGTAAGCCATGGCAGGGTTTTTAAGCATTTGAGAAATATAAGACATACCCCCAAAATAAGCCATACTTCCGCGCCATGGAAACCAACCCCCACAGGCACCTCCACTCACAAAGTCACCCCATGCGGCCAAGAGCTCTGCTTAACAGCTGATCGCGCTCCCGCCTTGCTGGCTGCATCCCCGTGCTCCGCTTGCCACCACCGCTTGCCACCACCGCTGGGCTCACTGCTTCTTCCTTGCCTGGCCCAGCCAAGGAGCTTGGAGCACCCTGCAGCGGCGGGGGGGGGGAGCGCCTGAGCCAGTGGCCTCCGCCTGGCCTGGCCAAGGACGCCTGCTGCCCCGCCGCCCGGAACCGGTGGCTGCTGCAGTGCTGAGCACTCAAGAGAGCACAGCAGCGCCCTGAGCCAGCGCCCTGAGCCGTAAAAACCGTACCAGTAATTAAAAAATAAGACATCCCACCGAAAGTAAGCCACCCTGTGTTTTTTTGAGGAAAAAAGTTATAAGACGGTGTCTTAAAAAGGGGGAAACACGGTGTGTGCAGATCTCAGAGAGCACAGCTGTGTTTTACAACCTAGAGAAAGCTGACAACCTTTTAGGAACTTGATTTGTTTCCATTTGAAAACATTGGAGAGAGCTGGACTTAAAAGTCCTTGGTTTCAGTAAAGTGTGCCCATGAAGATTCTCAGTTGCTTTTACTGTATGGCAGCAATGAAACACATCCTGCTGTTCTTAAAGAGAAGCCTCATCGGCTGAAGATTTCTAATTTTTGTAGCCTTAATTTATAATTTAAGCATGGCAATATATTTTTGCTATATCAGATAATGAAATTTCAAGTGAGCTGCATGTTGGAACCTTGTATAGAATCTTGGGAAAAAGTTCTGTTTTCTGGAATCTTCTTAGGTGGTACTGGTAAGATGGAACGAACCATTCCAGAAGCTGGCAACTTGCGATGCAGACGGTGGAATATTTGTTTGGATTCAGTATGAAGGCAGATGGTCTGTGGAACTTGTGAATGACCGTGGGGCACAGGTTAGTATCCCCTCCTTCCTTTTTTCCTTTTAAAGAAAGACCACTAAAGTTCTCACTCTGTGTGGAAAGAGCAATTGTTAGAGCAGCATTTTAATTGAACTCAAAAATCCATAGTTGGGCAATACTTTTATTAGCACCGACAAAAACATCACAAGATAGAGAGCACATTTTTGAATTATTCAGAACTCTTCCGCAGACTAGACGTTACACAAGGTAGGGGTTGTGGTGAGGTGCTCCCCCTCTTCTATGTACTACATGAACCCAGTTGCACCAGCAGAACTTTTTATACCTGGATACCACCCTTGTCTGGATTGCACTTCATTTTATTTTTTTAAAAACTTTTTATAGCATGGTTTGAAAATCTGAAATTCAAGATGGTGGCAGCAGCAGATGCTCTGGCATTAATGTTCCCTGCTTGTTGGCCAAACTTCTGTTAACTTCTTGTAAAAGAAAAGGGGGGGCACACGAGCCACTTAACCAGAACCTGCTAAACATATTGGCGCCAATTGATTCTAGTCTCATTTGCTTCTATAGGGAGCTGTTTCTTTTAGATATGGGCTGCATTGTCAGAATAATGTTCTAGCCTCTTCTTGTCTCTGTGTGTTTTAAGGTGAGTGACTTTACATGGAGCCATGATGGAACACAAGCACTGATCTCCTATAGAGATGGGTTTGTGCTCGTTGGATCAGTCAGTGGACAGAGACATTGGTCTTCAGAGATTAACCTGGAGAGTCAGATCACCTGTGGCATATGGACTCCTGATGATCTACAGGTAAGGTTGCTTTGAAAACAAATATTGCCACTCTCTGTGTGTATGTCAGGGTTGACCATGCTTTAATCGGTAAGCACCTTCCTGCTGCACACAGGACAGGAAGATGGTAGATTAATTTAGCTGTGTGACTTACACACTCTTGATGCCAAGCTACACAAGTGTTCAGTGGTAATTCAAATCACATGGCTACATACACACACACACACCCTTCCAGTCATATGTATATCAAGTACAGTGGTGCCTCGCTTAACAAACGCCCTGTAAGACGAAATTTTCGCTTAAAGAAAGGATTTTTCTAGCGGAGGTTGCCTCGCTAGACGAATTTGTTTTACGAAAAATTCGTCTAGCGAATCGCGGTTTCCCATAGGAATGCATTGAAATTCAATTAATGCATTCCTATGGGCAATTTAAAAAAAAATCAATGCATTCCTATGGGATTCGCTAGACAAATTTTTCATTATAAGAATTGACCTGTGGAACGAATTAAATTCGTCTAGCGAGGCACCACTGTATTAAAATGCTTGAAAACTGCTTGAGAGCACCTTCAGTAGTAGACATATTTGATGAGCAGTAGCATTGTTTTCAAATGCAGTCAACCCAATCCAGTCCTGAGCTTGGTAATTGCTGCAGCATCCTACCTTCCCCTACTGGGGGAAAGAAAGTGTCTGAGGATAGAATAGGCAGGCAGGAAAAGGGTTAACACATTCTCAGCACAGATTCAAGGAGGGAAGCTCACCTTGGGGTCAGAAATGAGCCTCTGCTCATCTCTTCCTTTGTGCATACCAAACCATGCCTTAAAAGACATGCTCACCCCAGGTGAGCTAGCAAATGCATTTGTGAATTCCTAATCTCAAAACCAGTTCAGGGTGTTCTATTTCAGAAACCAGTCAATCTAAACCAAATGCAGAATTCCATAATGAAGTGTTAATGAAATATTATACTAACACTTAACATTTAGCTCTCTCTGTGGGTCTCGTATCATTTTGAAGAGGGAATTAATTATCTTCATGCCACTCTTGCTAAGGTGCACCTTCTCAGCTGCTCATTTTGATGTTGAGGGAAAAGAGAAAGAGAAATTGCTTGCTTTGCTTAAAAAATCTCCCTGGGATGAACCAGTTCAAATCTCATTGGAGCTGATAAGAAAGTTCTCATTGACTTCAGTGGCCACATTTAAATGAAAAGGCTGGGGTCAGAACACAGATCTGCGGGCTCCCAGTTGTATTGCTTAATTGCTAACCTGCAGTTGCTGTTCAGTTTTTAGTATCAACTTTCCTGACTGAAACATAGGCTTGCTTCTCTGCTCTCTCTCTCATTTTTACTTCTCTTTTGCTTACAGAGAGCTCGCCGCAGCTTCTGCTGCCTAAAATAAAAAAATCAGGAGAAAGCTGATAGCATTTGAAATCCTGTCACAAAGCAAAATACTTTTTTTTAGTAAGGCCTTGTTTCCTTGTTCTGCTGATGCTAAAACACCACATGTGTCTTGGAGGTTGATCGCAAACTCAGCCACAGAAAGGAAGGCAGTGCAGCTGCTGCTTGGCCAGATGAAGCCACAGCTGAAGGCAGGCGATTTTTTAAAGTTATTATTTTAGTCAGAATATGCTATATTCTGTTAGAGAGTGGGGTGAGGTGAGATTTGATATACAAAGGCAGCAACATGGCCATAGCTTACTCAAACATTACACAGAAACTGCTCACCTAGACCTTTCAACAAAATTTTCTTGGGATGCCAACTCCACAGTTCCTAACACCACATGGTTGACATTATAAGATTGCATTGTGCTCTTTGTTAATCGATATGGGGAGGGTGGAAATGCCCTCTGATTTTCCGAGATACGTCCTCAGCATGAACCTTCTTCGGCCAGAGCCCTTAAAATATCTAGGCCAGGGTTCAGCTATCAAGCAACAACATTAGAAGATATCCAACAGCTTGCTACCTGGAAGCCATTACCCCACCCCCCCCATATGGTGGCTTAGACCTATTTTCAAAGTTGTTCTCTGAAAATGCCAAGAAATACGAACACCATAGTTTGCAAGCTGTAACTCCAAAAGCATTCTTCGATCCCCTATGTTTATTACATTTCTGATTCTTAGGACTACACAAAATACCGGTAGCAAGCAGAACGCTTTTAATTAATTAGGCAGTACATTTAATGTTGCATGGAATGGAGTCAATGACTAAATTGCCGGTGTAAAATAGAGCAGTATAACCAATAACAGTGCAATTCAGGGAGTTCAGATATAACAAGGGAAGAATACTTGAGCTCATATCGTATGAGTCTCTTGTTGTATAAACAAAACATCCCAGCATATAATATTTTGGGCTATTTTTAGAATTACTTCAGGTTTTCTTGTTAGCCTTAGCATTTAAAATTAATGACCTCTGGGTGCTCATGCTAAGAGCTTTATGAATGTTTTATATTCCATTGCTGCTCTTTTTGGACGTAATACGTGACTTTCTTTCTATATATAGAAGGCTTACCTTTTAGTGAGACCTGCCTGCTTTTATATAGTTATAAATTATGGAAACAGACAACACTGCTTAGCTTCTTGCTCAGTCACCTGTTTTATGAGTTTCTGTGAAATGGTTAATAGATCCTGTGTAAAAAGATTGCAGTCCATTGAACTCAGTGGGACATGTATAGGATTGGACTCTGAGTCAAGAAAATCACTGCTGCCTTGGCAGAGCTTTACTCTTGTCATCAGCCAAATATGTTTTTTCTGGGATTGCTTTGAAGTAAAGCATAAAACTTTCTTTTAAATAGGGAACCAGTAACTGAGGAGTTCAGTGGTTCTTGTCAGATCAGTATAGTGCATTCTGTGTCCTGTATAAATACCATGGGGGTGATAGTGGATTTACATAGGGCTGCCAGACTCAGTAGAGGACAGGACTTCTGTGCCTTTAATTGCCCTGCTCTCTTTTGAGTCTGGAAACCTTAAAGAGAAACCAGCAGACCCTTTGTTTAATTTCCAAGCAAAGGGTCTGCTGGTTTCTCTTTAAGGTTTCCAGACTCAAAAGACAGCAGGGCAATTAAAGGCACAGAAGTCCTGTCCTCTATTGAGTCTGGCAACCCTAGATTTACATATAACAGTCAAGCAAAGCAATTAAGTCACTTATCAATCAGGATTAATATACACTCTCCTAAAGAGGAGGAAAGCCTTTTTTTAAACATACAATCCAACCAGTAGGTTCAGAGTGTCTCTCACACTCTCCCAAGAATTTGAGATTATAGTACTGATGAAAAGCTGTAAGACTTTTGGTGCAAAAAGGATCTGCAACCATTTAAACCTAGAAAAAGAGCAGGTTTTCAATATGAAAATCTGGGTGGTTTATGTTTTGTTTTTTAAATTGCCTTGAAAAGGTTTATGCAGCTCATCTGCTGCCCCAGCTGCTCTCAAGTCATACCTGGTAGTAGTCTAAAAGAATAAAAATCCCTTTCCAATATTGAATTTTCAGGGACTCTAAAGCTGGAGAACTCACACTCTTGATTTGAGGTACATCTGCCTGGGGCCTAAGCCTGGACATGCTGCTTTGATTTGAAGGTGTGCTTTGGGCTTTAATCAGTTAGTAATAGTTTCTGTACCTGGGATAGTGAAAGGACTGTTGTGAAGACTGTAAAGTCATTTTCTGGTCTGACTATACTAATAAATGGCCAAATGGGTGAATGGAAGCAAACAGAGATTCCCTTTAAGCCTTTTGCCATTATACCTCTGACAAAACAGATGTGGTTTTCACTTACTGTCTCCTTTCCAAGGAGTGCCTTTTTCCAAGTGGCATTTGATTGTGAGCAAGTATTCTTCATCTGTGGATTTTCTCCACCATCCCTAATAATTATGCCTCTGGCCGGGGGAAGGCAGGCAGGGAAGAGAAGGCACAGCTGATCTAGAAGGCACAGCTGTCTGCAAGTTATTAAAAACCTCCAATCAGCCAAAGCCTCATCTTTTAACAGGCAAAGCACTGAAGAGGTAGGCAGCTTACACAATATAGCTGCCATTTGGATCACTGACCAAGGACAGCACGCTTTTGTCAATGGCCTTGTTGTGTTGAATGACTAAGCAGAGGCAGAGATATAGAATGTGAAATGTTCCTGTCAGAATGGCTGCAAACTAAGAACTTCACATTTATTTCTTGTTTTCTTAAAATTTGATTGACTTACAGTGCAATCCTATGTGTGCTTCCTCTGGAGTTAGTTGTACTGTGCTCAGTGGGGCTTTCCTCCATCTAAGTTTGCATAGGATTGCACAATCCCATCTTTTTGATCCATAAGGTTCCCTAAAGCAGTCGACATAACATGGCAGGATCCAAATAACCTTCCAAGCTCATTTAAAACATATAATTAAAACAAACCAGGCAAAAATAGTAAGCTCCTAAAATAGAAAACATAGGTGTCACACTAACCATACCAGCAATTCTATACTGATAACTCTTGGAACCTGCTAG
Source organism: Zootoca vivipara (assembly GCF_965207765.1). NCBI lineage: Eukaryota > Metazoa > Chordata > Lepidosauria > Squamata > Lacertidae > Zootoca > Zootoca vivipara. The sequence continues at coordinate 66,583,012 of NC_142586.1, forward strand.
TTAGCAGTTTTCCACACTGACACCTTTGTAAAAGAATCCTCTATGATTTCTCAGCAGTGGTTGAATTTAGTTTTTTGCTGCAGTAATGATTGAACATAATGTAATGGGAGTTTAGTCAGTGCTCTTCATTTCCTTAAACAGAATGAGCAAGCCTCTGGAATATATTCAGATTCCCAATCAACCGTACTGCATAAACGAATCCTAAAAATGTTCATGTGAAAGAGGGCCCTTTAACATTAGTGGACTGGAACTGAAATGGAAGTATGCGTGACTAAGATTGTAGGGCAGTTTAGTTTTCCAGGCATGATGCTCTTAATGCATTTGCCCTTTACTGGATTATGTTGTGTGTCTTCTATAACCTGCCAAAATGTGCAAGCCAGAGCTTGTTCAATACATCAGGGAACAAAACATGCCCAAGGGGAAGATATCTGTAGGTTACAGTCAGCCTTATCTTAGATGATGTACCTTGGCTGTTTGCTAACTGCTATTTTAAACAACACAAAAGCCTTGCCTCCTCCATTCTGTATTTAGGTGGAAACTTTCCTTTATTTGTTGCTGCCAGGCTTGTAACACATTGCTTTTCCACCTGTGTTATAATGCTCTAGTTCCACCTGATTGATTCACATTGTTTTTTTGCCAATTTTGCTCCAGGGACAGGTATCCACATTGGTCTTCGATGGTTGAGTACTCATTGGTCCAGCATCCCATCATGTTTGTAATTTGCAACTATCTGTAAATTGCTTCTGGATGACAGTTAAAATAATTGCAGCAGTGTTGTATCATTTTTGCATCATTTATGCTCCCCAGTATGGGGACATTTTCAAGTTTTAGAAATTTTAAACATATTCCTGCATTGGTTTTATTAGAGGTATAAAGTTGTTGCTATATTCTGTATGAATATTTATCACTCAATACTGAATTTCCTCCTTCTTCCAGTTAATCTTTCCCAACCAACTATTCCCTTTTCTTAAAAAAGAAATGCAGGATTTCAATATTACTGTATACTAAATCTGACAATTTATCCATATTTTTGTATGCTAATAAATTAACAAATGTCATAAAAAGCTGCTATGTTATCTGCAGATAGGCTGGTTTTATGCTCTACATTAACAAATCTTAATACTTTAATTTGTTCATGTTGCCTAATTACATCTGCTAAAATTCAACTGAGATAATGAACAATGATGCCAACAAGAGGCAATAATATCTAAATTCTTTTCAAAGCCAAATCAGTTTAAATATTCTATTAGATAAGCCCACTCTAACATATCATATGCTTTGTCTGCATCAAGGACAATACTGTTGGTGTTCTTTCTTTTTAATCGTTTTGATGATGTCTCATGTTCTTTAAATATTTGATTTCAAGGACCTATTTTCTATAAACCCAGTTGGGTTTATGCTGATATATTTAAGGAAGGTTTTTCTGTAATCTGGAAACCAAAAGTCAATATTTTATAACTAATTTTTCAAGCTAGTATGGGGTGGGGGTGGGGTTAGCTATAGGATGACCACAGGACAGATGGGGATGTGGAATTGGAAAGGAAAAAAGAAGCCAGTTTGTGGAAAAGAGCAGGAGAAATGGCAGGGATGAAGAAGATGAGGGCTTCAGTCATGATGGCATTTGTGGAAGAGTAGTAGATATGACATGGTACCCAGTATTGCCCATAATCCTAACAGAGAATTTAGTGGGGATTCTGCATTTTTGGAATCAGGAACTCCACTTATTCCTGACTGGATAAGGATATATATTTTTAATAGCTGTTTGCTTTGTCTTGTATTCATTGTGGATGTGGGCAGTTTAGCATTTCAGATTACTTGAAATATGATAATAGAGAACTGTCTTCTCCAGCCTGTTTTTATTTTTAATCGCATTTACATTATTGTTAACTATGATACTTTCTTATTTTGCCAGGTCCTCTTTGGCACTGCTGATGGTCAGGTTATTGTCATGGATTGCCATGGCCGAATGCTGGCACATGTTCTCCTTCATGAATCTGATGGCATCCTGAGCATGTCCTGGAATTACCCGAGCTTTTTGGTGGAAGATAGTAGTGAGAGTGACACTGATTCAGATGACTACTCCCCACCTCAAGGTCACTTTGCCTCCATTTTTTTGTTGTTGTTCATTGAATGTCTGTGGCCTACTTTTCACTGAAAAGTTGTGTGACATGCCTGAATGCCCTTCCATAGAAAAAAAAAAATTCGCATTGAAAAACTCCACATCGAAGGGTAGGCTAGAACTCTTGTCCCTGTTGTCTGGTTTTCTATGAAGAGGGATGTATTGTTATTCTGAGCATTTGGTTGTGTAAGCCTGCAGCTGCAGATTGAAATGATGCAGCCAAGGACTATAGTGAGAATGATTCATTCATTCATTTAATTCCATTTGTTAATTGCTTCCTTCAAAATATCTCAGAGCGATCAACAATAATAACATCAATACTGAAAACCTTTAAGTACAATTCCATATATAAAAACAGTGAAAACAATTCCGTATATAAACAAGTAATTAAAACAATTTCATGGAAAACTTCAAATCCAATGAAGATTCAGACTGCATTTGGTAAACCTCACATGTACAGCATGTTTGTATTGACAGTGCTTTTAATGTCATTAGCATCATGCAATTGCTATTAACAAGACATCAAGTTTTGCACAGTACACTAAACAGCCATGATATCCTTTATGGTTTATCTGCAGTTACCAATACTTTGTAGAATACAGTGGTGCCTCCAACTTTCAAATTTAATCGGTTCCGAAGGCACCTTCATAAGTCGAAAAATTTGTAAGTTGAAAAACACCATTGGAAACATGATTTCCCATAGGAATGCATTGGAAACGGAAAAATTCGTAAGTCGAAGCAACCCTATCTAAAAATTCGTAAGTCGAAAAATCCATATCTAAAACCGCCGCGTTTCCCCCCCGGATGTTGAGACATTCGTAAGACATTCGACTTAGCCCCATTCGTAAGTCAAAAAATTTGGTTGTCGAGTCGTTCGTAAGTCGAGGTACCACTGTATAGTAATCCCAAAGAATGTAGCTTCCCCTTGACATCCTTAAATTACTTGTTTTCTTCTTGCTATGTTATATATTTTAAAAAATAAGATGAATGTAAGAAGCCTCCTTTCCTTTATTTCTTAATGCAAGAAAAACAGATATGGTGCAAAAGATGTTCAGATCAAATAGAGATTAAGTTATTGTGCACTTGTATATTACTTAATCAAAAGGAGGATCTAAGAAGACATTTTTCTTCTCCAGTGAATGACCTGCTGCCCCTAGTTAAAAGAATAAACTCCATATTTGATGTGTGACTTTTAATAATGGAGCAAGAAGCAAGATAGAACAGACTACATCTACACTTTCTACATCAGAAAAAAATGCACAACCAAAACAAAATTAGTTTACCCTGTTTCTCCAAAAATAAGACGTAGCCATAAAGTAAGCCATAGCAGGATTTTTAAGTATTCAAGGAATATAAGCCATACCCTGAAAATAAGACATAGTGATAGGCGCAGCAGCAATGCCGGCCACAGCAGGAGGAGGAGGAAAAAACATAAGACATCCCCTGAAAATAAGCCATAGTGTGGTTTTTTGAGGAAAAATAAATATAAGACGGTGTCTTATTTTCGGAGAAACACGGTAAAAGCTTGCATGAAACAAAGTTGACTGTGAATTAGCATCACATTTGCAATTCTGGGTCCACTTCAGGTGCAACTGTAAGAAAGAAACATTTTTGACAACGTTGGTTTCCGTGAGAAAACTTCCTTCATTTTTTTTTAGGAAGGTTAACAACACTGGGGAAAATGTACTGCATGAATGTGACTTTCATGACATACCTTCAAGACCTACTGAGTGTCATCGTTGCAAAGAGAGAAAATGTTGAGGGGAAATATCAGGGTTCCCCAACTGCAAGGAGGGCTCTACTCAACCTTCAAGTGAATACAAGCAAAAGCCTCCTTCAGACCTTTCTTGCTCAACACAGGGTGTATAGGGTGGGGACTGAGTACAAAATGGGTTTCTGAAGAATGATTATTCTGAATTGTGTTGCACCTGAAGTAAGTCTTTCTCCATGCATCTGGAGTTCCTGCCTTTTATTGGTTGGGGCAGCATGCGTCTGGGTGCAAGGGCCAGGGACCCTTCCATTCCTCACTCACTCTTCTAGGACAATAGGAGCAAAAACGCCCTACAATGCGCTCAGTATGGGTGGCGACTGGCTTATTGTTGACCAACCCTTTTGCCTGCTTAGGACACTTCCCTGCAATGGCATACATGCATACATGAGGGTAAATCAAATATGCACAACGTCCTTAGAGGACTGTGCTACAGTTTTCCTTTGTCGGAGTGTGATTAATGAGAGTGTTCATATTAGGTTTGTTATAAGATTGGTTTACTGTTCTAGACAGGAACATTGTAACTTCTGGTGCATCCCTTTAGATGAGTGAAGAAGGCTAGTGTGTAGTTGATGCTGAGTCAATCAGGAGTGGGTGAGCTTGGTAGCTTCTAATAATTATTCCGATATGACGTGTCCTTATGAAGTATCGCTTGTTCTTCATAAACCTTTCAAAGGAGACATGCCTTTGACTCACATACATGGCTAGGAGGGGCTTAATTGGATTTTACTTCTAAAACTACAAGTATACCAATTATATGGTGCTGGCTTTTAACTATACCAATTTTAACTTTTAACTATACCAATATGGTGCTGGCTTTTAAACTCTACCAATTATATGGTGCTGGCTTTTAAGTCGCCGTCCACAGCACAATTTCCTTGTAGTTCAGCTACCTCATTTTAACACATAAGCACATGGATAGCAACATTTGGATCCGTTCACAACTGAATGTAGCCTAATGTATGATTAGTGAGACATAGTCGAAACAAAATAAAAAAATTCCTTCCAGCAGCACCTTAAAGACCAACTAAGTTTTTTATTTTGCATGCACACTTCTTCAGATTATGATTATGATAATTATAATTAGTGAGAATGTGCTTAACTGGTGCCTGGAGAGCGCCTTTCTCTCGGGACAACAGCACCTTCTGTCAAAGCTAGTTACACAAAACAGAGAATGAAATAGTGAATGCTGCAGATGGTGCTGTAGGCAATTTAATATTATATACAAAGGAAGTTAAACACTGAAGGAATGATTTTGTAGAAACCAGACTCTCTTTTGTAATGGCATGGAATAGGGTTTAGCCAACTTGTGCTCTCAGGGCACATAGATAAGCCCATTCTGATGCTCCAGACTCCCATTTTGGGGTCCAGTCCTAATGGAGGGCCAGTTTCTATATTAAAGTCTGTGTCATGTAGCAGTAAGGGCTTAACAGAGCTGAAGTATGCTTGGTCCAGTACCATGAGGTCTTCAATCTGGAGGGCTGAGGAGGTGACGTGTTTCTTGAAAAAAAATCTCGAGTCAGATTGGTATTAGTCCCTTGGCTTTTGAGAATGTGGACAAGACAGCAGAGCAAGAAACTTTTTATGAAATGAACATGGTGAATCATTGCTTATTTTTCTTTCAACAGAAAGCTGTGAACAAATTGCTTTTTTGAATCCCACCTTGACTAGACTTTCATAAGGTGATAGTAGTGCTACTTCAAGGGCCAGGTCTGGGCCACAACTGCCACTTGGCTACCCCTGGCTTAGAGGTTGAACATTGCTAGGTATCACAGAGAGGTGCCAACTGAACAGACTCTTTGTACGAAGGCCCCTCTACCCTTTTATTTCCAAGCATGGTTGGCACTGCCTCTGTGTTTGCGCCCATTATGGGCCAGGATGGTTGCTTCTGACTCCATTCTTTTCCTCATACAGCTCCAGGGACATGTAAATATTCCCACTGTGCAGGATCACTGAGGGCACAATAGAAGAATTGTGTCATTTGCATAACACTGCAGAGACCATGCCCCAGTGCTGTGGCGTGAGGGTGGGGTTTGTTCCTTAACAGTCTTTGACAGGGTAGGAAAGCATCCCCTGAGTGTCACAGCTCTTTGCACAGACAACTGGTGATGAGATGGGAACCTTGGTTCAAACTTCTTCCTAAAAGTTTTTTCCCCCACCCTGCAGATGGTCCAGCTGCATATCCAGTTCTGGTGCAGAACACCAAACCGCTGCTCACTGTCAGCTTCACATCAGGAGACATTAGCTTAATGAACAACTATGACGACTTGTCTCCTACCATCATCCGCTCAGGGTTGAAAGGTACGCAAAGGGAGACTTGTCTTCCTGCCCTGCTCCCACCGCTTCATTTTCTGCTTTAGATCTTGATTGCTTTGACATGAATATTTTAGCATCTGTCTCTTGAAACGCAACATCCATCTGCAGCGATTTCCACTAACAAGAGTGACGCCTGCTGGTGAAAAGAGCACACCTCAACGAGGGGATTCCTTCTGAAATAAACTGGTAGCCTGTCTTACATTCTCTGGCGCTCGACAGCAGCAAATGAGAAGCATGTGCTTTTCAAAATAACCTCCAGCTTTAGGCAACGACCAATTTTGTTTTGCTCCCCTCTGTTCTGTTCCGTCAAGGGTTTTGAGAAACCCTTAGGAAACCAAAGCCGGAAGGCTGGCGGGTTCTGAAGTAATTTTAGTTTGAGGCACTGTTTCAAAAGGCTTAAAAGTGGAACTTCAGGTTTAATTCAGTTGAAGCAGTAGCTTCAGTCGGTAGACTGAATGAAGGCTTGCTCCACCAACCTCAGCCTGCCTTTAGCCAGACCCCACCTGCCTGCCTCCTTGCTTACAACCAGACCAGGAGGTAGCACGGCCTGTCAGCTTCCTCCTCCTCAGTCTCAGGGCTGCCGCTTGTAGAAATTAGCAGGGAAAGGGAGGTGGAGGGATTTACCCCCCCACCCCCCGATTAGTGGCAGTAACCTGTGGTTTTGGTTAGCCAGGGGAGCAGTGGAGGTCCCCGCTGCCTCCACTGGCTGCTCACTGAGCGTGGGTATGTGGGATTGGGCCTATTTGCTAAGCATAGTAAAGTGAACCTCCCCCTCCCCTTTGTGATTTCAGATGTAGTGGCTCAGTGGTGCACCCAGGGAGACTTGCTGGCTGTTGCAGGCATGGAAAAGCTAAGCCAGCTGGCTGAACTCAGCGGTGCTTCCTTTCTGAAAAGTGCACTGGTCAAGTTCTACAATGTTCACGGAGAACATATCTATACCCTGGAGACCCCTGTGCAGGTAAAGATTACTCTGAAGTGAGATATTGAAACAGGAGCGTGGGAGAATACAGCCCACAAAAACAACCGCTAGCGGGGGGATATTATATCAAGGGAGGTTTGCCCAGTGGATGACGGTCACTGTAATTTAGATAATTTTGTATGTAGGTCTCTCCGCACACAACAAATAAGTTTTGATTCCATGCTATTAGTTACAATAATATTCTATGAAGGATGAAAAATAATGGAGAAATCTGTATTTTAAAACAAAATGTCTTCCGGTTACTGTAATAAACTGATACCCTATCCTAGCGGAATTGGAAGTTGTACAGTCCCCAGAGAATTATACCACTTGAACATACAGAAAAGCCCTGAGACATTAGGGTTTTCCAAAATAGAATGGGTCTTAAAATATGCTTCAATGAGAGGGAAACATCTGAAATGTTACTTTTCACGCAGCGCCCCATAATCTCAATCTGCTGGGGTCACAGGGACTCCCGCCTGCTCATGGCTTCTGGTCCTGCCCTCTACGTTGTCCGAGTGGAGCACAGGGTGTCCAGCTTACAGCTCATGTGCCAGCAAACCATCGCTAGCTCCTTGCGGGATGACAAAGATATCAGTAAATTGACTCTGCCTCCCAGGCTCTGCTCATACCTCACCACTGCCTTTACACCAACGATCAAGGTAAACAAACAGCTGGGTGTTAAGTGTGTCAGGGTCAGTGGACAAAGGTAGATTGAGCTAAACAGCTGACAGCAGCTGAGGCATAAAGCACACAAGCAGGAAATGTTTGATTGGTAATAAACATTCAGATTGCACTCTGAAGCTGCCATCTCAAACGCACTTATTTGGGACTCTGTCCCCTTGAACGCCTTGGGACTTCTGAGTAAATACGCCTAGGGTTGCATAACTGTGCAGAGCAGCTTGTAGGGTTTTATCACTGTCATTTTGAGAGGGTTGTGATGGCCGTTTGAACAGCAGCGCAGGGCAACCTGACTAATTTCACAAATGGAGTTTTCTTGTACAGGTTAAGCAGTCCAGACTGCCCTCAGGCATGTTCGTGTACCAAGAGCTTATTAATAAAACCAGTCAATCACAACTGCTGCCAGCCACAGTTTGTGGCTGTAATGACATTTTCCACATCTGCTTCAGTTGTGGCCAAGTGTATCCATGATTAGAAGGTTCACATATTATATTAGCCATGCAAATGTATGGGAGGTGGATGGGACTGCTTTGGGGTAGGTGTAAACTTTGTGCATGAACAGAGCCTGGTGAATGGACCTTTATTTAAAGGTTTCCCAGGACAAGGCCTAAAAGCTACCAGCTAGATTGCAATAACACCTTTTGTCTGGCTCTTATGAGAACTTCTTGAGAAATCTGATCCCAGTCCCTGTGCTGTTGACAATCTTTATACTTCTGTAAAAGAAGCAAGCACATATTACTGAAGTGGATGCTTCTTGGTCTCTCTGCAGTTCTAGTGCATCATTCTAGAAGTGGTCGCTTCTCATTTAAAATGTAGCTAGCTTTTTGTGGTCCTGATTTCTTTTATTGTTTTATTAATTTAAAGGCAGAATTTACCACGGCAGTCATTAAAAATAATAATAATCGGGAGCATGAAAAAGCAACATGAGGGAAAACTCTTTGTATAACTCATAATTTTTCCTCCTATATTTAACTCAGCCTCCTATCCCAGACCCCAACAACATGAGAGATTTTGTTAGCTACCCAACATCTGGCAATGAAAGGCTTCACTGCACAATGAAGCGGACAGAAGATGACCCAGAGGTTGGAGGGCCTTGCTATACACTGTATTTGGAATACTTGGGGGGTCTGGTGCCTATTTTGAAAGGGCGCCGAATTAGCAAACTGCGGCCTGAGTTTGTCATCATGGACCCGAAGACTGATGGAAAAGCAGGTACAAGGCTTTAGGCAACTTATTAGTGCCGATTTCTAGATTCCGGTCCTGTGCAGAGACCCTCAAGTGTTCAAGTTTACTGCATGTGAATTTCTCGTGCAAACCTCGTTGATTTTATTGTATGTAACTGATCTTCACATGGAAAGAAATATGCCCACAGATCTGCCCTTTGTTGAAATGTGTCATTCTTGTCGGTCGAGCGTCATGTGGAGCGTCACTGGAGCTCCCGTTTGTGGAACAAATTAGTGGATTGGGTTGTGGAGCTGTGTATCCTGTTAATGCCCCAAAATTGTGCATCCACACAAGAACCCATGGCAGTACTATTTCCCTGCTCTCATCGGCCATTCCGAAATAGACTTGGTAACAGGCATAGTTCAAGTCATCTTCCAAGTTGCAGTACATTATCATATTCAGTGTCCTGACAGGAGAGGGAAGATTCTCTAATTAGCTGTAGATATTTTTCAGTGTCAGAGAGATGCCTGTCAACTAGCATAATTGAGCACCATCCGCTTGATTTTAGGCTATTGCTGATTCTGCATGAGTTTCAAAGAAAACACTGTGCTCCTTGCTGCAGTTGTAGCTCGGCTATTGCTTGTAGGATATCCTAGAAATGATTGACAGTTGTAATTGGGATTTGGTTTCTGAAACTTTTTTTTTAATGGGGCCTGTGTTGACAGATGAAATCTATGGAAACAGTTTGATTTCCACCGTGATTGATAGCTGCAACTGCTCTGATTCCAGCGATATTGAACTGAGCGATGACTGGGCTGCAAAAAAGTCTCCCAAAATCACTCGAGCTAGCAAATCACCCAAACTTCCCAGGTAATCATTTTGGTATTTTCAAAACTCCACCTTCCTTTTTCTCCTGGGTCTTTGAATTCCTTTTTTATGCTGAGAGGGCTCCCTATACACTTAGAACAAAGGGGAACCTTTTCATACAGGCATCAGAAACGGGCTGCTTCAGAAATGTTAGGGTTCTTTTTGCTGTGAAACATTATTAAGGCCCTTAGAGTTCTCCTCTGTGATTAGCTACAAGCATAATGCAGACATAATCCCCCTATAGTTCTGGTGTCCTGTCCCTGACAGTTTCAAATATTTAACAGCATATAACAGTGCAGGGTACTTGTTAGGTTCTTTGCTTGCTACTAGTGAGTGTTTTAAGCAGAGTTCTATATTGTGTGTGTGTGTGTGCGTGCGTGCGTGCGTGGGCACGTGCGCACACGTGCATGGTGCAAAAAATAATAATCAAATCCTGTGATTAGGATAAGACCACCCACTTGGATTTTAATTTGTTGACTTAGTTTACATACCATGTCCTGCTTCCAAGATTTGCTTTTCAAAAATTTGGAATAATTGGCAAACACTGAGAAAATCATTGTTTCGGGGTAAATTCTAGGTATATAGTGTGGGCAATGACCAGTGAATGATAACAACCCAGGGTGCTGAAGTTCCACCCCCGGACCATTGTATTCTACTATATACCGGTATCCTAGATATATATCAACATAAAAAAATCTACAACAATCTCCCTCCCTCCCTCCCTCCCTCCCTCCCTCCCTCCCTCCCTCCCTCCCTCTCTCTCTCTCCCTCTCTCTCTCTCTCTGCTCAGACTTTTGAGAGCAAGGTTCCAGATTTGCTACTGGTGCTCGGAGAGTTTTGTTTCCCCTTCTGCTTGGCTCCCTTCCCTGAGAAACATGTTCTCTAAGCACTATTCTGCTCTCTGCTTATGGGAAACTGTGGTCTGAGTTGTGTATTTTGATCCATGTGGGGCTGGGCCACATGACCCTTTTTCAATTCCAGCTTATTAATAATAGTAATAGTAATGGTGGTAGTAGTAGTAGTAGTAGTAATTTATTTATACCCCTCCCATCTGGCTGGGTTTCCCCAGCCACTCTGGGCAGCTCCCAACCAAATATTAAAAACACAATACAGCATTAAACATAAAAAACTTCCCTAAACAGGGCTGCCTTTTGATGTTTCTAAAAGGTGAGTGATGCTTCTCCAAAGCTCACAGCACCAGCCATGTGCATTGTGTCGGAGAAATAATGCCCTAGTTCTTTCCAAACAGCTGTTGTCCCTGTGATGCTCTTTAGCAGGGTATTAAGCCCGATGCTCTGGTTTGATGCATAGGCATAAGCCTATTATGATCCTTAGCTCCTGAACCTGGAGACAGGCCAGCAAGGGAGAAAAATGTTTTCCTTACCAATTATTAAAATAGAACCACTTTTCTAGTACAAAAATCCCATGGGACTTCATATGTTATCTTTCTGTTTACCATTTAGCCAGAACTGGAGATGCTGGGCAAAGTGTCCTTGGATTATCTAGTATGTTAGGTTGAAGACAGATATGACATCTTTTATAGGAGTGGGCCAGTCTGAAATGCTCGTTCTGCATTCGGTCCCAATGCCACTCGCCTTTCCAGAGTCATTCTACAAAAGTTTGCAAGTATGAGACAGAAAGCAGTTATGCCAATTGACAGGCACCATGTAACATCACCAAGAAACCTCCCTCCAATCCTCAGGTCCCTTTTGCATTTAAAGTTACCATTTTAATTAATAAGGGACATGAACATCCTTGCAGTTTTTTTCCGGGGGGGGGGCAGGGAGGAAACCTATACAAGTCTGATGGCTGAGCCAGGGTGTGCTGTTCATTGGTGTGGCTGTCTGTCATCCCATTTGCAATGTCAGACTTCATGAAGATTGAAGGATGCCCTGTGAACTCTTTTCATATTAACCATACTTTTGAATCGTAAACCTTGTTAGCATCCCCCTCCCACCTAAATTTGGGTTCCGCATTCTCTTTTTGTACAGAGAGACAGAGAGTACCTATTTGTGCCTGCCTCATTATTGTCATTTTTGTTTTGTATGCAGAATTAATATAGAAGCTCGCAAATCTCCAAAGTTGTCACGAGCTGCTCAGGAGATATCAAGATCTCCCAGGCTACCGATAAGGAAGCCTTCCATAGGTTCACCAAGCCTAACTCGTAGAGAGTTTCCTTTGGATGATATCACTCAGGTACTGCATGGCTATCTCATTATCTACCAAAAACAGAGGCACCATGTCTCTGAATACCGGTTGTTAAGGTACAACAATGGGAGAGCCCTCTTGCCCCCAGGTCCTGTTTGTGGACTTCCCATAGGCATCCGGTTGGCCACTGTGAGAACATGATGCTGGACTAAATGGGCCTCTGGCCTGATCCAGCATGCCCTTCTTACTTACTTCACTCTTTTTCATTGGTAGAATTGCCCTTGTCAATGTGAAGATAGAAATAATCATACCGACTGACCTAACAGGACTATTGTAAGAATAACTAAGTTAATGTATGTGAATACTATATAAATGCTTGTCGTCGTTCTGTCATACCTTTTTATTGCAGCACAACTACCTTGCTCAGGTCACGTCAAATATCTGGGGAACCAAATTCAAAATTGTGGGTTTGGCTGCTTTCCTACCAACCAATCTTGGTGCAGGTAAATTAACTCTTTAAGAACTGTCCTCATTTCACACCCTTCCTGACCAGAAAAAAGTGTGCAAATATTCTTTAACGGTAGTTACAAGTTTTGCATCTAATTTAGTCATGGAGTTGTAAGCCATGAAACAGTTTGGACTGTTTCTGTGGCATCTTCTACTGGGTCAAAACTCCATAGAAGTGGTGCTTAAAAGGATACTGTCCCTAATTGTGGGAGTATACCAGAAAAAACATTCCATGTAGGGAGAAATTCCTTCTGCTCCAGAGCCTATTTCATTGCCATGTTAAGGATAGACTTTATATCTGTTTGTTTGTTTGATAAATAAATCACATCTGTAGCTCTTTTGATTCTCCCCACTTGCTTTTGAAGGAGTGGTCATGTTTGTATTCCTCATCCACATGGTTTCCCAGTAGTCCAGACACTGACCAAGCCTAAACTTGCTTAATTTCAATAATTGAATGAAATGATACTAGACCTTTTGCTTAGAGACTTCTTCAGTTATGAAAAAATACATAAATAGAAAGTCCTTCCGGATACTTGTATATTTTTGTCTTTGTGTGTCATCACTGGGAAACCTTGTTTGCCTGTTATCTTCCCAGTGCATGTACATACAACAAAATGTAGTTGTGTGAGCTTGTCACATGCAGTCATCCAAATATTGCATCCTCTTTCTTAAATAGACATGATTTCCATGTAGGAGTTTTGTCATGGTTGAAGTCCCTCTAACTGGCTGATTCCTTTGGTAATGCTGGACCCTCCCTTTGTATTTTCTGCACCACAGATATTTTCTTTCTTCCCTTTCCTTGCATCCTTTTTGTAGTTATCTATAAAACCAGCTTGCTGCATCTCCAGCCCAGGCAAATGACGATATACCTTCCAGAAGTGCGGAAGATTTCCATGGACTATATAAACCTGCCTGTCTTCAACCCCAATGTTTTTAGCGAAGATGAAGATGATTTGCCAGGTGAGATTGAGCTGATTGTCTGAAATTTTATGAAACTCTGTAAGAAGATTGACCCTCCTTGGAATTAAAAGCCCAAGGCACATGAGTCCATTCCGTGTTTTGCAAGATATCCTTGTTGTGGTGGAGAGGCCAAATTGGAGCTTGATCTTTGACTTCCATTTTGTAGTCTGTGGTGAGGCTGGGAACTCCAAAATAGGACTTGAAAGACCTGTGTACTTCTGGTGTTGTCATTGGGAGCCTGGTAGAGCCTAGAGGGCTCCCTGTGCCCTTCGCAACCTATGTGGGGCGTTCCCTACCATCCTGCCCCTGCTCTGTGTTGTGAACAGTGCATTCAAGATCAGGGGAGCTGGAAGGCCTCAGGCACTGGTGTACATACATGGTGCCTTCTTCTCTGACTTCTGAAAGGAATGTGAAGTTGAAAAGGGTGGTGAGGGACAGTGCAGGCTGCTGGGGTGGAGGGGTGTTTCTTGGCTCCGACAAGTTTCTGATGACATAGCTGAGAGCTCAAAAGGGCCTATTGACAATTCATACTTAATCTGTAAGCCGCAGCAGCAGCAACCACCACCATTAGTTTAGATGTCCAGTGGATATTCTTTTTAATTAATCCATTTTAAATGGGTCAGTTATGAATTTGATCCCTAGAGAGTCCATTAATCCCCTGAGAAGAGGCATTTGTTAAATTGGGAATTAAATTATGAGGCTTCAGTATTAACCGCATTATAGAAATCTGCAAGCGGATTGACACAAGCAAACAATCAAAAGACCTGGAGTGATGTAGAGGCACTCATAATTGAAAAGGTTCAATCCCCAATGGTGGCTTAATTGCACAACCTTAGAGTGGCAGGAATCCATCATGGTGCCTGGGAATTGAGGCTGCAGTGGTAGCCAGAAGCATTCACAAATGTCAACAGGTGAACAGGTTGTATTCTCTCCTCGGAGTCACATTGGGTTACTGTCATTCATGCCTTCATAACTGCTTGCTTTTCCACCCACTTGCATCAAAGAGTCTGGTTTAACAGAATGGCAGAACACTAGATTGTTCTTGTTTCTTCTGAGATAAAGGTCTGATACAGATACAGTGTTGACTTCCTGCTAACTGTGGTCAACAAATTGGAAGCCAAACCCTCCTCTTTCTGGGGCAAATTCCCTCTCCTTTGTTATGACGAAGCAATTTGTTGGCTCCAATGCTTACCACTATTAAGTCTAGCCAGGATTTCCCTTAAACCAGGTTCTTGAACTGAGGACCATGGAGAAAGAGAGACTTACCCCAAGGAGGTAAGGCTTTGTGGAGGGACTGCATGTTCTCAGATCTGTCTCTTAATACCCTTACTGTAGTGAGGTGGGAGATAATATTACTGACCTATTGTGACAGCACAAGTACAAAAGTTAAATAATCAGTATTTAACAAATGATTCCAATACCTTTAAAATGGAAAGTAATGCTATAGATGGCAGAATTAATTTAGTACTGTATATCTCTTTTGGATGAAGGCTGCGATGCTGTATTCTAATACTCATGTCTTTTTGTCTCAGTGACTGGAACATCTGGAGTTCCCGAGAACAACCCACCTTGCACCGTAAACATCCCGATTGCTCCTATTCACAGCTCAGCACAAGCAATGTCACCAACACAGAGCATTGGGCTGGTTCAGTCTTTGCTGGCCAATCAGAATGTACAGCTGGACGTCCTCGCCAATCAGACAACCGCTGTGGCAGCGGCGGACCACGTGACTGACAACGCAGTCCACTACCCAATCCCAAGCAGGTATTCCAACCCAGGCCAAGTGATCTTTGGAGGAGTTGAAATGGGGCGCATCATCCAGGCACCCCCTCAGCTCCCCCTGCCGCCCCAGGGCGCAATCCAGATGGCAATTGTGGACCACAGAGATGGGGACAGAGACCACGAACACCTCCAGAAGGCTAAGATGTTGCGCCCAGTGCCACAGGCGGCTGAAGGAGAAGCATCCGTCTTCAGCACTGCCCAGGAAATTCAGATGAACAAAATGAATCCTCCCCCTCCGTACCCTGGGACCATACCAGCAGCTCCCACCACAGCCCCTCCTCCTCCTCCGGTACCTCCCCAACCTCCCATAGATCTCTGCTTGAAAAAGGGAGATTTCCCCCTTTATTCCACAGGGCATTATCAAACCCCTCTGGGCTATGAAAGAATCACCACCTTTGACAGCAGCGGGAATGTGGAGGAAGTTTGCCGGCCTCGTACGCGGATGCTGTGCGCCCAGAACACTTATACTCTGCCAGGGCCTGGCAGCTCCGCCACTTTAAGGATCACTTCCTCGGAGAAGAAGATTCAGCAGCCTTGTACCAGCGCCACCCTGAACAGGCTCACGGTGCCGCGCTACTCCATTCCAACCGGGGATCCGCCACCTTACCCGGAGATCGCGGCCCAGCTGTCTCAAGGTCGCGGTATGGCCCAGAGATTGGACAACAGCATAATCCATGCCACTCTGCGGCGGAACAGCAGAGAGGCAGCACTGAAAATGGCCCAGCTGGTCGACAGCCAGAGAGCCACTCTGCAGCTCCCCCCAAAACTGAAGAGCAACATTGTGGCAGCCCAGTACCAGCAGAGGGTGCCGACGGCACTCTACACCTGCAGCCAGTGCAGCAGTGGCAATGGCAACAACGGTGGCGGCGGTGGCGGCAGTGGCAACCCTAATAGTGGAAGTGGGAATATGAGTGGCATCAACGGTAACAGCAGCACGTCCAGCATGAACAGCATGAGACCAGACATGACAACCGGGAGCAGCTCTCAGCACAGCTCGGTCATCGCACACTCCGTCAGTACTTCGCCCCTGGCCTCCCAGTCCTCTTACAATTTGCTGAGCCCGCTGGACAACTCTCGTGAACGGACAGATTATGTGAACTCTGCCTTCATGGAGGATGAAGCTCTTTCTCAGCACTGCCCTGTGGAGAAACCGGTGCGCCACATGCCTGTGGCCATGGCTGAGCCAGGCATTGGTGTCAAAAGACCACCCCCCTATCAGTGGGAACCAATGGTGGGTGAGGAGATATGGGTCCCTCAAGAAAGGACAGCTCCGAGTACTTTGCCTCACCCTGCCAAACCTTCCCCCCTAGTCATTGGCCAAACTCAGCACCTGGAAATATCCCGAGCACCGTTTGTTTCCCCCAGATCTCCAACCAGTCCTACTGCCACTTTCCAGATGAGCTACGGGGTTGGAGCCCCATACTTGGGGAACTACGGTGTTCCTCCCCCTCCTCTTCTTCAGGGAATACAGGTCCCCTGTTCTCCCAAAGAAGCTTTGGCCCCACCCCAGATTGCACAACAGGAGCCAACGGTTGTGCTTCAGCCAGGTTACCCCTCCAACCTCGCTTACTGCCCTTTACCCCCCCTGTACCCTGGAAATAGCACTTGCTCGAGTTTACAGCTGCCACCAATGGCCTTGCACCCGTGGAATTCCTACAGCACATGCCCACCTGCAGCGCAGAGCACCCAAGGCACTCTGCCCCCCAAGGCGTTGCTGGTAGTGGAGAAGCCTGTCATGTCTCCACCACCGCCGCCGCCAGTGGAACCTCAAGGCCACGCGGGCACAGATGCGATGGCGGAGACAGCAGACAACTTCCAAGAAGTCCTGTCCTTGACTGAGAGCCCCGTGCCTCAGCGGACAGACAAGTTTGGGAAGAAGAATCGGAAGCGCCTGGATAGCCGAGCGGATGAAGGGAATATGCAGGCTATTACGGAGGGAAAGGTCAAGAAGGAAGCAAGGACGACTCTAACCGACTTCAACTCGCTGATATCCAGCCCTAGGCTGGGCAGGGAGAAGAAGAAGGTCAAAAGTCAAAAGGACCAGTTGAAGTCCAAAAAACTGAACAAGATGAACGAATTTCAGGACAGCTCAGAAAGTGAGCCTGAACTGTTTATTAGTGGGGATGAGCTAATGAACCAGAGCCAGGGCAGTAAAAAGGGGTGGAAAACGAAAAGGAACTTGAGAACAGCCAGTGAACTGGATGAGTTTAAGTGCCGGAAAGCCAACGAAAAGGAGGACGGGCGGCTGGGAAGCCAGGGCTTTGTGTACGTGATGGCTAACAAGCAGCCCTTGTGGAATGAGGCAACCCAAGTCTATCAGCTGGACTTTGGAGGGAGAGTGACCCAAGAATCTGCAAAAAACTTCCAGATTGAGCTGGAAGGGAGACAGGTAGGATTACAAGTCGGAAATTCCAGGCTGCTTCTTGTGATAGGCCTTGACATGTGTGCCAGAGGAACAGGGCTGGCCCAAGACTTTGTGCCTCTGGTGCGAGTGCTGCCACTGCCAACTCCTCTTCCCCCCCCCCTCCCCAGCTTTGTAAGTTTTGCTGCTGCTAACATGGTGGCAGAACTAGCCATCTCCCCCCACCCCTATTTTCTGCCTTGCTCTGGGGAAAGGGGTCCTTCTGTTAGGCATTCTGGGCGAGGTGGCCTTGGAAAGTGCCTGCACCACTACCACTTTGTCTCAGTGGCCAGTTAAAGGTTTCAAATCACTAGTAAATTAACTATTTTTTAAAGTCCAGCTGTTGTGGCAAAGCAGTGTTAGGGCAGGCACTCTTCCCGTTCACCTCACTCAGAATACTTTGCTCTAAGGAAGGACCCCCCTTCAATGTGAGGCATGAGGATGAGGCAAGCGCTCTGGAAAGCTCAAAGCAACTGGGTGGTTGGGTAGTGGTGACAGCTGGGTGGATGGACTGGTGAAACAAGTGAGTGAGAACCTGGGGACAGTAATTTGCCACCCCCTACTGCCACCACCAGAAACAGTTGCCCCAGTTTGCTTTCTTCAGGAATGCTGGCCCTGCAAATGCAGTATGATGCGACTTCTTTCAAATAGACACACCTTCTTGCAGATTAATTTGCAGAAAATAGTGGCATGTGAAAGGCCTGGTGCAAACAGGATCCTGATCCCTTATCCTTTGGGTGGCCAATATCTGCCCAAGGCGTTGGACATACGTTTGTGTAACATCTGTAGAGCATTTGTCTCTGTCACAATGTCAGAGGTGCCCAAATACTGAATACGATCCATACAGAGGTTGCCTTTGAGATACATGCAACTTCTCTGCAGCATAAAAATCTTGACTGTATAAACCCAAAGCTATTCTATTCCACCAAGAAGAGGTTTGACAGTAGCTGCTTATAATTGTGGCTTCTGTGCCTCAGAACACCTATAACAGATTATGGGATATTTTAAATGTCACTAGAAACATATGAACCCAATGAACATAGAAATATGATGTTATCTTCAGCTGATGTCATACCACAGATGCGCATTTCACATGAAAATAATACAATGTGAGAACAGCCTTTTGGTCCTGAGACTGCACTCTATCATGATCACAAGAGTAATACAACAACCAACCAACCCACCAACTAACCAACCCACCCAGTGTCAAAGGTCATGAGAGTCTGAAAAACAAGCAACAGTAATGTATGTGTAAGGCGAAAGTGATGGGGGGATATATGAACTTTAAACCCTGGCCATTATTTTCAGTCTCTTAGAGCGGGTATAGCGAATTTGTGGCCTTCCAAATGTTGTTGGACTACTACTCCCATTGTCCCTGACCATTCACAATGCTGACTGGGGCTCATGGGAGTTGGAGTCCAAGAGCATCTCAAGAGTCATCAGTTCCCCAGTCCTGCTGCTGCTGCAGTGTAGAAAAACGGGTGCATTCTATAGCAAAGATGTATGAAAGGAGGTGCAAAACATTGTACAAACCTTAGACAGCTTTTATTTTCTGGGATCCAGGATTGGAATGGCACTTTTGCTAGCTCTGCTTCGTTGTGTAATTTTGCAGTCTCCCTGATCCACCAGGAGGCTGAGCAGACAAGTCACTGTAGATTCGATTGTGATATCTATAGGTTATTTTGGGATTGTAGTCATGTTGCATTGGCGTTGTCCAAGAACAACCAAGATCCACCAGAACATAACGGCTCCAGTCTGCTGAAAATCATGGAAAATTCCTGTTGTGCTGATAGGATCTCCTCAGAATATTCAACCTCATTAATCATTGTGGGCTCTGAACTTTCCCTATGAAAATAGGCGAAGCCAGTGCTATTTTTCTAGAAAAAGAGGCGCCAGAACTCACCCTGAACACCTCCCTCATTCTCTTAGATGGAGCCCACCAGAGAGGTGCCAGAACTGAGTTCCTCTGGGCAGAGCCACTTTCCAAGTGAAATGCAGCTCCCATATGAGGCAAGAAGTTGTGAAATCACCCCCTCCTTGCTTTAATGGGCCAATTTTCATATTTAACTGCTGCTTGATTTCTTGTTTAACTTTACCAACTTTTCCTCTTCTTTATTCCCCCCCCCCCAACAACTTTCTCCTCCAGGTCATGCAGTTTGGGAGGATCGATGGCAATGCTTACATTTTGGACTTTCAATATCCATTTTCAGCGGTGCAGGCCTTTGCAGTGGCTCTGGCTAATGTGACTCAGCGCCTCAAATGAAAAAGAGAAAAAGACCAGAGAGGGGGAGGGAGAGAAACCCTGATAAATCTTTCTCATAAGGGCCAACCCACGAAGGCCTGGTAGAGACGTGCAAAGGATTCTGCAAGTAAAGAAGAAAGTGCAACTGGAAGAAAAGAGCCTCCGAGTGCCCAAAGGAGGGCATCAACTTTAAACATTATCGGGGATGGGGTGGGGATTCTGTGGTTTGGGATTTCTTTTATTTGAATCAACATATGTGCTGGTTTCTTCAGGGCAAGCCAAGGAGGAGAGCTATTCAGTGTTATGTTGGGAAATGTGGCTTTTGGCTTGTTGTGGCGGTTCTTCTGTGTTTGCTGCAAAAAAGAAAAAGAAAAAAAAAGCTGATGTAAGCTGATAGAAGGATTTTAAAAGACTGCCCTTCGTTTTCTTTCATTCTTTTATAGACTGCCTTATACCATGCTGTTCTTTTTAAAGCAGGGAATGCAACTTTCTTTTCCCCTGGACCACTTTGTACTATTTTCATCAATAGTAACAGCAAAAAAGAAAAAAAAAGAACAACAAAAATGCTATAATATACTTGAAGACACATGTTTCTTCTCTGATAACTGAGCACTGTGGGCACCATGGAGGTTTTTCAGAACCCATACCTAGTTTCCAAAATGTTATTCAAAAGAAAAACAGAGCTGTTACCTTTTGGATGGCTTGCAAAAGACGGCCTGATCAGCACGTAATGCTAAGACAGATGGTGACATAGCTTGAATGAGCAAGTGTGCAGCTACAGAGAGCAAAAGTTGTGGCCACTTCACTCCTCCCCTGCTGCTCCTGTGATACCCAGAGCAAAGCCATGGTTTGGCTTAATGTTGCATGTGAACCTGGGCTCTTGGTTTGTCCTACCTCCAAATAAACCATGAGCTGTAAGCAAGGTTTTTTTCTTGGTAAATCATTAGTTTGGATTGATACCAATGCTATCACTCAGCAAGGCCTGAAATGGGAATCATTATGACAAATCCCCTAGGTTCACGAAGAACGAAAGAAAGAGGAAGGAAGGAAGATGAAAAAGTGACAAACCCCAATACGGTCCCACAATATATGAGGAATCTTTAATAAAAGTGTCAGTTGTCTGATGCATTTCAGTAGAAACGTTCCTTGGGGTCACGAGAATATTATTTTGTTGGAATAACGTAGCAGGAAGACGTGTTTCCCTGGTGGAGAATTTTAACAAAATGAGATTCTGTGTGTCAGGGACTCTGTGTCCCAGAGGTAGCTTTCTACATAAATGCATTGGGCAAGTGACATGTTTATGTCAGTTTCCTCATCTATCTTGGCACCTTTAATCTTTTTGCTGCACTTCTTGACCATGACACCTTCCCCATGGAAACTAGCAGCCTAAGACATTCAGCGTTGGAATTTTTGATTGCAACCTTAGAAAAATATTCACCCTTCCTTTGCTCACAGGCTTATTTGACTTTAATTCTCCACACACACAATGATACAGAGCGTGGTTTCTCAAAGGTGGCCACCAAGATCTTTTGTGTGCATTTGCTTGATTGATTCCATTGATTCTTCTATATGAAACAGGCTGCAATCAAGAAAAAACTGAGACGATAATGTGCATACACACACGATTGGTGGAGTGCATTCTCTCATTTCACTTGCACGGGATAACATGAGAAGTAATAAAACACTTGGATGGAATCGGCAACCCCTTCTGGCACAGAGCCTGTAGACAACTGAATGGCCAAGTGTCCCCTCCATTGCTTCCTAATCAATAGCATGCAGTACAGTACAGTAGGTTAACCCTTAATGCAGCGTTCCCAGAATGTTGACATTTTCTTTGGCTACACTTTCCATCCAGTAGCGGTTGTTGGGGTTGGACAGAGCTGTGGAGTTGCCCTCCTGTTGCTGACATTGCTGCAGCTTACCTGGCCTGCGGGCTAAGGGCTGTGTGGATGTACCTGTGAGAATGTCCATTTGGCTCTACAGGTTTGTCTACAAGGCCCTAACCTCACTGCTGGCTGCCTCCAGACACATCCAGGTAAGTTGCAGTGACGCCAGTGTTCAGAGGGCAGCTCCACTACACTACACCAGCCGCTACTACTGCAGTCAGAGCTAAAGACTAGCTTGAGAGTCACCAGGATAGTGGAAAGGCTAATTAGGAATATGTAACTCTCCAGAGAATTCTGGTCCGGATTATTCCATAAGTGTGAGAAATGTCTCTTGATTTAGAATGTGAAATGGAGCTTTTAAGTTCAGGTCTATATATAAAAGTTATATGGCATTTAGGAGAACAGCATTTAGCAGCGCTACATATCCTAGAAACACACTTAGAACATTTCATCTAAAACATTTCAAAATAAAACCAGGGGAGAAAAATCAACATGTTCGCAGCTGGCATCAGCATCTGACATCTTTACGCAGCTGCCATGGCACACTGATGATGCTTGCTCTGGGCTTTTCTTTAAAAGAAATTCTGGTCTGATTCTCTGAGCACTGCCAGGCACCTGGATTTAGCCACCCTTCTCATTTCCCACAATGCCCCCCAACTTAATTGTTCTTGAGCATTGTGGGAAATTAAAAGGTAGCTAGATCTAAGTGACTAGCACTGCTACCACTGTCAGGCAAGTCCACTAGGACCTACTGACAGCAGACTGGTGCCACTAGAAGACGCTGCCCAGTGCCTTTTCAAATTTGGAGTTGGCCCTGAACATGTTAATCTGGAACCCTATAGAGAAAATAAAGCAAATATAAAGAGAAATAAATATAGAAGCATAGTATCCTTGCAAAGTGGAGTACAAACAAAGATAATTAAGAATAGATGCCAGCTGTGTAAAATCAATCTGAATCAGTAGGAAGGTTTACACAGGTCACTGTGTGGTGAAAATGTCTCCAGACTGTTACTAGAATGAAACAAGCTCTGTGATCCTCTCCTGGCTGTAATTGATGCTTATAATACATGTCTGTGAGAATTTCCCCAATATATTGTCTTAAAAGACATTATCTTTTATGGGTTTTTTTTGGTCTTCTTAAACTTGAATTATATTATTTATAAGGAAACCTTGGGAATACAGAACCCAGGCCTAACTAACATTTCATTTGAAGGGAAGTCTTGGAAGATGTATAGAAAAATTAAAATATTGGTGCTGTGGCTTGTTTTTGTTGTGTTCGTGAAATGAAAGGCAAGACCAACTAACCTAGTAAGAAGACAAAATGATGGAATCAAAAGGGCCATATTTGCTTTTTGTGTTAAACTCTGCAGCCTTAGCCTCCAGCTCATGTGAGCAAGGTTGATTCCCTTACATCTCTGCAAAATTGAATTGGATCCAGTGGTCTACCAAAACAGAACCCAGTGCCTTTTGGAGACTGATTATTAGGCCATGCTGGTGCTGCAGCAGAATCTCAGCTGATTGAATAGTAGAACTGGCTTTTGAGACTCAAGGTGTACATTTAAAGTCACATGATGCAGCAACTTGGTTGAAGCTAAGGTTTGATCAGTGCTTGCATGGGGAACCCTATATATACTGTCTTGAATGTACATGGAAGAAAGGTGGAGTGTAAAGAGTGGGATATAAATTAAATATATAAATCCTGGTTTCCTGCAGCGAACAGTATAGCATCTTGTGCAGGGAAAATATTTTTAAGGCCCATGTCCCTCATACTTTCCCCTTCTAGTATCTTTTAAGAGCTTTGAATAGAAGTGGTTTGTGTGTGTTTGCCTGAAGACCAGATGGAGTCTTTGTGATGGCAATATAATCTGACATAGAGTTCGTGTACCAGCTTTGAAGAGCTTTGCATTTGACACTGCAACGTTTTGCATCTTTGGCCATTTACTCCCCTGCTTTCTCAAGGGCATTTCATACACTGTATAAAATCCAACCTAAGTCTGCCCGACAAAGGTATATTTGGGAGGGAGTCATAACTCCCTGTCAAGTGGGCCTGTATAATACCTGTGTTTTCCATTTGCAGGTTACATTTTTGGATGTGCACCAAAATGAAATGTGAGAAGTGGCTCTCACAAGCAACTGAAAAGATAAGAGTAGGAGAAAGTTATGTTAGAGCTGGTCCTTATATTGAACAGACTGATC
Organism: Zootoca vivipara; assembly: GCF_965207765.1. Classification (NCBI taxonomy): domain Eukaryota; kingdom Metazoa; phylum Chordata; class Lepidosauria; order Squamata; family Lacertidae; genus Zootoca; species Zootoca vivipara. Next base: position 66,607,007 of record NC_142586.1, read on the forward strand.
ACATGTGGCAGTGGCTTATAGAGTTGAGTGTGCTGGAATATATCCTTTTCCAGTCCTTCCAGCACTTTTGGGTACAACTGGAATTTTCTTCCCTGCCTTGTCATGTAACTTCTATCAGGGCAAGACAGCCATAGCAGTCAGCAGCTGGCCAAATCCTCTTGTCCATTGTCCCTTCCTCTCTACAAGAGTGATGGGACATGCTAAATATGTCATTTGGAATGTTAATAGTTTATGAGGAACTTATAAAAAGTAATACTTTCCAGAATATTATTGGAAGAATTGGCTAAAATGGATACATTTTAAGATTGCATTCCATGTTATGCAGCAATTGTTGTTTCACACCAAAAATTATTGGGATGGAGGGAGAGAGAAATCTGATGCAAACCTTTTAATAAATTTGATTTCTGTTTAAACCAATGCATACAACCCAAAAGATTGTAATCTGATCGAGGTGTTCTGGAGAGTTAGGAAGGTCTTCACTTGTTGAATGTTTGTCTTTATAAATGGCTAACTGAAAGAGGCATTGAAATAGCGTGTTAAGATGAAATGGATAAAAATATTAGAAGATGCTTGTATTTCCAGTGTTTTGTTAAAATAGTGCTCAATGAGCTCATGTCATAATCACCATTGTTCTTGTCATTTCAGGTCCGTTTCTCTTTTCTTTTGTTTTCATTTGGTCTTCCGTTCTAATTTTCCCTACTCCCCTCTCAGTCTGTGTTTTTATCCTCTCCTGTTATTTAGCAGGGGAGGGTTTTAAGCTCTTGCTATTTGTTGTAGATACAATTTTTTGTATTATTGTGGAATTGCATGGGGATACATAGGGTTGAAAAGGCACTGTAATCTTTACTGGAAAAGGGTGATATTTTTAATTTTGCATTTGTTTATAAATGCATTATTTGGGTACTGTAACTTTGGTAATTGTTTCTGAATTTATTACTTGCCTTTAAAAATGTTATTTGAGGATTGCTTTTGTTTTATTTTTATTTTCTTCCAAGTTTTAATAAAAATATATAGTCAGGTGCATGGATTTCCTAACCATGCAAAACCTGCATGATGATCTCAGTTCTGCAGAGAAAATGGTACACTTATCTGACCACCTGCAGTATTTTAATGGCCTTTGTTTTGTTTTTCTTTTCTAAATATGCCATTCAGACCTGGGTTTCCATTGTAATTCTGAACCTTGCCCTGACTTGCCTCTCCTGTTATGTGCCCTGTGTAATAGATTGTGAAGAAGGTACCTAGAAAGCATTAAATGGTTTCCCTTCAAAAATGTGGTTTGTCCAAATTTTTGACTGTCTACATGATTGAGATGGGGTCAGTTGCCCTATTTTCCTTGATGGTTTGGAATTGTAAGAGTTGTCCAGGTGTTGCTTATTAAAGTTTTGGCAAACTAGAGAAACTGAGAGTTGATTTTGGTGTTTTGTCTTGCACTGAGAATATTGAATGTTTGTGTGTTTTAGTATGCAATGTATAGCCTCAATATTATTAACAGATAGTTTTGTTCTTATTAGCGTATCTGGATGCCTCTTATTTTTTCTGATGCACACTTGCTGTCATTCCTACAGCATGATGCTGGACCAGAAACCTTGTAACAATGTTCTGCTAGAACCAAATTTTGGGTAATAGTCAGTTTCCTCTGGATAGTTGATGAGGATATCCCAATGGGATTTGTGTTTCTTTTCATACTTAAAAGTAGATAAACAAGAAACAGCAGTGTTCCCTCAAAGAATACCTTCATATTTTCCTTTTGTGTAAATAAATAAAGTGCTGGGGTGCAAGATTGTTACCCTCTTTTAGTGGGCAACCTTTCTGGATGCAGATGCAACACATATTTCTCAAGTGGAACCAGGTACAGTCCATATGCTCTTGCCTCTGAATCACCGTAGTGAAGCCCTACTTTGGATGCCGTGGCCCATTGGAAAGGAGCCCTTTTAGAACTCTCTCTCACACATACACACACACACACTCCAGAAACATGACTATAAGGCTGATGCCTTAGAGTTTATAAAAATCCCAGAAGATTGGATCAAAGTGCCAGCAACAGCAAGGTCTCAGTTCTCCAGACTCTGTCAAACAGCAAGACTGACACAGCATTTGGTATTGCAGGGCTTCAAACAAGGGTGGAATTCCCAACCCCAATGGGGAACAGGTTTATTGGCTGCACTGCTAAGGGTTTGGAATTCAATTTATAGAATTCTATGCTTTCAATTGTGGGCGCATAAGCAGCGACTCAAGTGATAGGCCACAGGTTCTGATTTTGCTCTCAATGCAAGCCAACTATTTGGAGTGGTAGGATTCTGCCACTTGGGTTAGACTTGAAATGTAGGCGGAGCCAGAATTTTATAGTTTGATAGGACAAATTCCTGGAGGATGAGGCTTTATTCTAATTCCACTGTTGGAGGAAATATGCCTCTGAACCAGTAGATGGGAACCACTCAGGCCCTGCTTTTGGGCTTCTAGTGGGCACCTGGTTGACCATTTTGAAAACAAAATACTGCCTTTGGTCTGATTCAGTGGGTCTCTTATGTTCTCCCCACCCCCACCCCCCAGTTTCAAGAACTGCCCATTTCTCACTTGCTTGGTCTTTGCTTGGAAACTGATGCTTTAAAATTGACAGGCAGCTGTAGGTATTGTTTCTATGCTGCCCTAATGTGTTCCTCAAAGCAGAGCCAAGCCTCATGTTTTGAACTGCCTGCAGTCTGAAGGCTGTTGAAAGGTGATATTCCAGTAGCACGGCATAGCTGCCAAGTTATCCCTTTTTTAAAGGGATTTTCCCTTATGCTGAATAGGCTTCCTCGCGAGAAAAGGGAAAACTTGGCAGCTATGTAGCACACCAAACATGTATCAGGCAAAATACCAGCTGATCAAGGGCGTACCCACCATGCGGCAAGTTAGGGCAGCTGCCCTACTCTAGAAGCAGGGCTGGTGGGCAGAGGCGGAGCACAGCCCGGCGGAGCGCGAGTTCGCCATTCCCGCCGCACCGCGCCGCACCCTCCCTCCAGCTCCCCGGCGCGCCCTCAGGCAAGGCCAAGCGCGGCGGGGAACCAGGGAGCGCGGCGCGGTGGGCGGGAACGCCGAACTCGCGCTCCGCTGGGCTGGGCTCCGCCTCCGCCACCAGCCCTGCTGCTAGGGAGGGGCACAGCCCGGCGGAGCGCGAGTTCGCCGTTCCCGCCCGCCGCGCTGCGCCCTCCCTCCAGCTCCCCGTCGCGCCCTCTGGCAAGGCCAAGCACGGCGGGGAACCAGAGAGCGCGGCGCGGCGGGCGGGAACGCTGAACTCGCGCTCCGCTGGGCTGGGCTCCGCCTCCGCCTACCAGCCCTGCTGCTAGGGAGGGGCACAGCCCGGCGGAGCGCGAGTTCGCCGTTCCCGCCCGCCGCGCTGCGCCCTCCCTCCAGCTCCCCGTCGCGCCCTCTGGCAAGGCCAAGCGCGGCGGGGAACCAGAGAGCGCGGCGCGGCGGGCGGGAACGCTGAACTCGCGCTCCGCTGGGCTGGGCTCCGCCTCCGCCTACCAGCCCTGCTGCTAGGGAGGGGCACAGCCCGGCGGAGCGCGAGTTCGCCGTTCCCGCCCACTTTGTGGCCCCTCCCCTTCCGTGCCTTGGCCCCTCCCCTTGCCCCCCCCTAGTTTTGATCCTGGGTACGCCCATGCAGCTGATGGAGAAACCTCTCTGCTTGCGGGGAATAAGGAGTTGCCATATGAGGTCCTCTACCCCACCTCAAACCATGCCATGTGCAAACGTGCCTGAAAAACATCACGGGACCAGTTTCCCAGGGGCCATTTTGCCACCAGTCCCCAGTGGCGCTGTCCACGGTGCTGATTCTTTTCCAACTCCACCTGGTCCATGGACCAGGGGATTTTATCTCGTTAAAAACAACCACCACCACCATCATATACAGTATTAGCGGTCAGCCTCGCCTCGCTTGCTCTTTGCGCGCAAAAGCCCTCCGCGTACCCTTAGAAAATGTATGGGGCTTCAGCAGCCAAAGCAGATCTGGAGCCGCCGCCGCCCACAAAACTCCCTTCGGCGCCCAGTGGCGGCGCTCTGTCGAGAAAGGAAGAGAGGAAAGCGGAGGGTCGCTTCAAGCGGCGGCCTCTCGGCCATTGCAGCTCTCTCTCCCCCTCGGCAGCCCGGCTCAGCCCCAAGGAGCTCCAGACCGAGGCCCAGGCGCCAGCGGGGTCTCCATGGCCGAGCGCAGGAGGCGGCGGCGGGCTTAGAGCGGGGCCCCCGGGGGTTGTTGCTGTCTCCGCGGCCGCTGGCTGGGTGAGGAGGGGCTGGCGCGATGTCCGGGTGCGGGATGGAGGCAGATTACCCCGCCTTTGAGAACCCGCTCTGCGGCGAGCTCAAGCACATTTGCAAAAGGATCCGAGAGACCTACAAGGAGATCAAAGAGGACCTGACCCCTTACAAGGATGATCGCTACTACAGGTAAGAGCAGGGGGGTGAAGGGAGCAGCGCGCGGAGGGATGGAGAGGGAAAGAGGGGCCTCTTTATTTTCTAGGGAAATAGCTGTTTGCATCAGTGGTCTGGCCAACCCCTGTTAAAAATGCTTCTTTAAATAAAGCACGTAGGATTCAGAAGCAGCTATTCATTTATGAGCAATCCCAAGGGGAATCCTTATTTGCACGCACTTTGGGGGACGTGATTTGCAAAGTGAAGCCTTCCCACCCACCCCTCCTCCTCCTCCTGCTCCTCGCCGCCTGCGACAGTCTTTTCCCTCTCGCGCCGCCGCTTTCTCAGTACCAAGGATGGAGATGGTGTCTTTCGAGGTCCAGCGTTTCAATATGGCTGCTGGGAAAGGAGAGTTACCTTCTTCCAGCGGAGCTACCCTTTTTGGTTCTTTTGCGATGAGGTTTTGATGAGTGAAAAGGAAAGAGTTGCTTGAGTAAGGAAAAGGGTGAAAGGGAAAGAGTTGCTTGAGTAACCTTCCTGATGGCATTTTCTAAATGTGGAATCTGGGTCTGGGTTCTTCTCGACTCTGATCTTATTCCACCACCACCCTGCCCGGAAAGTCTGAGAGGAATTTCCCCCATCCCACCACCGCCGAAAGAGCCTATGATCCTCTTGTAGTTACATGGGGTTGTAATGTAAATAATCAGGGCTCCACCTTCTCTCCCGTGAGTCCTCAGGATCGACAAAATCACAGGAGCAAGGTGTCCCCCTGAGCCACAAGTCAGGGAATATCCTCTGTGTGGAATTCCATGAAATAGTTGGTTCCTATGCATACTACATGCATTACTGACTAAAGTCTTTGGGGAATATTATTTTTCCATGTGGTTCAGGTTCCAGCAACTCTAGCCATAAAGAAATACAATTAAAAACAACAGCCCTCCTTGTAATACTGGATGAAATCCAGCTCCACTAAATCCAGTGAGAGGTTTGCTGTTGACGTCAATAAAATGAGAATTGCATCCTTTACCTACAGTCTTAGCTCATATCCCTTGATGACAGGCACAGCTCTGTGCATATATATTTTTTTAACTCAGAAGTTAAGTTTCACTGTGCTTAATAGGTATTGTATTGTAAATTACGGGCCTGCTGTATAATAAAAACGGAGATGCAAACCTTAAGAAGTATTATAAAATTAGAAATTAAGTAATAACCAGGTCCAATCTTATGAGCCAGGAAAAACCTGCTTCTATCTGAATCACTGGTGGGAGGCGCGTCACATTTTGCCTTTTGTACTGTCAGGACAGATAAAGGCTATTGGAAGGTTGATTATTAAAACGAACTATTTTTTTATTTTAAATGTGTGTACGTGTGGGGAAATAGAAGGTAAGATTTGAGTGGCGTTGCTGAGAACTAAATATATGCCTCTCTTTCCATGGGAGATAGCTCTGTATGCGTATGTGTGATTGAGAGACCTGAAAACTACAATTCCCATGTCTCCTTGCGAGCCGCACTGCCATGGAACTAACTGCCCTGAGGTAGTTTCGCCCCTGACAGCTTTCAAACTGACAGCCGTTCGCAGAAGGAGCAACGCGCAGGCGCACACCCTCTGTGCCCACGGGCACACTATACTGACAGGCGCTTAGAGGGTGTTTTCCGAGGTGTTGCGGCCCCGCCCCTCCTGCCACGGCTCCGCCCCCTACAGCGCCCAGGAGGCGGAGCTGGCACGTTGGGTGACGCACGCGGAAGTGATGTGCGCAGCTGGCGCTGCCACGGAGCTAGGCGGGCGGGCGGCTACCGCTTAGCTTGGGAGAGACCCGCTGCTGGAGTGGAGGCGGCGCGGCGCAAGCGCAGCATGGATCTGGATCTGTGAGTTTTTGGGGTAGCGGGGTGGGGGGTGAGCCCGGTAGTTGCGCAGGCCGCGGAGGGAACCCTGGCTGATCTGAGCCTATTCCCCTGGCCGGACCACACGGTTGCTGAGCGAGTGTTGCCCCGCCTCACCCGGCGTAATGAGCCGGAGCGTGTAGTGCTTTAGGCACAGAATTTGGAGGAGGAAAACGCTCCTCTTTCCCTGCCTTGTGGGGCTGGCGAGAATGGGGGGGGGGGGCTTAGGCTATACGAGGAACTCTGTCCAACCCAGAGACCTGCTAATAACAGTGTTCCGGAAGCTCACAAGCAGAGCAGAATGGGAACAGCTCCCTTGCTACCTCCCCATTTTAGCTAAATCAGAGCAAGCTGGGAAGGCAGCAGTTCCCCTGAACATACACAGACTGTTTGCTTATTGTGGAATAATCACTGCCAGCCCCTTTGCCTTTATAATTAGTGTTAGAGCCTTGGGTCGGCAGGTGACAGGTGTCATTTGAATATGACACAGACTTTGAGCCGCAGCACTGTTCATTTTAGAAACAAATCATTTGAGGGATGGATCCTTTCCTCTAGCTCCTTTATCACTTAGTGATTGTGAGAGGCAGGGAGAGATGTCTGAGCATGTGTGTCATATTTGCACCACTCATTAAGGCCTTTTGTGCATTTGGGGAGCTGGGTGCATTTGGTGAGCTCAGTGGAAGAGTTTTGCCTCACATCGTCCCCAAAGGCATGTCAACGTAAAGGCTGGAGTCTGGACAGTCGTTGGCTCGAGTTATATTGACATACAAAAGCTAGCTCAAATGTTACAGTGAAGCAGGATAAGACATTTTCAGGTACCACATGTCTTAACATAGGTACCACACATGGAGTCCTGTGTTCAGCTCAGGGTGCCGCAATTTAAGAAGCATATTGGCAAGCTGGAATATGTGCAAAGGATGGTGACCAAGATGCTAAAGGGTCTGGAAACCAAGCCTTATGAGGAACAGTTGATAGAATTGGGTTTTTTACCCTGGAAAAGAGGGGACTGAGATACGATGCATATCTTCAAATTTGTAAAGGGCTGTCACATGGAGGATGGAGAAGCTTGTTTGCTCCTGCTCCAGAGGGCAGTACCTGAACCAGTGGCTTCAAGTTACAAGAAAGGAGAGTCAGTCCGGGAAAGCAGTAAAAGTTGTTCTGGAACAAACTCCCTCAAGAGGTGGTGGACTCGACTTCATTGGAGATTTTTAAGCAGAGGTTGGATGGCCATCTGTCATGTATAATCTAGTTGAGATTCCTGCATTGCAGGAGGTTGGACTAGATGACCCTTATGAGTCTCTTCCAACTCTACACTTCTATGATTCTATAACTTCTGCTATTGCATTTAAAGTGGACTTTTATCAGCAATGAGATGCAGGAGTTTAAAAAGTAGCCGAGACCCTCTCTTCCTGTAGATGAAAGCTTCCCTCAAGCTCCAATTCACACATGTTAAAGAGAAGTGCTGTTCTTTTGCACTCCTTGTTCCTTTAAATGTATGAACTGTCTGAGATAGTTTGAAACTAACTCTTAGTATGACTGCTGTGGTATTTACAAAGTTTGCAAATGTCTTAAGAAATATCTGTTTAATAAGCCGAGTTCAGGGTGCTTCTGATTTTTGCTTTTACTCATACTTCATACAAGTTTAATAAATTTAATAAATAATACCTATTTTCTGCTTGTGATCTTTAGAGAGAATGGAATGATTTCTCTGCCTAATTATCAGAAGCAACTTTATAAAATGTGTGGACAAAAGTTCACAAAATTGGTTTTGGCTCTAAAGTTCTTAAAACAAACATACACAAGCTATGATTCAAGACCACTAAATCATTTCCTTGCTCTCCTTTCAAGGAAACTGACTCTCCTTTTTGTGTTTCCTGCTGAGGACCTGAAGGCTGATTCCTCTGTAAGAAAAGTCAGCTTCAATGTTGGGTTGCTTCTTTATTGCATACTGAATCTCTGCCATAGCAAGCAAGTTAACCAGTGTCTCAAAATGATCATGGCTGTACGAGGTGGTATTACCTTCTGTCCCCAGCAGATTTTCACAATGGCTGCTTGAAAACCAGTGCCGTGCATAAAGTAGATAAGTTTTAGACAACACGCTGGCCTGAAAACTCATGGTACCTGACATGTTCTTCAGGAATTGAGTAATATTTTAGCATTTATATAGTGTTTTAACGTGTTCAAAGAGCTTTACTTAAAATATTGCATAGTGGGTAAGACAGCCTGAGCTACAAACCAGGAAATTCCAGGTTCATAGCTCACCTTGGTCGTAAGCCACTGTCTCTTAGCCTCCGGCCGCTGCCTACAATATGGGAGAAAATAATATTGAATTACCTTGCAGGGTTGTTGTAAGGTTTTTAACAAGATAAAGCATGTGAAGTGCTTTGAACCCTTGAAAGCGCTATACAAATTTCTTTAAATTTTGCTATTAATAGGAATAGTTCTTGTAGCAACCAGAGCAGACTTTCTGGTACACAGCTCAACCTCTTAGTTACTACATTTCAGGATATATGCAGTTGATTTGCTCCACTTGTGATGTGCTCGTTTTAGTTACATGTCCACCTCTACACATCTTCAAGTATGTGGAAGAAGATTCAGATATCCAATAATTAGCGTAAGCGACAGCAAAATCTCTGTGTGTTTTACTTCTGGAGAAAGCTTGATGGTACTGCAGGAAATAAACACAGTAAAACAAATCATGTGAATTGCCTTGAGTCACATTAAAGTGTTATTCTTCACACTTTTCATGCAACATGCAGCCTGACCATAAGCATGTTACTCGGAAGAAAACCTCATTGCCCGCGCACCTCCGGAGAGCAGCTTGAAGCCGCTGAACGGCGGAGGCGCGCCTGGGGCAGCCTCAGCTGCGCCTCTCAGTGGGCGCAGCGGTGCCCCTGGTGGTTTGGCGCCCCGTGCCACCGGTGGCGGTCCTAGAGCCGGCCCTGTGGGAGATGTAGCAAAGTGAGGGAGGTGGACTCTAACTGAATATTGTACTTGTTTGCCAGTGGGGAAACTGGCTGCTAGGTCCAGTGACCTTTTTTTTAAAGGATGCATTTTTCCAGTTCTTTGTTTTTCTATGAAAAAAGGTTCCATTTGATAATTTCAGTACAGTAGTAACAATGTATGGATGCCAACTGCAAATGCAATATTAGGCATATTAGGTGTTTTCAAATTTTTTAGCTTTGTTTCCTAAATACAGGTAAAATAAACATTCTAAATTGGATTACTCTCTGGGGTATCAAAAGGCGTTCCGATGCAGATTACCTTGATTTGAAATTAATTTCCCCTCCCCCAAATCCCACATCACTGTATAGGACACGGTCTTAGAACTTCCAGCTACAGTTTTAAGTCACAAATATGCCTGCTTCTTTATTGATCCTGGGAGAGGTACGGGTGTACTATGCAACTCCTGGTTACATGTGCTCCAACTGATTGCTAGATAGTTCTTTTCTCTTCTCCTCCTTTAAATCTTCTGTTTTCTCTTTCTCCTGCTTCTCTGATGCTGCTGAGTGATGGGGTTAAGACGCCTCTCTCTTTAGGACTGTTGCATCAGAGGTAAATCAAGGACGGTTGAACCTGTAGATATGTTCTGTTCAGTCTAACATTCTTAGGAACAATTCCCCCCCCCCTTTTGTATCAGATTGGATCGTGGCCTTTTGAGGGTGTTGGTTTTCCCCTCTGTCTTTCAATGCACCTTGCAGCTTGACTGGCCTGCATGGCTGATCTGAAGCAGCAATTCTGTAAGCCCTTCTTGCCGTGTATCTCTGCTTTTGTACATTGCAGCCTGCATTGCATGGGAGGAAGCTAACCAAAGGCAGCTTGTGGACTGAGTGGCATTTTGCGCTCTCTAAACTCCGGCTTTGTCAGTATATACCATTTTCTGCCTGCAAGGTATGAAAAAGAGGCAAGCCTCAGACTTGTGCACACCTTGCGTTCCCTACCCTCACTCTTGTCCTGCTGTCCATAAGTGAAAATAAGATATGGACGGCTTACTTATGAGGTAGAAGAAAGTTAATCCGTCGTAAGCAGGGTGTATTGGGATAACTTGCAGGGGAAAGAGGATGTATATACTTCACTTGCTGGTTTCTTTCTGTGATCACCCCAATCATTTCTCCCCGCTCCATTTCTAGGAACCCAATTGGAAGAAAAACCTTGGGTGTCCAAAGGAAAACAGCTTCTATGAGGGACAGTCACACTTTCACTACATGCTTTGCAGTTTGGTTCCTTTGCCTCATATTTGCCACTGCTGAGTTTGAAGATAATTTCCTAGATGATGTTTTTTCCCTCTTTTTGTGAATTGCTATTTATTACACACACAAAAATCTCCTAATTTCTTATCTATGTATTTTGACATGCTTCTCGATTTCCTTGAATACCTGTAATGCAGAAGTGGAAGCATTCGTTCCACAAGGAAAGCATAACTTCAGGAAAGAGTTTCAAAATAACATGTTAGTCCTGTTTTGAGTTCCCAATAGGCTGAATGCTAAAAGTGTCCAACCTGTTATAGATGGGTTAATTTATAGATGGCAAACTGTTTATAGTTTGAAAGTCTGCTCCATAATGTATCTTGGCGTTGCCTTCCTATTGATTCAAGCACAATCTTAATGTCAGTTCATGACTGCATGTGGGAAATGTTGATTCATCCCTCTTGTTACCAATTTGTATTAAGCAGCTGATATCGCGACTACTGCATATCTGTAGCATATAGGTTAGAAAAAAGGTTGCACATACACTTCAGAATTATGACGACTTTGAGAAGATATAACCGATCTTCCACAGATACAAATGTGCCTGCTTGTACCACCTGCTTAGCTATATGTAAAGTTCTGTTATGGGACACACCAATGTATGGGGTATGTGGTCAGAATGAACATGCTGCCAATCTAAGCAGTACTTTACAGCTAGTCCTGGTCCCTGTTGATTCATCTTAATGATACTTGCTCCCAGGTACCGTAATTGTGTATAGGGCTGCAGCCTTTGAAAAAGCCTTCTACTTTCTGATGGTACATTTTATCAAACAAAACAGAGTGTTTTTAACTGGATACTTGGTGTGGGAAACTTGCTAACTTGTTCTTTCTCTCCTTGTTTACAGGTTGGCCCCGATGCGATTGTATACGCTGTCCAAACGCCACTTTGTCTTGGTCTTCGTTGTATTCTTCATTTGTTTTGGTTTAACCGTTTTAATAGGTATTGCAGGTAAGATTTTGCCTTTTCGTTTTAAAATGGTTTTCTCTATTTACTTGCCTCCTATTCTTTCCCATTGTTTTGCTATCAAGACATACAGCTTGAATTTGTGCCCCTTCCTTAGGGTTTTAATGAGTAGCTAGTGGGGGGGGGATTGAAATTTATCAAGTGCTTAAAAGAAGCTGGCACCACCCAAAACTGAAAGGAGCAGAGATCCTGCCCAGCAGCCCCAGCCATGGAGCCATTTTTGACTGCAAGGTTACAAATAAGCCTATGTCTCCATTCTTGCCATACTACCGACTTAGTCCAGAATCTGCGTCCTGAAATTATATTGGACTTAGATTTTAGTAAAACATAGCTGCAGTGTGGTCAAGGACCAGCTTGCTGCTCCTTGAAGCAATTTTATCCAGCCATTGATAGTCCTTTTCAAATGTACTATGTACTGTGAGAAGTGGCTAGTACATGCTTGAGCATTCTACCTTTGGAGAGACATACCTCTCAATTGTGATATCTCAATTTCTTATGGGGACGTTGAATCATCGCCTAGTAAAAGTGATTCTTTTGATGGATTTTTTTCTTAAGGTAATATTTTGATATTCCATCCAAATACCATTTCATTTCTTGGTGATTTCAAATTGAGCTTTTGAACTGCTTAAAAACATTTGATGTGATAGACCCTTTTTATTTGGCTTGATACTTTTGCGGAAAGCAGCCAGGGTCAAACTGCAGTTCTTGAGACATTTCAAAACATTTCCGAGGGTGTGGACAGGCTGCTTGGACGAGTGAAACCAACCACCTATCTCCTTGATCCGCCCATCCTGGCTTATAAAAGCTAGCCGGGAAGGGCTGGGCGATGGGCTTTGCGGGTTGGTGAATGCTTCTCTCTGTGAGGGAGCCCTCGCCGACCCGCTGAAAGAGGCGGTTATTAAACCGCTTCTTAAAAAACCATCTTTAGATGCGGCCAATATGGCCAACTATCGCCCAGTCTCAAATCTTCCATTCTTGGGCAAGGTGATTGAGCGAGTGGTTGCTGAACAACTCCAGGCACGCCTGGAAGAAGCGGACCATTTGGATCCCTTCCAGTCAGGATTCAGGCCTCATCATGGGACTGAAACTGCCTTGGTCGCACTGGTTGATGATCTCCGGTGGGCTAGGGACAAAGGTGAGAGCTGTTTCCTAGTCCTGCTGGATCTCTCAGCGGCTTTTGACACCATCGACCATAACATCCTTCTGGACCGCCTAAAGGGGTTGGGAGCTGGGGGCAGTGTTATACAGTGGTTCCGCTCCTTCCTCCTGGGCCGTGTTCAGAAAGTTGTGGTGGGGGGGATGAGTGTTCAGACCCCTGGGCTCTCACTTGGGGGGTGCCTCAGGGTTCTGTCCTCTCCCCCATGCTTTTTAACATCTACATGCAGCCGCTGGGAGAGATCATCAGGGGGTTTGGGCTGGGTGTTCATCAGTATGCGGATGATACCCAGCTCTACCTCTCTTTTAAATCAGAACCAGTGAAGGTGGTGAATGTCCTGTGTGAGTGCCTGGAGGCGGTTGGAGGATGAATGGTGGCTAACAGATTGAGGTTGAATCCTGACAAGACAGAAGTACTGTTTGTGGGGGACAGGAGGCGGGCAGGTGTAGAGGACTCCCTGGTCCTGAATGGGGTAACTGTACCCCTGAAGGACCAGGTGCGCAGCCTGGGAGTCATTTTGGACTCACAGCTGTCCATGGAGGCGCAGGTCAATTCTGTGTCCAGAGCAGCTGTCTATCAGCTCCACCTGGTGCGCAGGCTGAGACCCTACCTGCCTGCAGACTGTCTAGCCAGAGTGGTGCATGCTCTAGTTATCTCCCGCTTGGACTACTGCAATGCGCTCTATGTGGGGCTACCTTTGAAGGTGACTCGGAAACTACGACTAATCCAAAATGCGGCAGCTAGACTGGTGATTGGGAGCAGCCGCCAAGACCACATAACACCAGTCTTGAAAGATCTACATTGGCTCCCAGTACGTTTCCGAGCACAATTCAAAGTGTTGGTGCTGACCTTTAAAGCCCTAAATGGCCTCGGTCCAGTATACCTGAAGGAGCGTCTCCACCTCCATCATTCTGCCCGGACACTGAGGTCCAACACCGAGAACCTTCTGGCGGTTCCCTCGTTGCGAGAAGCCAAGTTGCAGGGAACCAGGCAGAGGGCCTTCTCGGTAGTGGCGCCCGCCCTGTGGAACGCCCTCCCATCAGATGTCAAAGAGAAAAACAACTACCAGACTTTTAGAAGACATCTGAAGGCAGCCCTGTTTGGGGAGGCTTTTAATGTTTAATAGCAAAATAAAAAAATTCCTTCAGTAGCACCTTAAAGACCAACTAAGTTTATATTTTGGTATGAGCTTTCGTGTGCATGCACACTTCTTCAGATACCAGGTATCTGAAGAAGTGTGCATGCACACGAAAGCTCATACCAAAATATAAACTTAGTTGGTCTTTAAGGTGCTACTGAAGGAATTTTTTTATTTTGCTTCGACTCAGACCAACACGGCTACCTACCTGTAATGTTTAATAGATTACTGTGTTTTATTTTTCTGTTGGAAGCCGCCCAGAGTGGCTGGGGAAACCCAGCCAGATGGGTGGGGTATAAATAATAAATAATATATTATTATTATTATTATTATTATTATTATTATTATTATTATTATTACTACGCTGTCATCAATTGCAGCTCCACAGTCCTTATATGTGACAGTGGCATTGATGTACTTGTATCTTAGGGATGGCACTGAAATTGAAAGCAAAAGCCCATGCAGACCACACTTTTGGGGAAGTGATGGACCATGTTTTACATATTATAAGTAAATGTTGGTGAGGAAGTTGCACAGCAAATCATACCCAAATGTGTGTGCTTTCGTAGATTTGCTTCTTTGCCCCTAAGTCTTCCCCAACTTCATCCATTTTTTAAAAGTCTCCCCCCCCCCCTGACTGTTCCCACAGGACCCCTTCTATGATTATGTGATACGAAAAGGTTTTTGCCACACCCAGACACCCAATTCCCCCAAAATGTGCCTTTAAAAAACCCTATATTTTTAACTGAATTTAATAATGAATGATAAAAAAAATCATTCAAAGGCAAGTTTGAGAATTGCACTTCTCACCACAGCCACTTTTACACTTTGGCCACGAAACTTAAACATGCACCCTTAGGCCATCAGAGTGCGGCCACCAGGCCCCTAAAGGTGAGCCACTCCTGGCACGTCATGATGCGACTGAGCTACAGTGAGCCTCAGGCTTACTTGCTCCCCTGTCTCCATTCAGCACAGCCATAGAGGAAATAAGTTCAGAAGCTTTCACTTCCAGTTCTAATTTCTCATTACTGAATAGATATTATCCTGCCCTCCAAATAAGATTCACTAGGGAGTGTGATCCTGTCCACAATAGGTTGATCACCGCTGATTACCTATTCTCTTATCGGCTGGGGTATTCAAATGTTATTTACATATTTAGTACAGAGACTAGTCTACACTGAAAACACTTGTTGAAAAGAATACAAACTCTGAATTGAATACAAACTCTGTTGAAAAGAATACAGACTCTGAACTTGAAGACAGTATCCCGTAAGCTTCTTGCGTGCAATTCTAAACGCGCATACTTAGAAGTGTCTTGTAATGGAATTTCCTTGGTATACTTAGGATTGGAGTGCCGCTTTCAGTGAATTTCTATTCTCTGCTGAAAATGTGTAGTTAATAGTTTTGCTGCACTTCGTTACAGTCTGAGCTACATTCCATCATGTAGAATTGCTCTCAAGCACCATATGGTACTTTGTACTGTGCTGAAAGGGTGGACCTGACCTTTGATATTGTGGTGAAACTGTTGATGCTGTAGCTTCTTTATCCATATTCTGTTATGTTGGCAGACTGGTTTATTTGAGCCCAATTTACTGATATACATAGTTTACTTTTAAAGAGTTCAGTAGCAATAAAGGATGCTCCAGCTGTTTTTTTTTAAAAGAAAAATACTTTTTTGAGACTTCTGTCTCTTAAAACAAGATGAGAATCTGGACTGTAGCAGAATGAGAGCTCAAAGGCATAGCTGTGGGTGTGGCATGGAAGAGCAGGATTTTCTGCAAGGCAAAGATGAGTCCACATATTGTGGTTGACAATCCCAGACTGCCCTTCAGACATAGGGGGACAAGGTCTTGTCTGAGATCACGCCATGTTCAAGATCCAAAGTCATTGGGTGGTGGTGGGAGTTCCTGTGGTCCCCCACCCTCTGAGCTAGAAAGTGAGCTGAGGGGCTTTCCCTCTTGCATTGAGTCCCAGTGACAGTTGGAAAGCACTGAGAAATCTCTCTGCATTGGGGAGGGCCCCTGCATATTTTCCAGACCCAGAGAAGGGCTGGGGAATCTGTGGCTTTCCAGATGTTGGACTAAATGTTCAGATGTTGGACTGTCCAGATGTTGGACTAAAACTCCCATGAGCCCTGACCATTGTCCAGGCTGGCTGGGCTTGATGGGAGTTGGTGTCTAATAGCATATGGAGGAATACACATTCCCCAACGCTGATACCGAGATGACATTTAGCTATCATGGCTAATAGATATTGATAGACCTGTTCTTCACCCACCAGAGGAAACAATTTATAGAAAGCTACTATACTGGGGGGAACTAGGCTGGTACCCTTTTCACTGGCATATCGCTGCCTATGTGCATGGAGTGTGTTTTAAAAGTGGGAGGACCATTCAACCCTCCACTAAAATGCCCCCTAAAGTAGAACAGTCCGTGGCTATGTAGTCTATAGTCCAGTTTTGTTCTGTGGTGAGCTGTATGTCTAAAGATCTTTTGAAGTCTGTAGTGTGTGGTAATGTGAATGGGGAACTTGACTCTGAGTCCAATTGAATTCTATGAGCAATGTAGATAAGAAATCATCTCTTAATTTTGATGCATGTGTAAAACAGGAGCCTCTGTGTAATTTAGCATTTTCTATCTGTCTACCATGCCTGACATTTTCAGCTAATAACGGTTGTCATTAAAAATTTAGGCTACAATAGGTATTCACATATTGAGCCCATGTCTCTGTCTATTGTATAGGTCCCAATGTCATTGAACCCTTTCAAGTGAAATCTCAGTTGAATAATGGCTCCAAGGTAAGTCTTTTTATACTGTTTATATATTGTGCATGCTTGTTCTGACACACAAATATTTCAGGGTGGGATTCACCTAACAAGCCCTGTCAGTGGGAGCCCTGCACAAGGACTTATGCTTGTGCAGTGGGGCTTTCCTGAAATTGCCCCCTGAAATTGGCTCCGAGAGGGAGGTTGGGAGAACCCCCAGAACTGTGTACCGTTGGAGCAGAGGGAGAGTCATTTCACCTGGCAAGCTGGAACAATAGGAAGAGCACAACATTGAATTTCACACGTAGCCTCAAGTATTTGGTGTATTCAACATAATACTTCCTGGGTCTGTGGGAGTTTGCCTTAGGACTTCTTCCATCAGCTCTTGAGCTGGTCATGTTACATGGGGCATTTTCAGGACCCTGTGGAGCGAAGCAGAACCTAGACTGCAGACCTTGTGTAGGGTGTGGGGTTCAAAGGTCATCTGCAGGTAGCCATACTGAACAGTCTAATCTCAATGATATCAACAGAGGAGCCCCTTTTTTGGATTTCTTATACCACAAGATATGGATGCTCCTCCTAGCTCCTGCCAGAATAGTGATGAACAGAAAAGAGAGGCATGCATTTGCCTAAGAACTGATTGATAGCACTTTTTCATCGTGTCCTGTTTTTTTTTGCTGTGCCTTATAAGAGTTCCTTCACTTTGCTTTGCTATTCTAGAAAACACTGTGAACAAGAAGGCAGTATCTGCCCCTTTCCTGCAACAAGCATTCTAGCTGTGCTGCATGTTGATGAGGAAGGGCCATGATTCAGTGGCAGAACACATTCTATGCATGCAGAAGGTCCCAGATTCAACCCCAAAAATAGTCAGTTAAAGTTCTGATGTAGCAGTGCTTGTAAGATTTCTGCCTGTCTTCTGGTAGAATAGATTGGCCTGCATCCAGTCCTTTACTCTGCTCATGCACTGATTTAGAACACCCACTGCCTCGTCTGGATTTGATGAAAGGGAGAGAGAAAGCTGGGTGTAATCCACATATTGATTGCACCACACCTCAGTCCATATCTCCCAATAACCCCTCTTGGAGTTTATTATAGTTATGAAATAACATGGAGGGTAAAATGGAGCTCAGTGGAATCTCATAGTATAACAACCTCACAGACAAAACTTGCCCACAAAACCTGGAGAAGCTAATATAGTAAAATGAATGACTGTGGTTTAACTTTTGCTTCCATTTTGTTTTAGATAAGGCCATTTAATTTAAGTTCACCGCCGTTATCTACTTATAATCA
The DNA here is from genome assembly GCF_965207765.1 of Zootoca vivipara. Taxonomy (NCBI): domain Eukaryota; kingdom Metazoa; phylum Chordata; class Lepidosauria; order Squamata; family Lacertidae; genus Zootoca; species Zootoca vivipara. Next base: position 66,624,833 of record NC_142586.1, read on the forward strand.
GCAGTTATGGCTGACATGTGTAGTAGAGTTGGACCAACATTTTGGTAAGTCTTACTTAGCTTATATGATTATATTAATTATGTATATATCAACTATATATGGAAATGGGTATATATTGCCTGCCTGTACAATGTGAGGTCACCAGGACAGCTAAAAGGAATCAGTGCTTCACACAGTGCATAGTTAAACAACGCAATTTGTTACCACAATGTAGTAGCTTCAGTGAGCTGTGGTTATTGAGGGTTGGAATGTACTTCATCAGAATCCATTCAATATAGCTTATAGATCGTAGCATCTGAACGGACTTTTGTTTTGTTTTTTTTAATTTCAGATAACAAATGGAATGGCTTGAAAAAAACCTTCAATATGCTGGTTACAATAAGTGGTGTAATAGAGAATGCAAGCGTCAGGTATTTCAACAAGGAACTTCACAACCGAACAAGGACACTGAACTGTGCACAGGTAATGCCAATGTACCATTTCTTACAGATGAGCTATTTCTGTGGTTTAAAAGCATGATAGAGAGGTGAGGCGAGGTGAGGAAGTATCTCTGTTGGTGAAATCCATAAACAAAATAGCAGTTAATGTATTTGACCCCACATTCAAAACATTGCATTTCGAGAAGCAGTCATGGGCAGTAATTATATTGGAGGTCCTAGAAAACTGTTGGCAGACAGTCAAAACAAAATAAAAAATCCTTCCAGTAGCACCTTAGATTTTTATTTTGTTTTGACTGCGTCAGACCAACACGGCCTACCTGTTGGCAGACAGGATTGACTATATTATATTAGGTGGTTGAATTTTTTTATTCTAGTTTCTTGTTAACAACAAAGTGAGGAATTGCAGAGAGCATGTTTTAGAAGTATGAACCTCCAGATCCTCTTTCTGGAATCCACAAATCAAATCAAGGTTACAACTGTTAACGATCTGCTAATCAACAGTTTCCCTGTTTGCTCTGTTAGTTTTACTTGAAATCCAGTGGTCACAAAGCAGCACTTCTGTTGAATGCAACTAGAAGTCCCAGATGAGTCTTTATTCTTCCTTTGCCTTATGAGCTTAGGGCAGCTGTGCTGTTACAAACAGCAGAGAAGTCTAAGGGAATGTCATGCATGAGGACAGGGATACCCTAACTGAATTTCGCCATTAAATCAATTCTGATATGCTAACTCATTTATTGCAATGGTGGCCCAACCCTAAATGACTCAAAAGCCCAGAAAGAAAGAAAAACTGATTGTAGTTGGTGTGCGTATGGTGTTCTCACTGTTGAATTTCTTTCCCTTTCCTTCCCAATTTCCCCTCTTCCAATGTGTGCTCCTAGCAATGTGCTGAATTTATTGTGGTCCATCTTGGTTATCTGAACTACACTCGCTATGAGATCACTGTCGCCTTTGAAAACCTTCCTCCAATCAAGCATTACAATTTCACAGTAAGTGAAGTAAAGGCAAACATAGAATGAAAGTGTAGTTTTAACTGTAAATCTTTGTGTTGACTGTAATATTAAAGGGCACATTATTTCCCCTTGGAGTTTCAATGGCTAGACCTGCAACAAATACTGGCACCAGTGCTAAATCCAGAACATCACACTGATAAATAAATGAATGAATAATAAAATACCGAATGTAAACCATTATGACTGATGCCATCTACATTCCTTTAGCTTTTTCTTGGTTAATATTCTAATTTATTTCTTTCAGTGGAAAACCTATAACTCAGCCTTCTCTCAAGTGGAAATCTGGTTCCGATTTGTCTTTGTGGTCCTTACTTTCATCGTCACAGTGAGTGTCGATTATTCAGTTTTATTTTTGTATGAGATGTGGAAGTTGCTCTGGTAGGGAGAGTTCATTGCTAGAGGGATGGAAGGATAATGGCCAGAGACATAGGTGGGATACAAAAGAGGGAGCGCTACGGGATAAGAAAAGTGAAGTGAAAACAAGGAGAAATGTAAGACACTGAGATGTTCCTCAGGGCCAGCTCTAGGTAGACCCCTGCCGGCCTGCCAGGAGGGCGCCCCGAGCTGCGCCCGCCCGCTGGCTGGCCGGTCCGCCGCGCAGCTACGCGCTGCACCCACCCACCCACCGCACTGGGAAACAGGGCGGGAGGGCGCCGGAGAGATCGCGCTGCGCCCCCCCCGCCACCGCGCTGAGAAACGGGGCGGGAGGGTGCCGGAGAGATCCGGCGCACCACGGCGCCAGGGGTGCTTAAGACGGCATTGGATGTTCTGGTATGCGATGCCTCCCCAACATGGTTTGAGGTGGTCCCTGTTCACTGAGTTTTGTGGGCACTGTTGTTATCTTGGGGCTGCATCAGCCAACCTATTCTCTGAAGTGCAATAAATCCTTGCAGAACTTGCTGCCTAGTATAGCCCTTGTGCCTCAGCTTACATTCTGCCGCCGTTCTTCCTTTTTTTATCTGAAGACAAACGGGTACTGCATAATCTTCGCTGATTTTTTTTTTAATGTTCCTTTGCAGTGTCTCTTTGCACACTCCCTGCGCAAGTTCTCTATGCGAGATTGGGGAATAGAGCAGAAGTGGATGTCCATCCTCCTCCCCCTGCTGTTGCTTTATAATGGTATTTAAATGTATTACGTCATGCTGTGATCGGCTCCTGGGGCCATGCTTTAGAAGGCAGATTCTCCCCCACCCACCTCACATAAGTGAGATTGGGGAGGAAAAGAAAAATAAATAAATACAAGCCCCTTTCTTTTGAAATAAGTTTGGGGAAGAGCAGGATCCATGCGATGCCCTTGTGCTCGGAGAAGGACTTTTCACCCCTCTGCAATTTTTGCCAAATCCCTCTGGTGGTCCCCCACCCCCCAAAAAAAACTTCTGGCAGTTGAATTTTGGGGGCACTGGATACTGCAGGGGGCTGGCAAAAATCACCCCCTCTTCTGTTAGCAGAGGCACCTGCTGGTTAAAAAAGCCTTTTGTGTGAGGAGAAGTGTACCAGTTGGATTGCACTCAGGGTCAGCATGGGAGAATTTCAGTTCTAGCTTTTAAAAATAACTATTTATCCTCCCTTTCCACAGTTAGGTGTCCAAGGCAGCCAGCAAAGGGGGTTTAGGAATTTATTATAAAAATAAAATAAATACAATGGTTTAGAATGTATAAAACAAGTGGCTGAACAACAAGGTAAAGGCCTGTTTGAAAAAGCCAAAATTCTTTCCCTGCTGGCTAGAGTCCATATGAGAGGGAGCTAGACAGGACTCCTTAAGAGAGGATTTGCATAGTCTGGGTGCAGCCACTGAGAAGGCTCCGTTGTATCGCAACTCTGACACACAATTAGGCTGCGAGAGAGTGCCCAAGTGCAGAGTGGAACAACATTTTCCGTGGTTGTCTTCTGATGCTTTTTCTTTTGTTGCAGATCCATTTTTCCCCCTCTCGTTCCTAATCAACAGTTGGTTTCCTGGAATGCTAGATGACCTCTTCCAGTCGCTGTTCTTGTGTGCATTGCTGCTGTTTTGGCTCTGTGTCTACCATGGGATCAGAGTGCAGGTCAGGAGGAGGCACCTATTTCAATGCTACCTACATTCTGCCTTTCACACTTATCTCTTCCTCTGTGCATATGTGTGTGCGCGCTTTACTGCTTTTTACTGAGTAAACACTCATTAAGTCACCTATTAAAACCTATTCCAAATAAGCAGTTTTGGAGAAATCTTGAACCAAAGGAGTCAATAACGTTCCTAAATGGTCTCACTTGTCAAAGAGCAAGTTAAACTTACTTTATTTGTAGCATTTTTAATCCTTCCCTTCCTCCACTGAACTCAGAAAGCTGTAGTTCAGCCTCTCTCCCCCTCTCCCAGCCAAGTAGATGAACTTTATGAATTATCCCCCCCCCCTCCCTTGCATGCACTCCTGAAAGGGCTTTTGATCCAAGCGGATGCCTTTGTAAAGAAAAGAAAAGGGAAGGTGATTCTCCTTCCCATTACAGTCCCCAGCATCCTAACAGAGCACAGCTCCAGAGAGTTGTGGGACCCTCCAGAACAGACTAGAAAGAGGTTTGGGGGCCAGTATGAGGAAGAGCAGATTGGTAAATATTGCCTCCCTGCCTCTTAGTGCAGCCATCTGCTGAATCACATGCCCCTTCATGTGTGCAGCAGCCCCAGTTTGGATTCCACCCAGAAACACTGTGTGAGTTTCTCATAATTAAACTATTTGTTGCTGCTGTCCCTCAGAAAAACGCACAGCAATATTTCACAATATTGTAAATTAACTGATGTCTGAAAGCCAAGTTTAATATTCGGAATTTACTCTTTTCTTTGTTAGGGCGAAAGGAGGTGCATAACATTCTATTTTCCTAAACTCCTTATTGTTGGTCTTTTGTGGCTGGCTTCTGTTACATTAGGAATATGGCAGACGTGAGTAACCTCTTTCTTTTCCTCTTTCCTCTTTCCCCTTCTCTGATCACTAAATAGCCTTGAACAAGAAAGCAGGATTTTTTCAATAGTTCCTATCTTTTGCTTTTCCTCTAGTAAAAGCAAAGACTAAGTCCACCATTTGGAGATTGTAAAGCACATGTTGAAACTGCAATATTGGGAGATAGCTTTGTATCCTGAGATCTGACTAAAGTCTTCCTTAGCGGCATAGATTATTCAGTCTGTTAGCATATGATCAGAATATGAAGTCTTCCTATTACATAGAGAGAGCCCACTTTCCTTGTAGTTGAGGTACCCTCTGGAACAGATTGAGGGAGTCCAGGAACCTTCATGGTAAGCAAGAATCACTGAAAATTCTCTCCCTCCCCTATTCCGTCAAGGAATTATTTTCTTCCATGGGTAAGCACTGCATTGGATACTCAAGAAGTGGCAAACGTTATTCAGCTTTGAGTAGTTATAGGATTTTAAAACATTTTTCTAGTGCTGTGTGTATGTATATTTGAATATGTTGGTTCCAGCTTTCTCAGTTCTGCATAAATAGGGAACATGATTACAAACTCAAATTGGAATCAATTTTTTCTGGCTTTTTCTTGGAAACTGTTGGGAACACTAGTAGAGAGAGTCTAAATCTGTATCTTATCAAGCTGAGGGGGAAGAAATGGCCGTTTTTTTTTAACATGTTAGTTTCTATGGATTTATTTTTAGTTTTATGATACGTAGAAATTCTTACATTAAATAGTCTTGTTATTATAATTTTTTAGTGTCAATGAACTACGTGACCCAACGTACCAGTATGGGATTGACACAAACAACTTTCAGGTAAATTAGTGTGAACAATCCTTTCTGCTTATATGAGAAATGCTGTGTGGATTATCAGATTTTGAAAAACACTGAGCTATTTTGATCCGTCTGTCCAGCTGATGTCCTATGTTGACACAACTGCAAAACGATAGGTAACAGGCTGTCACTTAAATATTGGTTGTAGCTTTGCTTACATTTAGTTTCCAGGGACGACTTCTGAGATCCCTGGAAGAACCTTCACCATTTAAGTGGTGAGAACCCACTTTAATTCAGGGTTAAACTTGAAATTGTTACATGTAAGATTCCCCTGATCCCAACAAACACCTACCAGCTTTGTAAAAACCATTTCACACAGATTATTGTAATTAGGAGAATCTCACATGTAACAAAATCAAGTTTCTAAAGGGCTGTCACATGGAAGATGGAGCAAGCTTGTTCTCTCCTGCTCCATAGAATAGGACCTGAACCAATGGATTCAAGTTACAAAAAAGGAGATCTTACTAAACAACAAGAATAAATTTTTGACTGTAAGAGCTGCTTCACGCTGGAACAGACTCCTTCTGAACATAATGGACTCTCCTTCCTTTGAGGTTTTTAAGTAGAGTTTGGATAGCCGTCTTCCAGGGATGCTTTAGTTGATATTCCTGCATTGCAGAGGTTGAACTCTCCCTTCCAACTTCCCTTCTACAATTCTATTATTCTAATTTTGTTGCCCACTTTTGTAAGCTATAACTCTTTGTTGGTCATCAGTTATATCTTTCATTTAGATTCTTAGAAGTCCAATTGCTCTTTCTAAGATCACGTGAGGATGTCTTAATACAATGCAATAAATATTGGGAGATAATTGTATTAAGAGAAAATGAAACAGAACAGGAAAAACAAAGTGATTTATAAAGTCACTGTTCTCAGCTTCTTTTAAAAACAAATGACCACCTGTGCACCAGGTTTGCAAATCAGGGGAAACACATAGAGCAGGCATCCCCAAACTCAGCCCTCCAGATGTTTTGGAACTACAACTCCCATCATCCCTAGCTAACAGGAACAGTGGTCAGGGATGATGGGAATTGTAGTCTCAAAACATCTGGAGGGCCGAGTTTGGGGAAGCCTGACATAGAGAAACAGGATTGATAGCACAACATCCCTGTGTTTAGCCTGACCAGCATTTTGGAAATCATGTAAAAGTGTTCTTATCCGAGAAGCATATAGTGACTGGGATTAAGTTTAGCCATGGTTATTCAAGTGTAAAGCCTTTCATCTAAAGCCACTCTTGCCTGAGTGAAAGGCTGGATATGCACCTTTGACACTGGAGACATATATTTTAGGGCCCATCCCATTCTCGTGGCTGTAATATGTTTTAACTGTATTTGATACTGTATTTTTACATTCTTGTTAAGCTGCCCTCAGACCTCATCATGAAGGAAAGGAAAGAAATGTTGTCATAATCACCATCAGAATAATATTTTTAAAACTTTTGTATATATTTTTGTAACAGGGTATGAAAATCTTCTTCCTTGTGGTGGCAGCTGTGTACATTTTGTACCTTTTGTTCCTGATAATCAGGGCATGCTCAGAACTCCGAAACATGCCCTATGTCGGTAAGCTCTGTTCTGTGCCAGTCATGGTTGCTGCGTGGCAATGTTCTTCCAGTGAGATATTTGTGTTCACTTTCAGATAACCATTTTTCTTCTCCTTTCCTCAGATCTCAGGCTAAAATTCTTGACCGCATTGACATTTGTAGTTCTCGTCATTAGGTAAGATATTAATTCTTTTCTGAAAGGTGCTGGATACAGAAATCATTCTGCTGAGGTGCAGATTAGCATCTTACACATTTCTGATAAAGCACATACAGTCAAACCTTGGATCCCAAACGCCTCTGTTTTGGAACGTTTTGGGTCCTGAACGACAAAAACCCAGAAGTAAATGCTCCAGTTTTCAAATGTATTTCGGAAGCCGAATGTCCAACGTGGCTTCTGCTTGAGTGCAGGAAGCTCCTGCAACCATGCCTCAGTTGCCGAACATTTCAGAAGCCGAATGGGCTTCCAGAACGGATTACGTTCGACAACCGAGGTTTGACTGTATTAGAAGCCGATAGATTATGCTTGGCATATATACATGTAATATTTTTTGGTTTTTACAAACCACTTAGACTGTTTTGGTATTAAGTGGTATATAAATATATGAAATAATAACTTCCATTGGCACAATTACCACATCCGTCCCACAACTGCATCCCTTCTCATGCACTCACCTTTTGAGGATCTGGGTGTTCCTGTGCATTGACAGTAGATTTAATTAGGAAGGCTAACATTTGCCCTAAGGGACACGGTTGGCACTGTGGTCTAAACCACTGAGCCCAGGGCTTGCCAATCGGAAGGTTGGCGGTTCAAAACTTCTATGGATTCAAACTACAAGAAAGAAGATTCCACCTAAACATTAGGAAGAACTTCCTGAAAGTAAGAGCTGTTCGGCAGTGGAATTTGCTGCCAAGGAGTGTGGTGGAGTCTCCTCCTTTGGAGGTCTTTAAGCAGAAGAATGCTTTGATGGTGTTTCCTGCTTGGCAGGGGGTTGGACTGGATGGCCCTTGTGGTCTCTTCCAACTCTATGATTCTTCTATGACTCTATGAATCCCCGCGCCAGGGTGAGCTCCCGTTGCTCGGTCCCAGCTCCTGCCAACCTAGCAGTTTGAAAGCATGCCAAAAAGTGCAAGTAGATAAATAGGTACCACTCCGGCGGGAAGGTAAACAGCGTTTCTGTGCGCTGCTCTGGTTTCGCCACAAGTGGCTTAGTCATGCTGGCCACGTGACCCGGAAAAACTGTCTGTGGACAAACTTCGGCTCCCTTGGCCAGTAAAGCGAGATGAGCGCCACAACCCCAGAGTTGTTCGCGACTGGACTTAACTGTCAGGGGATTTTTACCTTTACCTTTGCCTTTTTAACATTTGCCCTAGCACTAATTTACTGTTTCATTTAACTCTGGTTAGAAAGTGAATGACAAAATGTTGAGCGGCTTTTTGGTTTCTTCTCCCTTAACTGCAGCATCGTTATACTTTATCTGCGTTTTGGAGCCCAGGTTCTGCAAGACAACTTTGTGGCTGAACTGTCGACCCATTATCATAATTATATCCTTTTATTGTGACATCGTGGTACTGAGGTGTTTCAGCCAAGCTGTGTATGTCAGGCTGTTTGAGGGATTAGCATACTGTAGTTCCCTATATAATGAAGGCCATCGGCTGCACAGGGTGTTGCAAAGCAATGGCACATCCACAGAAGAGCCCCTCTCCTGCATCCCAAGCAAACATAGCTCAGATGTTGGTGGCAGGTGAAGGAGAGCCTCCCTATGTGATCTTAGTACAGTGTTTCTCAACCTTTTTTGGGCCACGGCACACTTGTTCCGTGAAAAAAATCACGAGGCACACCACCATTAAAAAAGTTTAAAAATTTAACTCTGTGCCGCCCTATATTATAATTATGACTGTATGAAACACTTGCCAAATATTGCTTTCCGGCGTGTCAGTGTTGTGTATTGGCGGCCGCCAGGCTCGTTTGCACTGAGCTTTGGGAAAGAGGAGGAGAAATATTGCTTTCCGGCGGGTTAGTGTTGTTTATTGGCGGCCGCCAGGCACGTGACAATGCAAATCGCCCTTCTCGTCGCCGCACGTCGCGGCACACCAGCCAGCGTCTCGCGGCACACTAGTGTGCCACGGAACAGTGGTTGAGAAACGCTGTCTTAGTAGACAGGCTGGCTTTTAGCTTTTTGTATGTTGGGGCAGCTTTGAACATTAGCACTGCTTTCGTCTGTGACACTACCTATAGGTGAGGCAGCTGTAAAGCAGATGTGACTTTTAAATCTGGAGGTAACTTTTTCCTGGATGTTTTGCTAGGGTTTTGACCTTGTCCAGGTTAGCTGCCTACATAGGCCTTAATGTGGAGAATGACATTTTGTGTGCTGCAAGGTGTGCACCTTGAATTGTTTTGCTTGATATCCTTGACCGTTACCACCTGCAGAATTCCTATCGTTCTACGGCTTATTGAACTTCTATTTATACACATTAGCCTTTGTATATTCACCATCAAAAAATGCCCTGTATGGTAAGTTGGCCTCAGTTCGGCTTTTGCTTTTTTCCCTCTTTTCCCGCCATATTCTATTCTATTGAAAAAAGGTTGCATGTCATACTATTGTGTCCCCATCCCCCCCCATGTCATACTATTGTGTAAAATATTCAGGTATTATCTCTATTTGGATTTAAACCCTAGAGCAGGCATAAGAAACTTGTGACTTTCCGCATGTTGTCTTCAAGCTCCCATCACCACTCGCCATGCTGGCAGAGTCTTGCTTCCCTCCATGGTGCTCCATAAGAAGACGTATTCCCCTCCTCCCAAAAATGCTCGGCTTGTGGTCTCTCTTGAAAGACTCATTTTGACTATCAAAAGCTATCTGAAAGTTCAAGTGAGCTGAACTGGAAAGGTCCTATAATAGAGAGATATCTTGTTAAGTGAACTTTTCCTTTGCAAAACCTTTCAGAGTCTCAGTTGAAAGATAACCCTGCCTTCTCTATGCTGAACGACTCAGATGATGATGTGATCTATGGGTAAGTAATGTAAGGCTTACTGTACAGTAGTAGTATTAATTTAATATTTTTTCTCATATTCTACAAAATATAAGCCATGGAGGTTTCCTTTTAAAAAGGACTGCCCTGTCACTGGTGATAGTTGTATATTGGAAGCAAATGATGAAGAATCTAGTACTTGTGGCAGGAATAATATGAGGTCAAACATTTTTTAAAAGCTTCCATTAGTTCCCTCATGGAGCTTAAGTGGCATATGTGCTCCCTTGCCCCATTTATCCTCATGGCAACTTAGGTTGGCCTGAGAGAGTGTGGAAGGCCAGTAGGTCTCTTGTGAGCTTCGTCGGCTGAGCAGTGATTTGAAATCACTCCCGCAGGAGGCAGAGATGGCCACCAACCAACATGACTTTAAAAGAGGATGAGACAAATTCATGGAGGAGAGGGCTATCGATGGCTATACTCTGCCTCCACAGTTGGAGGCAGCAATGCTTCTGAATACCAGTTGCTGGAAACCATGTGAGGAGAGAGTACTCTTGTGCTTGAATCCTGCTTGCTGGTTTCCCACAGTCATCTGCTTGTCCCTGTGAGAGCCTGGTTCACAGCAGGCTCTTCTTCTGTTCTGCTCCCAGTGTGCTCACTTATGACTAACATCTCTCTATAGCCTCTGTGACCACAGAGTCTTATAGCCACAGACTTGGTTATGAGAGGGCTCCATTCTAGGGAGCGAGGTCTGAATTTGTGAGATAAGCCACGTGAGTGAAATGCATGTGTGGCAGGGAAAGCAAGTGCTAAGACAGACATTGTGCCTACAGTTATTTATCTAACTTGTTAGCCATTTAATACAAAAGTATAAAGTTTTTAATCAACGGTTTACAAAAATTATGTAATTTTGAGGGTAATGACCGTTTGTATTGGAAAGTGCAGCTGCACATTCTACCCCAACCCTTTCCAACATATGAATAATCTTTGTGTGGGGCAGAAAGAGTATCAATTTGCTTCCTTATTCTTTTTGAGCCTGTCCTATGTGTAAGCAGCTATGCAGCAACCCTTACGGCGGGGATGTTCAGCTGCTTGAATAATTGCAAGGGGGGGGGGGTTCACAGAGTTTTGCTTTTCTTTTCTGAGAAAAGCACGTGTCCTTGCTTGTTTTCTCATCTTTTGGTCATGTTTCAAATTCAGCAGCAAACAAGACAAGTGTACACTTCCAACTGACCCATCAGTGTTACATTTAGGATGCCTTGAAAATAAGTGAATTGCTTTGAACACTTAAAATTAAAGCAAGCTCCCTATACCAACCTTCCAATATGGTCAGATTTTGAAGCCATACTCTTTAGATAGATTGGAAGGAAGCTAAAGAATACTGCTTTCATTCTTACCTGAAGAGGGTTCATGTTTGAAAGAACAACAAATCTTTTGAGATCATACTAATTTTGTCTACTTGCCCAGAATAAGTGTTGTTTCATGCTATTTATGTCTTAAGATGTTCTCGAATATCTCTTTTTTTGGGGACAGGAGTGACTATGAAGAAATGCCACTTCAGAACGGTCAAGCCATCAGAGCCAAATTCAAGGAAGAATCAGACAGCGATTAAGTTTTCATAGAAGTGACCTGCTCTATGAGAACAAAAGCAATCTTGACACTCTTCCCCCCCCCACCCCCCTAAAAATCTTTTTCCTGAGTCTATTGTTAACTGATCATAGACTTCTGTGGAAGGATTTCCTGTTTTCCCCTTTCTGTTTACAAACCAAAAACTGAAGTGGGAGAGGGGGCAGAATATAATTTTTAGGGAAGAGTTATTTTGTAAACTCAAAAGTGTACCCCGCTTTTTTGAAAACAGTTGTGATGGGATGCCTCCAGACCAGATTGTTGGGGGAGCTTGTTGTGCATTGCCACAGCTAATACTTTGATTTCCTCATAGTTTTATAACTATTTACTTGGAATGTAGTATTGAGATGCTTATTTTTTACTCCAAAATAATTTTATTTCGACATTTGCAAACTGTGTTTGCAGAGAAGGGAAGAGAGGAAATGCCCCAGCTCCCAACGTCATTCAACCCCAAACTTACTCTGATTGGAATCTGCTTGGCACTTCCAACATCTTGAGAAACCTCAATTTCTGTTTTCCCATTTCAGGGGTTGAAAGGTGGTGGGTAGGAATTGCAATTGTGATTCAGCACTGTATATGACTTGAATTAAATGAAGGAGTTTTTTCAGTTATCTGATTTTGTGATTGCGATTAAGCACACCAGTTCAGTTTCTTCTGAGACCGACATAATTCTATATAATTGTATTGGAAGAGCAAAATAATTTGAGAAAGAAGGTGTTCTAAGGCTGCTTTATCTTAAAACAACAGCCACATTCGGTGAAAATCATAGCCATGCACCTGAGTATCTTCTGCCTGTGTAAATGATGACTGGATGCTGGTTGCTATTGTTTTTTAAGAGGGAACAATATATAATTTTAACACACATTCCTTTAAATTCTGTAACTGTTGTCCCCCTCCCCCCAGATAAGGGTGTTTAAATAGTTTGGTATTTAATAACCAGTAGTATAGAAACACAAACACATTATCTGTTGGATGTGAACCTAGGTGGGCTCTTGGAGATATTTGTGTAGGAAATTCTCTTCATTTAACTGAGCACGATCCAAAATGGTGGTTGATCCATTTTGTTGAACCAACTGTATAAACCAGCAAGGTAAATTGGAGCCTTCAAATTACAGAGAAGTCTTCAGATTTCAGAGTTCTGCAATAATTGTTGGAACGTGACAGTATGTTATGACCCATGTGGAGGCCACTTGAAACAGCCTTTGTACGATGCCTGCCACATAGGCAGAAGACAATGGCTAACATGGAATGAATCATCCTCATTGCGTGCATACAATGGGACCAAGCCAATATACACATTGCAGCAATGGCGTGGTGAAGCCTCAGTGTAGTGGTTGTGATGTGTGTACTTGACTGTAGTTGGTTCAATGAAAGGTATGATCTGAGCCATTTTGGGTTCTGTTTTGCGATAGGCATTTCTTTTAGCTCATCTTCAGACACACCTAAAATGGCAGCTTTTGTGTGTTCCATTCTTACCCATGCTGGAAATGTGCACTACTGAAGTTGATACAGTTTAGCAGAATGGTGCTTCCAATCACAATTTATTGAGAAATGCCTCTTTACTCTCCCACCCTGGTAGTTTTGGTTCTGAATGGATTTATTAAAATAGTATGATGGGGAAATCATGGGTAGCCCTCCTACCTCACAGAAGCTGTCAGTATTTTCATGTGCTTTTTCAAGCCCATGTTCTTGCCTATAAATAACTCCAGTAGGTTCCTTTTGCAGAAACACTTTGTTATATCACTGACCATAACAAAAATGACCAATATGCAAGGACTGAAGACCCTTTTTGAGTTGAATGTAAAAGTTCAGTGCATTTCTGCTGGTCACACTTGAATTGCTATTTGCATCTCTTGCTTGGCAAACCTTGTCCTAACATAATTTAAGCTGCAGAAACAGTCTACAGGTGACTTGCATCTCATGTAGGGGTTGTGTTTTTGGCCATTGCGGGTATAAGCAAAATTGTGTAAAGCCCAAACCGACCCCTAGCAAGCCATTTAACAACATTTTTTTAAAAAAATCACTGCACTTAACTGGTGAGGGATGAATGTGGCTCTTAGTCTTCTGCATCCTTTCCCTTGCTGGATGCTACTGCAGACGATATGAAGACCCAGGGGAGTTGACTGGTAGCCGGAAGAAGTGCTTGGCTGTGGTTCAGATCTAGAAGTGGGTTGCCTGGGCACATCTGCTGCTGCTATTGCTAGTTTCTTTGTGAGGAGCATGGTGATTGATAGGTGCTGCTGTTGTCTCTTGGGCTCATCAAACATTTCCTTGCATGGTCTCAGAATGTCTGTATTCCCACAGATGATCTTGAGGATGCATTTCATGGAAGGGTCAGATCATATGTGTTGAAAGGTTGAGAAAATTTCTGCAGGCTCCAACTTGCTGACTCATGCTCTCTATCCTCATCCTCGCATTCTGAACTTGAGCTGACCAGTTACTCTAGCCCAGGCACCCCCAAACTTCGGCCCTCCAGATGTTTTGGACTACAATTCTCATCTTCCCAAACCACTGGTCCTGTTAGCTAGGGATCATGGGAGTTATAGGCCAAAACATCTGGAGGGCCGCAGTTTGGGGATGCCTGCTCTAGCCATTCAACAGTCAGTACCTGTTTGGCCCTCAGTTGGCTCTGCAGTCTGAGGTTTCTCCACACTCCAAACCCTTCAGTTGTCTCTAGAAACCCCTCCACAAGTCTCTCTGGCCACCTCTGATCACCCTCTGCAACCACCCCTTCTATGCCCAAACACTCTCATGAAGGCTGTTGGATCTTTTCCCCCTTGTGTACCGTTTTCTTATCCCCCCCCCCGGTGCATGCCATTTTTGCACCACTTTTTGGCAACGTGCATGATGCCGAGAGTGTGCCTGTTAAATAAGCGTCAGATGCGAGTTACCTGTAGTTACCTGCTCATTCTGCTGTTACTGTTTTCTAGTCATAGGCTGGGATAATAAGAACCTTGTGCATTAGTGGAAAGGACACTTCTCTGTGGGTATATGAGAGAGTTGGTGGGATGACGGCTTTCTCAGTATGTGCAAGGAGTTACTCTGGAAAAGGGTTAGTACTTGCAAAAAACACAGCGCTTTGAATCCTAGCCATAGACAAGTATATGGTGATTGATACCTCAAGGCTACGAATAAACTGACGAATAAACCATGGCTTAGGGCATACATATAGCCTCCCGAGGAGATCCCATTTGCTTTGCTACCCCCATCATTTTGCTGTTATTGCTGCTGCTGAACTAAGCCATGGTTTGGCTTACTGCATATTCTGACCTCTGGGTTGAACAACATGATAAGGCAAACCATGGCTTAGCTCAGCAGCAAAATGAGCAGTGACAAGCAAAGCATCTGTGATCCCCATTCTGGGAGTTTGTTGGTCCTAAACCACGGTTTGGCTTAATGTGACATGTGAATTTATGGCACTGTGAAGGATTTGTTCCGCTATTTTTGCAAGTAAATATCTACACTGGTATTAAAGCTATGAAAGAGTGTCATGCACTTTGCATATCAAAAGTACAAGACCTAATACCGGTATTAGTATAATCATCTAAATGTAATAGTTTGCTTTTGCTGGGTTTCTGATAAACCATTTCAGATGTTTTGTTCTGTGGCAATCAGCAAGTTAGAGTGCTAATATGTATTTAGTAAAATGTTGTTGTTTTTAACAGCAAATTAAAACCAAGGCATGGAGTATATTCTATGGATAATATCCAATGTTGGTCATACTCAGAGTAGACCCATTTGAATCAATGGATTTAAGTAACTTGTACATTGATTTCAGTGGATCTAAGTACGACTTCACGTTGTAAAACTTGGGAAACTAGATGTGTATTTTTCTTAATCTTTTATATTTCTTGATATTGACCCCTAGTAATCATGTGGAAAAATTGTACTACTTGTCTTTTGATGTATATATTCTTTTAAATTATTGTTGGCTTCTCTTCTACATTTTAAATATCTAGGGTGATATTCAATTAATGAGTCCTGACAAGTGTCAGCCCTGTGTGAGGACTTTTGCTTGCAGAACAATATGCAGGGGGACAAGGGGAGGGGGTCATTACAAAGTCTCAATGCTTGTCCATACAGAACGATCACTCAGTTTTACTTAAGTTCCCAAGTTACCTTTTCCCTTAATTCTGGAGAAAATAAATGAATTCCTGAGTTAATTTCTTAATTAAATGTCCCCGAAGTTCATTGAACTTTAGGAATTGAAGGCCACTTTTTGCTTTTGTCTGTGATCAGATCACTAATGCATTTGTCTCCACTTATCTCACTCATCTGACGAGTCCCAGGAACAAGCATCCAGCTATGTTTCCCATTGCATTTTTAGTGCCATTTGTTATTTTCTATTTGTAAAATATTTCTGCTTACATCTGAAGCTGATCAGTGTTGCTTACTGTGCGCTGCAATTGTTTGATTCATCTTAAACTAGAGCATAATACAGCCAGAATCGAGCACTTCCAAGCAGTGTTGATTTCAGTGGTGAAATTAAGCACTTACTTCAATCGCCTAAGTTGATGAGACTTGAAAGTTCTTCATTCTGGCTGCATTATACTGCTAATGTAGAGTTTCATAAACTGCCAAAAATATTTTCGTACAAAATTGTTATATTTATAATCATAACCTGCATGTCCTGGAATTTTTAATATAGTTTTAGCTATTCACCAGTTTTGATACTGAGTGGAAGCAGACATTTTACTGTCTTCATGAGGAACCTATCTTTTTTTAATGTCACATAGCAACTTGTTTAAAAAGCTCAGTGTTAAACACCCAGAACATTTAAAGTTGTCATATTGCAAACTGGGGAAAACACAAGGTAGTAGTAGAGACTATTTTCAGGTGTATTAATTGGAATTCTTTTGCACAGATATGATAATTGAGCACAGTGTGTTGTGTTTTTATTTTTTGCTAAGGGGTTCCCTATGAATAGGAGAGTCACTGGGATAGCTGTTGTTTTCCTTTTAGCAGGGCTTCATAAACTGTGCTCCACGGACCATGAGCTTCATTCAGGTAGTCTGCAGTGTGTCTGTAAAAATGCAGTTTAAAAGCATCCAGCAATGTACTACTGCACCTTACAATTGCTACAAGCAGAAAAATCATTTAGAGGTCTGCCAAGAACCTCAGCAATTTTCAAGTGGTCCATGGGGGAAAACATTTGGGAATCCCTGCCCTGCAGCCGGATGAGGAAGCTGTTAGTGAAAGTGCCTTTGGATATGGTGTTTAGTTGGCTTCCACAAGGATCAGTTGCCAAGCAACTTTGCTTCAGCTGGGCTTTTGAGTATGAGCTAGATCCCCTCATCAAATAAAATAATTGCCAGTGGACAACTGCAGCAGTAATTCTGCTACAGTGGGAGAACATCGCCCACTACAAAGCATATATTTTGTTTCGTCATGTTTTTGTTTTTTTAAAAAAATGTGTGTCCCATCTTTTTTGTTGGCAGAAGTTGCTGCTTTTGAAATGGCTTCTGTAGAGTGTGTAAAAAGGCTTGCTGATGCCCACTGTTGGTGAAAAACATCTCTAGATAAAGACAATATGAGCATTGCCCCCGCATATGGTGTAGCCTCCTTCAAAGTGCTTGTAGTTTTTGCCTATTTTGTCTTTGCCTTTGTTTAACATGGATCACTTTTGCCTTAGCAGATGTGATTGTCAGTTGCAGCGCTAACTGTTTAGGTAAATATGCAGTTTGTACACACTGGCGTTTATGGTTAAAATTTCAATGTGCCAGTAATACTAAGAGGCAGTAATGTAACTAGGACTGTGCTCAACGTTCAGACAAGATAAAGCTATAATCTTGGTATCTGAAGAAGTGTGCATGCACACGAAAGCTCATACCAATGACAAACTTAGTTGGTCTCTAAGGTGCTACTGGAAGAAAATTTTTTAATTTTGTTTTGGCTATAATCTTGTGTTTTGTATGCTGCAACCTTCAGTTTCCACCTTCAGGGAAAGTAGTCTGTAGTGTTCTCAATTTTTTAAATAGAAACTAGTGATTAAATAGAAACTAGTGGTGGGATTCCCCGCTGCTGCTTTAGGATCTTCCCACCCACCACTTTTTCTTCCTGGCTTAGTCACATAAGTGATCATATACCAGCCAGAGATAATGAAGGAGGAAGATGTCATACTGTCTCGTAGCCAATCAGATGTGGTTGTGCTATAATATCACTGAGGTTGAGGGGTGGCAAGTTTAAACAAGCAAAGATTTCTACAGATTATACAGAAAAAAGCACTGGCAAAAGGGTCACGGAAAACAATTTTTTTCTGAGTAACCTTGGCTCAGCCCTAAGTGTAAACCCAGTAGAATCATGCCAAAGAATAGGAAATCTGTGTTTATATCAAAAGAAGTTTGTTTAGCAAGGAATTTGCAGCCTGATCCTGTGCATGCTTACTCAGAAGCAAGTCTAAGTTGGTTCAATCAGACTTACTCCCACATGAGGTACAAAGCCTTACTTACAATGAGAGAATACTTCTAAATGGTGCCCAAGGCCATTACTGCATTTAAATGATGTAGTCACATCTGTTGCATTTTTAGCCATATGTTCCAATTGTGCCAGTAATTGATATGAAAAGCTCCTTATGCTACTGTACAACTGAACTCAACATTTGTAAATAGATGTAAAATGAAATAAACCTCTAGAAAATATTTTCTACCAAAACGTGGCTAGAACCTTTTCATAGTGTACGTTTACGTTAATGAAAAGTTGTAACTATAAATTTGCTTTTGGAAAGGGTATGCATGGGGTACCTTAATGTGTCATCTTCATGCTTCAGGGTAGATGCTCTTTGTAATTCTGATGGGGCACTAGCAACATTGGTGATAACTTTCCCCGAGCAGGAATTTGAGTTAGTTTACTTTCCGTAAAATACTGGGTGCAGAGATGTTTTTGGAGACTGTGCATAGTAAAATTACGTTCCAATCCAATGCATTCACAATAAAGTTTTATATAGAACCTTTGTGCCTATCTCAGTATTGTTCCTCTCCATACACAATAAATGGTGGCACGTTTATTTCCATGTGTGCATATGGAAATTCATTTGGTGGCATGTAATAGATAAGCTAAAACTGCTCTGGCTTTAGTATGGAAAAACTCTCAATTTCACTGTCTTTTCATTGACCTGAATTTGATGAAAATATAGATGCATCTGACGAAAACAAAATTGGTTGTCTATTTGGGGGGGGGGAAGTGACATCAAATGATAACACAGCTCAAAGTAATGATGTCTAACTCTAAATATCTTCATGAAGCATGGTGGACAACCAGCCATCATTCCAGGGGGACAAGCAGAAGCCCCTTGATGCTACTTGATGGAACTGTAGCAGGTACAGTACTGGAACCTCGCTTGCATGCGCACCAATCTCTGCCAAGTGCTCAAGGACAATAAATGGGGGTGCATGCCCCCTTTCTCTTTCCTGACGAAGATAATTGGCAATCTTTATTGAAGTGCATGCTGTTGAACTGCCACCAACTTTGCAACTGGATGATAGATGCCAGTCTCACCACTGCCTTTTCCCCAAAAAACTGCCCCAGTGAGAGCACTGCCAATGAGCTCGAGTTCATAAAGAAATACGTCAATTTGCCAATATGGATTTGCAGGGCCTACGTTGGCCCTGGAGTGGGTGGGGAGAGAATTGTCTTGTCCACCTGCGAACACCTGTGTGCTTGAATTTTTCAGATAAGCTTGCTATTTTAATGGAATAGCAGTATGTTTTGTTCTTAAGCTTTTAAATGCCCTGTGGTTTCAGAAATTGTGGAGCACAATAAGGCCATAAATACTGAACCATTATTTTAGTAACATGCTATTTAACATTAGTTTGTCCTACTCAGGTTTTCCCAGGGGTCGCAACTGAACAAATTATGCTTCTTTATTGTATCACACAATTGTTCTCCATCTAGTCTCAGCCAGAGGACTTTCCCAGCCCTGCCAACCCAAGAAGCACTGAATAAGTGATGCCAGGGATTGAAGCTACATGAAAAGCATGTACCTCTCCCACTGTGCTATGGTCCATTCACAAACGCTAGCGACAATCCCATGGTTGGAAACTGCAGTTCACTTTTTTGACCACATAGTTATACACAAACTGAGGCAGAGTGCAGCCATACAGTCAAGTTCGTTTCACAGTAAAACAGCTCACTCATTCTGGAGTGTTCTGAAAAATGCTTTGATAAAAAATACTGCATCCTGGCAATTCTTTGAGGTGTGTGGAATACTTATGTGGCTATTTTAAATAACATTTAGCCCAACTTGTTCCACGAGAACTTACAGTGAAGTGGATTTCTGATTGGTTTGGTACAAGTCTACCATCTCAATAAGACCAACTGTGCTTAGGCTCTCAAATGTCAGCTCACTCCTTAAGTGACAGCTTCTGTGTACTAAGACACAGGATCTCTACCCTACTTTGAGATCCCTGGGGTAGAGCCTTGGATCTTTTACATTCAAAGGATGTGCCCTGTGCTATGGCAAGCATGGATCAATGTTCTGAGGCTTCTTCCCTCTGTTTTGTGAGGTGTGCTGGTCTCCCATTTTCAGAATGGGGTAAAATAAGAAGTACTTTCTCTACAATCAATTAACTTGGGGCCCCTCCCATAGCTGCCAAGTTTTCCCTTTTCTCGCGAGGAAGCCTATTCAGCATAATGGAAAATCCCTTTAAAAAAGGGATAACTTGGCAGCTATGGCCCCTCCTAGTTATATGTTTGGTCAGGGAGCAAAGAGCCATCTAAATTGATTTTAAAAAAAAACAAACTCAATTTTACTTTAAAGATAACTCTGCACCTTGGAGCAATCAGCTGCTAGCCCCTCCATGCGTACTCATATTATACACTCCTAAAAGTTTTGGCTCCCATTAAAACTGGAGTTTCTTTATATGGGAATGTTTAAAATACCTAAAGTTGTCTAGTGTAAACAACTGGAGCGTTGGGTTTTAGGATACCAGGTAAGCCCCTAAAAGGACGACTGCTTAAGGAATAACTCTGCACCCCCATTTCTTCACAATGATCCATTAGGGCCAAGCTGTTACAGGCATGTGAGGTTAGCCTTACACTTGCTTTTGGAATGTACAGCTTTTATGAATGCTCATACACAAGTTCAGAACTTCAATAATTTAATAACAAACAAAAGCATTGTGTGAAATTAGTCTTATTCAAACCAGTTGCAATAAAGCTGAAGAAGTGCAGCATGTTTCAGGTTTTAGCACCTTGAGAAAAGAGTCCTTAAAGTGTTAAGACAGGGAGTAAATTGATATGGATAAGAGGAGATGTGTTTATGTAACAGCATAGAAATTGCTTCCCCATTTTCTCACTGGAAGAAGACAGAAGTTCTTTTAAAACAAAGTTGTTCATTGAATTCACAGTTTTAGTGGATATATGAAATGGAAGGGATGATACAAAGGCTGAAGAATTAATTCCAAGGCAATCATATTGCAAGTCCAAAGGCACTGACAATACAGTACATAGTCTTGTTCTCCCATCTCACAGTGCAGGTTCCTACAAAAAGAGAAGAAAAGTCAATCAGGATGGCCATACTATATACAGAAGAACTACATCAGATCATAAAGTTCACAGGTTTCAATTTAAAGAACACGTAGGAAAAAATCTATTGCATCTTAAGCCACACTTGCTCAGCCAACTCTGTACTACATAGGCAACGTCCCATAATTTGTAGCAGTGGAACCTAAAATTATTGAACCACATGACACCGATATTCAGTCACACTTTATTCTTTCACAGGAACCATGTATGTTTATTCACTGGTGATGATTCCCTGGTCATGATGATTCTTCCAACTAAGTATTAGGAAGAACTTTCTGACAGTAAGAGCTGTTCGACAGTGTAATGGGCTCTCTTGGAAGATGGTGGTCTCTCATTCCTTGGAGGTTTGAAAGCAGAACTTGAATAGTCATCTGTCATGGATGCTTTTTTAGCCAAGATTGCAGGAGGTTCAAAGAGATAACCCTTGGGAGCCCCTTCCAACTCTACAATCCTTCAATTTTAAAGCAGAGATGCTCTACTAGCTACCCTAAGGAAATAAGGGAATAAGGCACTTGTAACAAGGATAACCTGCCCCATGGTCACTTGTAACTTCTAGTACTATATTAGAAGTTTATTACCATAGGATAGGTGTGTGTGGATTTTTCTCTTCCAGAGTCACACAAATATCTTGTGAAACATTTCAGTGGAGAAACTAAGACAAAGTATTAAAACATTCTTGTTACCATCAGCAGAGTTATCCCAGAAGCAAGAGCTTGCAGTATGAAGTCCAGCACCATTCTTTTGCATAATCACACATGTCACTGTAAATTGAAGATAGAGTATTGTTAGAAAAAGGAATGTTTCCACTGCAGAAGCTACAGTTACATCCATATCTGTTTTTAGCCTTAAATGCCTATGTAAACATCTCTTATCGTAAATGACCTTTTAGGGTCACAGCAGTTATTAAACTAATCACCAATAGAGTTTTTGCCCCCTCACCTGCAATTTCTTCCATTTTAGAGTTAAATTTTTGATTTTACTCAAAACCATTTGTCAAAACAATAATACAATGAGCACAGAAATCTATTCGCTTACCAACATATTTGAAAGGTTTCCCCAGCTTTGTGAGATGACTCAGAATTTGCTCTACAACACTTGTAGTCCATTGATTCACTTTGCTGTGCAGATACACATTGCCACCTATTGTTCCTTCTATGGCCTGCAGACAAGGAGAGGTTCAAATCACCATCGGGCTGCTAAGGAATTCTAATTTTTTAAAAGGCATGCATTGATTTCAAAAGCTAGAATAAATATGTCAACATTTTTTCCAAGCAACACAGATCACACCAAGGACTTCAAAGAAGAAGGAATACCCAGAACACACAAATAACCACACACCTTTGCAAGAATGATTTGGGCAGGTAACCAACAATGTGGCCCCTCATATTTATTCTGAGGCTACTGCAATCCTAATTACAGTGGAGCAGACACACCTCTCTGCTAGTGGGAGACCATGTCCACTGTGAAGGCCATGCACGTAAAAAGCTCTGTGGACAGTAAGTGTACTGTTGATGTTCCTGCTGGCAGCAGTCTCCAAAACAGAGTGTTCTGGGAGTGCGGCAGGGGTGGGACTGAGGTAACCTAGGATCCAAGCAGTGTGCCAATCTCACCCCTCATGGTAAGCTGCAATGCCACCAGTGATGGTGCTCAGGTAAGCACAGGCACCTGTTACTGTCCATCTCTTTAGTGCTGTTTACAGGTAGGTAGCCGTGTTGGTCTGGATCGAAGTAAAATAAAAAAATTCCTTCAGTAGCACCTTAAAGACCAACTAAGTTTTTATTTTGGTATGAGCTTTCGTGTGCATGCACACTTCTTCAGGTATCTGAAGAAGTGTGCATGCACACGAAAGCTCATACCAAAATAAAAACTTAGTTGGTCTTTAAGGTGCTACTGAAGGAATTTTTTTCTTTAGTGCTGTGTTTGACATATTGCAAGCATGGAGGCAAGGACTGTGTTGTTTTTCGGTCTTTCCCCAGTACCCAGAAAACTTTATAAGCAACTTTATAAGCAACATTTAACGTATCACCAGAAACACATAGAGGGAGAAAGAAGTCTTTCACTTCTGAAGCTACAGAGGGAGTGACAATGAGATCTTGCAACAAGAGGTTGAACAGCCCAAATCAATACCCTCTGCAATAAATGGGTGTCTGGCTCACTCAGTCTTATCCTGTGGTTGTAGGCATAGATTTCACACTCTGTAAAGCATTAGTGCCAAGACCGAGAACAAGGGAGTAGCTGTTCATTGAATGTCACTAAGTTGTGGTCCTTTCATGCTTTTTCCTGCAGATTCTATGCTTGCAAACAATACTGTAGCAGAGTGTACTAGCATCTAATAGTCCCATTATTTTAAATTGTTTTAAATGCTGTTTTTAATGTTGTAACCTGCCTTGGGTCTTTAGGGCGAAGGGTGTGTAATAAACACAACAACAACAACAACAACAACAACAACAACAACAACAACAACACCTGCAAGGGAGGTAGGTTTTTACACAGATGAGTTCTACATACAGTACTTGATAAGTTACCAATCATATATTTGCTTAACAAAGAATGGCACGTACAACATATTTAGCTTGTGCTCCTAAGCCTTCACTAATCACCAGGAAGGTTGCCACAACAGAGGATTAGCAAACAAGACACTGGTACCCAGGTAACACATAACTAGAGTAAATTTGCTCTAAATATACTAACTACTGTATATTGATTCTATAGCTGCAAGTCACCAAAAGATTATTCCTGAAGTTGGAATCTAAGGAAATAGAACAGTCCACTCCATTTAAGCCAAGGTACATGCATTCAAGATTCATGTCACCACTGTGATTCAAGTAGATTTAACTAGCTTGCAGATTAGGCCAGAAGTCAGTTCATATTACAAGGCGAAGTCCTAAATTTGATATGCTTAATCATTTAAAAAGAGAGGTAAAAACCTTTACGAATGCAATTCTATGAGGATATCAAAATAGGACTGTTTCTTCTGTACAGGCTGGCTGGGATTAAAAGTCTGCCATAAGGCCAACGAGCCTCTACTCCTATACCCACTGCAGCTTGATACTCCCAGAAAAATCATCCCTGCAGATCAGGCGTCACCTCCAGAGTGGAATTCAACATGGCATGAGGGACTACAAAGTAAAGTTGGGTTTTTCCCCTAAGAGAGACAATCTGCATATGCCGAAATGTTTTCTATGTATTCAAGAGATTCTGCAGATTCTGGTCCTCCCTCCCACCCCTTTCACTTGTGGGAACTGCCCTGCTTTGCTGCTTTCATACTTTCATTTCACTTGCTGGAGAGGTGAAATGTTCACAAAACAGAGCCAGCGAGTTACAATCCCCTTGAAATGTTTCAAATGAAATAATATGCATCTTTATGTAATTGCACCAAATGTATACACCAATAACAAAATTATGAGCACAAAGAGACACACATATTTCAGAGAAATTGCAATGTGTGTTAAGAGGCGGTTTACATAGCTCATGTTGCCACTTTAAATGTGGGCTTACAACACAAACCTAGGCATGTCTCCTCAGAAGTACCACTGAGTTCAATAAGACCTCTTCCTAAGTAAGTGTGAGTGATTGCAGCCTTACACTTCAGTGCATTGTGTATTTTCCACAATGCAGCAGTGATATATTTATCTTTTTAAAGGGAGTTACGGGGCGCAGTGGAAATATAGCAGATGCTGTGCAATGAGGATATATTAATGGAAGATGTAGCATAAACACCATCCTACCTCTTTTATAATGTTGCTTACTTCATCCACAATAAACGCAGTCTTGCAGGGGGAAAGAAAAGAAAAGAAGCCAGAAATAACATTTAAACCAAGTGAGCAATTTGCAGTACTGACACAAATGTAGTTTTAACTAACAGGCTAGTGCGGCAAACATTAATCAGATTTGATTTATTTCCCTAAGCATCTAACACCTTGTTTCTACTTCACCAGACATAGAATCCTGCCATCGCAAAGTGTGCCAAGCAATTCCTTAACGCTTGTAACTGCAGCAAACGAACTTCTTAAGCAGTCACATAAAAGCATATGTTTAACATCCCTTCAAACACTTCTAGAATAGAGGTGGCAGGCACATATAGTGGCCAGGGAACACAAAGGCCACAACTACTCCTCTTTTAGGGGACGCGGGTGGCACTGTGGGTTAAACCACTGAGCCTAGAGCTTGCCGATCAGAAGGTCGGCGGTTCGAATCCCCGCAACGGGGTGATCATCTTGCCAGAAGCGGCTTTGTCATGCTGGCCACATGACCTGGAAGCTGTACATCCGCTCCCTCGGCCAATAGAGCGAGATGAGCGCCGCAACCCCAGAGTTGGTCACGACTGGACCTAATGGTCAGGGGTCCTTTACCTTACTCCCCTTTTACAATCTATTCATAAATATGTGTAGGCCTTTCTGGCACTCATGCATCAAGGCAACTCTTTTCTTTCCCTTTTTTCTTTTATATTTTTATCATTATATATAATAAACATTACTATAAATGAGAATAAAGGTTTTGAGGTGTCGGTGTTTTTTTGTGTTTTTTTTATTTTTTGACAATCGTGGTATATAAATTTTATGAAATACTTGTTTATGACTAGCTGAGACACGGATCTCATCTGCAGATAGAAGTGAGTACATGAGGCGCTCAGCTCACCTTTGACCATGGGCCACGTTTACTACCTGATGATGATTAGGGTTAGGACATTCATTTGAAAGAATGTTTGAGGGTCTCTTTTCTATAGCTACATAACCATGGATTTGATGGAACAGTAACCCCTGTATACCCAAAAGGAGATCGCACCACACCCCATGAAACCTGCTAGTTTTCTTCTCTCCTCCTTTAAGAGGGGAAAATTTCCTTCCTTCTTCGATTTTGCGAAGTTTCCCTTAGGACAAGAACCTGGGCCATTAGACCAGCCGGCAAGAGATTTATTAATTCGGTTCTCTGCAGGCGCACCTCCCAAAAGCGTGTAGCCGCATGCCACGAAGAGCGGCGCTTTCTGGCACAAGCCATCCCTATCGCAGGGGGAGCGGAGAGAGGCAGCACCGCCAGCAGGAAAGTTGCCCCGGGGCTTGTA
The DNA here is from genome assembly GCF_965207765.1 of Zootoca vivipara. Classification (NCBI taxonomy): domain Eukaryota; kingdom Metazoa; phylum Chordata; class Lepidosauria; order Squamata; family Lacertidae; genus Zootoca; species Zootoca vivipara. The sequence goes on from NC_142586.1 coordinate 66,650,760, forward strand.
AGGCAGCCCGGCGGCGGCGGCATCTTCCCTCTCACCCCAAGGGCTGGAAGCGGCGGGAGCGCCAGCAAAGCCCGGGCCGGGGCTGGCAAGGGAGGAGGGCCAAGCGACCTTCCAGGAACGGGAACGTGGCCGACAATGGGCAAAGGGGCGGAACCCCGCCATGGCCACCGCCCTCCCCACGGAGGTCCCCGCAGCAACGGAAGAAAGGGGCACGCCGTCCCTTCCCTCCACGGCCACCCGCCCAGAGGAGGAGGAGGGACGCCGCTGTCCTTAGGAACCGTTACCTCCTCTGCAGACTGAAGCTCGTCCATCTTCTTCTTCAGCAATCCAGCCTATCTTGTCCCACGCGGCGCATGCGCAACCGACTCTTCGCCGGTCGCAGACAGCAGCACTTTCTTTCTTTTCTCTCTCTCGAGCTTACGCGGCTGCGCAAGTGCGCCCCTGTGCTTTCCCAACCAATCGCCCGACGCTGGCAAATGTACCGGAAGCGTTGCTGAGCTACGCTCTCTCTTTGTTTCTCTCTCTCTCGCGCGCGCTTGCGCAATCAAAGGCAAGCGAGCGCGGTTTCCGTTGTTGTTGAATAAGAGGTGTGGAAAATGCCCCCACTCGCCGTTTCTGGGTTTTTGTGTGTGTGGTTCGCGCTGAGCTGAGGAGCTTGCGCTTTAGCGACCCTAGGGAAGGGAGGATTAGCACACATGCTTCGCTTATTTTATTTTATTTAGAATACAGGGGTGGCTCACCCTCCTCCAGAACTCCCCATCTTCCATGCTGGCTGGGCCTTGGGGTGCCTCTTAATAGCCTTTTCTGCAGGCCCAATATATCCAGCTCCTTCAGTCTCGGAATTGTAGAGTTATGAACCCAAAGGGACATCTAGTCTGACCCTCTGGAGTGCTGTCTTTGGCTCAGAGTTCCTCATCTCCAACCTTCACCCTCCTCTGGACGTGTTCTATTTTGTTAGTAACCTTAAAATGAAGGGTGCAGAAGGGAGGGCTGACCAAAGCGGAATACAGTATACTTAATTTATAGATAATTTTTTTTAGAAATTAAAGAAAAATCCTTAACAAAAATGGAATCAGCCAGTGAAATTGTATAATGGGGGGAATAAAGAGACTGCTGCTTAGCAGTGCACTGAGGGGGAGGTTTCAAAGCCCTTATCCAAGGGTGTCACCTGGAGACTTCAAGGTCAGTACCATGGAGGGGAGTCATTGCTGCCTGGCCAACAGCAACCAACACACACCAATGAGATGTAGCAGCCCCCAGGCCTCTGTTGTCCTGCAACATCCAAGGCTTTTTTTCAACCATAACTCACCGGACTCAGTTCCGGCACCTCTCAGGTGGGCACCATTGCCTTTATAAGAGAACAAGAGAGGCATTCACGGTGAGTTCCAGCACCTCTTTTTCTAGAAAAATAGCACTAGCAACATCTATTTGTAAATGTTGGACCCCCTCCATCTCTTTCACTGCTTAGTACTGAAGGCTTCTTATCTGTCAGAATAGTGCACCACCTGACCGGCCACCACAGGGAAAAAACAAAAACGATTTCAGGAGACACCATGTTAGAAGAGGCAGGTTTTTTTTACAGAGGGAAGTGTCATCTTATAAAATGGGGCCTTGTGCAATAATGCAGCATTGTGGAGAACCCGCATGATGTTGGATGCCAACTCTCATGATCACCGAAGGCAATATGGCCAATGAATTGAGAGTTACAGTTCAATGATATATTGGGAGCTGCAAATCCCCAATTCAGAATCTAAAAACAATGCTTTCCGCCCTTCAGAACTATTTCCCTCATATATATTTATTAAATCACATTTATGCATATTGATTAATGACTAAAAGTTATACATAAAATTGGTTTATTCCTCCCTATCATGCTATCTTGGCAAAAGAGTTTCAAGCGTTTCACTTGCCAGGATGCATAGCTCACCCCTCAGAGAGAGGGTAGATTACTATCTTGGGTTTGCTTCTCAAATGCTTCAACAGAGCCCTCCTCAAATGCTTCAGAAGAATTTGAATACTTCTCAAGAATCACAGGTTAGATGACAGTTCTTAATCCCTCCCATTTACTCTCATTATTATTATTTATTAAATTTGTGCATTTATGTACTCTGCATTTATGCATTTACTCTGCTGGAATAATTTGCAGGTTTTGTAACTGAGGGCACCTTAATTTTGCTTTTTTCTTCACTCTTACCCACTTTCAGCCCTTTAAATTTCTTCCCTTTCCAACCCACAGCAGTTGGTGAGGCCAGTTTCTGTTCTTAGGCAACACTGCATTGCCAACATCTTCCAGAAGTTAGCGCCTACCTAGCCCAAATTCTAAGGGACGCAGGTGGTGCTGTGGTGTAAACCACTGAGCCTAGGGCTTGCCAGTCAGAAGGTTGGTGGTTCGAATCCCCGCAACGGGGTGAGCTCCCATTGTTTGGTCCCAGCTCCTGCCAACCTAGCGGTTTGAAAGCACGTCAAAGTGCAAGTAGATAAATAGGTACTGCTCCGGCGGGAAGGTAAAGGGCGTTTCCGTGTGCTGCTCTGGTTTGCCAGAAGCGGCTTTGTCATGCTGGCCACATGACCTGGAAGCTGTCTGCAGACAAACGCCGGCTCCCTCGGCCTATAGAGCGAGATGAGCGCTGCAGCCCTAGAGTCGTCCGCGACTGGACCTAATGGTCAGGGGTACCTTTACCTTTAGCCCAAATTCTACAATGCAGGATTCAGTCAATGGCTGTGGAGAGATGTACTCACTGTTAGGACACTGGGAGCTCCCTTCTCAGGTAATATTATAGATAGATAGATAGATAGATAGATAGATAGATAGATAGATAGATATAGATATTGCTGTTAATTTTTTTTATTAAAAGCATGCACATAAACAATCATAGTGCATATGTGCATGTTTTCCAAATAATTCAAATTCAGGGTACAGTAAGCACATTCTACTCGTTACTATGGGTTTTCCTGATATAAACATGGGGGAAGAAGTTTCCAAAAGGCTCTATTGAAGCTCAGGTGGTCTTCCTCCTTCTGACAAAGGGAAGCCAATTGTCAACAAAATGGTCTGTTTGTGCCACTCTCTGTGGAACTCTGTCTTGGTGCATCAGTTTTTATGGTAGTGCAAGCTGCCATACTTTATTTAAGGTAGCTTTTCTTCATGCTGGCTGGGACTGATGGAAGTTGTAGATCAAAACAGCTGGAAGATACCAGGTTGGCAAAGGCTCTCTTAGTGGAAGGGCATGTGTATGTCTCTCTCCCAGGTTAAAACTAGGTTCCCCAAATACAGACTTTGACTAGTACTCAACTTCCTGATCTTTACCACCCGTACCAGCAAAGTGCTTGAGGAGGGGAACAGACTTAGAGATGTGTGGAACATTCCCACCCTCCTTTCACATCCTTCCAACATTCAAGCACTTCAGTAGCCTAGGGGAGACTGAGGACAATATCAGAGGCAAAATGTGAGGAATGAGAAGGTGATGTGGGAAGCTAAGCTTGCCTACGGGCAAGATAAATCAATGAGTCAATGGCTATTGTTCATTACGACTTCCAGATTCAGAGGCATTCTTGTTTGCTGCTGTGGAAAACAGAATGTTTGGCTATGGTTATTATAGATGTTTCTACAATCAAACACAAAGAAACACACCCCAAACAGATAACAAAAAAAGCTGATCTTGGCCTGGAATATGAATGTTCTCTTTAAAAATGGAAAAAGTTTCTACACACATGGATATTTGGCTATTAAACTTCTGAAGCATATGTAATAAGCTGAAATGGAACCTCCAATTCAGATATTTCTAGATTTGGGTTTGGATTGATTTGTACATAATATTACTTGAAAAATAGGTGAATAAAGCCTTCCCTTTGATAGCTTAAAAGCATTTGGGAATTTTAAAATGTGTGTACTATTCATGCTGGTATTACTGGTACTGTATTTGTATTATTTGTATTAATAATACCAGCAATATGTATTAATTATCATGCAGTCCACAGCCCCCTGAGAGATCAAAGCGGTCAGGGAGGATCTGTCATTTCTAGTAAATGCTCGCTCTGAATCTTGCGGAAGTTGAGGTTTGCAATGTTGCACACATCTAACATAAGCGAGTGAGACAGAGAGAAACCACATGAAAGTATCATACTTAATGGCCACTACTCTTCCTGTTAGTTAGGGGTTTCATGTACGCTTTCAGAAAAAAAACATTGTCTTTTCTTACAGCGAACTGTTTCCTCCCAGACCACTAAGGCATTATTTAAAGCCTCTCTTTGATAGCAGACGGCATTGGTGGCAGTTACTTCCAAATGCAGAGGGCTGTAGGATCATATGATGATGTGCACTGAAGTATTCTGTGTCAAACTTCGGTCCAGCAAGAAGGAAACAGAGGGGGAGAAGATATCAACTTTTCTTCAGTAAAGTTAGCACCCTGCATTTCTTCTATGAAAGTAAAAGGTAAGTCAGTTTTTGCTAAAGGTACGCATAAAAATGTTCAACTGTTTGCAAGGCAAGTGCTTTGCATTCCTCTCTTATTTGTGATTATTTGCTGTGTTTTGTTCCCCTAGCTGGCAGATAGGACACATTGATCTTTAGGGGTTACTGGATTGGAAAACACCCTATCTCAAATTATTTTAGACATTACTATTGCTTTAACATTCAAAAGCTAGTGAATGCAAATAATTAAGTTATACTATTGCTGTGTATTTGTTTCTCAAAGCTATGTAAATATGTAAATGATGCCTCTGAATTTCTGCCTTTAAAAGATGGAGATTTATTTCCTTGTGGTAGCATAGTATGAACTAATGTATTGTGTAACTTTGATTCCTTCCTCTGTACTGTATATTTAGCTCTAACACTGCACACCCCAAACCTTGTACTTTGAGTAAACCCATTCATGGGTAAGTAGCTTATTATTCCACACTGTATCTTCTGGTGTGTGTCTGAGATAGGCAGTTTTTCTGTGTTGAGCCCAATAAACATCTTAGAGAAGGATATATGACACTGGGATCTTTCATGAAGGCCTTGCTTTCTAAATGTAAAGTTTTTGGAACTGTAGTATGTCTTATAATAAGCTGTGCATAGGATCAATGTATGTAATGCATTCTGAACTTTTTATTGATCCTTTGAACAGCTTATTTATTATATAAAATCATACTACAACTATAATTCCAGAGAGTTTACCGGTACATGTAGGTGTAATTAGACAGACACACAATTCCATCAGAGTCAGTCCTTGATCAACTTTTCATCTTATGTTGTGTGTGAATGTCTTGCTTGCTTACACAGTAATTGTAACACGTTGTCATGGTTAAGCATGTGGTCCTGAACCCCATTGTTTTTGATGGTGCAGCAAATGCTAGAATATTTGCTTAATTTTGCAACATGTTTTAATATGCTTTTTTGACATTGGGAGTAAACTAATATCCCCCTCCCAATTGCAGAAAGTAAGTGATCTGCCTTGTTTGGCCCTCAGTGCCAACATCAATCAAGGTACGGAACTATCTAGCTTAAAATAACTTGCATGGAGGCAGGACCATAATCTGCTTTTGTCAGACTCTGATCCTTCCCACATCCTACCCCTAAATTCTTGTGCCTCCTCTGACAGTTGTAAGGAAAGACTCCCTACAAAGACCTTAAACAATAGCAGAACATCAGGCGAGTGGCCTTTCAGTTAGTTGCAATCTATTTTTCACTCATTTGGGACAGGTGGGAGTGGGGTACAGTCTCTCCAAAATCCATTCACAGCTTCCTTAGGCTCTTGTTTAAAGTCCATTCACAGCTGCCTTAGGCTCTTGTTTAAAGTCCTTCTGGTTTTTTATTGTTTCATCTATATGTCCATATGAGTTTTCCTGTTCATTTTGTGTCTGCACAAAGTGAAACAATAAGCTGGTATTAGTGCATAATGCCTGAAACATCTTCTAGATTTGTGAGGGGTGTGTGTTGTCTCAGTGATAACTGCACTGTTTTTTGCAAGACCTTTTTATCTGCCTCAACAGACAAACTAGACACGATTCAGATGGCAGGCCCATTAGCTATTAAAGCCTATAAATAATTGATTGATAGTAAAGACTTACTTTAGAACATCTCGACTTCACACTATACTAGTTTTACTTCCATGGGATAAAAGGTTCAACAGCTAGCAGTCAGAGGGGCATGGTATTCCAATTAAGGCACATTTATCTTTGTGGTTGATTGGGAGACAATCAGCTGAATTCCATGAAACCTTTTATTATTTGGATTATTGTTAGTCTCATTTTTCATTATCTTTTGCACAATCCACATAAGCAAAATGGCTTTTACACAGGCCTTTTTACACCAGGGTAAGTAAACACGCTGATGGGCAATGGTGCTTATTGTAATGAGGCTGTTTGAAAGATGCTGAATCATATTTCATAGCTCAACTGTGGCCCAACCATACTATGAAACAATATGTTCACAGGATGTAGCTTTTGTTTTTCAGGAAAAGTGGGAGATAGTGATCTACTGCAGAATAAGAAAGGGGAAGTAGGTTGTTCTTTTTTTCCTGTATTCCTAAGAAATGCAATCCTAATTTCCTAATATGAAATTTGTTAATTTAAAGCAATGGAGGTGGAGTTTCTCCCCCTTATACCTGCTGCTGCCTATCAACTTGAATCATACCCCAATTTTCTTGGCAGAATGGTGGATCTAAGACAAACCTCTCTCATTTTTATCAGTTTAGAAACTACCTGCAGCAAATTGGGAGTCTGAAGTCATTTTATTTATTCAAGACAATAAACTGCCTTCATCCAGCAAAGAACGTGCCTTGCAGGTGATGAGACTGAAAATTATGGCTTATATGGAAAAGGGTTCTTAACATCTCTTATTATGACACAATGCAAATGTATCTCTAATGAAAGATGTATGCAAGCAGTTAAAAGGACTTATAGATCTTTTGATTGCTGAACCCTGCCCCTAGGTTTAAGCCCCAACTTTCCTTGGTGGTGGTGTGAAGAAGATTAAAATTCTTAAAAACAACAACAAACGGACAAACAAACAACAACTTTGTAAGAATCAGAAGAGAAAATGACTCAGGAACTTGACCTCAGCGTACTAAAGGGATTGGAACGACAAGTTGTTTTAGATGTCCTGAACCGTGATCAGATGTTGAGGAAGGTGGACGAAGAACGAATAAGGTATGTGGTCATTTTGGAATACAGCATACCATTGCATCTCCCTGTTTTCTTCTTTTCACCTATTTTATTAAAGTCATTTTCTCAGCTTCTTTGCTAGACCATTCTAGTGATTACATTTTAGATTAATTTCTTTGCAAGAAGAAATTTATTGAATGCCTTTGTCATGACAATTCTTACAATAGTTTCCTACATTCCCTACTCCTAGCAGTAAGAGTGTTTTCAGATGGGTGATTATTGTGCATGCAGCTCCACCCCCACCCCACCCCCCCCGGCAGCATTCATATGATGTTGGCATTAAAATGTGAGCCTATATTCCAGTCTAATCCAGATGTATCTTTCACAGCAAGCACATAGAGTCTACCTGTTACGAGTTTTTCCAAGTTCCTGCCAAGGGCTCTTAGCAAGATTTGGAAAGCAATTGTGATGTTTCAGTATGGTATGAAGGTTCACTAGTAAATTCCTCCAACCCACTTTTTAAAATTAAGAAGGTTATCTAGGAAAGCAACACAGAAGGAAGTCCCACTCACACATCTCCATAGGTCAGCCAGTTATTTCAGCATGGCATTATATTGTTTAAATGTGGTGGAAAGTGAAATTACAGGTTGACCTCTTTTTTTCTTTGGGTTTACATTGGCTAGTCAGATTGCAGCGTATTATTAGTGAAAGTGAATTCATGCAGCTATTTAGAGAGTGCAGTGTGAATAATTGTTCTGGAAACATTTTTTCCGCTCCCACCTGATGAAACCTGTGCATATTTATATATATTTTTCTGGCTGAGAACAGGAAACTGAAGCTGCAGCTTCAGGAACTTCGATGGAAAGGGACAAAAAACACAAACCTGGAATATAAGTCTTGTGCCCGCTGTCAGAAACCTCTTGGAGTGCTAATCAACAGAGGTGCAGTGTGCAATGGGTGCAGTCATCAAGTATGCTCCAGATGTCGCATCACTTTGAATCGCTACCTGTGGAAATGCACCGTCTGCTACGCTCATGAGTGAGAAATTCTAGAGAAATTGCTCAATAATATTTGCGTTGTGGGTGTTTATGCCTTAGTTGTATATGTCATGAGGATCAGGTCTGTAGGAGTTTCACGACAGCCAGAAGAAGGAGACAGAGGCAGCATATATTTTGGTGGGGAGTAGGACAGTGTGATCCAACACCTGGCCAGAGGACCACATGCAGCCCTCGGGCTTTTTTGGAGGCCCTTGGCAACATTTCACACACACACCACAGCAGCCCTCCGCCACCTTCCCAAAGCTGGGTAAGCAAAGTGCTGGGCTTTGGGAAGGAGACCTGAGGGCTCTGTCAAGGTCCTAGAGCCCTCTCTCCTCCTTCCCAAAGCTTAGTTAGCACTTCCCCAGCTTTGGGAAGCAGGTGGAAGGGCTCTAGAACCCTGCCAGAGCCTTATATCTCCTTCCCAAAGCCCAGCACAGGGGTCGGCAACCTAAGGCCCAAGGGCCACAAGGACTCATGGGGTCGTTTAACCGTGGAGCAAGGCAGGGACCGGCTTCCGCGATGCTGGCTGGCTCCTGCAGCCGCGATGCTGGAAGCTCCTGCAGCCAATGGGAAGCTGCACATGCCTCCTCTGCCCCGGAAGGAAATAGCATTTGCGCATATGCACTTCGATCCACCACGGCGTCTTCGGGACCGTGAACCGGCCCAAGCCACAAAGACTTCCAACCCTGGACCAGCACCTCACTTATCCAGGTTTGGGAAGGTAGTGGAAGGGCTAGGTAGGCGGGCATCAAATTTTGGGCTCACCTCCCCCCCTCCGTACGACAAGGCAGTGTCTAAGGAGGTTCACACAAAGGGCACATTGGCAATATTGTTGTGGAACTAACACACAACACTTGGTAGTCAGAACCATGGGACTCCTTTGCATGCACCTTCAGTAGGATGGGAGTTGCTTTCCTGTAATGTAATGTGTATTTGAAGCCTAGAACCACATAGGTTTTTTCACTTAATTAAAAAATGAAATTAAAATGAAAGCTAAGATTCTCAGGAAGTTGAATTCTATGCCCAGTACCAATTTCTATGGGTTTTCCATTCTTGTGCATAATCTGGAATGTCCTTCTGGGTTATGTAACAGTTGAGGTTCCAATGCTGTAATGAGTTTTTGTGATGAGCCTACAACTGAAAAATGTGTAAAAGGTTCAAATATTTGTTTTGCAGGGAACTTAAAGTGAAAGCAGGCGAGTGGTTCTTTGAGCAGCGATCAAAGAAATTTCCAGCTGAAGGTAATACTTTTTAAAAGCAGCAGGAAGCTACACTATTAAATGCAAGATATATTGATGGCCTATTATTTTTATATCACCTTTTATTCTTAGCAAGAAACATGTATAATCTGAAATAAATAGTAGATTCTTTAAAATGTAAATATATGAGAACATAACAGTTACCTTTGGCTACAACGTAGAAGTATTTAGGTGCCTTTAGGTGCCAGGTGATAATGTTCCTCTTCAACCAGGCCTTAGGCTGATTAGCATCCGGTACCCTTTTAGATGTGTTGTGGGAGTGAAGGGGTTATTTATTATGTGTTTTTTATATTGTATTTTTTGTTGTTGAGTGCCTTGGGCTCTATGGATAAAGGGCATTATACAAATTTAATACAAAAATAATTTTAACTACCGGTAAGTACAATGCACTCTACCTTGGCTGTAAACTCTTATCAGCTGATACTGATGCTGTGTTAAATTACAGATTCAGATACTACTCACTGTTGGCTTTTTGTTGTATTAATGAGTCCTGAAGCAGTTAATTATTATATATATTATTAGTGCCATTTTAAAAATGATTTGTAATGGACTTACAACAGAAAGTTCATCTGCCCATATTCCATTCCCTATGTCAACATTTTGTAGAATTCAAATGAAACTGTTAAACGGCCTCACCAATAGTTTTGCACAGAGAGATGTTGCTTTCTTTGCCCTAGACTAGAGAACGTGACAGAAATGTATAGAAAAGAAAATATGAGATCATTCTACTGGAATTTATTTCTATTGGTAAAATACAGTCTGAGTGCTTTTCTGATACGGTAACTATAATTTGAAAGCATGCAGAAGCTGGTCCAGTTAAAATCTGCAATCCTGCACATGCTTGGGTTGCATAAATCAATAGAAGTCAGTGGAATTCAAACTGGCTTGTTTGGGTGCAGGATTACAGTCAAAGGAATAAATGTTCCCATTTTGTTACTCTCTTGGAGCAGGAATAAATTAACAGTGATGAACCAAAATTATAGCTGTTATCCTCTGTTAATTGCCTCTGTAATCAATCAGTCCATGGTAATTCCTTCAAAGACAACACAAACTTCTGACATAAGTGGCACAATATTTCAACAGGGAACTTCAGAAACTAGTACAGTACTGTTAATCAGTTAGACGTTGTTGTTGACTGAATGGGATCTGGGATATTCTGCACACAAAGCACGCAACCCCTCAATCTGCTTTGGAGGATCTCTCAATTATATGGGACAGATTTTGAGTTAGTGGGGGCTACAGAGGAGAGGAGTGGGAAGTTCCTCTGCACAAGTGGAACAGATCAGCATTGGGTACAACCCATAAGAACATGTGTACAGTCTGCTTGTTTCTCATTTCATTTCTCTAATGGCCTTCAACCTATGCTGGCACATGAGAAAGGGCAGGAAGTGGCCTTTAGACATAAGATAGTGAATTAAGAGCAGTGGCATGCTTGCAACAGGGTTCTTGTAAAATATGCAGCCACTTCCCTATTTGCTGGCATAACTTGGCCTGAAATATCAGGCAGTCATTGTGAGAAAATATTTTTTATCAACAATTCTGTTGATTGTGCCAGAGAGTTACTGTACTTTATACAGTGTTAATAATTGATCTGTTGCAGAATTATTATCTTTGTAAGTAGCTGTAAAAGCATATTGAGATTAATGCCCTGTGCTTGCATACACACACACACACACACACACACACACACACAGAGGTGAAACTCGGAAAATTAGAATACCGTCGAAAAGTGCATTTATTTCAGTAATGCAACTTATTTTTTTATTTTTATTTTACAAATGCTTTGTTTTGGAAATTCCACAGTAAAAAAACAAATAGTTACAATAATACAAAAATAAACATCGCTATTACATTTCATTAATTACATTCCATTTATAATTGACCAGCCTGACAACAAATAATTACAATTACAACAAATAAAGGCATGACATATCTTGCTTTGCATGTCATGCATCTATCTCATATATTGGTTTCTCATTTTAAGTTGCATTACTGAAATAGATGCACTTTTCAACGATATTCTAATTTTCCGAGTTTCATCTGTATATATATTGCTCTGTGCAATTCATCATTTGTTACATGTCATTGATGACAGAAGGATTGCTTGCTCTTAGTTGATTATCTGTCTGCTGTTTTATAAGGAGAAATATTATTCTTATTAATACTGTGATTTACATCAGAGGTCAGCAGACTTTTTCAGCAGGGGGCCGATCCACTGTCCCTCAGACCTTGTGGGGGCTGGACTATATTTTGAAAAAATAAATAAAACGAACGAATTCCTATGCTCCACAAATAACCCAGAGATGCATTTTAAATAAAAGGACACATTCTACTCATTTAAAAACACGTCGATTCCCGGACCATCCGTGGACTGGATTTAGAAGACGATTACAGTGGAACCTTGGTTTATGAACACCTCAGTTTATGAATTTTCGGTTTACGAATGCCGCGGACCCATCTGGAACGGATTCATTCACTTTCCATTACTTTCAATGGGAAAGTTCGCTTCAGTTTATGAACGCTTCAGTTTATGAACAGACTTCCGGAACCAATTGTGTTCATAAACCGAGGTACCACTGTATGCCGGATCGGGCCCCCGGGCCTTAGTTTGCCTACCCATGATGGTTGGTACTTAGTTATACAAGTTGGGTGATAGCCAATGAAGTCATACTCTGAGTAAACCCATTAAAATAACAAACTTAAGGTCATTTGTTTCAACAGGCCTACTCTGAATACAGGTGTGTGTCCCCCACTTATGTGGGGGTTATGTTCCTGCATACAAATGAAATTGTGTAATGTCAGGGCGTTTTCAGAGGTGCTTCCCTTTTTGTGGAATATGCTCCCTAGTGAGGTGCATCTTTTTCTGTCAGTGTTAGCTTTCACGAGGAATTTGAAAACATTCTTATTTACTCAGGCATTTTGCAGGTGAAGAATACTGTTTCTGGCAACCCGGAGATCATTGAATGAAATAACGATTTTAATTGCAACTATTTTAGAATGATTTCCCTGTTTTAGAATCCTTTTTTAAAATTGTGAATGTGTTTGCCACCCTGGGCTCCTTTGGGAGGAAGGGTAGAATGTAAATTCAATGAATCAATTAAAATTTAAAAATATTGTTGTGCTGCTTGTATTACTGAACTTTTCAGCTGTAATTTAAGTTTCTACCATCCGATATTGTACATTGCTTGAATCAATACCAATAACTAAATGTAAAACTACATTTTTCTAAAAGGTCACAGAATCTCTTGAGCACTTTTAAGGGTTGGCGAAACTGAAGTATATTGACAACAATAAATGACAGAAAATTGTGACAAAGAACTGGTTTGTGAATAGAATTTTATTGCTAGCAAATGACCTTGGTGGGTTTTCCCCCCCTCTTGCTTCACAGGTAGACATGAAACTGCTGGCGCAAAGCTCTTGGACTCTTATCAAGTACTTCTAAGGTAAGGACAAGAAGGTGAGCTTGTCCTAGAGAGGTGGGTGCAGTACAAGGAGTGTATTGTACAGTACAAAATAATCTGCCCCTTGAAGCTACCTGCAGATGCCAAGGTTTAATTTTAAAAGCTTGTAATAGAACAAGCAAAATTCTAAAACTTATTTTGGTGCTTTTGCTGTACTTTTAAAACAAGTTAGCATAGTACAAAACCTAGTAGGGCCTGAGTATTGTAGTGGTTAGTGTGTTGGATTAGGACCTGGTAAACCAAGGTTCAAATCCACATTCAGCCATGAATCTCACTGGGTGACTATGGGGCAGTCACAGTCTCTCAACCTAGCCTACCTCATAGGGTTGTTGTGAAGTTAAAATGGGGAGTGGAAGAACCATGAATGTCTTTTTGGAATAAAAGTGGGATATAAAAGTAATAATATAATAAAAGCAAGGCTGTCACAAAAAATCACATTCCCATGCCAAGTTATCTACCTGCTGCCTGTAATGTCTCTTACAACTTATCCCATGGGGAACTGCAGTGCTCACAGTGTGGTGGAGCAGGGATTCACACCCCCACCTGCACTGCCAGACCGCTAGCTGTGACCTCACACATTAGTATGGTGGCCCTTAACCCTGAGACACATTAAGTGGTTTGTTAATTTTCAGTAAAATCTTGCTCAATGCCTTGCTCTGCTGAAAGGGTAAAGGTTAGAAGTAAATACCAAGACTGTCAGGAATGTGACAGACAAGCAGCAAAAATGTTGTAGGGGAAATGCTTATTGAATGTTTAAGTTAAGCATTAAGGCTGAAAAGTCACTTCTAAGCAAAATGCTTAACTCTGCATGTAACTTAGGCCCTTAGTTGATGGTAAATATCACAGGATCTGCCTTAGTTCTCCTGAAGAAATATTTGGTAGATTCCCTTTCCCACTGTTTTAAAAAGATTTCATGATACAATATAAAGCAAAATCTTTTTTTATTATAAAAATGTAATATAAAATAATCAAAAGAGTAAACAGTATTACAATTAGTAATAACAGAATAACAGAATAAAGTGGCTTAAATGTTTATTTGCACCATTGTTTTTTTTCTTATACAGTAAAATAAAATTATTACTTACATTTTAGTACACTATTGTACAATGTCAACATTTTACACAGCAACATATAATTTATCTGACTTCCCAATATCCTTGATTTTCTTGTAAAGTAATAAGACATTGGATTCTATCTGTATAATATTTCAGGGTATTTCCCCTTATTTTTCAATGTTGTTAACCTCAGAATGTTAAGTTGCTCCCACAACTTGCAAATAAAATTTGCTTTGCTCAGTTCTGGGGTATTTTTCCATGACTTAGCCTACAGAATTCTTTCCAATGTCAAAACATACAGAACCTGTGTCCAATATAGTGATGGTATACTTCATTTCAGCAGGGATGCGGGTGGCGTTGTAGTTTAAACCAGAGAGCCTAGGGCTTGCCGATCAGAAGGTCGGCGGTTTGAATCCCCGTGACGGGGTGAGCTCCCGTTGCTCGGTCCCAGCCTCTGCCCACCTAGCAGTTCGAAAGCACTTCAAAGTGCAAGTAGATAAATAGGTACCGCTCCGGCGGGATGGTAAATGGCGTTTCCGTGCGCTGCTCTGGTTCGCCAGAAGTGGCTTAGTCATGCTGGCCACATGAACTGGAAGCTGTATGCCAGCTCCCTTGGCCAACAGAGCGAGATGAGCGCCAAAACCCCAGAGTAGGTCACGACTGGCCCTAATGGTCAGGGGTCCCTTTACCTTTATACTTTATTTCACAGTCAATTGACACAGCAGATTATCTAACGGATCTCATCTGTTTGGGAGGTTAAGCTGGGAGGAATTCGTAGTATGACAAGTTTTGTCATCTCAGATATGAAATTCATTTTCTATGAATGTCTGTCATTCCCCTGGTTATCTTCCTTTCATATTTAATCTCTACAATTATTTATTACCATGGTTTGTTTTATTATATTAAATGATCGACACGATAAAGGGAATGATAAGATAATGTGCTTACAAATTCGAGTTACTGTCCTTTCATATTCCACCTAATTTATAAATAAATATATTCCAGCATCATTAAATATAAACCATATAAGTATAAATTTAAATGCCAATAAGTATTGTTTAAACATTGTTAAAGGAATACTACTGTTACCTACTATACCAACCTTTAAAGCATCAAATTACTTCTAACATAATCTGCTTTCTGTTTTATACACGTAAACAGTTGATTAATTTTGCAGCCATCTCTGTTCCCTAAAATAAACTTTACATTAAATATAACATTGTTGGTCTCTAATGTCTAGTGCTGTTCTGCTTTGATTGTTTTTTTGTGATTTTTAATGCTATTTTTAATTGATTATTTTTTGGTGATTGATCTCTTTGAAATGGTGGTTGATGGGTTTTAAAATGAGAAATTTGGGGAAAATGGATTATAGGAGATATAGCGAATACAGTATGTCAGAAATGAACTTAAATCTTTATGGTAAAATTCTGTTCTCCTTAAATTCTCAGTAACATATCAGTGGTTCCTCCAACTCCCCCTCCATTTGCTGAATCCACAAGTGAACATAATACAGTGGTAATGTATACTTCTATCTTTTCAATTCAATGTGGCGTGGCATCACATCTTTTAGCTCTATTACAGTATTCCCTTTTAGCACATTTTCTTTTAATTTTTGTTTTCCTGACAGACTTTTGCCATTGAGTGCATTTTATGTTTTTCAGAGTGCAGTCCTAAACGCACTTACCTAGCAGTAAGCGCCACTGAACTCATCTGTTAGTTTTCTAGATAAATATGAATGTTATTGAAATAGGGATGATTGAAGAAGGTTGTTGACTCGGTCCTATTGTACACCAGTGGCAAGGAGCAGAAGACTGGCTGAATGGCTGTTAAGGCTGCAATCCTATATTGTCTCATTTGGATTGGACCATTGAATTCAGTGGGACTTGTTTTTTAATGGGCACATATAGGATTGCAATACAGATTGCTTTATAAGCCACCAGGATGCGTCTTGCAGCAGATTGCAGACCTTTCCGCAACTGGTAAAGACATACTTCTTTACCCAGGCATTCGGGTGGGTGCATTGTTTTTTCCTTCCTGCTGTATTGTTGTTTTGCCATTCAGGGGATTTTGTCAATTTTTGTGGTCCTTTAACTTAATGATTTTAACGAAAGCTGTATATTGTTTTAAAATGTGGTATCTTGTGTAATTTGCCATGGGAGCATTCAGTGAAGGGCAGGCTATATGTACAAATAAGTAAATATATCAATAAATTACTGCCCCAGCAATCAGACCAGAAGTCCAATCAGTATCAAATAATCTCTCTGCAGGGTTTCTCATACTTGGGTCTCCAACTGTTTTTGGACTACAATTCCTATCATACCTGCAGGGCCGTCTTAAACGCCCCTGCCGCTGTGGTGCGCCGGATCTCTCCGGCGCCCTCCCGCCCCGTTTCCCGGTGCGGTGGGCGGGTGGGCGGGCGGGCAGGCACAGCGCGATCTCTCTGGCGCCCTCCCGCCCCGTTTCCCAGCGCGGTGGGCGGGTGGGCGCAGCGCGGCTCCCACAGGCGCAGCTGCGCGGCGGACCGGCGGATCGGCCGGCCAGCGGGTGGGCGCAGCTCGCGGCGCCTTTCTGGTGGGCCGGCGCCATGGTGCCCTGCGCCACCGGGCGTCTACCTAGAGCCGGGCCTGCATACCTGTGCAACTGGCTAGAGATGATGGGACTTGTAGTCCAACAACAGCTGAAGACCCAAGTATGGGAAACCCTGCATCACCCTGGTGCACCACCAAAACTTGGGGCCAAACTACATATGACATGGATCATGTTGCTCTTTCCTTAAGTACAAGGAGATGTGTGGTGGCGGTGGTGGTCTTTTTTTACAAGTAGGCAGTGTGGGTCACTGATCCAGATCTGGGCGTGACATCCTCCTGCTGCAGGCCCAATCTGGAATAGAGCCCTCAACATCTGCAATTTGCATTGTTTTTTTAAAAAAAAGGTTCAGTTGAAACAAAGCCTGCCTGAGCTGGCTATATTTCAAAAAGCCAAAAACACTCTGTCGTTAAGGGCAGAGCTACATGATTCATGTCACATGTAGTTTTGTCCCTGGCTTTTGCAACCAATGCTTGTCATGGGATTACTCCCCCAAGTTCCTAAGAAGTTTCATGGGTGTTCACTTCTAAGGCTCTAACTATGTTTGCTGGGCCACGTGGAATATATGTGTACCTTGATCCACAAGCCCAAAACAGATATTTCTGTATAAATGCAAAAATGAATTATACATATTATTATTAAAATCCAGATGAAGGAGCATAGGAAGCTGCTTTATACTGAGTCCATCTAGCTCAGTATTGTCTGCACTGACTGGCAGTTACTCTTCAGGGTTTCAGGCAGGGAACATTCCCAGCCCTACCTGGAGGTGCTGGCAACTGAATCTTGGACCTTCTGCATGCAAAGCAGATGATCTGCCACAGAGCTGCAGCTCTTCACCTAAATATGTTCCATTTGATAAGCTACTTGCTTTTATTTGTAACATCATTACAGCATATTTGTGCTGTGGTAGATAGAAAAGGATTGAACTGACCTGTGTGTCCTTTTTGCAAACACAGACAGCTCGAGTAATGCCAAAACATTTCCCTTAATTGCTTGGCTACGGATATGATAGTTCTATTTGCACACATGCACTTCTTTTTCTTTTTCTTTTTGGTAGGCTTCTAAGAGCATGTGACTCGGGAAGCCTTGAAAACACAACTCCTTCTTTCATCACTTTTATCTTTTTATTTTCACCCTGTATTGCAGGAACTTGACCAGACTAAAGGTTTCCACCGGTCTATGGAAAATCTGTTTCTGACATTTACATCACATATAAAAAGTAAGTGTTCTTAAGGGCTTTGCTATTCTAAAGCAAGCACCCAAATGTTTCAGCTTGAGAGGATGGGTCAGGCCATTTAACAGAAAGCAGAGGGGAGAATTCAACTTCTTCTTAGTAGAGGAGTTGGTGGTTTCCCCCCCAGGGTCCACGAAGGGAAGCAGCTCCCCATGTCAAAATTTTGAAAATAACAGGCACACTTGCTTCTGATTCCAGTACTACTTTTTAGTCTTACATTGTGATCCTCCCACATTGTGTTTGGAACATGCTGGCTATTTTTGAATTGCTTAAGGTGCAGCTTGTTCATTTATGCTCTGAAGTATTCATTCAACACCTTATTTTTAGTGAAAATAACAATGAGGTTTTTCAGAAGTTGAAAACTGTTCCAGGGAACATTATTTGGTGACAGCATGGACACCAGTCAATTGGTACTGTATACAGTATAGCCAGCTTCTGCTGCAAGCTGCCAAAAGTGATTTCCTTGAGTTCAGTCCTCAAGAATAGATTGTACATCTGACCCAAATACTCAGTTGATTTCAACTTCACTAGTAGAGTTAGTGAAGTGGTAAGCCTGTACCTTAACTGTACGACATAATGTTGCAAGTTGGAGGCTGACATGATTGAATTCCTCTCCATAATTGAACCCCACCCCCCAAATGTATGCAGAAAGCCAAATACTCGGGAAATGGGTTCTTTCCTAGATTTCTTCCTGGCTATTAACATGATGGCTGCATGGAAGTTCCAGATTCAGAGGAACTATAGCTTGGAATACCAGTTTCTGGGGAGCAACAGCCGGAAAGAACTGTTTTTTTCTTAAACCCTGTATGTGAACTTTAAAAAAAGGCATGTGGCCAGCAGGATACTACATTAGAGGGGCCTGTGATTTGATCCAGCAGGGTTCTTTTGGTCCTGAAATGACATTTTTCTATGTTTGTATGTGTATACACACCACACACACACACACACACACACACACACACACACACACACTGGAGGAGCATTTAATCACGATCTGTGAGAACTGGGCCTTAGTTGTGCCTGGTTATTGCTAGATTGCATACCAAGGCCACCACGGTTTTGGCTTAGTTTTGCAGGTACTGTACAACACACACACACTTTGCATAAACCAAGAGGACCAGCTACAACTCGGTCAACCCTTTCTGTTGCTGCTTCTCTTACATGATAGTGAAAAATTGATAATGGAGGACAAGCTGTTTTTCTTAGTGTGGGGTTTTGGCGTTTATTTTTTATTTTTTGGTCAAGTAATCCAAGATAAACTTCTGGGGAACCTCAGGCTCTGTGGAACACGGGTTGAAAACCACTATGCAATGTGACCAGTGCTTTTTTCTGGTGGTACGCATGCCCCTAAACATTTTGTGAATCTAGGTTTGGCCTCATTGAGGGGCAGTATTTCAATATGAGTAGGAAAATGAGAGTATCCCTAAACATTTTTTTTAGAAAAACACTGAATGTGACCCATATGTATAGGTAACTACCCTATGTGTAACTTGAAAACTTAGGTACTACCATAGTGTAATGATAGTTAGCATTATTCCTGTTTTCAGTACTCCAGACTTGTTGTGCATCAAAGTTGTCAGTAACAGATAACCCCTTTCTTGGAATGACTGTGTTCCACTGAAATGGGACTAACTTCTAGCTGTGTTGCGTTCAAAGTTGAGGTGACCTAATGTGATGAATTCCAGCCAGTTTCTTCAAATGGAAATTCCAATGCTGTCCTGTAAATTAAGTTTACATATATGCCTCTCTAAGGCTGCATACATGCTGTATCTTAGCACATTCAAAGCCCATTTTTCTTCTCAAAGAATTCTGGACACTGTAGACTCACAGAATTACAATTCCCAGCCAGGGCCATCTCAAGCATGTCGGGTGCCCTGGCGCCGTGGTGCAGAGATCGCTCCGGCGCCCCCGCCCTAGTGGGCGGGCGCAGCACACAGCGCGGCATTGCCGCGCGGTGCCCCCCAGTCAGCCCCGCACCACCCAGCCTACCCCTAGAGCCGGCCCTGCTCCCAGCAACCTTTAACAAACTACAGTGTCCAAAATTCTTTGAGGGGGGAAATGTGCCTTGAATGTGCTTGAAAGGTATAGCGCGTACACAGCCTAAGAGCATGCCTGGGACAAGATTTCCCCTCCCTGCAATTGACATTTTTATTCATTGTTATAACAAATACAGGAGCTTGCTGTAGAAAACAGATTGTTGGACATAATACACTTTCTGCTCTCCCACTCGTTGGTTCAACAGTCTGTAATCAATTCTGCATTTTGTACTTCAGTATATTTAAGCTCTTTTCCAGTATCACCCATGTTGGAAATGTCAACAGAGCATCAAACAATAGCTGACCTTGTGTTTTTGTGGAGAGGCTCTGTGCAGAAGCTTTTATATGCTGCTCCAACAGCAACCGCCCCTCAGCTTCAACCCACCTTATGGGCACAGACAGTGAATAATAACTAAACAGACATGTTGCATTTTCTACAGGAGATGATCAGATTTGGTTTAACTGTTTGTGTGTCTCATGGGCCATTTACTGCAAGCAATGGGTAAACAAATATTGATTGTTATAAAGGGAAATGATGGAATGGTTTCATAAGTCAGGCATGACTCAGAATTTCCTTTTGTGGACTTAAAAGTGCTCAAGGTCCTGTCTTCTGGTATCAAAATGACATGCAGTCTCTGAGATTCTTTGTGACAAGTGCAGTATTACATACAATGAAATAATGTTATTCACCAATATGGGTCTAATCCTAGGGGAAATATGGGTATTGTACATTCCCAGTTTATGGCAATACTTTGATTTCTTTATTAGTAGGTTTATATCAGGTCTTGAAAACTTGACCCTTCCTTCACACCTCAATTTTGTGTGTGCATTGTATCATAAATATCAGCCATGCTTTCAGTTATGAATCTAATATTATCTTTTGCATAGTACAAAGTAGTGTACAAGCCAATAGATGAACTTCGTAAACAAACTGAGTATGTTTGATGGGTATTTTTTTTTAATTATTGTTTTATTAATTCTAGAAATATCAAAGTCCCAGAATGATATGACAGCCGAGAAAGGGTTGCTAACAACAGATTATGGGCAAGAAATGGATCCAAGGAAGGAGAGGAGAAGCCTGTCTGATACTGCCATTGATATTTCATCCAGGGTATTCAATTATGTACATTCAGTATATTTTAAATGACTGTTTACAAGCAAATATACACACAGGGCTTAGCTTTCTGCACTTGAAAGTAAACTCTAAATTCTGTTCCCGGAAAACACAAGATTCTTTGAATGGAATGAAATACATATAGTTTCTCCTTTCTTGATTGTGATGATTTTCTGTTCTTAGTTCCATAAGTACATTTTTTGTATAATTGGGAATTATTTGTTTTACTTCCCCTCCCACTGATCCCCCCAAGGCTAGTGAATGTGAATCAGAAGAAATGTCCATGTAAACTGCAAGTTGCCCTATGAACTTTAATGGAGCGGTATCCATGGTTGTAAATGAATATCCTTGCAAATCCGTGTTCCTCCATTGAAGTGTGTGGGGAAATCCTTTGAAATGGGAGAATACACTGCATGAGTGCATATCTCGTAGCTGCTGCAATTTGCTGGAGTGGGCAGCTATTTTTCAGAGGACAGTTAAGTGAGGAAAGTAATAGAAACCCATTCCTACATCTCTCTACAGGTAAATAATGCCCCAACTCTTCAACGGCTCATAAGTGGAGATCAAGGTGTCAATGGAGTTGCTGCCAAAAGGAAATCCAGTGAAGAGCTAATTCCATCCAGTGCCATAAGTGACCTTTTTTCTTCAGGAAAACGAAGTGTAAGTAGTGATCCTGTTTTCATCTTGTGTTCACTGTGGAAGGAAATATGCAAACAGCTTAAAAGGAAAGCACTCTTAACCAAAAACGATGTGACCAGAAAACTCAGTTAAGGGGGGAAATTATAGAAAAAGAATTTAAGAAAGTTATAGATATTACACACACACACACACACACACACACACACATCTTCCTTAACTCAGTTTTTTGTCACTATGTTAGATTGTAGAAGCTTAGCAATTCACTGCTTGTAATCTAACTTTGGAAAATTCACAGAGGAATACAGTGATGTTCTATATTGGACAACATATTATTTATCTTTGGGGAATTCCAGAAACGCGATGAATCTTATGATAAAGATGACAGATGGGCAGGGTACAAATATAATAACAATAATAATAATAATTGTTGTTGTTGTTAAAGAAATGAAGATGGTTGTTATATTTCAAAGCTCTAAAACAAGTGATTACTGTATGTCTTTTTACATTGTATTAATTCATTTTCTTCATTACAGGGTAGTTTATTCAGCATTAACAGCACTTGCACTGAGGCTGGCAACTTTGAGCAAGCTGATGTCAGTGGTGAGATAGAAGTTGCCATCAGATATCTCTTCAAATCTGGCATTTTAGAGGTATATATCAGAGCCTGCAAGAACTTGGCTTATGGAGAGGAGAAAAAGAAAAAATGCAATCCGTAAGTTTGTCTATGCTTATCTTTCCAAAGCCTATGGCATGAAATTCTGATACAAGTAAAATTGGGGCTTGAAGCTTTGACTCCTGCAAACATCCCTCCCTCCTTCTTTAGAGTGGTTTTCAGTTTTTGTATAAATGACTACCAAAAAGATGAGGTGGAATGACTGATAACTAAAGACTGTAGGAAGGACAAGAGGCAAAGTGGGTCATGTTTCAACCAAGAATATTTAGGTTGGATGTTCAAACTTAAAAATTGCATTGGACAATGGAATCAGTCTGGGGAAATTGTTTGGTATAGACTTTTGTTGCTGTGTTGTGGCCATCTGTAAATTAAAAGAAAATAGGTAGATTATTTATATAGTTTACATAAAAGGGACCCCTGACCATTAGGTCCAGTCGCAGACAACTCTGAGGTTGTGGCGCTCATCTCGCTTTACTGGCCGAGGGAGCTGGCGTACAACTTCCAGGTCAGGTGGCCAGCATGACTAAGCCGTTTCTGGCATATCAGAGCAGCGCATGGAAATGTCGTTTACCTTCCCGCCAGTACCTATTTATCTACTTGCACTTTGAGGTGCTTTTGAACTGCTAGGTGGGCAGTAGCAGGGACCGCCCCGCTACTGGGATTCGAATTGCCGACCTTCTGATTGGCAAGCCCTAGGCTCTGTGGTTTGGACCACAGCGCCACCCACGTCCCTCATAGTTTACATACATACATGCATGCATACATCAAGCAAAAGGGAAAACAACTATTTCCCCAGCTGTTCAGAGACCAGTGAGGTTACAGATCAATGCAGATATTTTAGTCACTTCTAGGTATGCTTGGATGTAGTTGCAGTTTATTTCACTGCAAACTCTTACTGACCAGCAGGGGGCTACAGGCTGTTGTAATGATTTTAAGAAGTGAAATTGTACGGTAGCAATTACTTCCAGGAAATGGATTTTTATCAGGTAAACGGAGTCTAGCCTGGACAAGTATTTTTGTGAGGATTGTTTAAGCCCAGAGACCTTGAAAGCCCAGCCACAGATATTTTTACTTGTGCATAAGTTCCACTGAGTTCCATGGAGTTTACTCCAGAATAAGTGCTTAAGATTCTGACTTTAATTGCAGGGTTGTAGTCATGCTGAACCTCAAGAGCCCTTTCTACTCTTTGACTATGCTAAAGCTAGGATTAAAGCAAGATGTTTCTCTTTTTAAGAAGCACGTGTGTAATGAGTAGCACTTGACCTTCATGTTAAGACATCCTTTCAGCAGAATGGGGAAAGCATTCTGGAATTTCAAAACTGCCCTAACACTTTCCCAGGGTTTGGTGCTGAATCTGTTGCATTGCCAGCTGATCAAACTGGAGCCCTTCCAAATGGACTTGGTCTTCATACATACCTACAGGCCATCAAGATTATCACAATGCAAGCATGGATGTCCCTGTATAGGAGAAACAGGAACAAAAGGAAGTTAAATAAAATAACAACAGATTCAGAAACTGACTTTGCATTGCTGAGGGGGAAATCTTTTTTTAAAAAAACAAATCTCCAAGGGAGGGGGCAGGGCTTAATAAAAGGTTTGTATGATAGTGCTGGCTTGAGTAATAGTGGGGAGTTCTGCACCTGCTCACTTTAAAAAAAGAAACTCAGAGCTCCTCCAGATCAGTGGTTTCTGGTGTGTGAATATATTCTGCAACATGGCACTGATGCAAAAAGGTGTGTGTTAGTGGTGACTTTATACTGGACTTTCCACACTTCATTCTGCTTTATTAGATAGAATCATAGAATTGTAGAGTTGGAAGGGACCACAAGGGTCATCTAGTTCAACCCCCTGCAATGCGGGAATATTTTGCCCAATGTGGGGCTTGAACTCACAACCCTGAGATTAAGAGTCTCTGGCTATACTGACTGAGTGTGATCCTGAGCGTGCATTATTGCCATTTAGAGGAACCCTCTTACACTATAGCTCAATGAAAGCAGGACAAAATATCAACCACTTCGGGTTATTTTGTGGTATGAAAAGTTACAGGATTTCAGCAGGAAACTATGAGGTGTACAAGACTGGAAATGAAGCAGTGTGTCTGCCCCAAAACATTTGGCAGCATAAGCAGTATTAAAAGTGGGTTTGCATATAACTCCTCCAATAGCATCATAGGCACAAATCACCACGAATGCACAAGAATTCCCTCAGTGGAAGCCGGGAGTAGTCTTCTTTTCTTCCTCAGGTGCAAAAGACTACATTTTGAAGGCTCAGAAAATGTAGTATTTGTGGAACAGCTAGCTTGAGGGAATATATATTGATGTGTGCAGTTAACAATGAACTGATAATGTAGAAAGGCCTAGAATGCTGCAAGGAAAAATATATATCAGTAAATGCTGCAGAGATTAAGTAGTAGGAAGCACGTGGCTTCATTTCCTCTCCCTCTCCCTTTCCTCGGCTCTTAACTGCTGTTTCCATCTCTGATTGCAAGGTACATCAAGACTCGCTTGCTGCCTGATAAATCTTCTCAGAGTAAACGGAAGACCTCTGTCAAAAAGAACACATTGGATCCAACCTTCCAAGAAACATTAAAGGTATACTAAGCAACATTTATAATCCATATTTCTATGTTCCCCACGCTCACCCTGCCTCTTGTGCACAGCTAAACTCCTGCTTTTAGTAGATCTAGAAGCAGAGCTTCCTGTGAAGGAGAGATCAAGGGTGCTTAACTAAAATATTTTATACACAAAATACCATGAAACCACATATAAAATTGGTAGCAGTCAGCCAATTAAAGCATTAAAACAGTTCAGCAGCAGCCTGCAGGTTAAAATAAACATTTGGCCCACATTCCTCACCTGAATGCCTTTTGTGAAGAAATTGTGAATCATATCTCCAAAAGAAGTTCCATTACTGAGGCATTGCCATGGAGAAGATCCTATCCTATAGCTCTATACATGGGGCTGTGCCCATCAATAGGGCCATGAGAAGGGCCTTCCCTATATCTGGCCAAATAGGCAGATATAGGAAGAGGCTATCCTTTAAGTGTTTGGGACCTAAGTCATTATATGCTATCGTTAGTAGCTTGAACTCAGTAGTGAATAAGCAACCAGCATAAACTTCTGAAGGATATGTGTAATATGATTTTGGCTGGTCATACCACAGAGTAGTCTAGTGGCAGCATTCTGCACCAGCTGCAGCTTCTGGGCCATCTTCAATTATTGCACCATGCAGAACACATTGCAGAAGTCTAACCTAGCAGTCACTAGGACACGGGCCACTGCGTGGCTAAGCTATCTTGACCCAGGAAGGCTTGGCAATAGGCACTACTAGCCATGGAGGCCACTTGGGTCTCAAATGACAAAGCTGGATCAACAAGTACTTCCAAGTTATGAACCTGCTTCTCCAGAAGGAGTTTAACCCCACCCTGACAGGTTTATTCCCCAATTTCTGGGCACGAGAACCTCCCACCAAGAGTGCCTCCATTTTGTTGGGATTCGCCTTCAGTTTATTGGCCTTCATCCAGCCCATTAGTACATCCAGACACCAGCACAGCACCTGCACAGCTTCACTGCATAGCTTGGATTGATTGAGCGCACTGTGGGTTAAACCACAGAGCCTAGGGCTTGCTGATCAGAAGGTCGGTGGTTCGAATCCCTGCGACGGGGTGAGCTCCCGTTGCTCAGTCCCAGCTCCTGCCAACCTAGCAGTTTGAAAGCACGTCAAACTACAAGTAGATAAATAGGGACCGCTACAGCAGGAAGGTAAACGGCGTTTCCGTGTGCTGCTCTGGTTCGCCAGAAGCGGCTTTGTCATGCTGGCCACATGACCTGGAAGCTGTACGCTGTCTCCCTTGGCCAATAATGCGAGATGAGCGCGCAACCCCAGAGTCGGTCACGACTGGACCTAATGGTCAGGGGTCCCTATAACTTTTTATCATCTGTATACTGATATATTTCCAATATATTTCCAATATATCAGAATCAGCCTGGCCTTTAAATAGCCCTATTAAAATAGCTGCCTGTCTTCTGAATTATGATGTGGCCAAAGCTATATAGACTGCACTTGAAAAAATCCTAACCAAAACAAGGTTGTGTATTGTGCAAAGGACAACTATTTGCTTTTAAGAGCCTGAGTAAATGTCTCGTCTTTCAAAGGTTAAAGGAAGTGAATCATGATTTGGATGGAATATTTATGAAGTTGAAAGGAATTAAAATCTATTGTGCCAGCTTCCTCTTTTCACAATGAATGCCTCAAACATTGCTGTTTGGACTTGCTAACTTAAAATAAAATAAAATCCAACTGTTACATTAAAAGGCATTATGAAAAGTCAGTACCACTAGCTGTTGCTATGATGCATCAGTGCAGTGTTTAGAGATACTCATCCTTAGAGGGAGGGAACTGTACTTGATTTCTGAACTTTCAGAAGATACTTGCATGCTTTGATGCTGATTAAGTATACAGGCAGATTTCTTCTAAAACATTAACTGACCAGGTAAGTAGACCACAATGGGTTGATCATACTGGAGCACAGGACTCATTTATCTTTAATAGCTGTGCAGAAGAGGGAATTCATTCATTAATCTGGCAGATTTTAATGCTGCAACTTCATAAAAATATGTTAGTCTTATGCATTGCATTGTGATACTTTTGATGCTTACAGTACAAGATTGAATACTCGCAGCTGGAAACTCGACAACTGCAAATATCCGTATGGCATGCTGGAACTTTCAGACATCGAGTATTCCTTGGAGAAGTGGTGATCCCATTTGAATATTGGGATTTTGAAGACAGTTCAACTCAGTCATTCAGCTGGTATCAACTCAAAGCAAAGGTGACTCCAGCTTCGTATTAGAGCTACATATTTTCCAGCAAATCCCCCCCCACAGAGAGAGAAGTATGTTTGTATATGAATATACAGTGTATGCTTTTAATTCCCAACTTTCTGATGCAAACTTACTTTGTCTACTATAATGAGATGAATAGTGTCATCAGAAGAATTGATTAAGTCATTAGACATTAACCCTGATAGGTGAGTCACCTCCGGTCACCTTCTAACCTCTCACTATATTTTTAACAAAAAGAAAATTATGGATCCATGGTCTTGCCCTAGTTTAGATGCTTATTCAGTTTTATTGTATGGGTCATTGAAATATGAGATCAGTTATTCCTGTTAGTGTCTAATAACTGTGATTATTGCAGGTAAACTTTCAGGCTTGACCTGTTTTATCATTTGAGTATAATGTGACAACTGATTATATGAATTAATTATGAGAAGAGAGGAAAGGCACGGGGCAATCACAAGCGGTCAACTATGTTTGTGTGTATTCCTCTCTCAACTTCTGTATAGCCCGAAAAGCCTGGAGATAATGTACTCCAGTACAGTGGAGAACTTCTGGTGCGTGCAAAGCTGGTTTCACCTTCCCTACGTAACAAGTTCCAGTATGGTGAGCATGGGAAAGAAAATACAAAGCACTGTATGTATTAACTTTGCTATTAAAACTCTATGTCAGTCTATGTAAAGTCCTCAAAAATGACATTCACTTGTTTAGGGATTGCCAACCTTTTTGGGCCAGTGGACACATTTGGAATTTTAAGGAAAGTTTGTGGGCACTGGCCACAAAATAGCTGCTGTGGGGTGTGTGGCAAAACACAAAATGACTGTCATAAGGCAACAATGCATATACTCAGCCCTCTGTCCCTGTGTCTTAGGTTCTTATTACACTAGGGATTTAGACTGCCAAATAACTCTTCCATAGTGTTCACCATTTGTGATGTGGCTTCTAGCAGTGTTGGTGATTCTATAGATTGTGATGGATGCCATTAGTCTTAATTTATCTCTGGCACAGGGCTAGTAGCCCTACTATCAGGCGGAATAAGGCAACTGCCTAAAGTGGGTGATTCTGAGTGCTGTGTGTGGGTGCAGGCACCCACCTTTTTTATTTGCTGCTCCTGCACTAAACTAGGGAACAATCCAAACCCTTGGCTAGCAGTAGTAGGTCTCAATGGAGTAGCCTAGCCATCCCTGTTTCACTGCTGGCACCGGAAGGTGGGTGGGGTCAGGACAAATGCTATGCCAGCTCCTGGCTGGTACAGCAAAGAGACCCAGATCAGGACCGTTCCTGACAGCAGCAGGGCCTGCTCAAGATCCAGCAGATCCTGTGCCAGCCCATCCCATCCCTTTCTCTCCACACTCCTGCAGCACTTTGTTTCTGGAATCTCCACTGTCTGCTATTTGGGAGGGCATATTGGAGTGTTCCTCACCAACAAAACTCTCCTGCCCGTGGTGGGGCTATATGAAAGAACAATTCCACTCCAAACCTCCCTCTAGCATGGCAGATTGGGGGTTTGGAGAGCTGTGTTAGTCTGTAAGATATTGTAGCATTTTGGTCTTCTCACCATAATCTCCTTGCTCACAGTATGTGACACAGGTCAAAATGGCAGCTGATAGCACCTAGACATTTTACCCTCAACACTGTAATAACTCTCTTCTGGTTTCTGCCCTCTTTCAGGGATGGAAGACAGAGCATATCCTGAGTACCAGCTTCAACTTCTAGTTCTTGGAGCCCACAACTTGCCTATGCTAAGACCTGATGGCCTATTGAACACATTTGTTAAAGGGTATGGTTTGCAATGTTGTTTAACATGTAATTGTTTTATTATTTATCATTCATTAAACTTTTTGGAAGTTGGTTTAAGAGAAAACCTTATACTGTATGTAAAATTAGATAACTATTAACTATGTGCAGCTTACGTTTATGCTGGTACACCCTTTGCAATTCTCCTCATTTCAGTGGAATAGTTAAGTATGGGCTTAAATATCTCCTGTCAAAATGATGGTGTTAAAGCTGTTTAACTATAGCTGGATTGTACACACTATCATCTGCATGGCAGAATATTTCTGGGCATCACAGAGTGAGCCTAAGATTGGTCCAATTCTGTGACGTGGGTTTAAGATGCAAAAAGATATAGTGACCATGGTGGTTAGCTTGTAGTTGACTTAGAAACATGACAGAGTTGGAGGAAGTAAAAATATGTACAAGATAAGAATGTTATATCAAGTGGCAGCATCAGCATCGCCTTCTCGCCCAAAAGAGTGAAGATAAAGGTGTAATCAAGGCTGAAATCTTCAGTTGGCTAGTAACTGTAAGTGATGCAAAATGTAGCTGCCTTCTTCCTGCAAAGAGAGTTGCCAGGAGCATGCAACTTCATTCTTCCAGAGGCTGGATTCCTTTCTAGTTGCAGGCATGTCAGGTCCTGATTTTGGCCAAAAGACTGGCAGACATGCATGTCTAAGAAACCCCCGCCTTGCCTGTATGGGAGAATATAAAGAGGGGACTGCTTTCACAGCCTTGGTATTCCCTTCCTCCCAGACTTAGTTTAGCCCATTTAAATGTGTGTAACAGAATCCTGACACTTTCTTTGGAAAAAAAGAAAGAAGAACAATTGGGCATAGCTAATAATGCAGTAGAATGAGAAGATGCTTAACTCTTTTCTTGCCTGCTGCTTTTCACTACAAAATCCTCATAAAGCTACTTGTCACAACAAAGTTAAAGGCAAAGAGCTTTTGCCAAGAGATGGGTGGTGGTGTGCACTGTGCTGTGGCACAGGAATGGTACCTGTCCATGCAGGTCCCTTGTGTGCTACCCCTGGGGAAATGGTTGGAAGCAATAATACTGGCCAGTAAGAATTGTAGTGACTAGCAACCCCAAAATGGTACAGCCTCGTAACTGCCAAAGTCAAGAAGACAAATCTCTCTGTGTGTCTGTGTGTGTATGGATGAGGGACAAGACTTTAGTTCAGGAGTGGGGAACTGGAACCAGCCAGGGACCAGATGCTTAATCTGGCCCCTCCCTGTGGGCCAGCATTACCTGACAAAAGGCCCTGCCCACCTGTCAAAGTTCAAGGGGGCTCCTTGTACTGGTAGTTAGCACAGCCAATCCTGATGGGCTGGGACTGATGCTGTCAGTAAACCCTACATCCAAAGGAGCAGTCAGGAGCTCATATTAAGCTCACGATTGTTCTTTTGTGGCCATGCCCTTATCTGCCCACCTAATGTCATTTATGACATCATGTGCAGGGCAGGTGGGCAAGGTTTGGTGAAAAACTGCAAAACTGCCTCTCTGGCCAAATTGCGATCTGTGCCAGGTTTAATTATGCCCGTGTACTAAAGGTTCCTCACCCCTGCTTTATTTAAAGCCTCCTATAGTAAAAACAGAATGACCAACAGAATTGAAGGACAAAACAAAATAAAAAAATCATTCCAGTAGCACCTTAGAGACCAACTAAGTTTGTTATAGGTATAAGCTTTCGTGTGCATGCACATTTTTTCAGAAGGAGTGTAAGGTATTTTATAAAACTTTCCTGAAGTAATTCAAGAAGAGTAGCCATGTTAGTCAGTCAGTGGCAAGAAAAAAAATGGCATTGTATTTTGGTACCTTAACAATTCATGAATTGTAGTATGAACCTTTGTAGGCTAGTGCCTGCTTCATTTGATGCCTGCATTAATTGTATCTCAAGCCTCGATGAATGTCAGACTTCAAGGTGTCATGAGATACTGGTTTGTTCTGCAAAGTAGGGGCAGAGTTCAGTCAAAGTTGAGCACTTTAAAGTCCCTGTTGCTTTCAAATGGGGCATGCTCAACTTCCTCACTGAAATCAAGGGAGACTGAAAATGCATAACTTTAGCTGGATTGTGCCCTCACCTTTTCCCTGTCATAAATCTCACTGAATGGTTTCTAACTTTCTCTTTGGGAAGCTGCCTTTGCATCCTGGGGCAACGTGACTTAAAACAAAGGACTCCTGTGCTGAAGAAACAAGCCCAGCCACAATGGAACCACTTGTTTGTCTTTAATGGGGTTACCGCATCTCAGCTGCAGCAATCTTGTCTGGACTTAACTGTCTGGGATCAAGTGCCGTTTGGTTTACATGATCAGTTCTTGGGCGGTGCAAGACTCGGAAAACGTAAGTGGAAAAAATGAGACTTTGATGCTGAGAGATAGATATTGCAATCACCCCACATAGCACAGTGTTGCATTTGGGATAATGTAAAGGAAGTGGAGACGGAAGACCTAGGAGTTCTATAGATCAAATCTTGCCTTGGCTATGAATTCACTGGGTTTTCAGGTTCTCCCCCATCTATAATGTAATGGTATAATATCATCAGTCTACACAGTGCACAACTCTTGTAAGGTTTAATAAAATGATGGCTATGCCTATGAAACACTTTAGGAAAACAGCACAAATCAGCACAACAGATAATTTTTTTAAGGCTTGAAATGACTGTCCTGGGTTGGGCTGAGGAACCTGTAGCCCCCTAGAAGTTGCTGGAGTATACTATTGAGAGCTCAAGAGTCATGCAAGATCTGGAAGACCCCAGCTTCCTCACCCCAGCTCAACATGTGTGTTGAATTAAGTAATTCAACTTAAGTATTGTGTTTAGTCTGTTCAGAGCATATCACATATATTATCTTCCTGTAATTTGTACAGCACCCATGTAAAGAGAGAGCAGTTTTATCTTCATTTTGAGGAGTGGGGGTCTGAGTGAATTTATGACATTCAAACCAGGGGTGACTTGATTCATTAGCTCAGTTTGTAAACTACCCTGCCCATACATACATGAAAAGGAAGTGGGCCCAGAGATCCACAGCGCCATTTCATTCATTTAAATATCTAC
The DNA here is from genome assembly GCF_965207765.1 of Zootoca vivipara. Lineage (NCBI taxonomy): Eukaryota > Metazoa > Chordata > Lepidosauria > Squamata > Lacertidae > Zootoca > Zootoca vivipara. Next base: position 66,682,615 of record NC_142586.1, read on the forward strand.
ACAGAGTGGTCCCATTGCCATAGCTGCATTGAGGAGATACCATATGAGCTGGAACATTCATGCAGGTGGTCAGACCTTTGGAAGCCTCACTTAAATAATAACTCCCTCAAAAAGTGGTGAAGTTAAAAATTGCATCTGATGGGCTTCAGGAGTCCACACACTAATGTGAAGGCTCTGGTTTATTATATTTTCTCCCTGCAGCAGGACCATTTCATGATGAATTTTTAAACATAGGAAATAGGGCACGTAAGTCCACCATACTGCCTTAAAAGGAAGCTTTGGAGAACACACTGATAGCTACCCTTTGGTCCCTGGCACAGCCAGTCAACACAAGCATTGGAACTTTGCCTCCTGGCCCAGTTAAAACATACAGTATACTACGGTAGGAGGATGTCACAGGGGAACGCCAACCTCCCCCATAGATCGCTATGGAAGCACTTCACATGTTGAGAACCACTGACCTAGTTGCTGCTTGCTGAATTAATCCACTGTATTCTCTGTTTTTCCTTGTTTTGGCTCTTCTCAGTTTGTCATAAAAGCCTTCTCTTTGGCAAACAATCAAAGGGACAAAGCAATGCTGACACGTCATTAGCAACACTAATTGGAATTGCTCGCAGCGGGCGTTGTATCCTGCTAAGCTTTCCCTGTGGCGAGCCATTATTTTTCTCAGTGTCAAAGACCCATCTAATTGAAAGCTGGACAGACACACAAAAATTATAGCAGGACTCCAAAACCCAGTTCAACAGCAAAAGATCACTTCGTAAATTGCATAGAATCTGATAGTTTATTTTAAAATGTATACATTTCTTGTAAATGAGTGAGAACTACTGCATTTGTTGTATATTGTTACACGCCACCCCGATTTCCAAGCAGTGTGATATCCCAGGGGTTCCAGGCATGCTTACCCAAGGTTCATGTTTCAGGAATGAAGCACAGCAAAGACTGTGCTGCCTTTATGTTATATGGTTTATTTACACATGTATACAACCTGACCCTATGATGGAGGAGTTCCGAGCATTATACTTCAAGAGGGTCTTGCTTCCTCCATAGGTGCAGCTTAGGAGTCAAACATCAGCTTTTCTTCAGTTTCTGCCCACATAACTTCCCATAACACTTGCTACTGCAAGCCCTCTTTATCTGTTGAGGGAGGGAGGGGCTCCATCCATTTGCCATCTTACACAAAGTTCATTTGACCCATTGGTTTTCGTAATGACTCATTCCCCCACCTCCACCCCAAGATTATTTTCTGGACAAGGGAAATGTAGCCTACCTTAATTAGTTCTCATCACTTGTAAATTCCAGGGGATTAGCATTTCCCAAGCACACAATTTAATACACACAGGTCTGTCTTAACACTCCAAGCACTGATTAATTTCTAATGTTTGCTTGATCTGGAGATTATAGTGGTCTGGCACTCACAAACTCATAACAATAGTGTAAGAGGAATCTTTCAATAGATTATACTCAACGATGATCCACACACTTAGTTGGCCAACTGTATTCTAATTCTTGAGCCCCCAACATGGTGCCCGTGGGCATCATGGCATCCCCAGACCCCCTGCCATTTCTTTTTAAAACATTTTTGGAGCTCCTTTCCAGCTTTTAATTCTTGCTGGAAAGAGAATTGCAGGCCTCCAGCTGCCCTGCACTCTTCCTTTTCACACCCGATTGCATGTTGTTTAATTGAAGCGGTGTGGAGAGGTCCCTGGTATTTTGGCTGCTTTTTATTGTGTTTAACTTGCTTTTTGTTTGCCCGTTTCTTCTGCTTATTTGGAGTGTGCATGAATATTTTGCTTCACTGAGTATCACCAGTTTTCTCTCCTGCAAAATGGTATTTTATTGTGCCAGTGTCAGGGATTCCCTTTTTCTTTTTTGGTCCTGGAATTTTAAAAGATTGAGGACCCTTGGTTTGAGTGTGTTTCCATTGTGTACTTGCACCATGCAAAAAGAGACCCATAGACCAGATAAATGCATGAAGCATCCTGGATCTCAGTACTCAAAACTTTGTAGGAACAAATTTCAGAGAGCTGGTTCCAAATGTACTATCTTCAAAGGACATGGTTTCAGGAAAGGGCTTTGTGCTTTATTTAAACATGTTTACATTCTACAAAGTTTTATTTGTCACATATAAATAGATGTGACATCTCTGCAAAGGGGGTTGGAAGAGTAGACTGAACTTTTTGCTCTGCTTCCAAAATTTGCATGTAAGATAAGCAAAGAAACTGCTAGGTCCGACTCTCACACCCCAGACATGCTGTGTTTTTGCAAACATAATGGTATCTATTGAAACTCAAGATGTGAGGAGCCTTTGCCTAATTCTTGATTGTACTTCATGTACTGCATTCTATCAGGACATGAGGTGTTACGTTTTCTTAACAAAATGAGAGCTATTAAATGGATAAGGTCAAGATGAGTCACTCTCCCTTTCTTATGTTTCCAGAAACATCAACCGGTACAGTGGATGCAACCTCCCAAGCATGTCTTCAGTGGGAAAAGATGCTCAGCAGCCCAGACACATGGACAGACATAGCACTTTCACTGTATCCTAATGCTCCTGCATTTAAATTCTGAATGTCTCTTGCCTTAACAACATATGGAAAGCTATGTGCAGCATTGGTCATTGCCTGCTCATACAAGTATGGTATGCCAGTTATTTTAACCCCAAGAAATGTAAACCGTGAACGAAAAGAAGTACGTCAGGAGTTTCACAGCAAGTCAGACTGTGGATCTGAGGTTCTTTCACACATGTATCAGTAGTGTTAACTGCAAATTTAGAGTTTACCTATTTCTCTGGGAAACTAGTTGGGTATCTTAGCCAGAGCAGGCGGCATGATTTCCTGGCACAATTCAAGCAATAGCAACGGTAGGCTGGGAATTTAACGCTACTGTTGATTATTTCATGGTTGCATCTTTTTTTGTAAACTCCAAAGGCTAGGACTAAGCAATGCAAGAATGTTTGCTGTAACACCCTTGTTCATTTTCACTGCTGCCTGCTTCTCTCTCTCATAATCAGCCCTAACCTTTTTCTTTCTCCTTATTTCTATTCTACTTTGAGAGTCTCAGCTTTGTTCTAAATCAATCTGGCTATGCCTGTAAATTCAGCAGCACTATGCACCAATTACTTGAGATGACGTCTATAACTGCAGCCAAAATATGTCAGCATCTGGACAACCTATTCTTTCTGCTTGTCAGCATCAAAGAACAAAATTTCTCCAATGAAAGTTTGAGATAAATCTTTCATTTATTGGTATCTGTAATCTACAGAAGTAAAAGAAAACCCCAATGTATGGCATTTTATCTATGCATGTAATTAGTTGGACTAGGGGAAACAAGCACACACGTATCCTTTTTGAAAAGTTGTTTTTGTAAAGTTCACTTATTTCTTCTTTAACTGGAAAACACCACAAAGAGGGTGTTTTGCTTAGTCCCATATACAGTGGTACCTCGGTTTAAGAACAGCCCTGTTTACGAACTATTCGGTTTATGAACTCCGCAAAACCAGAAGTAATGTCCCGGTTTGCGAACTTTACCTCGGTCCAAGAATGGAAGTTGAACGGTGGAAGGGCACCAGCGTCAGGAGACCTCATTAGGGAGAGCATGCCTCAGTTTAAGAATGGACTTCCGGAACGGATTAAGTTCGTAAACAAAGATACCACTGTATAGCTGCCCAGTACTATTGAGCCAATTAATTTAGTTTTATGTACCCTAACAGGCATCTGCTCCCTAGTGTCTAAGGAAATCTAAGGGTCTTTTAACCAGATATGCAAGGGACTTAATTTATTGTGATAAAATGGAGGGCGAGGGAAACAGGATATGTCACAGTCATAAAATAAATTAATAATACAATCACTACAATGATTTCTGCTCTTCCTTTGTTTCATCTGTTCCAAGTGACACCCAGGGAAGCAAGTCTGCTTGCACAACAAGCATCTACAATGGAGCTTCTGATTTCTGTTCTCCCACCTCCAGTTCTCTGCATGTGCCCCATCTGGTCCACAGAGTCTGAACCTCTGGAGCTCATTATGGGGATATATGGAAGAAGACCCATTGCATAAGTGGGCATTCACTTACACTACATTGGATCTCAACTTCCTTCTATAGAGTGAATAGATTAGTAGTTTTATTTACCAATACCATCCATTAATTTTTCAAATATCTTTGATGGCAGGAATAGAATTTTTTTTGGGGGGAAGGGGGAAATCACACAGAACTTCAAACACATGCTGCCTTGCAGATATTTTTTTTATTTGTTGGTGAATTACACAAACAAATCCCACAACACTGTTATCAGGAGACAACGGTTAAAACGTCTTTGAGTACAAAGCAGCATAGGGAGTTACATGTTGAGCAGAGCTAACAATGTATTGTTCACTTGACATTCTAGCAGATTTCCAAAGCCTGAGGTGGAATTGTTTCAGGGGTGGAAGTTAACATGGACACAGTGGTAGAAGAAATCCATAGAAACTCTCTTTAATAGAGAAAATAAGCTGACAAAGTCCCTTCATGGTTGGAGTCTGAAACTATATCATTTTTAAAAAATTAGAAAATTTGTTAGAAAAAAAATAGGTACAGTGAAGTTGTATATACTGAATCACAGCCATGTTATCATAATTTGCTTTAAAGTAAAAAAAAAATCATCTTTACAAATGTTTTCTAGATCAAAATAGTTTCCTACACTGCCTTGGCTTCAGAGACTAGAAATTATTGTCTATTTTTTACATTATTCTTTTCATATTAAGTCTGAAAATAGTAACAAAATATACAAAGCAAAAAACTTTTATCCTCCCTTTTCAAACTAGAATTATACCTGTCACTTGCATCTTTAACATAGGTATATATAAATACTACACTACAGCCGATTGGTTAAGCTGGAGTACCACACTTCAATGACATTGAAGGCCAACAATATCCCTGCCTATCTGTTATGTAAGAAGAGCATCCAAGTGTGCCTGTAATGCATAGCTTCTGAATGATCACTGTGGGAACTTCTCTAATACAACAGTGCAATTAATAAGCTTCCTCAGACTTACTACTTGTCACCACTGTGGAAATGTCAACAGTGTAAGGGGGTGGTGGTGGGGAGATGGACGCCATGAAGATCTTTACAACCCTGAATTGTCTGTGCTGCTTAAGAAACAACCTGGTGCAGCAAACTAGTAGGTTGATTCCCCAATCTGGACATACCTACCGCACTATAGAAATGGGTGCAGACAAGCAGTGTAACAAGCAGCACAATAGTAACACGGAAAAAAGAAACAATTCTGACAAGCCTTTTGGCACTAGCATAGGACCAAATTTCACCAAGTCTTGACTGAAAACCTTGTGGTGGCTATCCTTGTATGCTTAAAACTGATGTTGTATTAAGCTAAAATCAGGTAGCATCTGACAGGTGTGAGGGTTTGGGGATTATTATTTTTTTTGGTATGACTGTTCAGTGACCCTTCAGAAAGAAAGGTCAGCATTGAAAACCTGCCTTTCCCAGAGTCTTGCCTTATGCATTTACATAGCTTCAAACTCGTCAATTCTTTGCTTGGTGTTGCCTTGTCGGATCTGCCTCAGTGTCTTGTACTTGTCTCGTCCTTGCCGCATGTTCTCTGTGTGAATGAGGTCATTTTGTGTCTTCTTGTTCTCATCTCTGGCCTGGGCTAGTTCATCAGTCAGCGTCTGCAATATTTAAAACACATGAGTTATGCAGAAAAATACTTACAAGACCATAACAGAACATCATTCCTCAGTCCTTCTAATCCTTGGAAGCCAGGATATGAAAATCTTTGCCATGGTGTCTCTTGTAATAGGACAACTAGAAGTGGTACAAGAGGAGTGTAGAAAAATAAGAGCCTGGGGGCAATTTAGAAGATTCTGGATTTCTTCCAATCCTAGCCATGCCAGGTTTCCTTATACTGTATAGGCAATTGGGGCCTACAATAATGACCCACAATTATTAAATGAATAATAAGACTCCTCAGTTCCATATGAGCTTCCTGGTACATTTATTAGCGTCTGCATTTAAAAGGTTCAGCATTCAGTACAAGGGCAGTGAAAGAAGCAGATATAAACATCTCTCAACTCTTTGGAACAATCAACAAAGGAAGGTGCCTTCTACTGAGTGAGTCCACTCAGTCCATCTAGCTCAGTTTGTCTACACTGACTGGCAGCAGCTCTCCAGCATTCAAGGCAGAAGTCTCTCCCAGTCCTGCATGGAGATGCCAGGGATTGAACATGGCATCTTCTGCAAGACAGCTGCATATTGTAGTTTGGGCAACATGGATGTTGCTGAGCACAAACTGGGAGGCTACTAATCCACACAATCAGTTTCATGAAGTGGCTACTATATGGTTTTAGATGGAAACACTGGGGCTGAAGCCCCATTTCGCACAAAATCATCAACCATGAAAAGCGGCAGTCATCTCAATCATGTGAAACTGATCTAGGTGTATCTTACCTTCAGCTGCTTTTGCACGCGCTCATTCTTTTCGGCTTCAGTGATACGCTTCTCTTCATTACGATCGTCCAAGATCCCTTCACTGGAGAATTCTGCGCTGTAGCCAGAGGACTCGGTTCCTTCGTCCTGAAGGTTGTCGTGGACATGGTAGTTCACTGGCTCATACACAGGTGGGGGTGGAGGAGGTGGAGCAGTCATCACCAAGTGCAGCTCCTCTTTTGTTTTTACAAGATCTTCTTGGGCTTCTATAGCCTATAGTAATGGAACCAGAAAGAAAATTTAGACACAATACTTTTTACTAGGATTCCGGTGGGTACAGAACGAGGAGCACTCTTCTTATGTGGGGCTTTGCCCGAGGTTGGTCTGGAAGCCACCAGTGGTGCAGAAGGCTGCAGTGAGGTTACTCAATGGAATGCCCTATCACAGTCATAATACACTTCTCCTAAAAGAGGTGAGCTGGCTAGTAACAAGCCAGCAGCCCAAGTACCAAAGCTTTGGTTTTAATTTCTAAAACCCCAAACCGAGGATCAGGATACCTAAAAGAGAGCATCGCTCCCTGCTGCCCTGTCTGAACATTGTGCTCAGCCGTTAGAGGTAATAATAATAATAATAATAATAATAATAATAATAATAATAATAATAATAATAATAATATTTTATTGTTTATACCACGCCCATCTGGCTGGGTTTCCCCAGCCACTCTGGGCGGCTTCCAACAGAATATTAAATTACAATAATCTATTAAACATTAAAAGCTTCCCTAAACAGGGCTGCCTTCAGATGTCTTCTAAAAGTCTGGTGGGAGGGCGTTCCACAGGGCGGGTGCCACTACTGAGAAGGCCCTCTGCATGGTTCCCTGTAACTTGGCTTCTCGCAGTGAGGGAACCACCAGAAGGCCCTTGGCACTGGACCTCAGTGTCCGGGCAGAACGATGGAGGTAGAGATGCTCCTTCAGGTATACTGGGCCGAGGCCGTTTAGGGTTTGAAAGGTCAGCACCAACACTTTGAATTGTGCTCGGAAACGTACTGGGAGCCAATGTAGGTCTTTCAAGACCGGTGTTATGTGGTCTTGGCAGCCACTTCCAGTCACCAGTCTAGCTGCCGCATTCTGGATTAGTTGTAGTTTCCAGGTCACCTTCAAAGGTAGCCCCACGTAGAGTGCATTGCAGTAGTCCAAGTGAGAGATAACTAGAGCATGGACCACTCTCGCGAGAGCCTGTGTACCGGAATAAGCTGATAAACAGCTGCCCTGGACACAGAATTAACCTGCGCCTCCATGGACAGCTGTGAGTCCAAAATGACCCCCTGGTCCTTCACTTGGTCCTTTGGGGCACAGTTACCCCATTCAGGACCAGGGAGTCCTCCACACCTGCCCGCCTCCTGTCCCCCACAAACAGTATTTCTGTCTTGTCAGGATTCAACCTCAATCTGTTATCCGCCATCCATCCTCCAACCGCCTCCAGACACTCACACAGGACATTCACTGCCTTCACTGGTTCTGATTTGAAAGAGAGGTAGAGCTGGGTTCTCTTAGCTGCATCATAATCCTGCCAATGGCCGCCACGGGGAAGGCCCCCGCTATGGTGCTCCCTTCCTAGGGAACTACCTTCTCTTGGAGCTCCAGCAAGCACCCATATGGGTCATATTTCAGCGCTCATAACATTTCAGGGGTTTAATGTCAGGATGAATGGTGTCCTGGGGGCCATTCGTTGCATTTAATTACTGTGATTTTACTATTTTTTCATGTTAACTTGTACACTGGTTTGAGATGGATTGTAAAAGGCTATTTATAAACTATTTTATAAATAAGCAGATTTACAAATGCTTATTGTTTAAACATTTTTATACAAACCACTTTGAGACAAGCACCTCAGAAACATTATAAAAGTACCTTAAGTAAACAATATGGCCCTACTCCACACAATCCCATCATACGCTTCTACGGCTGGAAGAGTAGCAAAAACTACTGTTCTACAGAACTGTGTAGGCCCATACTCTCAGATTGATGGCACTGAAAGTTCCAAGGCAGGCCTAAAACTGCTAAACCCTTGGAGGCTGAACAGACTTAATACGAAGCTCTAAAGAAACTTTGCGCTTACCCTGTGCTGCCACTCTTCTACCTCGTTCTCCTTGCGTTTCCTTGCCTCTTCCAGCAGTGCAATCCTGGCTGTGTATTCAGCAAGCTCTGTAGCCTGTTTGACAGAGAGAAAAGCATTTTAACATAAACCGGAGAAGATGGAAGTACTATTGCTCAGTAAGATCTAGAGGTAGGGAAGCAACCTATTTTATATAATAATAATAATAATAATAATAATAATAATAATAATAATAATAATAATAATTTATTATTTATACCCCGCCCATCTGGCCGGGTTCCCCCAGCCACTCTGGGCGGCTTCCAAAAAAACTGAAATTCTAAAATACAGAAATCCATCAAACATTAAAAGCTTCCCTAAACAGGGCTGCCTTGAGATGCCTTCTAAAGGTCTGGTAATTGTTCTCTTTGACCTCTAGTGGGAGGGCATTCCACAGGGTGGGTGCCACTACCGAGAAGGCCCTCTGCCTGGTTCCCTGTAACTTGGCTTCTCGTAATGAGGGAACCGCCAGAAGGCCCTCGGAGCTGGACCTCAGTGTCCGGGCAGAACGATGGGGGTGAAGACGCTCCTTCAGGTATACCGGACCGAGGCCGTTTAGGGCTTTAAAGGTCAACACCAACACTTTGAATTGTGCTCGGAAACGTACTGGGAGCCAATGTAGGTCTTTTAGGACCGGTGTTATGTGATCTCGGCGGCCGCTGTTCTCTTGATGAAAAATCAGGTACAAAATGCCATTGCAATAGTGTTAGCCGGAACCAGCTCTAGGGAGGCATGTTATTCCACTCCTGTTCAATTAAAGATTCTGGTTATGTCCCTAAAGCCTCAAGTGGTTTAGAGCTATAATACCGCAAGGGTATTTATCTCCAATATGATTCTGCCAGTGCCCTTCAGTTGGCTGGAGAGGGACGACCTTAAGTAGAGGGCCACAAACTTGGATGTATGTAAGAAGATAATGCTATGAATGTCTACTAGCTAACAATCTGGGATCATGATTTCCTAATTCCTGCCTGATCCCTTATATCACTGAGATCTTTGGGGTAGTCTATTGGTGCCCACTCAATAGCTTAGATGCACAACTCAACAACTAGAAGTTATGTTTAATGTTATGGGCCCTTTCATCTGAGATTAGACAGGCACCCTTCGTCAGGCATATGACAAAGACTTTCTTATTCCTGCAGACATTCTAAGGTTGCCTTTCAGGTTTCCATTTGGTTTTATGAATTTTTATTTTTCCTATATGGTTTATTTTTATGCATACCCCTAGAAATGCTAATGATTGAGCAGCATATAAATGCCTTAAATAATGTAAATAAAAACAGCAACAATGGCTATGATCAATATGCCTGTGCATATCAGTAACTTGGAATCAATCACAATGGTGGAGGACTGCTATTGCACTCAGATTTTGCTTGGTGGCTTCTGTGAGAACAGGATGCTGGATCAGGTGCCCTTTGGCCTGGAGTTAACTTACTATTAGGGCCTGTTGCATCTCTACTACCAGCTGATGTGTAGCTAGAGGTAACAGGGAGGGAGATTTCACCACGGTAATGCCCAGAATATGGAATTTGTTTTGTGAGATCACTTTGTCCTGTCTCTTAAACACTGGGCTTGTTTTCTGCTTGAATGTTTTGGTCTTCTGGTTACAATGCTTCTCCGTATTACTCTACTGTATACATGCTGCAATTTGCTTTGAGTGGCAAAGGAGGACACGAATTCCATGAAAAATGAATATCCATACTGTACAGTATCTTGATTTCCCCTTTTCATTCTCAAGACTCACTGCTCAGAAATACAGACTCTCTCAGTCATGTATTAATTTGTCCTATATTGTAGGATTTGCTTTGCTTTGGTCAATAACTTTTTCTTGCCCCCAAATGTAGCATTCAGCCAAACTCGTTTGCTACTATTTATATAATTGTCAGAGTTTATCTCCCAAGTGCCTTGAATGCGTACCAGCTGTTCCTGACTCTTCATCTGGTCGGCTGCTTGCTTCTCCAGTTCTTCCTTGGCTTGCAGAGCAGCTAAGCGCTCGTTCTCTAGACGCTCAGCTTCCTCCTGAGCCCTTCTCCTTTCATCTTCAAGCTCCCTGGCTTTTTGGATTTGGTCCGAGAGCTCTGGAATGGGAAAAAAAGCCACACAATAAAAAGTTGTGTTTCTGTAAACTCCAGCCTTATAAAGATACTTAGGGAATTCAGTGTCTTCTACCTGCATATGACAAAGAGGAGCTTGATTTCTGAATGCCAAGGCAATTCCCAGGTCTTATCAATATGTAAAACATTCTTCTTTGAAGCTTAATAGGTATAGCTTTGCATTATGCTGCTTACAGGGATGCAGGAAAAGTATGGATTCTAAAGCATTGGATTGAGACAGGATAAAGGGAGGGCAGTGGGATGTTATGCATTTAAATTTCATAATCTTGTTCAGAGATACTGGCTCAGCCAGATTAGGGTGTAAAGGAAACTACACTGCACTGCATCAGATCTCACGGCTGGTCTGCTGAGAAAACATCCGCCAATGCAGGCAGTTTAACATTTTCCCTTTAGGCAAAGAGAAAGGCTTCCTGTCAATTGAACTGCCAATACTGGGTGCAGATATTATAGGAACTTTACAGCCACATATGCCAAATATTGGACATCAGATTGGGTTCTCAATACAATTTTCCTGGGGTTATTATGGCAGACATCTAACCTTGAATCATTTATATAATTGTAAGACAAGATTACAAGGCGTCTACTGTATTTGTTAAATAGCTTGATTAATGAAGTTGAGGGAGATTTTAGAAGCTGTTTTTATGAAATTGCTTAGCTCAGCCACAGCACTGTTAGGGTATTAACACACTGCTATGTTGAATGTCTAAGAGAATGTGAGGTGGTGGTGGAACCAGGGGTTCCGGCTGCCTGTTTAATGAAGGCAAATGGTACCTTTTTCTGCTTTCTGCGTCTTCAATTCGTACTCCTGCAGTCTCATCATCAGTTCTTCCTTCTCCCTTAGCATCTGCTCCTTCTCCTTCTCAATGGTCTCTCTCTTCTTCTTTTCATTTTCTAGCTGTTGTCTGTAATGGATAGAAAAGTAAGTTTGCTTCAAAATTCTGGAGGTTACAAGTCTGCTTACCCCTACACAACTATCCTGTGCTGGGGTGAAAAGCTTGATGAAAATATGGGATTCAAACACTCCTATGGCTGCATCCAGGGAGGCGGCAACAATCAGGTGTCACATTTGTCACAAGCTCTCAAATTAAGAAACTAGGAAGAATTACAAAGTATGGCGCTGTGCCAGACAGAATCAGGGAATTTAGCTGCTCACCAGGCTTTACCCACTGCAGAAATGACTTCTGTTAGCTCCATTCTAGGTATGCATGGCATTATAGGGATGACTCCATCCATCTTTGAGTTTATTTGGGGGAGTGTGGTAGGCAGCACCAGTGCAACATAGAATATGCTACAAGGTTAATTGCTAAACAGATGAGTGTTGTTTATCCAAAGAAGCCCTCATAAAGGAGGAAGAATAGAGATTCCAAGAGTATGAGTCCCCTCGTTTGGTTCTGCTTAGTTGCCATATTACTGCATTATAATGGTTAAGATTGATTAAAATGAATCTCTGGAGCATCTTGATATGACAAAATGCTGGACGTCACAGTTCTGTTGTGATCCAGTATTATTTATTTAAAGTAGTTAATTGTTGCATTTACCGTGTTTCTCATAAAATAAGACATACCTACAAAATAAGCCATGGCAGGATTTTCCTGAGTTGAAAAAATATAAGACATACCGCAAAAAAAAGCCGTACTGGGTAGTGGTGGGAGCAGGTCTGGATGGAAGCAGGAAGAGGAAAAGGAAGATGCCGGTCGGCAACCGGAACCGGATGCTGCTGCCACGTGGAGCCCCGACCGAGCAGGAGCCTGCAAGAGCTGCAGCACACGCGGCACTGCAGCCGAGCCCCGACCCAGAAAGAGGCAAAGCCCCAGGATCCGGTAGGAGCCTCGGCGTGCAGCGCGCGAATCCCCGGGACCCGGCAGGACCCTCAGCGTGCAGCGCACAAAGAGCAGAAGCCGGTAGAAGCCTTGGCGCGCACCGCACCGCGCCAAGGCCCAGGACCCGGCAGGAGCTGGCAGCAGCCTCCGCGCAGCGCACCTAGCCCCGGGACCCGGCAGCAGCCTCTGCGCAGTGCGCCAAGCCCCGGGACCCGGCAGGAGCCTTGGCGCGCAGTGCACCAAGCCCCGGGACCCGGCAGCAGCCTCCGTGTGCCTTAATTATAATTGAATAAATATAAAAAAATAAGACATCCCCTGAAAATAAGCCGTGGTGTGTTTTTTTGAGGAAAAATAAATATAAGACGGTGTCTTATTTTATGAGAAACACGGTATATATGGCCTTTTTGGAAAGGCACCTAAGGCAGCTTACAAAATAAAGCAATACAACAATTTCTTTAAGTAGTTACCTACAGTGGAACCTCAGTTTACGACTACCTCTGTTTACAAAAACCTCTATTTACGAACGCTGCAGACCCGGAAGTGTTTTCATTCGGGTTCCGTGGTGTTGGATGTGCAGACGCAATCTGCGCAACTCGCGCCTGCGCAGAAGCGATCTGCGCACCACGTGAGTGCGCAGAAGCACTCTATCAGCGCTTTGTGCACACGCAGAAGCGTGCCTTCGGTGAGCGAATACCTCGGCAAGCGAACGCCTCCGCGAAACGGATTGCGTTCGCAAACCGAGGTACCACTGTATTGCTTTATGTCACCTCTTCTCAGCTAAGTGCGTATGCCTACATTTAGCAAGAAAAACTGAGTTCTCTAGATTTCTACCCTTGCATTGGTGACATTTTAGCCTCACCACCAATCTCCACTTCTGCCAACTTTTATTGAAGACAACACATTAGGTCCCACCACTTTCTCCATTCAAGTGAACCACACGCTTTGCACACCTTTCTAGCTGCTTCTGGTGCTTCTCTTCACGGGCCTGGGCTTTCATCTGTTGGACCTCAATGGTGTCAGGTTTCCTACGGCGCATGTACAGCTCGTGGTTTCCCATGCACAGCTGCAGGATCCTCTTGTTAATTCTTAGACGAGGAGCATAAAACACAAAGTCCTGGCAGAAGGAGGAAGGGGGGGGGAAGTAAGTAAAAAAACAAACAACAACAACATCTACTTGGGCTTCCCACAAGCATTCTCATCTTCCCCACTCACTCAGTCCTTAGTTCTTTGTTATGGAAAACACAGGTAGCATCGTATTACAACAGCTTATGTGTTTTAATTGTGTGGGGCCTCGTTCTTTTCCTGAAACTTACACACGATGTGTTGCTTTAGGATGATGAGACAAGGCCCAAAGATTGGGAAGAGAAAAGAGAACTTAGGGGAAGCAAATGCAGACTAGAGATTTTGATGTTACTATGGAAATGGAATTTAAAGTTAAGAAAAACAGTACAATAAAAGTGTCTACTGCACCAATTAATGTACTCAGCATGGGATGTAGACTGAAATTAGAGCATTTTGTCAAATAACTGGACCAAACCATTCATGTGGCAGAGGAAACAAATACTTCACTTCTCCAAGCAGTCAGCTTTAAAACAGTGTTTTTATTATTATTACTATTATTATTACTACTACAAAGCTATGAAAAGTGTTTAAACAAAATGGTGTCCAATCACATTTATTTTTTGCCAATACTGAGCTTTTATTGAAACAAGTTACTTCACTGCTGTTTCACCAAAGTAATCTTGACACAAGCCTGCATCTTGCCAGTTCTACTGAATTGCAAAGTTACATTTTCTTGCTCTTTATCATACTTGTATGTCAGGACTTCACAGTAATGAGAATTAAAATCCCCTTTAGCCTAACAGCCTTGTGAGGCAATTTAGGCTGAGGTAGATAGTGACTTGGGGCAAGTCATGTTTGTTTAGAGCTGAGCTAAGTATTTGCAGTCCAACTTCCTCAGTCCAATTCCTACACCTCAATGGCTCTTAGTTCCCTAATAATTCCAAGCTTCTATTAGCTTAACAGAAGGCATGCCTTAATCATCCAAGGCAGTGCATGTTTCTTTTAAAAGCACAGAGGTCACCATGCCTTTAGAGTTCTCTGAACTGGATGCCTATACAGCTTCCCAATTCCCACTCCTAATAGGATAAATAGTGCAGTAATGGTTGAGAGGTCTTTTGTTACCAAGGTTTTCACAGACTACTATGCTCATGAGAAAAGACATTCATTGAGCTTCAATCATGGCTATAAAGACGTTTGCATTTCATTTGAGAGTGTGTCCTTTTATGCAGTTTACTGTGTATGAAATAGACTTTTAATAGCAGTTCTTTTTAAGTAAAAGGAATGAGAACCCTTGAATTTCGGGACTCACTTTCCCAAGATCCATGTGGGTTGTGATCCAGTGCCCTGCACACACCAAGGCTTTTCTCTCTCTACAATTGCCAACAGAAGACCCCTGCTAGTGCTCACTGCGTATCACAGTCAAAGACTGCAAAGCATTTTGTGTGTTCGAAATTTTTAAGTACAGACACAATGCCCTTCACTGGGCTAAGCTAGTTTCTGTAAAAGCCTCATGAAAAATCTTGTTTTAAAAGTGCATCCCAGTTTGCAGAGGACCGGCTGTGCCCAAGATTCACAAATATTTTGTATATAAATTACAACATAATGAACAACTATCTGGCATGGGGAGCTTATGCACACAAGAATAAAGGAGCGTTTCATGAATTCATTGTCGCCAACCAGATTTATCTCATGGAAATAAAGGCTTTCAGTGTAGCGAAGCAGTGAGAGTCTGGAGGGAAGGCAGCTTCACTCTCCAAGCCCTCTCACCAATACATTGGAGGGGTATTTACAGGGCAATTAGCAAATACAAATTATTTACAGCAAGTGGTCTATGGGGTGAGATATTTAGAAGCCTCAGGAGGAAATCTTTCCATCAGATACAGGAAACTGTAATCTGAGTTGTTGCTGGGAAGAGTTAATGAGCCATTGCTCCTGTGGTCTCTGAAGTACATACTACAGATAAAGGTCACAAAGATCATTTTTGAGAAAATACTAAAAGGGGGAGGAGGCACAACTGAACGGCAATAATTTTCTATTAGGTCAATGTTATCTTTTATGCCAGCATTTCTTTTCTTGATCCTTTAATAAGGAATTTAATACCTATGAGCTGAAGTACTGGTGTATTGCTGACACATACAAGCCACAACTGAGCCATTAGCATAAAAAGTATCAGAGGAAAGATGGAAGTTAACATTCTCGATTTGGCAGGAATACTCGTCATCGGCTATACTTACTGGGGCTTTCTTGTCAATTGGTTTTATGACAAACTTCTTGTCATTGAAAGATATGTTTCTGATCTCACTCCAAGGGAAGCCAATCTTGGGAGTTAATCTGCAAACACAAAATTATTATGGTTTTGTTTTTTAAGAAGATACAGTGATTCTATACATAAATTGTCTTGAATGCGACTATGCTAAATATAAAAAGGGTCAGATCTCTACGGCATCATTACTGTCGGGTTTGGTCCTGTGTAGACAAGCAATTACGTAAAAGCAAACCATTTTTCAATTTCATCTCAGGGCTGGGGCCTGTCGTTCTAAACCTAGGTATCAATTTTTCTTAGATCTGGGGCCCCACAGATATTATGTCACCCTCAGCTGGAGGTCACCTGCCCCTCCCTTTTTTCTTTTTCTTCTTTTAACTTGGCCAGTGCTAGGCTGGCTAGAAAACAGAAGCTCAGACCTTCAGTCTCTTTCCCTCTTCGTCTCCTTTCCTTGGAATGCCTCTGGGGCTCAGGTTAAGACCAAAGACTTTCTCTCAATAAAGGAATGGAGGGGCTGATCAGCTAGGCTCTTTCTTGCTACAACTTTTTTTTTTTAATTAATAACAAAGGGGATCCTACTGCTGCTTGCTTGGGGGATTGCGTGCGGAATGCCTTTTGTTTTGTTGTGTGTATGCACACTTGTGTACTGCCTTTCCGAGTAGGGGGTATGTATTCCTTTCCCCCTTTGCGGGTGGAGATTTCCCTGTTTGTTGAGATGTGCTATTGTTTGGGTATTTTGGGGTGGTTGGCCTTTGCCTGTTTTTTGTGACTTTTGAGTTTTGCCTTTGGGGATAGTTGGGCAGCCATGTGTCCTACTTTAGGGAGGACAGTCCTCTGTTTGAAAGGCTGTCCAGTCAAAATTTGGTGAAAATATAACCATATGAAGGGTGAGCAGCTACAGTCGCTTTGAATTTGCCCATGCAGGGTTCACACCTGCAGAACACGCAGGTCACGTGGCCATAGTCTTGTTCCCTGTTAGGGTGAGAGGCAATTATTTCTGAAAGTATATTTATGCAAATTTGCATAGCAAAATTTATGTAAATCTGCATCCTCTTTTTTAGTGCTTATTCACTGGTGCTTTAATGCATTACTTTTTCTGGGGATGCTGTGTGTTCAACCTTCCTAAATTTCCTGTCCTTCTGGTACACAAGTAGTTTGAAAAGAACCAAAGAAACTATCTTATGGAAGCTTAGTTGACCTTGCCCATCAATTCATTTCTGTACAGGTTTTATTAATGTCAAAAATTAACTTCCAGTTAATGGCAGACTATCACAATTTCTGCTTTAAAGCAAAGCAAAACTATTAAAATCCACTCAATATGTTGATACCCATTTACTTTATATATGTGTATTGCATATCTCTTATGATGAAAGGTGTCAAAATGCTCCCTCCGTTCAATCCCATCTCTAGAAGGACAATCTATAAAATTATAAACGTAACACTAAAATTTTATGTATCCCTTCTGTCTGCCACTTTAAAACACCAAAACAATAATTACGTGCAGAAGAACTATAATTTTGTTTTCATTATGAAAAGCAGTGGCACTAATATTTATATGTTAAGCTCTATTAACCACAGGTGTGGTTCTGCCCTATTCTGCCCTGCAGCTAAGGTGGCCAGACACAAAAAAGGAAAGAAAGGGGGGGGAGAGAGGACTGGGTTCTGACACAGTTGTGTAGAAGAGGAAATTCCAACAGGCACGACAAGCTAAACCTGCTGAAATTCCTTTTCTACACCAGACTTCCCCCAACTTGTTGCCTTCCAAATGTTGTAGTCCAAAATATCTGAAGTGCACCAAGTTGGAGAAGGTTGCTCTAAACAACTAATAAAATGTGCAGGGGCCCCTTCTCTTTTTTCCTACCTTGCCATTCCTACCTACAGCCCTTCTCATGCAACCCAGCTCTAATTCATTTAAGCAAACTGAGATATCTAACTGCATAAACAGAGAGGGTGGGATCCAGCCTCCTCATATCATGAAGGTTATGAATTAATTTTCAGGTGTCCCAGCGCTTACTTTGCTATGCACGTTTGCCCCTCCCCTGATTTTCCTTCAGAGGCAAAGTTTCCTTTCTGAAGCGTGGATAGCTTGCAAAACCTGTTTGAGTGACTATGGCTACACTAAAACTAGAAGTAGTTTCACTCATGCAATACCTAGAGTGACACTCCTTGTTTTCTGGGTGATGGTGCACCTCAGCATTTCAGAAAAATCTCTCTCCTACTCTACCATCCCAAGACTATTTCATTTAAAATCAACATGAAGGCCTATTCTATCCTCTTTCCATAAACTGCTTAAACATCTCTAGTTATATGGGCTTATGGTTTACCTCGAACAGAGGGGACAAAGCAAAGTTAGTACTGGCAAAAATGTATGTTCTTTATTTCAGATTCTTCCAAACTCATATCCTTTAACTCTGCTGCACGTGAATAGGACTAGTTTTCTTTTACATTTTGTCCCCATTAAGTTTCTTCTCTCTTGCTCCCTGATTACCAGTCTGCTGTTTCCCCACCCTTCTTCCAAAACTAGAGATCTCACAGCTACCTAATGAAAGAGGATAAGCTACAAATTTGTGTATGGCAGAGGACACAACCTATTTTGCTTCCAGTTTGACCCCAACCTAGCCATCTAAGGACAGGTGCACACAAATGGCTCACGGCTGAAGCCAGCCACTAACAAAAGTGAGTTAAAAGTGCTCTCCCCAACTTTTTGTATACTACAGCTAAGAAACCTCACTTCTGCAGGAGACCTGGGTGGGCAAGGAAGTGGATTTCAGTTTGTCATACTCCACCTGCAGCCAACATACCAGGTAAGACAGGAAAGGCCAGCTGACTACTTAAACCCCTCAGAGGTAGAGTGGCTCAGTGTAAAAGAGGATAGGGCTCCTGCACCTCTGTTGGGTTGAAGAAGAAATTCCCTTTTCTACCAAAGCACTGAAGTCACAGATCCCTCTTTTTTGCACCTGCCCATGGAGGTACTATGTGTAAATGACCCATTTTCTATCATCCTTTGGCTCTAACCCAAGTCCCTGGGCTCTGAATGGCCCTAGAGCCCTGTCTGCTTCAGATGTTGGTAGACACCTACCAGTGATCAGTTAAGAGATAATGGGCAGGATTCAACTAATGAATGCAATAACTTAATTTGCACAATGGGGCTTTCCCCTTTCTGCCCACACCTCAAAATTGGCTCTGGGGGTTCAGGAGAACCTGTGAAACAGAGCACAGGAGGTGAAGGGGGAATCATTCCACCTGACAAGCCAAAATGCTTGCCCTGACAGAATGATTGCCAAAGTGCAATGTTGAATTCCTCCCAATTAATTTTGCTTGTGCACAATGTTTTGATGAAGTTGGATCCAAGTTTCTGCCAGCCCTATCATTAGGATCTCATATATGGCTTACCTTTACACCATATAATGGATTCTTCCGTTTGACCCCTGCCTGCCCTTCTAAAGGGCTAGTATATGAGTTAAGGGGAAAACAGGTCGCAGTTTGGAGATAGTAAAGGCAAGTCACTTTGGGGCCACGTGTTTCCCAGCACAACCGCATTCAGTACACCAAGGTGACTTGCTTTGATAAGGCTGCCATAAAAATACAAAGCACAGATAACGAGAGAATTCTCTGGCACTAATGCCTGCTCTTCAACCTCAAAGGAATAATAAAACATCCCCTTACTTGTCGTCCTTCTCATAAATGTTCAGCCCAAGTGCATCTACTCCCAGCCAGAGATCCGTCCCTTTCTTATTCTTGATTTCAAAGTAGTTGATTCCATACATCTCCAGATCCTGGGCAATCTTCAGGTATTCCAGCATGGCATTCTCTCTGGTTGACAAGGAAATCATATGTAGGAAATGTTAGATGATGTTTCTCTTTTAAGACTGACGCAAAACCTTTGTGCCAGTGGGAAAATAAATGCACTCATTGGGGTAACAGGAGAAGATGAACAGAAAAGCCACCTTACTACAAAATGATTACAATATTACTTATCTCTTGTCCAACATGAGAACTGTTAGTTGTACCTGGGTTACAGCAGAGGCCCAACTGGCCTTAACTAGAAGTTGGACATTTAGTATTGTTGACGCCATACTGTGGAACACTCTTTGAGCAGTGTGGGCTGCCATCCTTCCCTTTTGATTTCCAGGCATCCCTTGAAGACATCTTTATGCCAACAGGCCTTCACAGCTTTTTAACTAGCCACTCACCACAATTATTTTTTCTATTGTTTTTAATGGCTTTTTAATTGTTGTATATTTTATGATATGGTACCATAGAAATACTTCTATAAATAAATTTCCAGCTTTGCTAATCCTCTAAAGTTTTTGCCCATAAGCTTGTTCAGAAGTTACACTGTTACACTGAACTGTTACACTGAACAGTTACACTGAACACACTGAAGATACACACTACCTGTACACACGTGCAAGTGTTTGGGTGGAGGAGTGTGCACTTGTTGATTTGTACAACTCATCTCTATTGTATGTCACAGGTACACAGACACTACACTCGTTGAACACTACATGTGAATGGGCTGTGTTTGCTTACACACTCATTGAATGTAGCCCCACCTGTGTACTTTCAAGAGCATTTCAAAAATTCCAGTATCATGTTGTGCTTCACCCACGCATTGTGCCCAGCACAGTAATTTCTATATACATCAACGGACAATTATGTATCAGGAATGCAGAGAAGATGATGGGCCAGAGCAAGATATATGTAAAGAACCCGTTGCAAGTTCTTTGCTACAGGGTTACCTTTCATTTAAGAGCTGGTGAGCAATGGGAATGCAAAATGTGGGCCCAAGAAAACAGACAGACCTCTTCAGTGCCTTAACTCACTTGAGCATTCCACCATGTTCGGCATGCCAGACCTGGATCCGTTCTTCCCACTGTTCTCTAGAGAGTTTATGTTGGTCCATTACTCTAAATATACAAAAAAACATAAACAAATAGAAAACTCATGAGGTGAGAAAGTTGTAAGCTCTAGTTTAAACTTGTGTACGTCTAGTTTTAAAGAATTCACTTAAAATTCCCCCGAGAAGCCCTATCCCTAAGTTTTCCATGAGATGTCCTCACCTTTGGGGAATGAGGCGTTCAGAACTGAGGTATCCAGGCTTGTGGAGCTCTTTATTGTAGTCTCCATATTTGGCTTGCACAGCGTAAGACCCAAGGAGGACTGCAGTTTCAGGTGGGCAATAGATTTCATCACTAAGGATTCCTTCTTTCACCTGCAGGAAGAACAGCTTCTGTGTGATGTCCTGGATCAGCTCCTCAGATACATCTTCAGGGTAGAACTTGGCACGGAATTTGAACTGCAGAGGGTTCTCTTTCCTGACCTCTTGAGCAGAGACCTGAAATGGAGAGGGGGCAAGGAGGGAGCAGCAGCAAAACACGAGCAGCATGTTAAAACAATTGAATGTTAGCAAGGTATTGTTGACTACTAACATTTCTGAACACATTACTCAAAGTTAAGTCTTTTGGTTGTCAGCCTCAGAGTTGCATAGAAACTCTAAATGTGAGCCAAAAAACTTCTGCTTGCACAACAGGACTCCTTCCCTTACCCCACACCCCTTCTAAAAATTTTATGTGGTTTCCCCTATCCCTTTGGAGTATAACTGAGGATGGCATGGGGTGACAGTGACTGGAGTCCAGTTGCACAAGCAGGTGTCATTCTACTCACACAATTATTCAGCTGAACACTGTCCTTAGCATTGTGACCATAAGGCTTCTCAATTGCCAAGAGGCAATTTTGCTCTTCACATCCTACTTTGTACTCCATTCTTTGGCCCTACTTTTGATCAGGGGCTCTTCATTTATTTAAGTCAAAGGGCAGCCTCATAGTAACTATCTGGATGCAACTATATGTTTTGCCTTTTCTTAAGCAGCTTTGAGATGCATGGTGAAAAAAAACGGAGCATAATTTATTAAATAAATAGATGCTTATATGTGTGATGAAGTAATGAGTGCATGCTTTCAGCCACTTTGCTCATTATACAACGCCAAACCAAATTACTACTGCACCAGCATTCCTAAGGTATATCAATATTATGTATAGCTCATGCTGAATGTTTGCTAGGATGGCAAGAGAAATAAATTATCTCACACAGAACAGAGCTGCAGTACAATGCTATCATATTTTTCACCAAAGGATCACCCGTAACAGCAAACGTAAGCTGGAAAAGAGAAAGCTATGACAACACAGGCACACATATGGCTTGTTTTATTTAAAAATCCTGAAGGCTTTAGAACAAGGAATAGGTCTATACTAGTCTCCACATGGTAATTCACTAATCTGCGAGAACAATTTATTCTAGGCAATTTGGCAACTAGTCCTGCAGAGATTAAGCAATGTATACCAAGAAGTTCCGCTAATTGTAATAAACACAATAAAGCTATTTGGAGTAGGCAGCAGACAAGCTGAGACTAGACTATGTACAAACAGTCAGTATTCAGAAATTAAGCAAGAACTCTTGTTTGCCAGGCCGTTAGTCACCAGAGGACTGAATAGCTTTAACACTGCATCTCTTTTTTCTTAAATGGAATTTCCCATACTAAGCTTTTTAACCTCTGGAAGTCACCACAGCAACTGCTGGGCTTACTGGATTGAACTCCTGATGTAGATGGCTCCCTAGTGTCTGCCAGGCACAACTGAATGTCTCATTGTACTGTAAGTCCCATTGCAGACTAATATTGACCAAGTTCACACTCTCAATGTTATCTGTGTGCCCTTCTTGTAGACCAAAGTAATGCAGAGATGCACCTAAGGTGGCTAGTGCACAGCTGTGGCTGTATTTTCCATTTCAGTTCATTTCATTTACCTTTTTGTCAAGCTTCAGCCAGGTTGGGAATCCTTTGTTATCCACATACTGAAGACCAAAGTACCAGACTTCGCGTAAGCCTATTGTCTTGACCACCTAAAAGATGAGAACAACGGAGGCCAAAGAGTTCAAATAAAAAGGTCAAACACCTATGTTTTCTAAGACTCTTGGCCATAGCACGTAATGTAGACTGCCAACTCCACCCTCTGAATGCAATTTTCAAGACCCTCTAAAAGCCAGCTTTGCCAGGACTACTTGATCCCATGGAATTTGATCCCATTCAATACAAGGAAGAAACAAAAGGCTGAGAGGAGAATGTGGCAAATGCTTAGTAAGGATTTTTCGTGTAAAAATGCTGGTTTGAAAGACTGGACAAAGGACATGCTGATCAGCTGCCTGTTGCCTCATATTATCAGAGGTCAGATTAATCGGTGTGCAAAACAGACAATGAAACTGATAGGTATTTACAGCTCTTATTTACAGCTCTTTCTTTTTTTTAAGCACTCTAAAATTTAAGAGCTGCATGGTGCAGTCTCATCAGTAATAGCATAACTAGATGTCTCTCTTAAGAGTCGTCTCAGGGTTCAAAGAGACCAAGATAGAGAAAGGCAGCTCAGCTAGGAGGAGCTGTATCTCTGAAATGTGATCCTCCCTTAATAAAAATTGCAAAGCTGCTTGAAAGCTGTAAAAGCTTCCTGTAATTAATTCTGATATTGGAATTTAAACAAGATGAGCGGCCAAGTGTAACAACTATCAGCTCATGCAAAACTGTAATTGCTCTCCCGTCAAAAGCAATCACATAGGTTTTTTAAAAAAAGAAAACTACAATACTCCAAATTTTCAAAAACTGAATAGAGCAGCAGCATCTGCTTTGT
This sequence comes from Zootoca vivipara, assembly GCF_965207765.1. Classification (NCBI taxonomy): domain Eukaryota; kingdom Metazoa; phylum Chordata; class Lepidosauria; order Squamata; family Lacertidae; genus Zootoca; species Zootoca vivipara. Next base: position 66,706,128 of record NC_142586.1, read on the forward strand.
GGGGTGGAAGATGCTTTAAGGTGTCAAAGACTTCCCCATTAATTTAATAATTTTCTATACCATACTTCAACATAGTATTTTATTATTGAAAATCACCCTGAAAATATATAACAGTGATTAAAAGTAGCATAAAGCTAGCCACGTTAAAATGCCATTCCTTCTGCAGTGATTTACTCTTACTGTGATCTACTAGTTGCCCTGATAGCCAATTGACATATTTATGCCATTTGCCTTTAATTAACACTCTGTGGGGATTGTCTCCTTCAACTGCATTAGATAATTAGTGACAGATAATCTAATAGATTTAATCAATGACAACTAATGGGAGACAAAATGGAAATCAAGGAAGAGCTTATAGAAAGATAAAAGTAAGATGCCCTATTTAAAGACAAGACTAACTCTCAAGACTATGCTTTTACTGTCTGGAAATGCATCAGAGAGAATGAATAATGTAACCTCAGTTTGTTTACTGAAATAGTTGAAATGCCAATACTGTACTATTTTAAACCAAGTATCAAAACAAAACAAAATGCCTCACTCCCTAAAATATGCCCAATAATTAGGTGAAGTAACACAAAAATTTTGCACCACTGTTTAATTACAATTCCATCACATAATTCTCTCAGCATTCCATATTTCACCTGGAAAAGTTTCAAATCTTTACTACGTGCTATGGAAAATCTTGAGATTAAGCGTACAGAACAATAGTGGTAGAGGAATTCACACATATTTTGCCACTCAAATTTGCAAAGTATAGTGCAGATTTGTTGCTTCACAACTCTGATACTCAAAACATATTTTAAAGGAAGCAAGAAATGGAATTTGCTCAAAATATTTCTGGCAGGGAAATAAAGGGTGGCAATGTGAATCCATATCAATACAATCTTCGAAGCAAATAAAAAGCACTGAATATAGGAGAAAACACACACTCTAAAACAGTGCCAGAGATAAATTGAACATTTGGAATTATATATTCTAGGAGAGTCTCATGCATTCATGACTAGTTTTGCAACCAAGGGAAACTGCAGTATTTAGCCTCAGTAATGTACCAATCTAAGTTAATTTATGTTCTGCAGGGCTGTGTTTAAATCTATTCTCCAGTACAGTTTGAGCATAATTAGTGAGACTTTCTGGACCATGGGTTGTCTGGCTCTTTCCAGATCTGATAAATTATTTAATGAACACTTTAATTGCTTTAAACACACTGGATGAACCGACAGCATAAACTTCGTTATGAATATAGGTCAAAGGGGCAAACACTTGTAGGACAACTTCCTCAGAGATCTGCCCCCCTTTAGGGCAGCGGTACTTAATCTTTTTTCCATTTATTACACTTTGTTTGGGATTTGAGGCCTGTTCATATGTCTTCATCCTCACTCTGCTGCTCCCAACATATTGCGGGGGGTGGGGGTGGAGGGGGGGGCAAGGTTCCCAGGCTTACTGATGTTACTAACAGCAGAAACAGACTGATAATCCTGAAAATACCTACGTAAGGCACAGTGATGGTGTGGAAAGAAAAAGCCAAGAAAGAGATGCCTTTATGGAGGGAAAGCGACTATGTTCTGGTTGTACATATTGGGAAATGAGAGGAGATGTTGCATCATTTCTACAGAGAGAAGTCTCCTCAGGCCTCCACAGGCATCTGTCCTAGAATATCTTATTTTTAAATGCAGGGTCCGGGTTGTGTGGGTACAGAGCTGCAGCTGGGTCACTGGCAAAGCCTTAGGACGTTTCCCTTATTAAAACATTGGGGCTTTGTTTGTTTAGAAAAGAGACAACTATGTGGGTGGGGAAGCATGAGATAGAAAACCTCTCTCTCTCTCTCTCTCATATACACACAAACAAACAAACACAGAAACCCAAAGGCACTGATTCGCACTAGGTTCAGGTCAGACAAAAGAAAGTTTTTTTCCTCCCATCCAAAACCTAACAAAGAATTAATCACCACACTAGATAAGGTAATTCTTGATAGTTTACTTTTAAATAAGGACTAGCTATTAAATGGAATCTTAGTTGTATGGAAGCAATTTGGGTCCTGAGGTGAGGACGCTCAATGTGACACATGCTCTATATCGCTGGAATGCGGGAACTGATGAACCTTCCTCTGACCCAGGAGGGTAGTCCACTATCAATTTGCAATTCCTGTAAACAATCCTGCCTTGCACTTCACTGCATTAAGCAGGCTGCTGGCACTCACTACCTGGTCTGCTTCCTAGCCTAGACAGAGAGAAATTGTGGCACCGACAACCTCCAACATTATTTCCCTCATAAAATGCACAGAACCGACACGCTTTCCTTTCTATGTAAGGAAAACTTGCTAAATTCTCGAATCCCATATTCTTACATAAACCTTGTGAAAGAGTTAAATCGCTGGCAGAAAAGTGACTGCTAACCCCTTATGTTTGTTATTTATTAACAAAACCTTCTTTCTCTCCCTATTAACAACTTCAAAAAATAGTTAAAACTTTACTGTAGTTAATATACAGCTATGGATGGTGCAATATTGCTTTCCCTCCTTGGTTGTAAAAAATATAATAAAATAGGAATTTGCAAGATATATTAGAGGAAAACTGGATTTTATTATTTGCAGTGCTGTACAATTTTCTCTGACTTCACAGTAATAGAAATATACAGACCCTCTGCTGTACTACACAGTTCATTAGAGTCTCTAACCCAAAGGCCCACATGTGCATAGGTCAAATGGCCTTGCAGTCATTACCCTTCTGCCTGAGGATATCAATATAAATGGCAAACTGGATGCAGGTGGAATATTACCTACACCTGTATTCGATCACTGTAACAAGGTGAGTGGGCTATTCATTATATCTATGAATGTTTACACTCTATTGATCATTCCCAATTGTCTTTCATTTCTCTTACAACAGCCACCAATAACAGATAAATCCCTTAAAGGCACAGTGTATCTTATAAACCTTAAGGAACTACCGTAGTAAGGCAGAATAGGATAGCTTTCCTGTTGCAAATTCTGTGGTGACCTTTACTAAACAGAAATGACAAAATGGAAGCCCATTTTCAAAGTATACAGATTGACCATATTAAAGCCTTTCCAATATTCTTTGGGATACGCTCCATTAAGTCATTACCACATCCCATTTAATACAGGGTATTTTCTTCTCCCCATTTGGTAATCCCACAGCAGTGACAGGTGCTGAGCAGTTTAAGTATGATTAATACACACTTCTACAATTAGTCATGTTGATTCGATGTAACAGAACCTGTACTTGAACCCTAGAAATTTATTAGCAGCCAATTAATCTAAAAACATTTATTAACTGAGTACTGTTACATTACAAACTTTTGTGTGTGTGTAGCAAATAAACCATCTTGACACAATGTTTTCCTTCCCATTTTAGAATTGGATGGCTTTCCCCTCACACCTGAGCAATATAACTTCAATGAAGACTATAGTTTCCCCTTTTTTCTAAATCGCAGCAAGGTCACAGAATACATAGTACTTTTTTTGCTATACTCCTTTACTGATTAAATTTTGATTTAGCCACTTTACTAGAATTTTGGGGTTTTCTCCCTTTTTTATGTCAAGAGTAGGTGGGAAATCCCTTTACCTCTCCTTAAGGATTTCAGGCACATGCAAACTTGAGATTTTTAAAGGAACATCAGCTTTCTGTTGCTAATTTGTACAGAGGCAGATCAGCAACATACCACCCAGTGAATGGTTCCTTGAGCAAAGGAGAAAGTCTCAGGTGATCCACCCTCTCTGCAGAAAACTTTGATGAAACCTTGCACACTACAGTATATACTGACCTGGTCAAACAGCTGTTTGCCTGTTGTGTTAGGCTGGATGGCAAACTCCAGCTCTGCATCCATTGTGGTAACTCGGACATTGACCTAGAAGAGATTAAAGTAGTGGATATGAAAACAGAGCCAGTGTGCATTGTGATTTGTATTACAGATTTTAGAACTGTGGTTCAGCATTTGAAGTGTATACTGTTTCAAGATGCTATGTGCTAGTAAACAATTTTTAAAAATAAAACCACCATAGTGTTTAAATGCATAAGTGCTACAAACATTTCAAGATGCTGGTCCATCAATGTAATTTGCCAGACATTATCCTGAGTGTTCTACTCGCTTTGCAGCTCCTGGCTTTGAACTGGATTGAGCTTTTTAGTTAAGTAAAATGACATTTTAAGTGTTCGTTCTTCCAGTGCATAGTGTTATGCTAAGCCAGGGCTACTATTAGTATGAAGCCTGGCATCTTAATTAACATCCCTTTAGAATTAGGGCAAGGACTTGACCACATTAAGGGAAGGCTTTTAAATTACAACACAGGTCTCCCTGGTATATTAAGAGTTGGAGTTATTCTGGGTTTTTATAGAGGAAAAAGCATGCTAATTATTCTCCCTATACGGTTATGTTACTTTTAAAAGAGCATTGCTGAAGCAGAAAATGAGCAGAGAGAGGTTTGTGGACATAGCACGATGACAACTGACATTTCTGTATAGCTAATGCTGTTCATGAGAAACTTATGTTTCTGCAATCTAAGATAAGAAGAGCCCAGTGGGTCAGAAGTTAATATGGTCATTACTGTATCAGGTCAAAGCCCACTTAGTCAAGAATTCTGTTTTCCATAATGGCCAACCTAATGTTTCAACACAGAGCTCACAAAGAGGGTATAAAGGTAAAGGCCACCCCTTGTTTGTACCTAGTATTTGGATCTTAGAGATATAGTATATCTGAACATGAATACTCCATTTAGAGATGGTGGCCAACATCCATTCATAAGCTTACTCTCTATAAATGTTCTAACCTGCTGTTAGTGGATGCTACAATATGGCACAAGCATTTATCCTGTTCTATATCTCTGTAGAATAACACCAGGAAATAAATCATACTGGTTTTTCATTACTCTCAAGCATCAGAAAGTTGTGGTCAAACTCTTATTCTGAGCATTCTAAATTAAAAAGAATGTGTATTATACGAATACTTGCAAATTATGCATTCTGAATATCTAATCTTTAGTATGTGATAAACCAAGAGTGGAGAAGTGTTAGAGAATGTTTGGATTTTTCTAATCTTCATTCCAAGCACACACCCACTTCCCCACAATTTAACAAAGGCTATTTTTAAGCAATATGGTCTCTCTCTGTGTGTATCCCAGGATATCCATGAAATGTATAGTGTGACTGGATTTAACGAATTCCAAAGGCTTTAGCAAACCATTTCTCAATATAAATCTTAAAGGCGTTTCAATTAAGAAAACCTCCTTCCAAACCCCACATAATCAGATCTGATAAGATTTATTTCTAGCCTCTCCTTAAGGAATGCACACAATCATATTCCTTACAGAGCACAAAAGCTGCAACTCCCATATATTGTTTACACTTCCTGGAGAAAACCAATACCCACATAAAGCAAATTTGAACTAAACCACTAAGGAAAGTTCAAAAGACCTCTGTATTTCCTTAAGAGTCCAAGTATAGACATCCTGCTTAGCTGAACTTTTTACTCCATCATTTTATGTAATAAAAAAGCCTTTATCTGCTAAGCCTGAAATCATACATACAACAGTAATGTTTCCAACCTCAGAAATTAGTTATAAATGCACAGATTAACCCACTACACATACAGGCCATCCAAAATGTGCTTTAAAACGGTCAAACTAGATGTTACATTAATAATGTAGTTAGCAACTACTGTTTTGTTTGTAAACAGAACATGTTTTAGTTGTAACTTTTATATTTATACAAAATACAATTACATAAAATGATAGGAACATAATGAAATATTGTTGAAGCAGAAAAACAAAATCATAGAGTTGGAAGGGACTCCAAGGGTCATCTTTCTAGTGCAACCCCCTGCAACGTAGGAAACTCAGCTAAAGCATCCATGACAGATGGCTATCCAACCTCTGCTTTGAAACCTCCAAGGAAGGAGAGTCCAGAACCTCCCGAGGGAGATCCATTTTCCATGTATTATAAAAAGTAGACAACACTTATTTGACCCCAGTGATTTGACACAGGGGGAAAACCTACAGATAACAGTCCAAAGGCATACCCTTCAACATTTCTCTTGATGAAAATAAGGATGTCCTATTCCATAATAATAATTTTACTATTTATACCCCACCCATCTGACTGGGTTGCCCCAGCCACTCTGGGTGTCTTCCAAGATACATAAAAGCATAAAAATTTTTAACATTATAAAAACTTCCCTATTCAGGGCAGCCTTCAGATGGCTTGTGGGGGTTCAGATAATTCCATACTCTCCAATATTTGTCAACTTCTGTAAATCCAGGACTGTCCCTGGAAAATAGGGACACGTGAAGGGTCTTGCAAAAGGCGCACAGGGAGTTCTACATATTTGGGAGAATTTTAAAAACAAGCAGTCCTCACTGCCCTGATGCAAAAAGATCTTTGTCATCTGAAGGAGCCCTGGATGCCTAGATAAAACACTATAGCCCCACACACCTTTACCTGGGAATAAGGCCCACTGAACTCAGTGCAGCTTTCTCCTGAGCAGACACTTAGTTATTTACTAGATGCAAGTCAGCAGCACCAGACAACCCATTTCACCCCACGCCAAGCAGAGCCAGGCTGACGGGCCCTGAGCTCTTCGGCAACATCCGAAGACCCTGATCTGCTAGGTGCTGGAGTGAATTGCACCCGCCTTGTGAAGTCAGCCCCAGGCGGCCACCTGGTCCAGCACTGGCGGCAGCTACAAGTAGTGGTCAAAATGAGAGTCTCAGCGATCGCCCTTTCCCCACTGGAAACAAACCAGGACTGCTCCAAGAAAATGCACGTGGCAAAAAGCTCTAGGCCGCCCCCTGGTGCGCTGCCTCCTTATGTGCTAAGCAGGTAGCCTGCCAATCAGGATTTATTTTAAAAAAAAAAACTTTTCTTCTCTACGTAATTTTCATCTGTGGCCCCCTTGGAATATTCAGGGGAGCAGAGGGTCATATGGCCCCCAATAGGTAAACACTGGTCTAGAGAGTGGCAACTCAAGAACAGGTAGCTCCCCGCTTGTGGAATGCTCTCCTTCAAGAAGGCTGGCCTGGTCCCTTCATTACATAGCTTTAGACTCCAGCAAAAATGTTTCTCTTCAACCAGGCATTTGGCTGATTAACATTCTATGGCTTTGGTTTTCTGTTTTATTATGTATTTTGTGTTCTCATTTTGTATTTTTATATTGTGAACAACCTTGTGATCTTCAGATGAAAGGTAGTATACAAATTTAATTAATAATAAAAAGGCATATACAATATAATATAAAAGCATTTCAGGATCACCAAAGACTGTCTTTCACCAGGTCCATCAAGGACAGGAACATTATGTGGCCCATCTTCTGAGAGCAGGTTTAAGAACAGTTGGCTATTAGGAGAAGGAATAATGAAGCTAGTGGAGAAGCAAGAAATGGAATACTGTAGGTGAATACTGATGCTTGTCATTATTGTTTCATTTACTGCGCTCCAAAACAGTATCACCAAAACAGTACTCAGCTGTCTTAAGCAAGCATAATGTATGAACTGCAATACCTTGATAGACATAACACGTGTTTTTTTGCCATAGATAGGGCTGCAGATATACATTAGAGTAGGTATAGAGAACAGCTGGCCCTCCAGATTTTGCTGAACTCCCATTATCTCTGGCCATTGGCCATGCTGTCTAGAATTGATGGCAGTTGTAGTTCACCAACATCTGGAGGGCCAAAAGTTTCACATACCTGTGTTGGAGGTTAACAAAAGGAACCCTTTGTGGCCAGTAGTGTGATAGATAAATGAATATAACTTTCAGCATTCTCAATGGAACTAAAAATCCCAAGGTTAAACTTTACAGGGCCTTACAAAGACCCTTTAGACTAGTACAAAGAACAAGGCAGCATGGGGAAAGTTGTAACTGAAGACCAGTGCCCCTTCATATATCCCTTGAAAATGGAATAGCAAGATAACTGGGAACCCCAGGAGAAAGCTTATAAGCCACATCATAAATACCACAGTATTATTCCTGGGCATAATGGCTACAAGACAGAGCACATGTCACCCGTTCTCAGCACAACACTTCACAATGGCTTCTGCATATGGAGAAAACTCTTACAGACATTGCTTGTCCACAATGCAACAGTCACCTTTATTAGCTCCTATTAACAATACAATAGTTACTATGCAACCATACAATCAGTTTTTTCGTGCTCTAGCCTCAATCTTCCTCTTGCAGTAGTTATTTACCTGAACAGGAATAACTAGGGGTATGCATTCAGTTTGGACAAAACCAACATCCAGAGAGTCAGACCTTGTTCAGAGCAGTCTTAAGTGAACCAGGCTGCTCCTGAAGTTTCAGGGGACACTTCTACAATGTGGTGCTCTCCAAATGGTTTTAATTACAACTCTCATCATCCCTGACCATGGACCATGCTGCCCGGGACTGATTGCTGTTGCAGGCCAGATGTCTGGAAGGCACCATGTTGGGAAAGGCTGCTTCGGAGGGACACAGAAAATCATTTAAAAATAGATACTCTTCCCCAGTTCTCCATAAAAGGAAATGGTAGACAGGAAGAAAGTGTGTGCGCGCATGCACTTTGGTGACAAAAATTGTAGCTTCCAACCAAGGAATGCTTATTCTTTTTACTTCCAATGACAGTGCTTTGGAGGGGGATGTAGGAAGGATATTATCCAATGTTATTTCATTGTTTTTCACTGCTTCTTTTGACTGGCAGAAGCACTCAGGGTTTCTAAGAATGGCTTGAGAAGCACTGCCAAGATAAAGAGATTCCGGCCTGATATCCCACCACTGCCACCTATTGCTAACACACATTCCTCTATTGGGTATCTGGAGTTCTGTTGAATGCCCCCAACCCTCACGTCAAGTTCTACATGACTCCTGGGACAGGAAAGTTAAATATGTGCTTCCATGTTGTAATGTTTGCAAAGATTTTGTAGTACTTCTGTGACTTGGTTTTTTTAATAGCACAGAAGTAAATCATGATAGTCTTAAACTTATGATCTAAGTTAACGCTAATGTAAATAAGGCAATAATAGAATCCAGGTTTAACACATCATGGGCCGTAACCATTTTTGAAACCAAAGCAAACAAGATGAGTCATTAAAAAATAAATAAGCCATGTTCTGCTTTTCAAATGGATGAAACAGTCATACACTGAAGCGACTTCAACTGCTTGATGGTACATTTAAATATAAAGAACTCCTAGGCTCCTCTATTAACTTGATAAATAATAACAGGAAGAATAGTACCGTAGCTTTGAAATACCCTTCTGTATAACAGAAACCAGAAAAAAACCCTGATTTTAAAAAAGAAGCGGTTTCCGGCACCCCAGACATGGGCAGCGCGGCACTGGAAATCGCTTCTGCGCATGTCCGGCCCATGGACAATACCCAGGGCCGGAAAATGTTGCCGATGCCTGAGCTACATAAAACCACTGAGTGGGGTCATCTGGAGTTTTTGAGTATGTTGTCAGTAATATGCTGATGACACACAGCTATGCTTCTCCTTTATATCTGCAGGAGTGGCAGTGGATGTGCTGGGCAGTTGCCTTGCCTCAGTAGCAGACTGGATGAGAGCCAATAAACTAAAGTTCAATCCATATAAGACTGAGACACTGTTAGTGTGTGTGTGTGTGTGTGTGTGTGTGTGTGTGTGTGTGGTTTCTTTTTTTTAATATAAACCTTCTTTTACTGCCTGTCACCTGGACTGAAGAACTCTCATTCTAGCTTATGATGCTTCATCATCTTTGGGAGAAATCTTTGGTTACATGCTTTATGTCACCAGGGCATGTAGCACCTGGTGGTATGTATCATGGTCAAATATATGAAACCACCATGGGATTTTCTAAGAGATACTTTTTACTGTGGTTAACATCCGAGATTTGGGATTCCAGTCATGACTTGTTACTTGTGCAAAATATTAATATTCCCCCAAGTCCATAGAGCTTGTTAAATTAATGTGCACTGATTTTCAATGTAGAAGAAAATTCTGATGTAGTTAGATGCATTATTTTGTAAAATGATAAATGTTTATATCAATACAGATTAGGATAATACTGTTCAGTTTTGGGTGACAAATGATTCATGTTCCTGTGCGTCACACATACTGTAAGAGACTAAACAAACTCTTTGTACGAGGCCAAACACAGAGAAAAGCAGCAGCCGATTGTACCAAACTCCTCCCTAATCAGATTTCTTTGTTGCAACAGCTGTATGCAGATTGGTAGTTCATTAATAAAAGGAGATGATTATGCTAAGAATGGATGCTTAAGCTTTATTTAGGAAGCGTTCCAAAATACAAAGAAAGCGTATAGACTTTATGCGGTGAATGAAAAGAAGGCAGCAATCACTTGATGACAGGCACTGGAAATAGGCTAGTAATTACATCCTTCTGGCTAATACACAGAGAAAAACTGTTCCACCATATGCCCAATTCAACAGTACCTCCTGCTCTCAAGAATATAACAGTATAGTCAACCCCTTAAGGAAGAGGGCCAAATATATACTGTATATTTTTATCCATGTGTTCCCTGTACACATTTTTTTTTACTGCTGGAAAAGCAAGACATATTGTACATGCAAGTAGAAACTAATTCATTAGGCTCTGCCCAGCCTGTGCAAAGATATCCTCATACATAGGCAAGTGTAAAGATCTCTAGAGCCTGTCTCAAATTAGTATTTGCACCTTAATATTTTCTTTACTCCAATGCATTTGCTCTGAATTAAAGTTTAAGCTGCTTTTCAACAAGCTCTGCCCTGGGAATCAGTGTACAATTTTATTTTAGCACTTGGTATTTTCAGACAGGTCTTAAATGACGGTCTTACATAAGAATGTCTAGGCAGCATACCAGATATGAAGCCATTCATGAAACGGACAGTTATGGGAAAAATTTTTTATATAGGAGGTGTGAAAGGCCCAGTGCAGACTGGAACCTTGGTGAGAGTATTATGTCTAAACTGTATTCCATTTAAAAAATAAATACCATAGTGGTTTACAAAAGCTGATTATCATGGGAAAATATATCCTTATGTTTGATATGGGCTTTAACTTTTTGTTCCCTATTGTAGTACCAAATTTGCTAGATTATCCTTTTTATAAAAAAGTCATTCATATCAGTTCAGTCTAATTAATCCCAGAGTATCTACAGTGGTACCTCGGTTTAAGTACACAATTGGTTCCAGAAGTCTGTACTTAAACTGAAGCGTACTTAACCTGAAGCGAACTTTCCCATTGAAAGTATTGAAAAGTGGATTAATCTGTTCCAGATGGGTCCGCGGAGTACTTAAACTGAAAATACTCAAACCAAAGCGTACTTAAACCGAGGTATGACTGCACTTGTATTTGCTGAGATTGTAACTCAGAGGAGGGGACTTAGGCAGCTGTGGGAGGGGGGGGCGGACTTCAGTTCTCACAACTGCCTCATTGGGGAAAGACCTACTGGGAAGAGTTGCTGGGATCATGGGCATAGCCAAGGTAAATCAATAAAAATGTTTAAATAACTGAGATTCAGCCCCCCCCCCTAAATCCTGGCTACGCCCATGGCTGGGATCACTAGGCCTGCGCTGTTTTGGTTCCTTTGAATAAAGAGTTAATGTCACTGACACAGTGGTGTTTTAAAATAAATAAATTGCTGACCTACACCTGACTCCAGCTCCTAACAACTTAAGCTAAAAAAAAAAGTTGAAACGTCCAAGCTTGCCTAATATGGTATTATTTACAGTTGGCATCTATCCATTGTTACTAATGAACTTATGAGAGATTTTCAGCCCATAACACTGCTTGGAAATAAGCCCCCATGTTCTACTAGGCTTAATTCCTAGTGTTTAGGGTCACAGTCTTAGGCTGGCAGAGTGACTTGCCTCTGTTTCCTCATCTTTAAATTGAAAACGGCAGTGAACTTCATAGAACTGAAGCTGGGATAAAGGTGGGTTGCACCCATAGCTTCTGCTTCTCTACGGCAAACTTGGGGAGCCTGTAGTCTGCCAAATGTTGCTGGACCTACAAACACCTGCCAGCTCCAGCTCAGACTAGCATAAGCAACAGCCAGGAATTATGGGAGTTTTACAGCAACATCTGGAGGACCAAAGGTTCCCAAGCCCATGTTATAGAAATAGTCCCATTCTTTGCAGATTCAGTTCTGCAAAGGCAACCTTATTTCCAGTTGTGAGCCTGTAAACAAATACTGTATGCATCTCTCTTCAGTATTAGCAATTGTAGAGGGTAGAGCTGGAGCAAAGAAAGGGGAGAATTCCGAAACTAAATTCCCCTCTTTTGAAACTGGTGGATCAGCAATAACTTTAAGCTAGGTAATCCTCCATGGTGATTTTTCTCCTTTCCTAATAACTGTATCAGTCAAAAAGCTACTTAACTGCTGATTATGTAGAAAGCTGTGCACACACTGCACTGGTAGGAACCATCACAGATCCATGCCTGTAAATCCCCAGCAGCACCACACAGCTCAGAAATTACTGGAAAGGTGATAGCTGGCTTTCCCCATTTACCTTGCAGACCAGGTCAGAATTTTAGCTCTCAAGACATTTGTTGACTGCAAGAGAAGGAAGAACAAGTTCACCTTTACTAGCTGTTGCTCCACTTTTCAGCTGACAGGCCAAGCTCAGGCACAATTAAGAACACAGTTGTAAGCAGCTTTAGATGATTAGATGAAGGAACTTTTCCTCAACCTACAGAAATGTTTCTGTGTAACTAACCAGAGCCCAGGAGGTCATGTTGAGGTAGGGCATTCTCACAGAACTTGAGTTTCTAATTCACCTAACTGCTCTATCCAGCTGGATTGAAAAGTGTAGAAAGCCTCAGATTACATAGGAAATGGACTTCTATCAACACTATAATAATATCCGGGTGTGGGGTGGAGTGGGAGAATCGAAAAGTCTGAAGGGAGGAAGGAGGAAAAGTAGGTGGCAAGGATACCCTTGAAGTTAAGGTATAGCACAGGCATCCCCAAACTGCGGCCCTCCAGATGTTTTGGCCTACAACTCCCATGATCCCTAGCTAACAGGACCAGTGGTCAGGGAAGATGGGAATTGTAGTACAAAACATCTGGAGGGCCGAAGTTTGGGGGTGCCTGTTCTAAATGCTAGAGAAATTCTATCGACGTTTCTGAGGTAAAACACAACTGCCTGCTATTAGGTCAGCATACAGCCATCCTGAGATGCCATAGGGACACAGTAAGCTGGCTCATATAGAGTCAGAATGCTGGCCCAGCTATCTCAGTGTCATCAACACTGAGAGGCAGCAACTTGCCAAGATTTTAGACAGGGAACACCCGTTCCACCTGGAGATACTGGGAAGTGAGCCTGGGATCTTCTACATGTGAAGCAGATGCCCTCGTTTTGACCCTTCTCAAACTGCATAAAAAGGAAGTGAGAACCAAAGACATTGACATTCCACATTTACCCAGGGTTCTTCCATATGTCTATTGATCCTGCAAAGCATCTGGAGGGCCGAAGTTTGGGGATGCCTGGTATAGCATTTTGTCTTGGAAAGTATCAGTAGGAATAATGGATCCAATATTAATCCGAGAAAGTTATTTTGTGCTTATGGCAGACTTATAAAGATTCTGTTCCCATTACAAGTTTCAGGCAATGACCTATTCGTACTACATGCTTATGACAGTGGCCTCATACCTTCTCCACAAACCTGTATGGCAGGCCTGGTTAGGCTATGGCCCTCCAGATGTTGTTGGAGTACAACTTCCATCATGCCTGACCACTGAGCATGCTGGCTGGAGTCCAACAACCTTTGGAGGGCAACAGGTTAGCTGCTTCTCAGAATCATGATGAGAACACACCAATTCAAAACCCTGCTTGTCTATATGAGTTAACTGGATAGCCATGGGCAGCTCACACTCAAGTTTTAGTTCATCTCTAAATTGGGAACAGTTTTTGAGGATTGTTTCAAAGGTAAGAAAGCTACCCTTCTGAAGCATTCACATAAAAATCCAGAGCTAATTTCTCTTCCATCTCTAGCCACAACTTTTTAACAGAAATGGGGACAAAAAGAGTAGCTTGCCTTGAACAGAGAGCTAGCTGTCACACAAACACATAATGAAGTAAACCTTTCAGTTTCTAAGGGTGGAAACGCAGTTATCAGCAATTGGCAAACATATTTATCTCCCTTTTCTCAAGTCAAAGCTTTAGCCATTTCTATCCACATCACTCCAACTTGCCACACCTGTGGAACAATGCAGCAGCTGGGAAAAAAAACCACCCATCTACAGTAGAAGTAGGTTCTCACTAAAATCTCATCCTGCCATTTTAACCCACCCTCCTAATGGTCTAAAGGATGACAGTGATTTATATATTGCTGGCTCTTTATCAAAGTTCAAATCAAGAAACTGGATCTCCTCAGCATTTTGGCAGCAACAAATCCTCTTGAAAGGAGTCGGACATCTATTGTTTCATTTGATTGTGGTTTTTGGATTACTGCATTTTATTTTGGCATGGCTGACTTTGTATGCTGCCTTGAGATCTGTAAGGATGTTGAGTTGTTTAAAAACATTTAAATAATAAATATTTGAAAAATTACAAAAACAGTCTTTTTTCACTAAGCCCTGTCAGACTTCAATGACTTGGGAGCTGGTCCTAATTTCTTGAGGTGACTGATTTTGTTTGTTTGCTCACACATATGTAGTGACAAATGCCCTTGATTTAGACTAGCAGTAGCAATGGCAAAAGCTTCCTTGAAGAAGGGAAGTGTTTCACAATGTTTTCTGCAAAATCAAATCACCTTAGACCAGGCAACCCCAAACTTCGGCCCTCCAGATGTTTTGGACTACAATTCCCATCTTCCACGACCACTGGTCGGATCATGGAAGTTGTAGGCCAAAACATCTGGAGGGCCGCTGTTTGGGGATGCCTGTCTTAGACCAACATATCTCTGCTATAGGAGCTCGATCCAAAACATTACTTACAATTAAGTCCCACCAAGTTTAACGGAAATTACACCTACTAAGTGTGCACAGGATTGATCTCCAGGGCAGAGAAAAGCTCCTTTGCTAAGCAGTAGCACAAACAGCTTCTTATTCTTGCAGCTTTTCAGCCACAACTTCCCCCCTGTGGGAAGCTGAAATAAATGGCTGAAGCACTAATAAGCCACTAGTGGGGAATTTCAGGCCTGGGGGTCAAATGCAGCACTCCAGGCCACTCTATCTGACCCCCCAGGACTTTCCCCAGACCAATCCATCACTATGCCTGCTGCACACCCTCCTTGAGTGCTTTTACATGGCTGGAATGTATCCTTGAACTGTGAGAATGCCTCTTGCTTGCCTCGATACAGAGATGTGTGCACGGAAACCTCTGATTTTTGTGTAGTTGGAATGTAGCCTATGGTACAAGAGACACATGGGCCGCTCTGCCCACCAATAGCATGCAGCTCCCTGGAAAACTGTCCATAAAAGAAAAAGGCCCTCAGAATGAAGAAAAAAAATGACCCTGCTCTATTCATAACCTCTTGCCACAAAAGTTATGAGGTCAAGGGAGAAGAGTGTCAAGAATTTTTGCAGATTTGGCACAAAGTGCAAGAGTTCTACAGCACTACCAAGTCTTTAGGTAGCTAGCCAGAACTTAAGCTTGAGTGTGGCAATTTGCAAGACACCACCACCACACAAACCAGCTCCCCACAGCCATGGCAAAGAGCTCATATGGCATCCATGGAGTTTTAACTGAACTTATGAACATCCAATGTGTACAGTTAATCTCTAGGTAAAATAACTGAATCATTTTATAACCCATTTACTCAGGCTGAACTGTGCCGATTAACACTTTAGTTTCTTTCTTGAAGAAAACACACTTTATCAAGCTAATGAACTCTGTCACTCCTCTGAAATCCAAGTTCATTATTAAACTGCTCCTTAGATACGAATTCTGCAGGAGAAGCAAATTCTTAGTCTCCATGCAACCTGTGACTTGGTGTGAAAAGTAATTCAGGAAAACAGTCACTCTCAGTGTGATCACACAGTGCAAGGTCAAAAAGGGGCCACAGCTAGAGGAGTTGTTAAAAACCCTAATACAGATAGTATTAGTTGCTTGAAGATTTGTTACTGAAATGCAAACCTTAGTATAATTATGAAGTAAGCCCTATTGTACAGTGCTTATTTCTGTGTAAACATGTTTAGGATTTTGCTGAATGTGATGACACAGTGGGGGTGGGAAAGCATAACAAACTTAAATTTAGATTCAATTAACTTTCAAGCCAGAGAGTAGAAAAGTTAGAGAGTAAACATATAAAACATGACAGACTCATAAAAGCATCAGTATGGACCAATGTTCATATGTAAACACATCTCCTACCTTCTGTGGGATATAAAAACAAGTTCCTGCTGTCTGTTCTTTTTTTACAACGCAATCCTATACATGCCTACTCAGAGGCAAATCCCATGTAGCCTCAATCAGGAAATTGGGTTTTTTATAATAGAGATAAGAATTTTTTACTTTTACTTTCATAATAATTTCATTAGAATGTGTAAGGATAATTTATGCCACCTTTTTTTACAGAAAGAAAATGTTATTTGAATTTGGACAGATGTTACTGTATTTCAACTCCCAACAGCCTCAGCCAGTCAGGGATCATGGGAGATGTAGTCCAACAATATCTGAAGGGTCACAGCTTAGCACCGCTCCCTCCCCCCTCCCCTGATTTAGGGACAGCTGTGCTATAAATTTTCAAAGTATAGTTTCTATAAGATTCCCCACATGGGACAACTGCATTGCAGGGGGTTGGATTAGATGACCCTCAGGATCCCCTCCAACTCTACATTTCTATAACTTCTACAATTCTTGTCCTAAGAAAAACAATCAAATGGAGTGCTAACGAATGAGCAATGTAAGGTTCTGTGGAAGAACTTACTGGTTTTGGCATTTTCGGTTCTTGAAGTGTTCCTGTTGGTCCAAAAGCAAATATTCATGCAGCAGCCTAAGGGTATTCCTTCTTCCTTCTACAAGATCTGCGCAAAGAATCCAAATATATAACACACTAAAGTTAAACCACGGTGCAAAGCGTGGGGAGAGAAGTTCAATAGAAAAGTTCTACTTAAGCCTACTCAGGTGTAACTCTCAGTGGACACACTCCCATATAAATGTGCATAGGATTGCAGCTTTGAGCAGGTTAAGTAAGCAAGGATGATTCACTCATGACCAATAATTACTTAGTTACACCAGCCCCTATAGAAAAAAACAAAGCCAGCAACAAAGCCTCACCCAGCGAAAGAGGAGTCTGATTGCAAGGAGAGAAGGTCATTTGCTCAGCCACACCCATAGGAACAACCACAATTTCAAAAATGTTCAAGGATATGCATGTGTTTGCGTGTGTGGAGGGTTAATCGTATTTCAAGTTTTTCCAAACAGTGGTCTCTTACAGAACAAGTATCCAAGCAACACGGAATCAACTAAACCCCTTGACTTAAAACTTTAAGCCTTAAAGGGAAACTGTCTGCGTTCAAAGTCTCTCTGCTTTAAAGACCTCGTAGCAATAATTCACTAGCTATACAACCTTTTCAAATAAAGATCAGGGACCTCCCCGTCCCCCTCCTTTCCCGTATTAAGACTTCTCTGAAGCAAGTTGCAGGCGACGATTCTACCGAGTCCCCACATTCAATAAAGGGCTGAAGCTGGCTGGGAACAACCTTACAGATTCAAGGCTTCATTTTGCCTTGAAACGGGGCAGGGCAAGAGGAGTTTCCCGGTAGCTCAAAATGTAGGACTGATGTAACCTGCAGTCTTTCACCCACAGACAGGAACTGCTTCAGCTTCCTCCCCTCGTTAAACGAAACGTTGAGGAAGAACCGGCCCGCGTATATCAGTAGCTCTGCTTTTTGTACTTGCATTAATCACTCCGGAATGAGTTGCCGCCAACGGAGTTTCGTATTCACACCCGTTTACGGGAAGCAGAACTCGCTCCCACCCACCCCCCACCTGCGTTCATGGCATAGAAAGGGAGGGAGGAATAGGAGCCGACGGCAATGAGAAATTCGAGGGAGCCCCCCCCCCCAAAAAAACCCCTAAGTTTGCCATTCAAATGGTTTGCGTGCGCCGCTTACTGAGATCGCTTACCTGCCCCCCGCTAAATATTTCATCCCTGGCTCAGGTAGGGGACCCACCCTTTCTCCAACCCCGGGACAAGTAAGAACAAGCTGCCTAACAGCGCAATCCCAGCCACCTCTACTCAGAAGTAAATCCCCTGGGATTCAAGGCCGACTCCTAGGAAAGCGCGCTTCGGATCGCTGCCTCGGCCACCCCCTTAATAATACTCCCTGGCCCCAAGGATTCAAGAGTCGAGTAGAAATAGGCCGGTTTCCAGAGGATGTGAGTAATAATCCTGTTGCGGGCATTCCCAAGGGAGGGGGGGCGGATTTAAGCGGCAAATCCTTTGCCCACTTCCTTGGGAACCGGGGGGGGGGCTTACTTCTCCAATGAGGCTGACTCGGGCCGGGCTATGAAAGACAGGGCGGCTCAAACGAGGCGGAACAGAAAAGCAGCACTTTCCGGTTCAGCTTCAAGAAGCGCAAAGAGAAGAAAAACTTAACGAGGCTTTTTCGACAGAATGCAAACGCGCAGCTTCGAGAAGCGCTAAATAAGTGCGCCAACTCCTCTCTTAGAAGAAGAGCCGGGCGTTAATCCCCCGCCGCCCCACCTGTTGCCACAACAGCAACTTCGCGCCACTTGGTCGCCGCCAAGTTCCCTTCCTGGTCCCACCCCCACCCCCGGCTCCTGTGAAGACCGTCGAGGTGTGGGGTGGGGTTCCGTTCGGGGGTCCTTACCTCGCAGTGGCAGGTCCGTGTGGCTTCGACCAGGCAAGGCGGCTGCTGCGGCTGTTACTGGGCGTCCGCTCCGGCTGCGCTCTTGGTCCTCTGGGCGTGTGGGCGTCGCTGCTGCCCCTCCCCGGCTGCTGCTGCAATATGGCTGACGCGCCGCTGCGCGGGCAAGCGCCACAAGTCTCGCCTTGCCTGCCCTTCACCCCGCCTCCCCTCCGCTAACCAGCCAGAACCGCGCGCGCGCGCGCTCAAGCTGCGCCTTCCCTCCCGCCTCGACGGCTCGGAGCGCCGCGAACCTGCGGAAGGAAGAGGCGGAGGCGGCGCCGCTGCCGGAGGAGACCGAGGGTGCCTGCAGATGGTGCGGGCCCTAGCGAAGCCCTGTGATTTGCGCAGGGCGGGCACAGCTTTCTAGAGAGGGCCTCGACGGCTGCAGGAATTGCGGAGGAGCCGGAAAAGTCGAATAAAGAGCGAGCTCAGTCGCGGCGTCTGCACTGCAGCCCCCCTCTCGCGCGGTTGGTTTTCTAGGGCGTCCTAATCTTCCAGCCTGCAGCCCTAATCTGCACGATCCTTTCTCACTGCGAAATAGGTGTCTGCGGAACTCCTTTGCCCCTTGACGAGGCTTTAAGGGGCCAGCAATCACGCTCGTTAGCAACAGGTATCTTGGAGACAACGAACAAACAAGCAAAACCAGAGCCCCATAAGTTTTGATAGTGCTGTATAAAGGTCCCGGGACAGCAGACAGGTGCTGGACGCCACCATTTCCTGTAAATCAGAGTTGTAAAATTGGAAGGGACCCCGAGGATCATCTCGTCCAACCCCTTGCAAAGCAGGAATATGCCTCTGTCCCATATGGGGATCGAACTGGCAACCTTGGCATTATCAGCACCATGCTCTAACCAGCTGAATGGTAATAATGCAAAAGGTTTTAAATTGGGAGTAGAGTGCACTAACTCTTCCTCAAATTCGACACTGAGCAAATACAGCTCTCCTCCAAAATAAACTACAACCAGGGAAAAAAGGAAACCCGAACAAAACAGAAGGGGGGGCGGCGAATTAAGTTGCTTTTCTCACGCTTTTGTTTTTGTTTGTTCACTGCTTATTTATTTGCTCCTCATCTGGTTCTGCCAAAGTTTAAATCTTGCACATTTCTTCGCAGTTTTTGATTGGTTTTGATACTTACCTGCCAGTAATGAACTCAAATAACTTCTAAATAGAGGTACAGTATTGTGCAAGTAGTTTTAAATTTTGATTCTTTTGACGGCATTTATGCTGCTTTGACACATGCTTTCTTCTTAGGGGGAGGGTTGTGTGTGTTTTGTAATGTTAACTTTTGCCATTTTTTGTTTTAATGTCAATCAGCCTGGGAATTTGATTAAAGGGTGGCATAACATGCTTACAGCAAACAAACCAATATGCCCCTCCCGTCTCCAAGAGGCTCCAGGTACAGTACATACATGGGGTTTCCCTAATTTATTCTTACAAGAAGTGTTTGTGGTAGGCTAGGCTAAGCAAGAGCACATGACTCAAGGTCACATACTGACTTTCCTAGCTGAGCAAGAAACAACTTCCTCGCCCAGACCTGCACAACTTATGATCCATCAATCTGGATGCAGTTAACTACTTACATGTAAGCAGAGGCAGGGAATCTTTGCCCCTCAATATGTTGTTGGGTTCCCAGATCCCATCAGCCCAGCCAACACAACCAATAATGAAGGATGATGGAATTTGTAGTTTAGCAACATGTGAAGTGCCATAGGTTCCTCCCCACCCCCAAGAGAGAAACCCACAAAATAAGTGAAGAAGAGAGAGGTGATACCGGTATGCATGGCTAAATGTATTTCTATGCCACTTTTCATTCAAATGAATCTCAAAGCAGCTTACAACCAATAAATAACCATAACATAATAAAAAATAATAACACATCATGAATACAGCATACATCATATAAAATAATTAACAGATTATCAATAAAACAGTTATCTATAAAAAACAGAACAGCAACTAAAAATAAGCTAAACCTCACAATTATGGCAAGTCATGTGATTAACAAATGCAGCATTTAGAATCTAAAAAATAATATTAAAAACATTAACAAAATAGCAGTTAAAATATAAGCTAAGCACTAAGTTCATTCACACAATCTCTGCACCCCTATGACTCATAACCTTTCACACTGTTCAGTTCATTCAAATGCACATAATGCCTATTGTTAATACAGCTCAGCCAGATGCTGTGCTGGCTGCAGGAGTGGAGGAAGTGGGGGGCGGTGTGTGTGTGTGTGTGTGAGAGAGAGAGAGAGACAAGATGGCCCCTGCCTCTCCCCAGCTGTAGAGTGGCCGAGGGCGCACACAGTCTGTATGGGCGCCGCTCACGCGGCGTCCGTGCAGAGTGTGCATGCACGGCAGCCCATACATGCACAGTCCGTATGGGGTGCCGCACATGCGCACTCCGTACGGGATTCTGCACATGCACACTCAATATGGGCTGCCCTGCCCCGGGTGCCGGAGAGGGTTCCTCCACCACTGGCTGGCTGGGGTCCTCGAGTAGCAGGCCATGGTGGAGATGGTGGGGCTTTCAGGCCTACCGCCAGTGGTAAGGTGGTATTGACTCCGGGTAGCCTGCCTAGGCACTGTTGGGGAGGAACTAGCCCACATTGCTTTCAATAATCAGGAGGCCCATTCCCACTTGAGGAAGTCCAAGAGAAGCCTGTCCCTCTGGAGCAGCGAGTAGCAACTGCACTTGGTATAGAGGCCGACCAGGAGGTCCAGCAGTGGCCTTGTGGCCTGTCTACCAGGAGCTGCTCCAGCCTGTCAGGCCCCACCCTAGGCCAGGTGGAGAGAGGCAAGGGCAGGGCCCTCAGGCACTCAGCTGGTCAGTAAGCTTTTGAGTTCAGCAGATCTCTTCGTCAGACTGGGTGTTAAGCCAAGCAGGAGGTTGGGCAGGGGGAGGAAAAAGTAGGCTTGATATTGAAACCATAATAACTGCATTGGTCAAAAATTCATTTTTGTTCTACTATCTTAGAAGAGGCATGGTTATAGGGAGAGTGGATGCCTGCATTTCACAATATACCACTGCACCACTGGAGGTGGGATTCTGCCACTAGTTGCACTACCTTAGACATGGTAGACAAAATATGAAAAGTTTTAGCAATTATTATCTTTCATAAATACAGGCTCCAGTTGTCCTCAGGGGTGTAGGAAGATAGGTAGGGGCGGGCCACCCCGAGCGGCAGGCTCCAAGGGGCCCCATAGCGGGCGCCCCCCACCCCCAAAACATGCGCCCCTCCCCGGAATGCGTGTCACGCCCCTCCAGGAGGCGCACCACGCCCCTGGAACTTGCACCACGGCCCTCCAGGAGGCGCG
Source organism: Zootoca vivipara (assembly GCF_965207765.1). Lineage (NCBI taxonomy): Eukaryota > Metazoa > Chordata > Lepidosauria > Squamata > Lacertidae > Zootoca > Zootoca vivipara. The sequence continues at coordinate 66,728,231 of NC_142586.1, forward strand.
CCACACCCCCGGAACAGGCACCAGCCCCGCCTCGGGGCCGGAGCATGAAGCTCCACCACTGGTTGTCCTAGTTACCCAGGGACAGTTCTTATTTTCTGCTGACCTGTCCTTATTTTTTGCATTTTGAAGGAATGTTGGTAAAATTTTCAAGTGTGAAGTTTCCAGTCTGGTCATCCTGGTCTATTGTTAGTATATGTGCATGAACATTAAGGGACCATGCAGTAATCAACCTGCTAATTCACACACTAAGGAAATCAGCCCTGAGTGCTCCCTGGAAGGACAGATCGTGAAGCTGAGGCTCCAATACTTTGGCCACCTCATGAGAAGAGAAGAATCCTTGGAAAAGACCCTGATGTTGGGAAAGATTGAGGGCACTAGGAGAAGGGGACGTCAGAGGACAAGATGGTTGGACAGTGTTCTCGAAGCTACGAACATGAGTTTGACCAAACTGCGGGAGGCAGTGCAAGACAGGAGTGCCTGGCGTGCTATGGTCCATGGGGTCACGAAGAGTCGGACACGACTAAACGACTAAACAACAACAAAAATTCACACACTGCACCTGTTGAGGTCTTCTTTGATATGTTGATAACCTAGTGTAGGACAATTCCATAGCTGCCAAGTATCCCGTATCCGCCGGGAAAACCCCTTTTTTCTTACCGTTTCCTGGCGGTCTCCCGTTTAGGTTAAAATCCCGGTATTGTCCCTTAAATCGGCTTCGGCCCGGCGGCCATTTTTCTGGTGCCGCTTTGCCCTTCTACGGGCACCAGAAAATGGTGGCGCCGGCGCCGGAAGTCGCTTCCGCGCATGACCGGAAGTTGCGTGACGCAACTTCCGGTTGCCCTTTGCCCTTCTATGGGCATCAGAAAATGGCAGCGCCAGCGCCGGAAGTCGCTTTTACGTGTTTCCGGTCATGCGCGGAAGCGACTTCCGGCGCTGGCGCCGCCATTTTCTGGTGCCCATAGAAGGGCGAAGCGCCACCGGAAGTTGCGTCACGCAACTTCCGGTCATGCGCGCACTGCCGATCCCGGATCTTTACGTCCGGAACTTGGCAGGTATGCAATTCTGCTTTTCTAGTACGCCTTTTGCCAAAGAAACAGACCCCTTCCAGGCCTTTAAACCAGTGCAAGGCAAGCAATTGCAGAGTAATGAATACAGCACACAGAAAGTACTGAAAATTAGCGCCTTCAGCAGTGTTTCTTAGGACTCTTGCAATGTTTCTTGGCATGAAAACAGAGCTGTGTTACAAATGCTGTTTTCTTCTTGCTGTTGTCTTTTGAAAATGTTACTGCATTTAATCATTGTGTGATTCACATGAAACAAAATTACAGATGACCCTTTGAAAATATTTAACTACTTTTGCTTGTTGGCTACTTTGAAACAGGCTATTCATTCATATAATCCCTTTTCCTTCACTTTGCCTCATGTCTGGCCAAGGGTCAGACAATCAAAAGAGGCAGTCGACAAATAAGAGCCAAGACAGCTCTTTTGTCATTGTATCCAGTTCCGCATTCCTTTCATGCAAATCAGAGTTCCTTCGCAAGGGGGCAGGGGTGGAAATGTGGAAATCTACAACTCTCTTGAAAACTCCTTACAGTCCAGTCCAGAATTTATAGCATCCTCTCATCCAGCTAGCCATACATTAACTCATGTTTGCAGACCTGCTGTTGAAACCTAGATCTCACATTCTGGGAAATGTTCCTCTGAGATTGCAACTTTCAGAACAGAAGCAATAGCCAGGGTTTATTTTTTACTGGGAGAACTCTTTCTGTGATCCTAAGAGGAAATTAAGAAGATGGCAAATGGAGAGGAAAGTGGGTGGAGGAGATCATGGGAAGGAATCAAGTACAGTGGTACCTCGATTTACAAACTTAATCCATTCTGGAAGTCCGTTCTCAAACCGAAACCGTTCTTTAACCGAGGCACACTTTCCTTAATGAGGCCTCCCGCTGCCAGTGCCCTTCCACCATTCAAAGTCTGTTCTTAGACCGAGGCAAAGTTCGCAAACCGGGACACTGCTTCCGGTTTTGCGGAGTTCGTAAACCGAATTATTCGTAAACAGGACTGTTCTTAAACCGAGGTACCACTGTACAAGGTGTTTCTAGATCTAAACTGCTTCCCATCATTTATTCTCAGCTAAACAACACCTGAATGCATACAGTTCGGAAGTATTATGTAATCTGTAAGCACTGCTATTTTTCTACAGGTTCTGGAAATCACTGTGAACTCACCTGTGTTCTGTTAGAATGGCAATGGCACCCACCTGAGAGCTGCCGGAACTGAGTTCCAGCTGAAAAAGAAAAGCCCTGTCTGTAAGAGGACATGCTATTTCAGGGTCAGGGAACAATTAATAAGGAACAAAATCATAGACATGGTGCCCTTGGTCTTCATACTAGCTCTGGAGGGATGAATCATACACGAGGCATTTCCTACCTCCTTGCAGGGTGGTGGAGGATATGAAGCTTCCATCCACACAATTCCTCTGTGTGATGATTGCCCATGCATTTTGCTATATACATACCGGTATGTGCTGTTGATCCCAGTAACTGCGCACACAACAAAGTACGTATTTTACATATGGGCCTGGTTTTCCCTAGATGTACTTTGCTTGTGAAATGGTTAAATACTGCCCCCATGTTCTGGATTCCGAAAGAGCACCTCTGATTCTTCGCCAGGCTTCTGGGCTTGGTCACTCTCAGGGGTGCTACCAGATTTGGGCTCATTGCTGTGCAGAGATGGGGAAATGTTTCCACCCTAAATGCTGCATTCGCTTGTGGACCACCTCCTTCAGAAAGGTGAAGGAGGGGTGCTTCCCGGTGGTGGGAGTGGCCAGAGGCAAATGTGGTTGGAGCAGTGGCTGTGAGTTTTAGCTTTGTGCTATAGGCTGCATTCTACTGATGCAAAAAGCAGTGGTTTTCACACACACACACACACACACACCCCTTCAGCCATGCAAACAAGGCACTGTCACAGCTCAATAACATGTTCCAGCCAGGCAAAAGCACTTGAGGATGGTGCAGAGCAGGGACATAGCCTGGGGAAAGTCCTGAGGGGCAGGTAAATAGGCCTGGAGGTTCCACACCACCCTTTAAATGCATCAGAAGGATACGGGGCATTCGGTCACCAGACAGCTGCCCTGTCTAAGCAGTCCCATCTCCTGCAACCACGCTGGTGCCAGACATATTTCTCTGCTTTCCTTTGGACCCCATCAGCAAGGCTGGGAGTGGGGTTTTGTCATCTGGGCATCTCAGGACCTCCATACACACTGCCCAAGCTTGTGCCCCGAGGAGGTCACTTTGGTGCTGCTAATGCAGCGGTTTGGCTTCACCCCTGGATGCACACTTCATTGTCTCTTGAGTCAGAGATGACAACAACAAGAATGTGTTGCATCTTCAGGATGAAATAAGGTATTTTTGTTCATTTGAAGTGTTTGAAAATCCACCTATCAAAACAATAAAGTTATCATAAATGACAAATAAGCTGATGGCAGGATATAAGCAACAGGATAGAGAGTAAAATAAATCAAATGCCTTTCAAAATGTATGATGCATTTAAAGAAAAGTAGCTTTTGTTGGTTGGTGCCAAATTGGCAATCAACACAGCTATCATCACAAAGTAAGGAAACATTTAGTTGAGTCCTTCAGGAATTATAAATAATTCATAGAGCGCAAAGTGCTTTGTGGTCTTTGTCTCTGAGCCAGCAAGCTCCTATGCACACACATACACAAATATGTGCTTTTCTAAACAATCTTTCCCACATCCCAAAATATCAATATGTGGTATTAATGTGTGTGAGTTTAAAAAGTAGTTTGTGTTTCCTTATTGTACTGCTTTTCAGGAAAAGTCCCATGTGATGTTTGCTGGTTTTTGTTTGACTAAAGAAAAAGATATAAGTATAATAATAATAATAATCCTGGATGCCTAATATTCAGGTTTGGGGGCAAGTACTCTTTGATGAGAGAACCCCAGCAGAGATTTAAAATAACCAAATATGCAACAAAGCATTGAAACATAGGTTGTTAAGACCTTTAAAATATCCCCTTCTAAGCTGCTTCCAAAATTCACCACCACTTCCTTTAGCATAGAAAAAGACCACACATTTGGTAAGTTGAAGATGTTTTACTTACAAACTCTTCAAAGGTCAGGTTCATATGCTTTTCCATACAACACTTAGAAAAACACAGGCAGTTAAACTTAGATTCCTAAGTGGTGAATGTTTCTAAATTATTTGTATTGAAACACAAAGGTGGCTTGTTTAAGCCATGCAGTCTAGGCTAAGAGCAACAAGCCCAGACCTCCTTCCTGGGAGGGTTCACATAGTGGAAGATGGAAGAACAAAGGCTTGATAACCCTTATGAGTGGGGAGTGACCTAACTACCGGTAAGCCTGGCAGGACAGCTTACTTTATGGTCTTAACAAACAGTGCACAAAAGAGAGAACACACTAATGGGGCATAAGCTTTTGTGTACTAGAATCAGATGTGTAATATAACTCTGATGAAGCAGGTTGTAGTTCACAAAAGCTTGTGTCAAAATTGCATCTTCTGTCCTTTCCTCTGAGAAGCTCACTTACACCAACCCTGTAAGATAGACTAGACTGAGAGAGCGATATGCTCAAGGCCAACTCGTGAGCTAGGCAGAAATTCAAAGCTGGGTCTCCTACAACTAAGCCCAATTCTTTAATCACCATACCATGCTCTCAGCCACTACCGTGTTTCTCCTAAAATAAGACGTGCCTCTAAAATAAGCCATGGCACGATCTTTTAAAGGCAAAAAAATGTAAGACATCCCCCCAAAATAAGACGTGTTGGGGGAGCCAGCGGGACGACCCAGCGGGAGCCGGCAAACGCAGCAGCGCGTGCCACGCCCCAGCCCAGCGGGAGCCCCAGAACAGCGACACGCGGAGCTCTGACTGAACGGGCCCCAGGACCCGGCAGCGGGCAGCGCGCGAAGCCGCAGGAGCTGGCAGCAGCCCCAGCCACGCCGCACTGTGTGAAGCCCAGGGACCCAGCAGTGGGTCCTGCGGCTTTGCGCGCTGCCCGCTGAGCCCGCTGCTGGGTCCTGGGGCTTCGCGCGGCTGGGGCTGCTGCCGAGTCCTGCGGCTTCGCGCGCTGCCCGCTGCCGGGTCCCTGGGAATCACGCGGCGCGGCGCGGGTGGGGCTGTTGCCGGCTCCTGACGAGTCCTGTGGCTTCGCGCGCCGCCCACTGCCGGGTCCCTGGGCTTCACGCGGTGCGCGAAGCCGCAGGACTCGGCAGGAGCCGGCAGCAGCCCCAGCCGCGTGAAGCCCAGGGACCCAGCAGCGGGCTCAGCGGGCGGCGCACGAAGCCGCAGGAGCCGGCAGCAGCCCTAGCCGCGCCGCGCCGCGCGAAGCCCAGGGACCCGGCAGCGGGCGGCACGCGAAGCCACAGGACCCGGCAGCGGGCGGCGCGTGAAGCCGCAGGAGCCGGCAGCAGCCTCAGCCGCGCCGCGCTGCGCGAAGCCCCAGGACCCAGCAGCAGGCGGCGCGCGAAGCTGCAGGAGCCGGCAGCAGCCGGCAACAGCCTCAGCCGTGCTGCGTGAAGCCCTGGGACCCAGCAGCAGGCTCAGCGGGCGGCGGAAGAAAGCCCCGTACCATACTTAACAATAAGACATCCCCCGAAAATAAGCCGCGATGTATTTTTTTAGAGGAAAAATAAATATAAGACATGTCTTATTTTAGGAGAAACACGGTAGGTAGCTCAACAACAGCCACCCATGATATGCCTATCTCCATTGATAAACAAAGAAGTCTATCACCCCTAGAGGTAGTTGTGTCTTGTTGTTTTGCCAAGGTTTGGTGGGAAATGTTGAAGTGTGTGTCTGCCATTGTCCTCAGCTGTTTTCATTACAGACAATAAGGAAACAAACAGCCTCTTTGGCAGTTATTTTGGCTTAGGACCAAATTTGATGTGACGGTGAGTGACTCATTCATGTATGAAGCAGAGTGGGATTGAGGGGTCGGATTTTAACATCCAAATGAGCGTTTGCGAGTGAAGAGTAAATCCTCCTTGACCGTACTTCTCTGTGGTTTCTTCTTTTTTCCTGGGATGGGATTTGGGTTGGGAGAAGAGTATATGAGTGGCAGGGAGTGAAGGTTAGCTTTCCTTTCCTGTGAAATCACACACACAACAATATTTGCCTTATATCACAACAAGGAAAATACATGATTGAGCAAATGTGGCTGCCGCCATTGTGCCAAGTGTGGCCCTACCCTTGCCAGTATAATATGCGAAGTGAGAATGATTAGCACCTTTACAGCTGAAAAGAAAGGATTTGAGCATTGGTTGTAAATAGTTATTAGCAGAGGTTATCTTGTGTAGGAAAGGGTGGGAAATTTGACTATGGGTGGAAGGGTACAGGAAAAATGCAATTGCACACAGCAACAATAATAGGTTTGGCTTCTTTGGTATGCAGTTATTACTGGTACATTGGCACTGGAGAGTCAGGGTAGTAAGTTTAGATTATCTCTTTCACAGGACTGACTTGTTGGTAGGAAAACAAAACAACTCATGAGAATTGGAAACCTTGTAATATCTTTGCAAGCCAGTCCAGTTAACAGACATATTTAGAATCTGTACTCTTCCCATCATATGGAATGTGTGTGTATGTTAGTATCAATGTCCAGAGTGACCTTTTCTTGTATCAGTTGCTTCAAAACCACCAGGCAAAGGATGGCCAAGGAATTACTCGTGTGACCAAGGCAAAATGAGACAGTAGTTGCTGGTGTGTGTGTGTGTGTGACCTTCTGTATGTGGAACATGGGAGGCACCATCTTCTTGACCTTTGGCTCAGGCAGCAAGATGTCTTGGGTGGTTGGGTCAGCCCTGCATGTGACTGAAGGAGCTTGTCTTTGTAACTGATAGCAGAGGTGAAAAATCAGTTTGTAACATATTTATTTACATGCACAAATAGCATTTTAAGGGGACACAAGAGTTCCGGTAACAGGGAGTTTATATGTGGACTGAAAGATAACTGCTGCTCCCAGTGGCCTGAGGATCCTTGCAGAGCACATAAGTCCCTAGTGAGTGTGTCCTGTGCTTTTGCTTCCTAGAGCTCATGTGTGCTAATGGATTAAGGCCTCCTCAAGTGGATTAGCTGATCAGGGCATTGTGCTCTGCCTCCGAATGCTTCTCAAGCATGCTCCAGTTTTGCTTTCTGTCTGTGGCTACGTGTTTTTGAAAATAAGACCTCACCAAACAGAGAATCATAGAATTGTAGAGTTGGAAGGGACCACGAGGGTCATCTAGTCCAAGCCCTTGCAATGCTGGAATTTTTGCCCAACATGGGTTTCAAACCCGCGACCCTGAGATGAAAAGTTGCATGCTTTGCTAACTGAGCTAAGAGCCATAGCATGAGTTGGATCAGTTCACATTTCAACATAGCGATAGAATATTGGCTACATAAAATTACAAGAAACAAAAGGAAAAAAACTCTGGAAAATACATTTCAGCTACTTCAGCTAATAGCAACAAAAGTATTAAAAGCATGCCCCAAACTTACTGAGTTTCCTTTAGGCAAAAATGACTTTGTTCTTGCTTTACAGCAGAGACCCCCCACTGCCCTCAGCCAAGAGACCAACTGCAAAGTAGGTAAAACTTTTGCTATGGCTTCCTGCTCTGCGTTGCTACTACTACTGATTGAAGGGAGAGGAGCGATGTTGGACCAATCCCTGGAGGAAGATGCTGGACTCACCTGCAGCTGATTTGCAACATCAGACTTTTGTGTGGGCTGGGGAGGTTAAAGGGGTGAAATAGTTATTTATCTGCTCGTTAGTGGGTGTGAATATTTTAGTAAATTTTATTTTTATTATTTATACAGTGGGTGTGTTGTTTATGTTTCTTTTCATAAGTTTAACGCTCCCTTTTCCCTTCCCTTATGGTATTACGTATGTGTGTGTGTGTTAGTATATGTATAATATTGGAGACCTTTTGGGTTACAAGAAAGTAATAACTTTAATAAAACAGCAACAACACAGGGGAGGAGCTTCCAGCAAGATTTAGAACCTGGATTGCCCAAAGCTCTTTGGGTAACCTTGGACCAGTTGCTACTTTTAGCCTAACCTACCTCACAGGGTTGTTGTGAAGATAAAATAGGAAATACACAGATATGCTGCCCTCATCTTTTTGGAAGAAGGGTGGGATACAAATGCAATAAATACTCAGCACATCATTAACAAGCAGAAAATGCCAAACCTCTGAGTTAAACTGGAGCTCTACTTCATGTAGCCAGGAGTTCCTCATGACATAATTATTATTTTTGTAGACTCAAAGTACCTTTGGGGAGAGGAAGCATCCTTTATTTTGTGTTTATAAGGTACATAGTAATTTATGAAGTACAAATACTCAGGCCTGACTGAGTATTTGGGCATTATTGACCGAGGAAAGATCAAGCCATATGTATTAAGTTTCTCACTGAAACCAGTGGGACTAAAGTATGCTTAACGGGCACATTTACATTCTGGATTTTTTAAATAAAATTGCTCCGTATTTGAAGCTAGATAGTCTGGCTGTCTTCTTGCAAGCTTATCTGAGTGCTGTGGGAAAAGGGAGCATGTAAATGTTCATGTATATGAAAATATAATAATTTTGAAGCATTTTCTGTCTTTTAGTGTTGGTATGCCTACTTCTTACTGAAGTGGCAAAGCTGTGCCTGGATTGGATTGAAAGTGAAGGACTCACAGGCTTGAATAAACCTCTATGTAGACAAAACATCCCTGCACATAAAAAACTAGAATGTCATGGAGAAAGGTTCTACCCTTGGCTTCTTTCTAGAATCTAGTTTTATATGTGCAGGGATTTAATTTGTTTTGTATAGCCAGAGCATTCAGTCATGTGTGTCAGCTTCATGCCTTGATGCTTTTTCTCTGGCACTCTTCCATAGTCTAGTTCAGGTATGGCCAAACTTGGCCCTCTAGCTATCTTGGGACTACAATTCCCACCATCCCTGACCACTGGTCCTGTTAGCTAGGGATGATGGGAGTTGTAGTCCCAAAACAGCTGGGGGGCCAAGTTTGGCCATGCCTGGCTCTAGTTACAGTGGTACCTCTACTCATGAATTTAATGCGTTCCGAACGCACATTCGTAAGTCGAAAAAATTTGTAAGTCGAATCCCATAGGAATGCATTGGGAGGAAAAATTTGTAAGTAGAAGCAACTCTATCTAACAATTCGTAAGTAGAAAAAATCCTATCTAAACTGCATCCAATATGGCGGACGGAGCTCCATTCGTAAGTAGAAACATTTGTAAATAGAGTTATTTGTAAGTAGAGGTACCACTGTAGTAGCTTTTTTTTAAAAAATAAATAAATAAACTTTCTATAGTGGAAGTCGTGCAAGCAGTATCAGAATCAGCACCCTCCACCCACAGATCTGTTTAAGTTTTCACTGCTGCTATAGATGATGGCAGCTGAAGAGGCACTGGTGGTCTCAACTTGCCGTTGTGACACTGCACAGCGAAAAACAAAATAGTGGGCCCCTCTCCCTTGCTGTGCCACTGCCATCTATGGCAGTGGCAAAAAGAGAGAAGGAAAATACCATCTCAGCATGGGCAGAGGCTGCTGGTGCTGTGTTTGGGCTGCTGCCACCTATGACCCAAAAAAGGTTTTTAAATATGTTCAAAAGTTGCAGGACTGCAGAAGGGAGCACCAAGGAAGGGGGGCCAGGGCAGAAGTCAGTGGTGGTTGCCCAAAGGACGTATGTCCCACTGTTTCTCATGTCAGAGAGGCTTCCCATGGACTTTGCAAAGCACCCCCCCAACTGGGAGTCAATCTGAAGTGGCACAGCCTGGACACAGGTCTGGCACCTCAGTGAGAACTTAGCCACAGCTTTAAGGAGAGCCCTGCTGGCTCATTCAATCCAGCATCCTGGTCTCATGACGGTCAGACAGATGCTTATGGGAAGCCCCAAAGCAGAACACAAGGGCAATAGCACTCCCCCCCACCTGTGCTCCCCAGAGACTGGCATTCAGAGTTATACTGCCTCTGATCCTGGGGGTAATATATTATTATGCAGTACCCAAATTTCTGCCGAGCGACAGCATGAGATTCCAGTGGTTCCAAGCACTCCCCCAGGGGTGTGTTGGGAAATCAAGGCACAGCTTAGACTAGTGTCTTTTAAGAAGTATGGTTTATTCCCTCCCATTCCTGGACTGTAGGTAAATTTTCTCCTTTCCATTTTGTTGCAATTAGGATCCTGGCTGCCGCACATGCATAAAGTAAGATATTGATTCTATCTTTTGGTATATTATTTGGAGGGAAAAATGATAGAATATTTGAGGTTGGCGAAAATGACTGCAATAATCAGGAATGTACCGAGACAGAAAATAATGAGGGAATGGAAATATGTTCAAGACTACTTGGAAAAAGAAATTATAGATAACAAGATAGTGATGTGCTTAGATTAAGAGTATAAGAGGAGAGGATAAATGGAAAGATTTGGAAAAGGAATGTAAGTATACAAAGTAAGAGGTATAGCAAGGGAAAGTGAATATACAGAGGGAAGCGTGTTGTAAATAGTAGGAAGTGAATTTTTGTTTGTTTTTCCTTTTTTTCTCTCTCTTTTTTATGAGGTTCATTTGTAAAAAAAGAATGAATGCATTATTCTTTTTTTTCCTTCTCTTGAAAATTATTTTGAAAATTATTTGGATGTGTTTTTTGTATTGTTCTTTTTGATTTATGTATGTTTTTTCTTTATGATTTGTGAGTGATTGATATTTGTATTTTGTCTGTTTTTAAAGAATATTAAATAAAGAATTTTTTAAAAAAAGAAGTATGGTTTATTGTACACGTATTTGGACCTGGGTCTCTCTTGGAGAGAGTTTCAGAGCATTACATCTCAAGGGGCTTGTTCTTCACAGCAGTGCAGCAACGGAGTCCAAGGCATCTTATACACCATCTCTGTGCTTCTGTCCCTGCCTGACAAGATGGTTCTGCCCCACATGGCGTCTTCTTGGGGTTCTGGCTCCATCCCTTTCCTTCCCAAATACCCTTGCCAGAAAAGCCCAAGCCTAGTGTAAAATGGCACTTTTCCCCTGTAGGCACAGGTTGCCCTAGTTTTCCTGCATCATGGAAACTGAAATCCTAAATCTTTCTGTCCATGGTAACCATGCAAACTCCTCACTCTGTCCACCAGTAGAGCATCTCCTGCCCTGGTTATGGTTTTGGTTATGGTTTTCATTAATGACTTGGTTCCAGCACCTTTTGTCATTCCTAACAACTTCTATTCCAGGTGAGGTCCTGGCCTGGCATCTTCTCTTCAGAACTCCAAATATTTTCTAAATTCTACCATTTATTAATTTCTAAGATTCACTAATTCTAGCAATTATGGGTGCCCTTGCACCTCCAAACTCTGTTACCCTAGATCTGTATTGACCACAACTAGCAACCACCGATAGGCTTATCCTATCTGAAAATCATGGCCTGTCTTTATAATGACAATCCAGATGTCTTTGGAATTAATTAGTATATGCTCAGATGGGGGGGGGGGGATAATTTGGGTAATGCAAGTATGGAACATGTGTATGTTGTATAAAGGAGGCAGCCATTAACAAGGATAAAATTGCTTTCATATCTTCTGTAGTGAAATATAATTTGCTTATAAAAATAACTCTTTAAGCATAGGAGCCCTCTAATTAAAACAAAGCAAATGGCGGATGTTTTAAATGTAGCTCATGTCTGGACTAGGGCATTAGTTCTTGCCGCAGTAGAAATAACCACAACATCCTGAGTCCAGGGTTAAGAGCTACAGCAAGCATTCACACTCGGCAGCATGAGTAATTAGAAAACCATTTCACCCCATGGTAATAATACAGAGAGTGCTTTGTACTGTGTAATTGTTGAGAGGAGCTGTATCAAGTTATGCAATTGAAAGCACTACCGTAATGCTAAGAAAAACTTCTGTGGTATCGGATAGAAACTAAAAAATCCACCGTTGGGCAATACGTTAACTCAGACCAACCTAAGTGTTGCAAATAGAGCACAAGCTTCTGAGTTCTCCAGAACTCTTCTTCAGGTGAGATGTTACATAACATAGAAGTTTGCAAGATGAGGATCTTTTTAAAAAGAATAGAATGCATCTTGAAACTTTTGAGTTCTGCCTGTGAACTAAAACCGTGTACACATCACCACCTTAAAACACAGCAAATTTCCCTTGGTCCATTTCAAATTGAATTTGCACTCCACTGCACACATCATCTTGGTTTGAGGTGCACGGTAGTTGCCCACTCTATCTCTGCCCCTGGAAATCCTCTTTGCGCTGCGGCCACTTGTGCATGTGTACAGCTGTTTATTTAGCATTTCAAATGTGCACACCCAGGATTCACTGCACATTGAGTATGCCTATGGTCAGGGGCGTAGGAAGCAGGGGGCGGACCGCCCCAGGTGCCTTCACTAAGGGGGTGACATTCGGCACGCTGCCTGCCCCCGACTCCCAAGCCCACCCCAAGCTGTCAGGGTAAGGGGGGGAGCTGCGCTGCTTTGCCAGCGGCATTCCCCCCCTTTCCCCATCGTTTTGACAACTAGGGGGAGGCCTGGGAGTCGCGGGCAGGCGGCGCACTGAGTGTCCGCCATGGGCAGCTCACTCCGCCCCCATGGGCGGCTTGGTGTTCTGGGCACCCAAGTGGCTATCCCGCACCTGGGAGGGCACCCTCCGCGCCATGCCCCCCTTGGGAGCGTGCCTGCCCTGGGCAGCGCGGGCATATGCTCCGTCGCCGCCTACAGTTGTGAAGTCCAATCAAAGCTGGCTTGAGGGAAAGAAAGCACATCAAAACATAGTGTTTCAGAAGAATCCAGGTGTATACAAAGAGAGGAAATCCAACCCTCTGGCTATCAGCAGCAGCACTGAATGGAATAGAGTAGCTTCTGCTGCATCCATAAATGCACCACTCATGCCAGCCATGGGAAGGACAAGGGCAGGGGAAAATGCCTTTTTTTCTCCTATGCTGGTGCAGCAAAGAGACCCAGATTGAGCCCACTGTTGTCAAATAATGGCAGCATAGCTGGTTTAGGATCCAGCAGAGCCTGCAGTAGAGCCAAGCAGCATAGCTGCCAAGTTTTCCCTTTTCTCGCGAGGAAGCCTATTCAGCATAAGGGAAAATCCCTTAAAATAAGGGATAACTTGGCAGCTATGCCAAGCAGGGCTGGCCAGAAGGGGGTACTTTTGTCTCCTCTAAGCCCCCTCCAGCCAGGCAGAAGAGAAACGTGACAGTGAGCAAAATGATGTCAGCCTGATCCTTTTTCGGTTGCCTTCCACTCAGCAGAATGGAGGAATGTAACAGATTGCTGCAATGAAAAATATTATGTAGAAACGGGGACATTGTCACCATGGGAGTTCAACATTTGTTCCTCAACAAGAGATCCCAGTTGCAGATAATTAACTTTTGATACTGTGAGTAAGAGTCCAGGAATACACCTACTCTAAAGAGATCCTCTGTTGTGTAGTACTATATGCAGGCTAAAATTAGGCTTGGCGCAAGCAAGGGTAGCGCTACCGAAACAGGAGTTACAACATGCAGTTTTGTGGGCCTCCTCCCTTAACCTAGTAGAGGCCTGTGTGATCCAATTTCCCTGAAGATGTTCTCACAGGACGTCAAAGGAGACTTCCCAAAAGTGATAACATCTTGAGAACAAATTAACCAGGAATGTAAGGGTCACATAGTTCATCCCTGAAATGCAGAGATTCGTTTTGATCCAACTAAAAAATAATGCATGAGAAACCACCAGGGGAGAATGGATTCTTTCTATTTTACGTATTTATTGTTTCTTATTTGTACTTCTAGCCTGCCCGTCACTAAATAGTATCACGACCACTTACAAAAATGTCACAATCAAGATAAAGGCGATGAGCAAATAAAATAATAAAAATAAACTGACCAGAAATCTCAGGAACCAAGAAGACCAAAACGTTAATAAAGAATGGGGAAAATTTATAATTTATCTGGAAGACCACTGTAAGTAGATAAAAACATTAGCAGGATTGCAATAACATTTGTAATGTAGCAGATACTATGGACAAAATGGAGTGACATAAAATATGGAGTATGGAATAATATGCAGTCGAAAAGGTTGACAATTGGACCCATGGAGGGGAAGGTGGGAATCCAGAGATTCAGAGAAATCTCTAAATATGGATATGTATTTTGTATTGTTATAATTTTACACTTGTAAAATCAAATAAAAATTATTTCTGAAAAAATAAAATAATAAAAATAAAAAAGCACCAAGATAATCAATCCCAGAGTAACAAAAGAGCGCCACAGAACAGAGCAGCAATTCTTGGTCAAGTTATAATGACAGATGGAACTTACAAACTATAAAAACAGATGTTATTGGAGCACTTAACTTGGCCACAGGGATGTGCCCACAGTAAGTGGGCAAAGGTGCAACAGCCTATGAGCCACAAGCAGCACAGAAGGAAAGGTGAACAGTAAACACACACATTCTGCATGTTGGTAGCAGATGAGGAGCATTGCTGCACAGCAAGAAGACTGCCCAGTCCTAGGCAAGAGCTGCAGGGAGTGCCAGAACACAAAAGCACAAAGACACTATGCAAATTGGCAGGAAAGGAAAGCAAAGCAAAACCCAAACATCCACCATCCAAATATGGATACAGTGGTAGGCCAATTCCAAGACACGGGATGCTTCCAGATGACCTGTTTATTGAGCATTCATCCTCACTTCTTTGCAGGGAGATTAGATGACGCTGGCTATTCCATGAGCGCTCATTCTGATTTGTTGGTGTGCAAGTTAGATGATGTTACACCAAAGCAAGTGTTCTCCCACACTACACAGTATATTTCTCCTTTACTTTTCTTATCGCAAAAAGACTGATCTTTTCGGAAAGTGGATTTGTTGTGCAATACCTCCCAAGCCATTGAAATTTGAATATGCCAACGTTGGATTGAACCACACCTCAAAACAGTGTCAGTGTGGAAACACCCTCAGATGCAATGCTACTCCTAGCCAAAATATCAAAGAAGGATTTTGGAACAGAGGAAGTATTTGTCACCATTCTGCTAGACCCCTAAAGGCAAAGAACCTACAGTGTAAGGCCAACAAGTTCTATCTACATTATAGTTACTTCTAGGAAGATTGAGTTGCCATTCTGAACTGTGAGCAGCCTGTTGCCATCCAAGCTGGCTATTCTAAGATTAAGAACCTTGTAACATTAATAAGTGGGTGCCTTAATTGGTTTTCCTCTTCCCGCCCTATTCTCTTTTCCTTTTGTGACATGTTTTTATTAGATTGCAAGCCTGAGAGAAGAGACTTGTGCTATTTTTATTGATTTGCAAGTTGCCTCTTCTGGCTAAAGAGTAGGGTACAAATACTTTGAATGAATGAAAAGTCCCCAAGAAAAACTAATAACTTTTGGCACTGCAGCAAAGGTAAACATCCTTGAGAGACAATACAAGAGAACAGCCTGGGACTAGTATCACATGTACCAACAGAATAGGATATGGGAGCCACCCATATTGGATGACAGGAAAGCATTCCAATGTAGGTACAGAAAAAGATGCTAGCCTCCAGTCTCTATGTGGCAGGAACATCAGCTATGCCAGTATCAGGACTGAAATCCCTACAGACACTAAACCTGATAAAGATCTTAATGGCAGTAGAATTTCTTGACTTGCTGGAAGGCACAGGATGTTTGCCAGGATACTCCAAGGTCAAGCAAGTTATGCCACACAGAACTTGTGCCATGGTGTTTCTACCAACCAAACCATAGGAGACGGAGGGATTTCAGGTCACAGAGCAGCAGTTGCATAACAAGTCAATCAGGGTGGAAACAATAGCAAACTCAGTACTTTTACACCCTGATTAGAAGGTGGTGGTTGAAGAGACTGTCCTTTGACATATCGTCCATGCTGGAGATCTTTCAAAGAAGTATCTGCAATTGTATCTCTCCCACAAATATAAATATGACTTGAGTTGGATTAGGGACATTGCTTGAGGAAGGGAATATTTAATCCTCCCCACTGCACCTTTTTCCAGGTTGAAATTGTCCCTGAACCTATTTTCTCTCTCTCAAGGTGCGTTGTTTTTTTTTTAAACTGCTCCTGCGCCACAGCTGGGCATGCAGAGATTAAGCAGCTGAAGCTTTCCCCTACAGTGAAGTGAAACACTTCATGCTTAATTTCCATAACAGGCTGCTGATAGAGGCACAGGAGCAGGGCCAGTTAAGAAGTTGGCAATTGCAAAATTATCACTGTGGCTACAGCATGTCTTGTACTTAAAGGAAGTTGGGCCAGGTAATTCTATATGCTCTGCAGCTCCTTACATAAGCAGCCACTTGGACTTTCACAGGAGTGTTTCAGAAGCATTCAGAACCCCAATTACATGGTGAGGGGGAGGACAGGGGAAAAAGTACCTTCTCACCAGGAAACAGAAAGCTATGAGGTAATCTCAAACAGACGGTTTACTCACTGCCTCCTTAAGACGCACCCAATCTGAGGTACACAACTGTGGCAACTGGAGGAACTAGCTATGATTCATAGCAGGAAAGGTAAACAGAAAGGCTCAGTGGAGTGTTGGCTAGCAACCCCTGTCTAAACTTTGTTAGATCATATTCTGGAAGCCTGCTCTGGCAATTATTCCTGTATATTAATTCTATATTTTTAAAAGACACATTTGGTTCATGAAATGTGTGCTTTGTCAGAAGCTGCCTTGAGCAGAGCTGCCAACTTTTTAAGGGTGTGTGTGTGTTAACCTGTGGCCCTCCAGATGTTGTTGGATTACAACACCCCACATCCTTGATCTTTGGCTCATATTGGCTGAGGTTAATGGGATTTGAAATTCAACTACTGTACATGTATTGCATATCCTTTAGCTCAGCCGTAGCCAAGATGATGCCCTTCAGATGTTGGACTACAGTTCCCATGAGACTCAACCAGAATGGCCAAATGATCAGGGCTGATGGGCACTGAAGTCAAATGACACTGGCTACTCCCCATTCTAGCTGTTCTATTAACAGCAGTTTGATCTACAGCAATTAACTTGTTTCATGCTGTTCCATAAAGGTTGCATCCAATGACTTCTGCATATCAAAGCTCTCTTAGGCACATAGGCTAAGCTGGCAGTTTTCTGGCCAGCCTATCAATTCAATTTGACAGATTACGTAGGAAGAGATTAATAAATGCAATAAATGTGAAGGGAAGTGGGGAGATATTAATATTCATTAACCTGTACTACTGACATGTTATAAGGGGGTAGCATGGAGTGTGGTGTGCTTGTTAAAAATTTCTGCAATTTTTTTTTTGCTATACATTAATAAAAGCTTTTTTTAAAAAAAAAATGCAATAAATCACCATTATCATCTGGATGTGATCTAAAGCGGGGTGAAAAAAGCATCTGGCTTTGTACTGAAGCCATGTCTGCATTAGTCAAAAATTTCCTTATATTTTTTTTTGCCTTATAAGAAGCATGGCTGCAGAGGTGTGGCTCTGGAGGTTGTCATGAAGAATGCCTGCACTTGAGAATTCATCACTACATCTGTGCCATAAACAAAATCCATTGAACCATTTCTCTCCCTCCCTCATGTAACCCAATCCACCAGCTCCCTCCAGCTTGACTGTGTAGCCCAAGAAAGGAATTATGAACAAGGAGCATGTGACAAGTGATATTTAAAGAAACAAACTTCATCAGCCCAAACCTATGCCGTAAGGAGGGTTTAACTATATACAGAGGACTGTGTGGAACATGGGAAGCTGCCCAAGTTTGAATCTGACCATCTACTCCAGTACTGTCAACACAGGGAGTGGTTCTCTAAAGTTTCAGAGGAGCCTTTCACAGCCCTACTTGGGTGATGCCACAGACAGAATTTGGGACCTTTTGTATGTAAAGGTAAAGGTAAAGGGACCCCTGACCATTAGGTCCAGTCGTGACCGACTCTGGGGTTGCGGCGCTCATCTCGCATTATTGGCCGAGGGAGCTGGCGTACAGCTTCCAGGTCATGTGGCCAGCATGACAAAGGCGCTTCTGGCGAACCAGAGCAGCACACGGAAACGCCGTTTACCTTCCTGCTTGGAGCAGTACCTATTTATCTACTTGCACTTTGACGTGCTTTTGAACTGCTAGGTTGGCAGGAGCAGGGACCGAGCAATGGGAGCTCACCCCGTCGCAGGGATTCGATCCGCCGACCTTATGATTGGCAAGCCCTAGGCTCTGTGGTTTAACCCACAGTGCCACCTGCAAAGCAAGTGCTATAAATCTGAGCTAGAGCACTGTGTGCCAGCAGTTGATTGTAGGATAATATAGAGGAATTCACCCCCATGTGCATTTATGGCAGTGACTGCTCGCTTTGTATTTAATCAGCAATACGGTGTTTATTGTGGTAGAGAGTATAAAAACCTGATTTCTTCCTATAGAGTCCATCATATAATTATCATGCATGAGACAAAGGCGAAGGAGGAAAAAATGGAAGATGGGCCAGGGGAAGAATCAGAAGAGGTTACAGAAAAAAGTGGAGCTCTCCGGCAGAATTCAAATGGAGCTGGCAATAGAGACATAGCCACATTCGTCTGTCATGATTATTGCTGTTCCGAGTGTACCCATCTATAAAGCAGGGCCCAGAGTACACGGGTGTAGCCAGGATTTTTGTTATGGGGGTCAGAACCTCAGATTTGTATTGATTTTGATTGATTTAAGGGAGGATTGATCCAATGGGCCGGCTCTAAGGGAAGGCTGGGTGGCGCAGCGCCCGCCCGCCAGCCGCTGCAAGAAACGGGGCGGGGGCCCCGCCAGGGCGCCCGACATGCTAAAGACGGCCCATGGATGCAGCATTTGTTGCCACCACCCTAACTATGAGGCTAGCTGAATTTACCCTACAGATGAAACATCAAACAATAACAATTATTATTATTATCGAAAAACTAGTCAGCCGCCCCCATCGAAAGTGCCTGCTCTTGCCCGCGGGCCCCGCGAGTCCTAATGGCATAACTTCCACGCCACGTGGCGGAGGCCGCAGAGCTGCAACTGCTCCTCCGCCAGGAAGCGCCGGGCGGTCTCGCTGGGAGGCTCAGCTCGAGAAGCTGCGCGCCAGCGAAGCGGAGGCAGCAACTTCCGCCTTCTGCTGGATCGCCGCCCAGCCGCCCAGCCTAGTTTCGCTCTCCCGGGGAAAGGGAGGGCGGTGGAACTTTGCCCTGGGTGCGATTGTGGCGTCACAAAGGCCCAGCGGCCAATGAGCGCGGGAGGTGAAAATAGCGCCCTATAAGTAGCAGGGGGTTGCAGCGGGGCGAGAAGACGTGCCAAGAGGCTACGCAGGTACCTGCCCCTTACCTGCGGCTTCTCGTCCTTCGGACTGGAAAGCCGCCTACACGTTCTTTGCATTGTATCCGTATATTAAAAGTGAGGCGTCTAGAACGCGAAGTTTTCTGCCCTCGGCCCTAATCGTTACCGCTTTATGGCTTGGCGCAGGGTACACTTCTGAATTTTGACAAGTTAGGATTTCCCCCCTTTCGCTGTTTGTAGCTGTCACAAACGCGAGGACCTTTTGCCTCAGCTTGGTTAAAAATGGATTAATCGGCTGGCGGGTATCACTGTTGCTGTTCACTGTTGCACTGCTTTGTACGCCTCCATGGGTTCGAGGTGACGGCTGTAGGGGAGATGCTTGGCATCCGGAACGTCCCAGTTTGAGTCCCTGGCATCTGCAGGTTGAGCTAGGAAGAAACCCTGGAGATTATGAAGCCCTGGAAAACCCCCTTCCAGGCTGAGCTAATGGACCAGTAGGGTTTCTGTATTCCTACCTTCCTGCTGTTGCATTTCCCTGCCTGTGTGTACTGTACTTTATTTAGGGACACCGAAAGCTGCCTTATTATACTTAGTCACACAGTTGAGGCCCTATTTTCAACACCCTTTAATTCAGTTCTGTTCATAAGTTTATTGTTCTGTCCAAAGGCCATGGCAAACTTGCAGAAATAGTACCTATAAAATAATATGGAGCATACAAAACGTAAGCCAACATCCATGATGTGTGTGAGAGAATTCACCAGAGATACCAGCAAGCTTAAATCTATCTTAATTTCAGATTTCAGATTGTCAACATGCGGAAACTGCTTTGAGGGTTGTTGTTTTCCTCCATCGAGCAGGGTATGAATGTTTTGAAATAAAACACACTGAAATGTGATACAGAGTTGTATTTTCTCCTAATTGTAGATGCTCATGCATTGAGAAGGCCAAAACGATCATGTACAGTTTGCACAGATCTGGAATTACTGCTAGAGGTGGTGTGTGGTGCAGACTGCACTAAATAACCATGGTCCCACTCACCATACCACTCTGAATGGTAATGGTTTCCCCAGTGAATCCAGTGAATTCTAATTTGTTAATGGTGCCAAGAGTTGATTGGAGACCCCTCAAAAAGCTACAGTTTCCAGCACCTTTAACAAATTAGTTCCAAGGATTCTTTGGGGGAAGCCATGTGAGCGCCTGGAATTTTTTGTTGCTTTAAGAGTCTGGCAGCATGCAACAACAGTATTGTCCTTTAACCCTTTGCACTGTAAGATTTCACCAGCTGAAATTAATGGGATTAGGAAGAAATTGACTCCAGATAGGTATGGGACTTATATGAGCTTGGATTTTGTTTTTATCATGCCAATCCCCACCCTATGAAGTGGTAACCGCCATTTTGTTTTTTTATACACAGTCGGTGATGCAGAGCAGGAATTACATTACGGGAGAGCAGGGGAGGTTTTGAAGCAGCATCTATTTATTCCTATATTTCTGGCCAACTCATCTGTTTTACCCAGTGACTTTTAAGGATAATTAAATGGGATTGTGTGCTGGATTGCCATGTGAAAGGGATAAATCAGGCTTTCTCAAACTCAGCCCTCCATATGTTTTTGGCCTACAACTCCCATGATCCCTAGCTAGCAGGACCAGTGGCCAGTCTCAAAACATCTGGAGGGCCAAGTTTGAGGAAGCCTGGGATAAATTCTTCTATTGAAAAAAGGGGAAAGGCTGGTGGCAGTTGTGTTCATAACATTACACTGGGTGTTATTGAGACAACAGTGAATCATAGAAGTGGAAGGGACCCTGAGGACTATTTAGTCCAACCCCATGCAATGCGGGAATATGCAGCTGGCCCTTATGGGGATCAAAAGCTGCTGTTTCACTTGTGTGGCAAAATTCTGCTTGCACACAATGAAACTCTGCTTTATGTGGTTCCACAGCTCAAGGATTTTATTTGTTTGAAGAATTAGAAAGAAGAGATTGAATTCTATTGTATTTACGTACCAGGTCTATTACCAGACATAATAACACAGGGCAGACTGAAGCTAAGGTGTGCTCAAAACAACAACAAAAACTTTTTAAAAATCATTTATGGACTTAAGTTGTGCGCGTCAGTTGGTCAGTCCATAAAAATGAATTTGCCTTAATCAAGAGCAGTGGCAGTTGTATATTTCAGGCAAACAATTATATTGGCAGTATTCTGCCAGTTTTATTTTCACAAGGATTCACTGTTCTCATGCTTATGAAACACACCCTCTTGTGTGCACAACATTCTCCCCTCTCCCCACTGCTTACTTGAAATGTTTATCCTGCTCAAAAGATTAATGCTTTGGTACTCTCTGTAGTTCAAGTTTCTGGTAGAAGTCCTTCCTTCATGTTGAGAGGGGCAAACAAGGTGAGACAATCTCCTGTCTCTAATGTTTTTGCAAATAAGCATTTGAGGGAGGGGGAGAGTTTGGGATGACAGTGCTAGACTGTTCCCTTTTCATGATTCTGGCTACTCTATCCAATTTGTTTTTCATCACATTTTCCTCCCTCCCAGCAAAAATTAACTGGCCAGCCAGCCATTCCATATCCACTGACCATGCTCAGGCCTTATTGGGCTATTTGGGGGTCGCCTAAGCCCCCACCTAAAGATTTTCCACTAAAGATATAATAAATAAGGGAGACATTCCCTAGGGTTGCCATATTTCAAAAAGTTGTTGAGCTTTTAAAAGGAAGACCCCAAGGACTCATCTGCCCCTCACTTTACAACACATGCAGAAACTGCCTTCTTGACCGCAGTCTCATCTGCTCAATCCGCTGTCTTCACATGTAGGAGAAGTCCCTAACCCACCAAGGGTTTGAGACCCATCAGTTACCCTCATCTGGTTTAGCCGGGCCGTCAAAGCCGTTTCCCAGGGTGTGGCTGAGTGCAAGATGGGGACCAAAGGTGGACAAACTACACCAGAAGGAGCACAACGTGTCCCTCACCAGAGGTACTACTTCTCCCCTCACACCCCATACATCCCATTGCTATCATCTAAACTGTATTCAGGAGAATGGAAGTGGGGGGCGGGGCGGGAAAGCTTGTTTAATATTGGATTCCTTGCCAGCTAGAACCATTAGCTGATCATAGAACATATGCAATGTAATAAGCCAGATTGGGAAAACATTGTGGGGGTTTTATCGTCAAAGAAAGTTTATATCATAGAACTGTCGTCACATTGTGTTTGTTCTTAACCTAAGTAATCTGGAAAGTATAGATATGATTATAGAAATACAGTAGACTGGATTTGCAAACATAAACTCAGTGGAAATGTCCCAATATCAAACAAGTGACCTTCTGAGAAACAAAAATGGACTACAGTTTCCAAAGAAAAACACACAATATTAAACCATTTGCATTAGTTTTACATCTCAGTGTCTGGTGAGTAAAAGGTAAAGGGACCCCTGACCATTAGGTCCAATCGTAACCAACTCTGGGGTTGCGGCGCTCATCTCGCGTTATTGGCCAAGGGAGCCGGCATACAGCTTCCAGGTCATGTGGCCAGCATGACAAAGGCGCTTCTGGTGAACCAGAGCAGCACACGGAAATGCCGTTTACCTTTCTGCTGTAGCGGTACCTATTTATCTGCTTGCACTTTGACGTGCTTTCGAACTGCTAGGTTGGCAGGAGCTGGGACTGAGCAACGGGAGCTCACCTCGTCGCGGGGATTCGAACCGCCGACCTTCTGATCGGCAAGCCCTAGGCTCTCTGGTTTAACCCACAGCGCCACATATCCGTAAAATGGTAATTTTTGGCCTATCTTCATGATTTCCATGCAGTCACACAATATGGGTTCTGTGCTGGTTTAAAGCCTTGTTGAGAAACATTATAAAGCTAGGTGGAAAGGAATAAAATTTCAGCCTAAGTAGATGTCATGGGGATGGCGACACATGAGTGCTGCCAACCAGCCTCTCCCCTCATGTGTTTTTAGTAATCTCCTAAAAGAAACATGTGACATTACGTCATTGTACATAGCAGCATATCCTCATTGACTGCTGCTTGCAGGGAGTGTGGAAATGCTGGACATGATACTGTCACATCACACATTCCTTGTGCTCAACACGTCTTGGATGTATGTTGTTGGAGTCAAATTCCCATCCATCCCAGACAGTATAGTCAATGGTCAGGATGAAGAGAACAGCATCTGGAGGGCCTCAGATCCCCCATTGCTGACCTAAAGTGGGCTGTGAGGTGTTTTTTGGGGGGGGGAGGTTGTTTTTTATTTTGCTTATGTATTTTGTGTTTTTATATTGCCATTTTATCCTGTGAACCACCCAGAGACCTGCAGGTATAGGGCGGTATACAAATTTAATAAACAATAAAAATTAAAATAAATAGAATACCTCCATTACAAAATGACCACACACTGAAACCAGTATGAAGCCGGTTTGCAATTTGTTGTTCTCTAAGGTGTGCTGTGGTTCATAGGTCTGAAAAGCGAATCATTTAAGAAGCTACGACTACAGAGGTCTCTGGTTGCATTGCCTTTTGATGGGAATTAGCCACGATGGCTGAATTATTGAGAGTGTTTTAAATTTTTATTTGATGATTCAACTTTTATATTGTAATGCCACTGCGGCTGTAAAGTGTTCTGTATGTTTTATGCTATAAACTGCCCTGGAATTGTGAACTGATGATGGTCGGGGGGGGGGGGAGACAAAAGAAGGGAATATTGTTCCAAGCAACGACAATGGGAGCTTCTTTGCCAGGGCTAATAGGAGGGAATGAGTGTCTGTGTCACTGGTAGCTGGCAGGGAGGAAATGGTTAACCTCTCCCTGAATGCTGTGGTCCTGATCCGCATTTTTTTTTTTAAAAAAAAAACAGTTTTGCACCACTACAAAGGATGTTGATGCTTCACAGGTAGTTTGATTCTATGTCCCCTGGACAATGAATTACACTCTAAATGCAAAAAAGCCCCTCTCTCTGCTGATGCAGAAGGGAGGAACCAGACCAACAGATTCAAATTACAGGAAAGCAGATTGCAAATAAACATTAGGAAGAATCTTCACCTATTTTTCTTCCAAAAAACCACTGAGTGGAACTGACCACCAGCACCTCAGAAGGTGGTGGGCTCTCCTTCCTTGGAGGTTTTAAAGCAGAGGTTGGATGGCCTTCTGTCAGGGATTTTTAGCTGTGATTCCTGCATTGCAGGCAGCTAGGCTAGACAACCCTTGGGGTCCCTTCCAATTCTACCATCATATGATTCCATGATTCTTGCTTTCGGAAGTCAGAAATGAAACAGAGGGAAAACAGAATTGCCCTTGCATGTTCTGCAGGCCAAAACTTCAAAATCCACAGTTTAACGAAATATAATGGGGGAGGCGGGGTTGCAGTATATTACAAAACAAGGAATCGGTTTCTAACTGTAGAACATTCATTTATTTTTAAAATGCATTTTAATTCTCTTTGCACAATGAAACCAGAGCCGGCTCAATCATTAGACAGACTATCTTAGGCAGAAGCAGCCACCAAGGCAACAGTCCTGCAGGGGCCCCACCTGCCCGGCCGCCAGCGCAGCAACAGCACTCATTTCAGCCCAATCAGGTGAGATCTGACCCAAAATTGATGCCAATGATGGCACTGCTTCACCAGCGGCAGAGGCGGCAGGGCAGGTGGAGAAGCGGCTCCAGCGGCAGCAGGTATGATGGTAGTGGCTGCAGTGGCAGGGCCAGGCGGCGCTTTCTGTTTCGGCTCAAGCGGCAAAACAGCATGTGCTGCCCCTGAATGAAACGTACATATATAAAGAATGAGTACAATCTGCTTCTACTTATCAGTTATAAGATTTATATTACACGCTTCAGAAACGTTTTCTCCACGGCACTTCTAGAGCATTAAACAACATTTAAACAATTAAAAATGCAAAAATATTAAAATGAATAAAAACAGCATACTCAAAGCTCTGGGCAACATCCGGTGATGTCTGCCTGCTAAGGCAAGGAAAATTTGCTTGGACAGCGGGGACTTCTGATTTCTCGTCCCCCCACATCTCCCCAAAATCTGCACCAACAGTCCAGCACAGATTTGGTGAGCTGAAGGAGGACTGCAAGAGGAAGGAGAAGCAGAAGTCCCATTGTGTGAGTAGATCCCTGCTTGGATCTGCCTTGGTTCTCACCCCCTAAGTACTGAAAAATATACACATGCAACATTTATGTAATTTTCTTCTCACCCTAAAAGCTTGCTATCCTGTTGTTTACAACAATAACAATAACTAATAAGAGAAACAAGGGCAAAGCATACAATCAAGATTAGAACAAACAATGTTGTTGTAATTAAATTATCAAGTTTGCCAACATTAGAAACAAACCAAAACAGTAATTTTCATTTTATTATTGGCCCCGGGGATAATTTTCAGCAGGACAAATTCACTATTTGGTCGATGTTCCCAGATAAACATGTGCAATCTTCTTGAATATATTTAAGATCCCTGTTAAAACACAGAAAGGTTCATGTTAAAACTATGCAATGTCTCTTTCATATAAGTATTTAAAAATGCTTTACAACCTTCACACTGGAGAAAGCCCATTTTGAATAAGTAAGGACATTGACAGCCTGGAAAGGGTTCAGAGAACTTGGCTCTACATCACTTTTTAAGAAGTGCTTGATTTTATTCCTTCTTTTGTTTTATCACTTCCAATTCACACCATTATCTTAAAAGTACATTGCATCAAGACTTAACGACGCTATCCAGCCAAACATTTAAAAGTTCAACATTGATTTCGGTAGGAGAAAGTTAAACACCTGCTTAACTTTCCCATTGAAATCAGATGCACTGATTTCTTAACTTTGCCATGATCATCCCTATATATATATATATATATATATATATATATATATATATATATACACACACACACACATACATACACAGTATTACAGAAAAACAATTGCTCGATGCAAATCCAAACCTTTGTTATTAGACAGTATCATTGTATCTACTTGCTGATCGTTCAGAGCATCTGCTTTGCATCCAGAAGGTCCCCCATCTAGCCTAGTATTGTCTACACAGAGTGGCAGCAACTTTCCAGGGTTTCAGACAGGGATTGAACCTGGGATCATTTGACATGGCAAAGCCTAAGCTCCACCACTGTGTTACAGGGTCACCTGGCAAAGTGGGGCTGACTGCTCCATACAAGTCACTGCTTCATTTACTCCAAAGAATTAGAGAGCCAAAGAAATCTACACATGTAGACTTGCTGCCCAGACAGTGAGGCTTGAAGGAGAATCGCTTAGACTCTTCAGAACATGTAATAATTAATTCTTTCGGTACTTCACTTTCAAACTTAGCTTTATAACATGGGCTTAATTAACAACTTCAGATTGTTCTACAGAGCTGGCACAAGAGACAGTTCAGTTTTGAAAAGGTGTGGTTTTCAGGTGTGGTTAAAGATTACACTGCTTTTCTACAGTGGAATGCAGCGGTGCTCTTTTAAGTGGCAAGGTTCCACTTGAATTGTTGGCATAGCAATACACATGCTTTTGAGGTATACCTGAGGTGGCAGAGTAAATACATCCTGCCGTTCCACCTGGTAAGTGCATGTCTGATTTCAGTGGGAACATTACTGGTTGGACTCCAACTTCCATCAGCCCCAGCCTGTTTGTTCAGGGATGATGGAATTTATAGTCCAGCTGCCATCTATAGACCACATGTTCCCCATCCCTGGGTCCAGATCTCTTTTAAAAGGAATGCATGGTAGCTTTGTAAACTGCTTAGGCCTAGGGACTATTGTAGTTAATATCAATTGTTTAAATGAACGAATTAAAAATAAAACTAGCTTGCTCTGGCTCCTGTATATCAGAAATATCTAGAGATTCTAGAAAAGAAGAAGGCTCTCAGTTCTTCCCTATTACAGCTGGCCAAGATTTCCAGTTCTAAGAGCTCGTACATAACCACACCTAACATAATCCATTAATGTGACTCAGCATCCCCTTGCAAATGTGCATTCCTTGAGAAGGCTTACTCATCAGCAGATATTGGTTCTGGCAAATTCTGATCAAACACATCATAAACAAGAAGACTATTATGAAGAGCTGTGTGAAAGGAATGTTCAGTCTGACTTGGACTTCAGTAGGCGTCACCCATCTAATGCCCACCAGGTTCCCGTCCAGTGCTTCTGCTTGCCACTGTAGTTCCACACATTTTCTCTGCTGCTGTTCCCTCAGTCACTCTCCCATGTCTCCATACATTCTTTAGTGATGGGCAGCGGATCAGCCATTGCATTTTGGCAGTGGCTGACTTTCTCAAATTTCAATGGCGCCCTGTGCAATGCCAAAATTCAGCTCCTCCCATGCCTCTTGCGCTCTGTTCTACAGCATTGTTTTGGTGCTCTCTGCAGTGTGGCGCCCAATGCCGCCGCACCAGTCGTGCCACCCTAACACAGCCTGATTTTGGGCAATCTAACATGGTAAGTGGCCACTGCAGATCGGAGTCAAGTTTGGTTCCCATTCAAAAGTGGCACAGCCGCCCACCACCAGAACATATCTGGGAGGCCAGTGTGCGTTTGTGTCTGGTGACAACAGGAGGATCAGGCTGGTCAGTGACAGTCTTTCTGATCCCCAAAGCCCTCAGCCAAGTTGCCTGACCAGGCTGACCCCTAATGTTGGGCCTGCTTATACTGAGTCAAACAAATGGGCCATTTAGGATCTGAAAGAAAGGCCTTTCCCTGACTTAATAATAATAATAATAATAATAATAATAATAATAATAATAATATTTATACCCCCCCCCAATCTGGCTGGGTTTCCCAAGCCACTTTGGGCAGCTCCCAACTGAATATTAAAACACAATACAGCATTAAACATTAAAAACTTCCCTAAACAGGGCTGCTTTCAGATGTCTTTTAAAAGTAAGATTGTCTTGCTTATTGCCTTGACATCTGGTGGGATGGCGTTCCACAGGGCAGGTGCCACTACCGAGAAGACCCTCTGCCTGGTTCCATGTAACCTTACTTTTTGCAGTGAGGGAACCGCCAGAAGGCCCTCGGCGCTGGACCTCAGTGTCCGGGCTGAGTGAAGGGGGTGGAGACGCTCCTTCAAGTATACAGGATTGAGGCCGTTTAGGGCTTTAAAGGTCAGCACCAACGCTTTGAATTGTGTTCGGAAACATACTGGGAGCCAATGTAGATCTCTCAGGAGCCAATGCAGATCTCTCTTGCTCCCAAGAGTCTTTCAACATGTAAATGATGTGATTCACCACTATGAAAGGTACATGCTCAAAGAGGAGTGGCTCACACATGGCCCTCCAGATGTTGGAGCTGTAGTTTCTATCAGCTGCAGTGAACATGGCCAAATTTGGAAGTTTCAATCCAGCACCAGCTGGAGGTTTACAGGTTCTCCATTCCTAACAGAGACAGGCATACTACTCTTGAGATTATTACAAAAGGATAATTGGAATTCCACATGTAGATATGCCCCTGACCTGGCTATGTTTGAATTCCCAAGGAAACCTAGCTCAGATATAGGATTGGGGGGGGCATTGGGCATTGATAACAGCAATCTGAATTACACCCCAACACAAACTCTGGCCTTGTTTTTCACTGATAAAAGTTAGCCAGAGTGATTGTGAAAGATGCAACAGCAACGGCAAAAATTGTCTTTAAACTCATGATTATTATCCCAGTGCAGGCAATCCTATGCACGCTTACTTGGCAGCAAGTCCCACTGGCTTCAACAAGTCTGAGGAGGCATGCATCAGATTGCTCTATTAAGGAATGCATACATCTTCAGCAAGCCAGAGGGTTTGTGGGTAAAAAGCAATGGCATTCATCAAGAGGTGTGTAATTTTGGGTTTCTAATGGCATTACTGACATCTAGTGGTAAAATTTACTGAACTTCAGTGTAGGGATTAAAATTTATTTTAAAGTTATGTGTTAAAGGTTTGATCCAGCCAGTGTTAAAACATTTTAAAATCTCATCCATTTGAATGGGAATAAAACACACACACATTCTTAACAGAAGCCTTATTCTGGTGTTATTAAAACTGGCGATATTAAGACGCCCAGAGTGGAGCTGCCCAGAATGGCTGGGGAAACCCAGTCAGATGGGTGGGGTATAAGAAATAAATTATTATTATTATTACAGTGGTACCTCAGTTTAAGTACTGTACACAATTGGTTCCGGAGGTCTGTACTTTCCCATTGAAGCGTACTTTCCCATTGAAAGTAATGGAAAGTGGATTAATCCGTTCCAGAAGGGTCCGCGGAGTCCTCAACCTGAAGCGTACTTAACCCGAAGTATGAGAGTAATTGGTTCTGGAAGTCCGTACTTAACCTGAAGCGTACTTAACCTGAACCGAACTTTCCCATTGAAAGTAATAGAAAGTGGATTAATCCATTCCAGATGGGTCCGCGGAGTACTTAAACTGAAAGTACTCAAACCAAGGCGTACTTAAACCGAGTTTTGACTGTATTATTATTTATTGCAATAACTCATTTGGGGGCCATGCACGCAGACCTCACTCCCCCACTTGCAAACATCCACATGGACACTGTTTTCAACCTTTGCATCTTCAGTGCAAAGGATTGAAGGGATCTTCTAAGAAATATGTAGCTGAATGCCCCCAGAAGCTTCCCTAAGCTGAGGAGCCCTGCGTTATGAGGTTCTGCAGTCCCCAGGAGGCATCTAAGCACCATTAACTGAGCATGTGCAGAATATTTTTCTGCTGAACAAGTGAAGATTAAAACTGGATCTAGCAAAGCCATGAACGGGTATGTGAGCACAGGGCTGTTGCCTGCAGCATTCGCACGACTACTTTAACCTCAGTTCTAATAATGCCTGAATACATCTTCTGTCATTTAAATAACTGTGAGTGGATTTTAAATCATTGTGAGTGGGTATGTGAGTGGTCAGATCGCTCCGTGTCCTCATTATCCCAGGGCCTAAGTAAACATTACTTTAATTGCATAACTAGCAAACACATCTGGATTTGTAAATACCTGGCATGTGTGTGG
Organism: Zootoca vivipara; assembly: GCF_965207765.1. Classification (NCBI taxonomy): domain Eukaryota; kingdom Metazoa; phylum Chordata; class Lepidosauria; order Squamata; family Lacertidae; genus Zootoca; species Zootoca vivipara. The sequence goes on from NC_142586.1 coordinate 66,758,439, forward strand.
GGAGGGTGGAGTCATTTTCATGGGCACTACAGTGGGTGTGTAAGGGAGGTTTAGCTTTCCTTCCCCAGCTGTGATCCCCATAAAAACTGTCGCTGCCAGGGCCAGCCATGGATGTTCTGCCACTCCAGGCCAAACGGAAAATGCTGGCCCTCCCCGGTGTCACCTCAGTGCCCACCTGTCTTCCTCCTCTGCTGCCACCTGCAGATTTTGGCCAAGCAGGTAGCCAGGCCCAGAGGATCTGCCACCTGAGGCAATTGCCTCACCTCGCTGCATGGGCAGTGCGGCCCTGGTCCCTGCAGGGCCAACAGCAGTTATTGAGATTATTATCATCAGGCTGTATATCATTTTGATAGGACCAATACTTTCTTTCCCATTACCTGCTTCTTTGGAGTTTAGCCACGTTAATTGCCAGTGGTAGGGTAACGAGCATTTCTCCCCGATTTTTGACGTCGTAGTTGGCGACGAATTGACTGAATTTCAGCGAAGTCCTTCAACCTCTTTCCAACCACGTCATTGATTAAGCCTGAAAATGTAATTGCTTTGAATGGAAGTTTATCCAATGAGCCATTTAGATAATTTTTTTGAAGCTATAGTCAGCACGGCAATTGTACTGATTCATTTTGATGCGTAGTTGTCCACAAGGACTCAGGGGGTATTAGATATCATTAGGAAAAGAATACATACGGTAGTTCATAAAACATACATAGGTCAGAAACTAAATGCAAGAAGAATAGACAATGAAAGAAACAGGTTTACATGTGCAGGAAAGTGCTTTTCATCTTTGGGTGTTGTCTTGTTTTTGGAGTTCCTTAGCAAGATTAATGATAGTCAAGAGATACATATGTCCAGTGCTTTTTTTCTAAAAAAATGTTTAGGGCTACAGTACTCTCATTTTCCTACTCATATTTAAATACTGCCCCTCAATGAGGCAAAACTTAGATTCACAAAATCTTTTGGGGTATGCATAACCCTGCGTGCCCCCAGAAAAAAGCACTGTATTGTCTTTAGATTTGCATGTCCTAATAAAACCAGCGGTACATACATGATTCCCCAGCACAGCAAATCATGTTTGAAATTTGGGGTGCCTGGGTCTGCTGCCCTAAGACAGTCTAAAGTCCCATTAGGCACGTTTATGAAATTTTAAATACATAGGGAAGGAAGGATCTGACTTGAAATAAAGGCTTTCAAATCCCACTAGTTTCAGCAAGAGAGAGTGCTCAAATCAATTGAGCCAAATTTAACTTTGGCTGGCTTATGTCAGAAAGAGCAATTCTACAATGAAATCCATTACTTATAAAGGTGGTCACCTCTCCCTGGTGGTGCTTTTTCAGTAGCAGCCAACTATGTTCTAGCTCTAGGTTTCTTGAACTGAGCGGTAGTTGGATAATATACTCTATAAGATCCCCACTAACTCCTCATGATTCTATGAAATACACAGTTAGAAACAGAAGTTTCCATATTTTAAAAAGTAAAAAGACCAGGACACCCCAAAAGTTGTTGAGGTTTTTTTTTAGGAAGACCCAGAAATTGTTGAGTTTCTCCCCCGCACATATGGCAGCCATGAACATTAGTCACAAGTATACCCACTGTAGCTAACAGATGACAGCTAACTAAGGTCCATTAATGTCGCTGGGCCGACTCTGAGTGGAATTCAATGGGGTGCAGCCCAGAACTACTTATTCACAATAGTTAATAAACATTTCTTTTATTGGGCTTGTCATTCTAGGTTTTCTCAATACTTTTCGAATCAGCCTTCTTATTATGTACCAACAACAAAATTGGGCTCAGTTATGGACTTCTCTTAATTTTAGCTACATTTTCTCTTCATGGATAATCTGCAAGCTGAATTCTAACAATAAATGTGTTTATAACAGCCATGGTGAAATATACTTGTAATGCTCAATTGTTTGTTTGTTTGTTTGTTTGTTAATAAGTACGGTCCCTGAGATCACACCTGGGGTGGATCTAAACACAGGAAAAATAAATCAGAAATTAGATCTTGTTAACAAAAGCAAATAATCTCCATGGAAAATTGAGTTTTTAAATTTCCTGCTCTCTGGTGCCTTCTGGTGTTGCATGTTTATAGCACATTCAAATCACTGTTTCTTTACTAATGTACTGTAGTTGAGTCCCCAATCACAGTAACATGACTTTGCTATTCTGTAATCAGTATGGCAGAATGTTAGCTAGTCTGTATTACCTTATTTCTACTAACTCACCGTCAGTCATTATTCTTCCTAGCTGGTTCGACGATATTCTTTTTACCACTCTGCCCATCAAATATGGAAGGAATTCTTTCTCAATATCTATATGATGTAAGAGAGCAAAAGATTCCACCTGGATCAGTCCAAAGACCCACAAGACCATCCTTCTGCCCACACAATAGCCACCCGGATGCCTCTGGGAAGCTGAAAGGCAGGACAGGAGCGGAATAACATCTCCCCTCTTGTGCTGCCTAGCAACTGATATTCAAGAGGCATACTGCCTCCGAGGCAGGAGGCAATACATAGCCACCCTGACTTGTGCCCTGTTTGAAAGTCATCTAAATTGGTGGGCATCACTACGTTTTGTGGCAGTTCAATTATGCACTGCTTCACAGAAGGACTTCCTTTTGGAACAACCGAAGATGACCAGTATTATTCTTCTGTTCGAAGCTGAGTTGTCTGAAATACACACCTCTTCTTTTTAATACTCCATAATATCTCAGCTGTTTGCAGGTGTGTGTGTGTGTGTGTGTGTGTGTGTGTGTGTCCTTGTTCAGTTCATTTTAGCTGATTCTTTCCACCAGTGGGCTAACCTGTTTTTTAACCTGAGGGGCACGTTCACCCTTTGCCAACCATGTGCCAGTTGGGGGTGTGGCTACCTTCACACGGTTGTATACACACAGGACATACATAAGGACACAGTCCTTGTAGATCCACGGATCATGGTCTGGGGCATTATCAAAAGGGTTGTTGATCTGATGACTAGGGAGGAGTGAGATACATCCCTGTTAAGGTGGTGGACTGGGTGGAAAGATTTAAATATGTGTCTGTTTCTTTTTCGCCAGGGCCACCAGAATTGGGGGACCAGAAAAAAATTGCTTGGGGAGGCCTGATTAACCCTGAGCTGGGTGTTAATCAGCCCTGAACTTTGTGGTGCAGAATTCCCGTTTTAAAAGCTTATGTGCAGTAAAGAATGATACATACCTCTTTCTGTGATATCGAAGAAGAAACCCTTATTATGAAGATCATTAAAGACTGAAGGAATGAGGTTCGACAAGTATTGCAGAGAAAAGGCTCGAGAAGAAATTCTCTGCTTGACTTCTGCCGACTTTGTATTTGTGGTGACCTGCTGTGCTTTACGGCGTTCCTTTAAATAATAAGGAAAGGGTGCATGTAACTCCAAGCAATGTAGACATTTTTCTATAGAACCATAGAATTGTAGAGCTGGAAGGGAACCCAAAGGTCATGTAATCCAACCCCCTGAAATGCAGGAATCTCAACTACTGTAAATCATACATGACAGATGGCCACCCATTCTTTGCATAAAATATGCCAGTGCTCTAAAACAAACAAAAAAACCAGGGCTTAACCCCCCCCTTCAATTAAGTGCTGAAAAGCTTGCTGAATCCCGACAAAAGAAACTGTAAGAATCCGATTAATTACTTTTAATGAGATTATCTCACTATGAAGCTGGCTCTTTATTCATTTGTGCAATGTGTGAAGAAACCATTTTTGTGACCAGATATTCATAAAAAGAAAAAATGATACAAGAAACGGAAACTGAAGAAAACAATACGGCATGTACTTCACCCCAGGCCTTTGAAAGCTTATTTTCTTCCACCGAGCAAATCTATGAAGCAAGGGTAGAGGACCTGCGGCCTGGAGATGTTATTGGACCCCAGCTCCCATCAGCTGTAGCCAACATGGTCAATGCTCAGGGATGATGGGTTCTGGAGTCCACCAAAGGAACTATTTCTGGTTACCATTTTTTTATTTTACTCCACCATGTCTTACCATGCCTGTCTGCTGATGGCAAAGTTTATGGCCTGGCCTTTGATGAAACAAGGCAGCTTTCTAACCAAGTGGTTGCCTGGTTACCTGTGGTGAGTGACAATTGCTCCCAGGTGACCAGGTGAGGTTCACCATCAGCACTGTCTCTTTCCCCTATTGTGCTTTTCTCTTTTGCCCACCTTTAGTTCTGCCAAAACACAGCTCTGGCCGTATTCCACTGGTGAAACCCAACCTGTCTTCAGATGCTATGAGTGTGGCATGTAGCTATACAGTCCCAAATCCACTTGTATGTGATGCCTCATCCATCAGAGGTCCTTTAGCTTTACCTTGGCTACAAATGGTTGCTAGTTTTCCTCTGTTGAGCAGAACATATTGAATTTAGGATAACGACCTGAGATTATTTTTTTGTTGGCAATTTGAGAAAGCATTTAAAGTCGTTTCTGATTTATAAATCTGAATCTGATGTATGCTGGAAATGTAAAGAAGCAGAAGGAACATTCTTCCATATGTGGTGGGCATGCAAAATAGTTAAAGGGTATTGGGAAATGGTATATAATGAGATGAAAAAAAAAAGTTTAAAAAACCTTTCCCCCAAAACCAGAGGCATTCCTTTTGGGAATGGTACAGACGGAAGTACCCAGGTGTCACAAAATGGTATTTATGTATGCCACTACTGCAGCTCAGCTCTTGTTAGTGCAGAAATGGAGGGTGAGTGAGGTCCCTAAATAAGGAGGACTGGCAATTAAAAATGCTAGAATATGCAAAGTTAGCAGGTTTAACTAGTAAAATAAGAGAACAAGAAAATCAAGTAAATAAAGAGGAATGGAAAAACTTTGTGGAGTATTTGGAAAATAATTGTAAACGTGAAAATGTTAGCACGATTAAGGTAAATTCAACAGCATAATACAAAACAGAGGGATAATAAAGGGAAAAGAGAACTAAATGGATATATAAGAATATGTAGGAATGGTGGGAAAATCAAAGGAACCGGGGAAGGGAAGAACGGAAGTTGTACATGATTGTTTTATGTAAGTTATGAATGAGGAAAATGTTGATTTCAATATGAATATGATTTTGGAAATTGTAATACTGTACTGAAAAAATATAAATAAAATTATGAAAAAAGGTCATTTCTGATTTTATTATTAGCTTTTAACAGATTTGGGGTGGTTTTCAAGTAAGTTTTACTGAGAGTGGACCCATTCAACTACCTTGTTCCATTAGTGGAAGCCAGTGTGAGGACTCCTGCTAGCTCACAATGGGGTTTTGTCCCTCTCTCCTCCCCATGTGCCTCTCCCATACCTGCTCTGAAGGCTTGGGAGATCCACCACAACAGTGTGTGTGGGAGACAAGGGGAGTTCTTTCCATTTGGCAAGCAGAAACGCTTGAACTGGTGGAACGATTTCCTTAGTGCTACACTAAATTCCACCCACTGAAATGAATGAATGTGGCAAAGTTAGGTCCCGCCATTCAATAAGTATACTCTGAGCAAAACTTACTCGAATACCACTCTTTTTAAAATTTGTACACCACTTAGAGACAATTGTAATTAAGTGGTATATAAATGGTCCAAATAAAGATCGTGGTGTATCTGCATGGCGCCAATCTCCAGGCCCCCTTGCCTCTCCCCACTTCCCAGTAACCAGCAGCAACTCAGCTTTTGGGAGGTCAAGTGAGCCCCACTGCCTCACCACCCCATCCGCTACTGGTGGAGAGGGTTTGCTCGAGAGGGTTTGCCCTACCTGACTTGTTTCCTATTAGCTGTACTAAGGTTGTAATGGTGGTCTTATTCTGTACAGTCGTACCTTGGATCTCAAACGCCTTGGCTCCCGAACTAATCTTCTCCCGAATGATCAAAACCGGGAAGTGAGTGCTCTGGTTCTTCAACGGTTTTCAGAAGCTGAACATCTGGCACGGCTTCTGTGGCTTCCGATTGGCTGCAGGAGCTTCCTGCAGCCAATCGGAAGCCGTGGAAGTTGAATGGACTTCCGGAACGGGTTCCTTTTGACTTCCAAGGTACAACTGTATTACATTTATTATGACGTGTCTGTGATTACAGTGGTACCTTGGTTTGCATATGTCTTGGTTTGCATACGTTTTGGATTACAAACACATCAAACCCGGAAGTGCATGTCCCCGTTTGCAACCTTTTTTTGGATTACAACCCTTTTTTTTTTTAGATTAGAAACAATTTTTTTTTGGAGGCCCCATTGGCGAAAGCGTGCCTTGGGTTACAACCTGTTTTGGTTTACAAACGGACCTCTGGAACGGATTATGGTTGTAAGCCAAGGTATCGCTGTATACAGAATGAAGGTCGGGTTAGGAATTTTTCAAATGAACAAGCAAACTTGGGTTCACATTAGCTATACCTTTTCCTCTTTCCGTCGTAACTCTTGTTGTTCAAGGCGCTGCACTTCAGCCAGCTCTGCGTTGCGCAGTTCATGATATCCGAACTGGTGCCCCTGAAGATTGGCCAGCTCTTCTTCCTCCGTGACTTCCAGCAAAGCTTGCTCCAGGGTTTTCCCAACTAAAACTTCAAGCATTGGTCTGACTTCAATATCGAAGTCAAAGAGCTGAGGATAAAAAGCCAGTGCTGAGTCAACATGCAATGTTATGTTTTATGAAGGGGAACAGAAATAACTGACTTCTGAAACAATTGCTGAAATTACAAATGAGCCTTTCATTGGTGACAAGCTTGTTGCAAGGGTCACTGAGATAAGGCATGGGCTGCCATACGTCCGGATTTCCCTGGACATTACCATGGGATTTCAAAGACGGAATTGACGTGCGGATGGAATGTCAAAATAACGCTTTTGTAAAAAAAAGTTCAACAACTTTGGTTTCCCCCCCCCCTAAAAAAAAAAACCTTCAACAATTTTGGGGTCTTCCTAAAAAACTTTTTTACTTTTTGAAATATGGTAACCCTAGATAAGGCACTTGCAAGGAGGAGCATGTTGACCTTTTGCAAATGATCGACCAACAGTAACACTAATACTAATAATAGCAAATGCTGAAGTCATAACTATTTTTGCATTATTTGGAACTTGGAACAAACTCTGTCCAGAAGAAAATTCAAGGCTGCTAACAAAATCTAGCAATAGTGGGCTGGATCTGGACATTCAATCTTAGCGTGGGGCCATTGAAATAGTGGGGCTTAAGTTAATCATAATTTAAATTCTATTGATTTCCATGGGTCAACTCTAAGCACCATCATGGCTGGATCCATCCCATTGTGCCAGCTGTTGCCTGTTCTGTAACCTCATTTCGTGGCAAAATCTGGCAGGGTCGGATATCCTGTAGAATTAGTTGCTTTTCATCTGAACCTGCTTGTAATTCAGGAGCAGCACACTCGAGAAAATCTCTTGCCAAAATAGGTTACCTTGTTCAGGAGTAGCCAATTCGTTTACCGAAGCCAGGGACAAAATAGACTTGCTTCTATTGCCCCCCCCCCTTTAGACATAATTTTGCGCTCAACTAGCAAACGAGAAAGGGCACTTAAGTATGAAGAAAATCCACAAGTAGCAAATTATGGCAGGGAGGTGGGCAGAAAGGTGATTTTCTTTCAGGCCTCCGTGTTAGGCAATTTTGTGCCATAGAATCAAGACAAAGGCAAATCCTAGCACTACGCTTGCTCTGTTTGCCATTGCATAACAAAATAATCCTTTGGCCTCTGATAATTGCTGTGCTGCCTGTTGGACAACAGAGATAGCAGGAGTGGGTGGCGCTGTGGTATAAACCACTGAGTCTCTTGGGCTTGCCGACCAGAAGGTCGGCAGTTTGAATCTGCGTGGCGGGGTGAGCTTCCATTGCTGTGTCCCAGCTCCTGCCAATCTAGCAGTTTGAAAGTACACCAGTGCAAGTAGATAAATAGGTACCGCTGGGGTGGGAAGGTAAATGGCATTTCCGTGAACTCTGACTTCCGTCACAGTGTTCCGTTGTGCCAGAAGTGGTTTAGTCATACTGGCCACATGACGCAGAAAGCAGTTCAGAATCAGCATCAGAAAGCTGCACCCCACCGTCGCCTTTGACTTAACTGTCCAGGAGTCCTTTACTTAGAGATAGTACCTTTTTGATAAGTCTACTGGATCCAAAGGGCCAATTAAATCATATTTGCTTAAGAAGCATTTTGTCAACAGGAAAGGATAGAACTTGCATGCCGACTGATCCACATGCTATTCTGTACTTCCAGTATTGAATTTTACGATGTGGTGAATGCAGAGCATCTCTGAATGCTTTAATTTAAGACGAGAAGGGGTTTAACTGTTCAGGTAGTTTTCTCAGGTTAATTAAGCTCTGAATACCTCTCCTTCTTCTATTTGTGTAGCTACATCTGCCCCAGTTTTTGATGGAACGAACAAGGGGCTGTCTGGTCTCGCTAGGAAAGCATCTGTTTGGCATTCCATATCAACTTCGATAATGCGGTCTGCAATCTCTTCCAGGTACAGTTCTGAAACAGTGACACAATGAAGACTATGGTTAGGGGGCTCCTAGCTTCCGCTATTTAAAATTGGCAGGGCTGACAAGAGGGGTGAGGGTGGGGGAAGCTAGTACAAATTACAGTACCAAGGTTCAGAATGGGGCCTGGGGCCCAACTGTCTTGCATATGTTTTATGTAATTCTTTCCAAAATATATGTTTCATGGTCAATGCATGCACAGAATAATGGCTTGCGAACCTGTGCTGTGGACCAAGCAATTCCCAGTATTTATATGAACATTGGCTTCTGCGCTTTGGCATTATTAGGACAATGCAGTCTCAACTTATTATGCTCAGCCACGTTTGTATGTGAACACTGTACAAATATAACAAAGTTGTTATGTGATACTCATTGTGTTGCGTTACATGTATAAATTTAACATTTAAAGTGTATGGTAAGTTCAGCAGTGATTGTGTGGGTGCTTATATTATTGATATGTCATTAGGCTCTTAATATCCTCAACAGGTATATGATCATATTTCTCATTAATGTAAAAATGAGACCACACATTTATTTTATATCCCATGTACTATAAATGTTTTTAGTTGGTCTGCCTTTGTTGGGGTGGAGAGGTCTGAATTTCCCCCCACCAGGGGGAAGGAGGAAGGGCAGGATATAAATAAAACCAACCAATCAATAATCTTTACTGAAATAGTGTGGGTCAGAGTCAACCAATGAGTTGTAATAATAATAATAATAATAATAATAATAATAATAATAATAATAAATTTATATCCTGCCCATCTGGCTGGGTTTCCCCAGCCACTCTGGGCAGCTTCCAACAGAATATTAAAATAATCTATTAAATATTAAAAGCTTCCCTAAAGAGGGCTGCCTTCAGATGTCTTCTAAAAGTCTGGTAGTTGTTTTTCTCTTTGGCATCTGATGGGAGGGCGTTCCACAGGGCGGGTGCCACTACCAAGAAGGCCCTCTGCCTGGTTCCCTGTAACTTGGCTTCTTGCAACAAGGGAACCACCAGAAGGCCCTCGGCGCTAGACCTCAGTGTTCGGGCAGAATGATGGAGGTGGAGACGCTCCTTCAGGTATACTGGACCGAGGCCATTTAGGGCTTTAAAGGTCAGCACCAACACTTTGAATTGTGCTTGGAAACCAATGTAGGTCTTTCAAGACCGGTGTTATGTGGTCTCAACGGCCGCTCCCAGTCACCAGTCTGGCTGCCGCATTCTGAATTATTTGTAGTTTCCGGGTCACCTTCAAAGGTAGCCCCACATAGAGCACATTGCAGTAGTCCAAGTGGGAGATAACTAGAGCATGCACCACTCTAGCAAGACAGTCCGTGGGCAAGTAGGGTTTCAGCCTGCGTACCAGATGGAGCTGGTAGACAGCTGCCCTGGATACAGAGTTGACCTGTGCCTCCATAGACAGCGGTGGGTCCAAAATGACTCCCAGGCTGCACACCTGGTCCTTCAGGGGCACAATTACCCCATTCGGGACCAGGGAGTCCTTCACACCAGCCCGCCCCGTCCCCCAAGCACAGTACTTCTGTCTTGTCAGACAGGGCTGAATAAACCTGTGTGTAGACAAAACACCCCTGCACATAAAAAAACTAGAATGTCATGGAGAAAGGTTCTACCCTTGGCTTCTTCCTAAAATCTAGTTTTATATCTGCAAGGATTTGATTTTTTTTTTTGTATAGCCAGAGCCCTGGACACAGAATTGACCTGCACCTCCATGGACAGCTGTGAGTCCAAAATGACTCCCAGGCTGCGCACCTGGTCCTTCAGGGGCACAGTTACCCCATTCAGGACCAGGGAGTCCCCCACACCCGCCCGCCCACTGTCCCCCCCAAAACAGTACTTCTGTCCTGTCAGGATTCATCCTCAATCTGTTAGCCGCCACCCACCCTCCACCCGCCTCCAGGCACTCACACAAAAGCCCTGCGCAAGGATTTCTGGTGCTTTACCTGTCTGCACATCAGTCCGGAGCTGGGGAACCTCAACCTGAGGGGCATGGATTTCGCTCTCTTCCTTTGCTCGCTTTCTGGCCAGCATTTTCCGGTGGGCTTCTCGTTTCTTCTGAATCTCAACAGGATCAGTTTCAGTTTCAGCAGGGCACTGGAAAATGGGGTGGAAAGTTCCTCTTAAAATAGCAGCTAACCTGGGCAGTAGACAGGGAGCCAGAACTCAGTGGAACTCAGTCCCTGCACCTCTCAGGTGAGAGCCATTGCCATGATAAGAGAACGGGGTGAGAGATTCATGGTGAGTTTCAGCACCTTTTTTTCTAGAAAAATAGCACTGGTGGTAGAGATGAGAAAAGCTAAGGTTTCTTTTTCCTCTTTTGGCTGGTGAACAAAACTCTTTCCTTTGGAGTCCTAGGCCACGAATAAGCCAAAGAAATAATACAAAGAAAACTTATCCTGCTTATTCAATCACATTGAAGTCAATAGAACATACAATGTGATCAGATGTACGCCTACTAAGAATTAAATAAAGGTCCCAAACAAGGCACGACCTTAACTGCATAGTAAGGTGGTGGAATGCATTTCCCTCCCCCACGTGTGGGAGACCCTAGTGTGGGAAGTCCCCCACCACACTTCAGTTCAAACTGCGTTGCATCCGTGCCTGAAAATAGCATTGCAAAAATGGGGGACTCAAGAAAACAGGGATGGAATTAAGGTCAATGGGACTTAAATATAACCTTCAATCTGTGGCAGTGTAAGTGCCCTAGGTGGCACTGCAATTTACTTAAACTTCTCTTCCCCAAAGCACTGAGATTGGAGAGTCCTGGGAAAAACCATTCCCTCTCATTTACTTCCCAGTCCCAACTTAACTTCTTCCTCCCCTGGAGAAATAATTGTGGAATCCCTGGATACTTTCAGAATCTACTATAGGTTCTAAAGTAGTTTTACATATGCTTTAAACATGCCTTACCCCAGGATATTTGTCAACCACATCCTCTTAATCTGCAGCATTCCTCTGCTAAACCTGTGATGGCCCATTCATACATGCAAGTCATTGCTTGATGCTGCAGTCATCATTTGATGGACATTAACGTGTGAAGCAGCCCCAACCACAGTGTTCTCTTGGAAATATGTGTGCATTTCCAACCACCATTTGCTTGTTTTCTCATGTTCAAGAAAAATATAAAGATTTGTGTAAAAAGGACCTACCCAAGGTAATGAATGAAGAGAATATGTGTTGCCTCGAACCACTCTTCTGTCATACATGAGATTCCCATAGCCGACTGGGTATTCATCACTGAAATACATTAAATTAAGACAAGAAAAAGTTCATTGGTGTTTGAAATGTTGTTAATCCAATATTTCTTAGAACAGAGATGGTGACCCTCATGCCAAGGCAGCCCTCCAGGCCTCTCTAGCTAGCCGATGGGACTCTCCCCAGGCCACATTCCTTATTGGCACTGCTTTGTACCCTCCTCAAGTGTTTTTTGCCTGGCTGGAATTTGTTCCTGAATTCTGGTAATGCATCTTGCAGACCCTCCAAGTGTCCCTATTCTCCAGGGATGTCCCTGATTTAGAGAAGTTGTCCCGGTTTCTGATTTGATCCCGGAATGTCCCACTTTTCCTTAGGGTGTCCCTATTTTCATTGGAGGAATGTTGGAGGGTATGGAGTTATCCAATCCCCAAGCCATCTGAAGGCAGTCCTATGTAGGGAAGGGTTTTTTATTTGTTTTTGTTTTGGGAATGCTTAATGTTTTAGTATGTTTTTTTAAAATAAATGTTGGAGGCCAGCAACCCAGTAAAAGGTGTGGGGTATAAATAGTAAAATTATAGTTATGGAATGGGACACCTCCATTTTCATTGGAGAAATGTTGGAGGGTATGTTATTGGTTGCTGGGATGGAGGATAGAGAGGGCTGTGTGTAGAAACTAGCCTACTGTACAAAGGTAAAATTCATATTCATTCCTCTGCCCTCCACTGGTATGTGGCCCAGAAGAGAACATGGCTGTTGAACTAAAAATGGTTTCCTGTCCCTGTACGAGAAGGACCCAAAAATGAAGGGCAAAAGAAAAAGGAAGAACAAAAGATAGAGAAAGCTGTACTTACCAACCTAGAAATGCATAAAAAACATACAAAGCTGCTTAGATGAATTTAGGAAAAATCCAGATTAAATAGGGCAGGGGATATGAGCTGGCATTGCGATGCTGATGCTGATGTGTGGACGCTGTGGAAAACTTGCATGTGTGAACAGCACCATTTCCATGGTAAAAACCCAACAGGAAGCGACCTACAAGTCCCTTCATCCTTGCATTGACCATCATGGCCGGGGCAGATGGGAACTGGAGTCCAAAAACATCTGGCTGGAGGGCACAAGGTTAGGGAAAGCTGCTCTAAGGCAACTGTATGAGGAAATACAGCAACCCTAGAGTAGGTACCTCAATAGTGGGACACACTTACTGCTCATGTGGGCATATGTGAGAGAAGAAGCAGAGTAGATGATAGGGTAGAAAAGCCAAAGATGGAGATGTGAGGGCCTGCTCATGCCAAGACAGTCTCCACTCTGGGACTGAGGATTGAGGCTAGGATTGTTATGGTCAGGCAATGCTACTCACCGATCAATGGTTGTTGGATCTGGAAATCGTTTTCTAGAGGGCACAACTCGAGGGCGGGTGCTATAGGAGTAAGTACTAGATGCTGCTGGAGCACCATTTGAGGTGAAAATCACTGAGCCTGTAGTCATTCTGAGATTTGTCCACTTTTATCCACTTTAGTTCTAATAGACTTTTCAAAGTCTTGGTGGCATAATAGAAGAATCCTCCTTGCCAACTGTTGCTAGGCGATGTGAAGTTCTGTCCTAAACAACAGTTGCCAAGGTAAACTGATCTGGGTTAGGCAACTCTGCTGATTAGCTGGAACTCCAACATTCTGAACTTGACTTTTCTTGATAAATTTTATCAGAGCCAATTGCCGCTCCTTTTTATTCAATGTATCTTTGGCTGCACTTCTGTACCCACTGATCTCAGAATAAGCCCTATTGTCATGGATGCAGAGGAATGGTGGGAGGAAGCAGCAAGGGAAGAAGGCTCAGAGCAGGGATTGGGGGTGGGACAACAATGAGTGGTCATAGGGGGAAGAAGGAGAAGATTGGGGAAAGGAGGTGTCAGAAGCTGAAGAGGTAACGGGGCTTAGTGAGCTGAGAGAGTCTGTGGCAGAGAGCAGTCCAGAATCAACATCAGAAGCTGCAACAGGAGGATGGGAAGAGAGAGGCCAAGAGGCCGAAATGAGTCAGGCTGGTGAAGAGTCATGGGTGTCTCCCCCTCCTACTGTGACCAGCTCCTATTCCCCCTTGTATCCTGGAACCAGAAGAGGCATGAAGAGGGTGAAGGAGAGGTTGGTTGCATGCATGCATGCAGGTGCTGTCTCCAATTGCTTGGGCGAACTCCTGGGGAGGCAGGGACTTTCAGTCTTAGCAACTGATCCAAGACCTACTGGGTATGAGCTGCTATGCTCATTAGGCCAGACACTCCGCCAGGTCTGTGTAGATGGTGCTCTTGCTAATAAAGAGTGAACTCCAACTTGCATGGCGTTGCTGCCTACTCACTCCTGACACCTACTGAACTAAGTGGGCCTTACCTGTGAGTAGGATTGCCTGTTAATTTGGATTCTGACATTATACAGGGAAAGCATATTATAAACATTTGCCTATCCTTCTGTTGTCTTTAACATTTCCTCTTCAAAGCAATTTTTTAAATACCACTTTTATGCTTACACCAGGCACAACAATGCAGGAAAAAATGAGAAAATGCCAGTGCTGTTCTTCTGTTGCAAGTTGCACATGGGGAAAGAGGCAGATGATGCATGTGACTGGTATCATAGCATTTGCAATGGTCACTCCTGGGAGTTTTACCACCAGATGTCACTGTGATCCTTTTGTGTGCGTGTGTGTCACTGGACATATTTTCCTCTGACTGCAGCCTCAGATAGCGAGATGATCTCAGGCATACAGCTTTTGTGCAGATGAATACAAATGTACACTGCTGTAATCAACATAGTATTTGATGCACAGTAAAATAATGTCTTGACTATAAAAACATATACATCATTTTGAATTAGAGTCATGGAAAGAACTATGTGTCAGACACACACAGGCTGATAATTGCTTTGATGAAAAAGAACCACATGCTTACAGGAAGAGCTCTGCCATGTGCATGAAAAAAACTCCAATTGTCCAACAACTTCCAACACAGTGTAAGCAAATTGATTCTTTTCGTTGTTGCTGAGTAGTCTCTTGATATGTAGAAGTTAAGCAGGTGAAACCTTCCCTGTCACTTTCCTTGGATTAATTGATCTCATTGGTTCCTAACAAAAATGTTTCTGGTCCCCCCCCAATGTCATTTTAAACATCTTTTTCAATTCATTTTATATCATCTCCCCAATTTTTTTGACTTCTCTACATTCCCACCACATATGGTATAAAGTACCTTCCTTTTCTTTTACATTTCCAACGTATGTTTGTCCCAGTTTTGTACATTTTTGCCATTTTTACTGGTGTACTATACCATCTGTACATCATTTTCATATAATTCTCTTTCAGAAGAGAACAATCTGTAAATTTCAAATCTACCTTCCACAATTTTTCCCAATCCTCTTCGCTGTTTCTGCCTGTTGACCTGCTCTCTCCAAGGCTTTAAAGTTGTGCTTCACCCATACACCTGCTTCTTTCAGCTAGTGTCTTGCCAATCAGAAAGTGGATGTAACAACTGTATCTCAGTAGTATGCTGTGTGTGTGTGTGTGTGTGTGTGTGTGTGTGTGTGTGTGTGTGTGTTAGAAAACAAGAACTGGTCGTACCCAAGCTAAACGGGAGATATGAATCAGGAAACACACCACCATAGCAACCATAGCTGTGTCTTGAAACCCCAAGGAAATAGAGAGGAAAGTGTTGCAATCCAACTTTAGTCACCATTCTAGAGGGCAGTCATTCATGTGACAAAGAAATCCTTGGGATCATGTAACTGTAAGCTTGTATGAAAGATGGAAATTTGTAATCGAAATAATTTAAGAAATGACCTGGGCCCGTGAAGTGTTAACAAACACAGATAAAGAACTTTGGATCCCCTCTTGATATACTGTGAAAGATAAATGCAGATGTTGACAACAGATTTCATAGAAAACAAAAAGCCTAGGCCGAGCTTGGTTTTTAGTTTCCTGCCATAATGCTTTGCTTCACATGAGGATTAAGCAGTTTGAAACGGAAGCGATTTCCTCACCTTCTCCGGCACGCTGCTTATCGTGAATGAAGGCAATCTTGTGGGTTACCCCACTGAGCCAGCAGATTGCCTAATATCCGTATAGCTCAGGGTTTCGTTGCATTTGTGCAAAGCTAGAGTGCCTTAAGAATGTTACCGTTTTGTGGGAGGAATTCAAGCGCATGCCATTAATTTAATTAGAGTGGATTAATGTGCTCTGTCACCCTAGTGCAACAAATTCACTTTGAAGAAGAAATTTGCTTTTTGCGGTTAGGAAAGTGATGGGAAAATGCACTGAAAAGTGTGGGATGAATGAATTATGGGAAGACACATAAATACCCCACAAGCAAATCAGGATGTCATATAACTGCCCTGCAAACAAAGAATGCTTAGTATAACCTCGGTGCAAGGAGAGCAGGATGAATGCTCAATAAATAGGCTGTCTGGAGGAGCCCACAGTCAGACACACGGTGTAACTAAACTTTTGGAGACGTATTTAACACCTGACAATGAATAGTGCAGGTTCTATTGACACAGAAACCATAGGGAGTGGTGTCAGGCAAGAGACTGTGCAATACAGTGTCTAACTGCCTTTGCTTCCACATGTATTCCACTTGTCACCATCATGTGCATTTTGCAAGTTATTAATAACCTTTGCAGCATTTTAACACTGACAGCTACGTGTCCAAGAACACCTTATGACTTTATCATGCACATTGGTTTATACTGTGGGGGCAGTGGGAGTTATATCTGCTATGTATCTTGGAGAGGTGATGGTTCATTGTGCATTTGGACACCTCTTAAAATAACATAGCCAAATTTTGCATGATAGTTTTTGTCTATACTGTACGTGGATACACTTGCATGCCATTTTGAATCAAATTGGTAGACTTCAACTTTTCCGAACTGGATCAATTTTGAGCAGGTTTTGCACGATGGTCCTTGAGGTCAAGGAGCAGTTTCCATATCTGTCTGGATACAGTTAAACCTCATTTTGAATCAAGATATTTTTGAGTCCTTAGAATTCCTGAGCAACACCGAGTATAATATAATAATAAATAAGGGTGCTAGTGGTAAAACAATTCAGCTACATTTAATCAAAAACTATCCATCAGGGTATGTGTGAGATTTTGGAGTTGCCACTGATCTTGTGGAAGTGCAAGTGAGAATATGGAAATAATAAGTGAGACTTACACACTGTTTTTATGTAAGCTGTGCGTTGGATCATAACTTGCAACTGGCAAGGTACCTCTTGCTCCTCTTGTCATTAAGGAATTTCAGAA
The DNA here is from genome assembly GCF_965207765.1 of Zootoca vivipara. Lineage (NCBI taxonomy): Eukaryota > Metazoa > Chordata > Lepidosauria > Squamata > Lacertidae > Zootoca > Zootoca vivipara. The sequence continues at coordinate 66,775,360 of NC_142586.1, forward strand.
GAGGTTTACTCCTCTACATGCAAACTTTTGACTACCCCCTAAGAGCCAGGTCACACATTACCACATAGTCATTCCTGTGTTATCATTGAGCCCTGACCCCTTTTTTGCAGACATTGGTTGCATATTAGAAAACAAACAGCAACTTCTGTACAGGTGTTCTAGGCATAAAAGTGCTTTATTCTGGTGAATTTACTTACGAATTAAAAACAATTGCTTGCACATTGCTATGTTCACTTTACTAGGTTACTGTGAGCCATGAATAAAAAAGACTGCTGCTATTGATATAGCAAGAACAATGTGTTTTTAAAAGTAATCTTGCAAGTTCAGAAGAGCACTCTCAACATGTCTCAAACTCCCATTTTGTACAATTCCACTGTGTCAGAAGTACATAATAAAAGCCTGTTGATTCAGGCCAATGGCCCATGTAGTCCAGCATCCTGTTATCATAGGGGCTAACTAGATGCCTATGGCAAGTCCACAAGTAGGGCCCAAGAGCACTCTCCCCTCCTGCAATTTCTAGCAACAGGTATTCAGAAGCCTACTTGCCTCTGACCATGGAGACAGAGGATAGCCAGTATAGCTGGCAGCCACTGCTAGCCTTTACCTCCATGAAATAATTCCTGCAATCCACTGTACCTTCAGAACTGGCTTAGACAGGGAATCAAAGAAGATGCAGGTGTACATCAACACCAGAAGGATTATCCAGATCTCGGTAAATTGGCTTAATCTTGCATCCTTTGATTGGGACAATGCGTATCACCATCTAGTTGTACTATACATGCATGGAGTGGATTGAGGCCATTGCCAAAAGCTGTAACCAATAGCAGTGCCAATAGCTGGCACTCTAATCACCAGTTGAATGTGTATGCAAGTTGTCTATGGGAGTTCAGGATTCTTCAAAAAGGAGACTGAATGTAATATTCAACTAAGTTTTATTCAGAGTACACCCATTAAAATTAATGAACATGACTAAGTTAGGTTCATTAACTACAATCAGTCTACTATGAGTAAAACCTAGTTGAACACTACTGAATTATTCTCTGCTAGGTTTTGAAAAGCGGGATCTTGAAAAGCGCAGAGGAAACAGGAGCAGCAAGCGCAAAAAATTGAAATGGAGGCAGCCATGTGGTCCACAGCCAAAGGTCTGACGAGGTCTTGATCTGATGAGGGCAGGAATGCCATTTAAACGGAGCTGGACTCTGCCCCACCGTGAGCCCTATTGGCTGGCAGAGGGGTATGACGTGGCGGCAGGGAGGGGCTGGTGCAGGGGGTCAACCACACCCCCTGAAGACGCAGGAGGCGGGCCCCACACGCAATCCCTCCCCTCTGGAAGGGAGGAGAGTCCTTGTTAGAATTTGAGGTGGGGTAATGAAATTGGGAGGAGACAGCATTTAAAATTGGAAACTTTGGGGTTGGTGTCTTTTAGTTTTTTTTTTAAAAAAAATAATTTTCCGTACAGCACCCGGTTGTAATGGGTTCTTAGCTAAGAGCGATAATGAAGTTCAAAGGTAGCATATCTCTGATGATCAAATTTCCGTTATTCTCAAGCATCTGACAGGCTACATTAAAGGGACAGAATAGTGACCTAAATGAACATTTATTCAGAAGGGCAAATCTTTAGATCCATTGAACTAGCAGAAAAGATGTTGCAGATGAGGGTATCTGCTCTGCTTGGATTTTTAGTGATAACCTAAAGAAACAGAAAGCAGATCCTGCATTTTTATTTTTTATTTTTGGCTGGGGACCATTTCATAAGACGGAGGTTTATTTCAGTTAGAAATAGCATATAAAGGGGAAGTGGTAGACACTAGGACACTTGAGTAATGCAAACCTAGACAAAGCAGCTCAACCATGTAGATTGTAAGGAACAGTTTCACTTTGGCTCATTGTTAAGATGGTCTAGAGCATTTCCTACAGCAGTCTGGGCTCCTGGCTATATTTAAGGGGGAAAGGACACATCACACAATGTATAAGGAACAAGATGAATAAAACCACCAGTCCTCTTGTATAGCTTTAAAACCCACAGACATAAACAACAAAGAGATATATCCATTATGTACAAGAGCTACACATTTCAGGAAGAACAGTGCGTATTCCATAGGACACTGAGAAGACTACCTTTTCAAGGAAAGGTAGACATAGGTGAGCTTATATTAGATGCAGTTGAAAGACTTGCTTTCGTGCCACGTGTACAGCAGACATTGTGTTGAAAGGGGACAGATTAGTTAAACATAGGATTCCTTAGCGCACTGTATGTGGCCAAAGGCTGGCTGGCTGCATGGCTGTGTCAGGTATTCTTGTTTGTTCTTTTGATAAGACCCAGACATGGTCCTGAGGCGATAGACTTGAGGGGTTAGGGGCAAATTAGCTCGGGAATGTATTCCAATAACAAAGTCAGTGGCTGGTGCCTTGTCCTTAGGATCACTGGTCACAGAGTGCCTGTCGTTAAAAAAGTCCTTGTATACTTTGCTTGTAACCTCTTTATTGAATCTCAGATGGTGAGGCTCAAAGTCTGGAGGCAGCACAGTGGATCTCATATTTCGAACCGTTAAGCTACTGTATGAGGGAAGCCTAGCAGCTGAGCAGTTTCTGGTAGCCTCCTCATAAGACGGAGGATTCCCAGGATTCCTCTGGTCCACAAGCTGAAACACTTCATCTGCTGACATGAAACGAGACCTCAGTTGACCCCGCGAAGGTGCTGGGCTGTGGTCATCAGCACAAGTTGCGTGGACTATGCGGCAGGAAAGATGTCTCTCTTTCTTGGAGTCCTTCTTGAAACTGTCCCTCTGAAAGCCACCCATGCCACAGCTTTGGGTTTTCGCTAGCACCTTCTTGTGGCTTGCCACAGAAAACGACATGGAATGCCTCTTGAGCTCTCTGAAGGAGGTGGTGTCACTTCCGCTGGAAGCCTTGGTGGAAAAGGACTGCGGCCGGGTTAAGGCGTTTTTCTTGGAGATGGAAGGCGACGTCAGTGGTGAGCTGGTGAAGACCGAACAGTCAGAGACTGGAGAAGCACTGTCTAGCGAACTACCAGAGGATGTTCTGGGCAATGAATTGTTTGACAATTCCGACAGCAGACTAGCTTTTATTGTCAGATTGGATGGCTTCTTGTTCCTATAGAGGCCTGCAAGACGACATTCTCCTGCCATTTCCTCTCTCAGGCCTTGGCACTTCAAACGCAGTTCCTCCTGCCGAATGACACTCTCCTCACTTCTGGCTAGCTTCTGGCTTCTCATACAGCTTCCCTGGCAGCCCTTAGAAGAGAGCATGTCTGGCTCAGAGAACCTTCTGTCCAGGTTGCTTATGGATTTTTTAAACCGGGTCACAGGAGAAGAGACAGATGGAGTCTGGGCTACTGGCTCTCGAGAGTACAGCTCTGTACTGTTGCACCTGTTTTCTGTCCCCCTGGCTTGTGGTAGATCGTTGGCCTGGAGCTCACTGGAATTGCATTCTTCCTCAAAATCTGTGCTGTCGTAGGCAGAATCATGTTGACGTCTAGCAGACAACATATCTGGAGGAGAGGAAGAAAATGTGAGCAAACTGGGGCCGGTCCAGGCTTTATAAATTAGCCAATTACCATTAGCAGTAACAAAAATGTATATATTGCATATAAATAGCAATGGAGGGGTGGGAGCTAAAACCTTCCAGACACAGTAGAAAGACAAAAATCTGGTTCTGCAATATGAAAGCATATAATTTAAGGGTAGCCAACGTGGTACCTTCCAGATGTTGATGGACTACAACTCTCATCATCCCCGACTACTGGCTATGTTGGTTGGGTCTGATGGTAGTGAGAGACAAACAACACTTGGAGGGCAGGGTACCCCTGAATTTTTTCTACTTCTGAAAGCGTCATGGACAAATGCCCACATTCCACAGTATTTAGAACAATATTTTTGAATTTACCAAATATTGTAGTGTGCAATCTTACCAACCTAGGGAACTACTGACTTTTATTTTTAATGTTTTTACCCAAATGCACATGGTTTCTCTCCCCTCCACGCTCTGCCCAATATCTCCGATGATTAAAAATACTATATAAACATATGCAGTAATATTTTTTTAATCTTCAAAAATGGGAGGTGCTTATTCCTGGTTTCTCACATTCTAAATGCTAGAGAAATTCTATCGACGTTTCTGAGGTAAAACACAACTGCCTGCTATTAGGCCAGCATACAGGCATCCTGAGATGCCATAGGGACACAGTAAGCTGGCCCATATAGAGCCAGAATGCTCTTGCCAGGGTTTTAGACAGGGAACACCACCAGTTCCACCTGGAGATACTGGGAACTGAGCCTGGGATCTTCTGCATGTGAAGCAGATGCCCTCGTTTTGACCCTTCTCAAACTGCATAAAAAGGAAATGAGAACCAAAAACATTGACATTCCACATTTACCCAGGGTTCTCCCATATGTCTATTGATCCTGCAAAGCACCACTCAAGGCTGTACCTCCAGTTGAAGCTTCACAGGGCTTAATGAGACCTTTCTGCCTACTCCTGTAGGAGAGCAACTTTAGTGGTAGGTTAATAGGATTAGACTCCCATATGAGCCTTGGAGAGGAAGGACCTGAGCTCAGTGGGAGAGCATTTGGTTTGCATGCAGAAGGGGCCCCAGACTCAATCCCCAGGTAGGTCTGGAAGAGACCCCTGACGGAAACCCTGAAGAACCACTGTCACCGAGCTCGATGGACCACTGGTTTGACTAAGCAAAAGGCAGCTTCCTATGTTCCTTTTGAGAGACATCTGCTTAACAGTTGGAAAGGATCCAGCATTGTGGTTTGTTGGTTATCACTAACCACTTCCTTAGCAGTTTAGAACATGTCTGAAGAAACCAACAATGAACAATTATATCAAGCTTTCGGTGTAGCACTTTCAACGAAATCCTGGCACATTCAAGAGAAAACATTTCTCTGAATCGTGATTAGCCGAATCGTTAAAGAGGCCGGATGTGAATATAGAATATTATTAGTACCTGGCCTGTCCAGGGAATCTTCAGGAGAGATGCTGAACAGTGAAGAGATTTCTTCCCCAAATATATCAAAGCAGTTATCAATGAGAAATTCCACCAGTGTCTTCACCTGTGCAAATCAAAGAAGGATATTTGTTAATCAGGCATTTGTCTCAATCAACAGCTATTTGTATAGTTCTTCACATTTAAGAATTCTGGAAGGGAAATTCGCAGGACACCTATGGAATAGTCCTGCAGATGGGATGGAAAGGAAATGCAGGCCAACCTGCCTTGCTCTCCCCACCTGTTTTGGCTCAGGGCCTTTGCCCATCACCAGTGAAGCCTGCTGGAGATGCCTGGAGTCAGGTGGGCATAATAATAAAATAATTATTATTACTCTGCAGGAGTGAGTTCCATAGTTTAACTATGCGCTGCATGAAGTCAGGGTAGACAATGGGGAAATAGCTGGACTACTGGTCCGATTTGCCATAAGTCAGCTTCCTATGTTTCAATGTGTGTCATAGCAATGGCCTTTACTTTGGAAAATGAATAGCAAAAAGATGAAAAGTAAACATGACGGGAACAGGAAGCAAAAGTAAGCCAACCTTATCTGTTAGCTTTTTCTGGGCTTCAAGTGGTAGGCTTTGGTCCCGAACTGGAGTCAGCATGTTTGGCCCAACACAGATGGCAAGGTTGCTGGAATCCATTTTGTTGACCTCTGAGCTTTTGCTAATGTGGTGAAGCACGCAGAGCAAATGCTTGAGCAAAAGAAGGTTGGGTCTCGGGAGTTTGCTTGCAACCCTAAAGAAAGGAACAAATGAGAGGAAAAAGTCATCCTCAGAAACTTCTGCTTTTTTTTAAACCATAAGATTCACCAGTATGAGTGATACTTCCGCTCAAATGTGGAAATGTTCACTTAAAGTGGTCTCTCAAAATTCCCATTCAAAAGTCCCCAGACAGCAGCTTTGCATGGTCGAAACTGGCTAACCACAAACTCCTGACCAGGCCCCAAACAGTGTAATTCCGATGTAAAACTATGGAGTTAAAAAAGCATCTGATTTGATATTTGTAACAATAAGAAGCATGGTATGTACATTTTCAAACAAACAAATAAATAATAAATACAAATTGACATTTATTCTATGTAAGTCAGTTCTTAGCTATCACAGAGGGCTGGCTATTCTCCCTACAGGATTGAAAAGGTGACTGAAAATGTGGTCACGGTTCATCCAGGGTTAAACACATTTTACTCCAACTGACTTCAATGTAGCTTAAAAGTTCTCAGTATTTGAATGTATTTGTTTGTGGCATACCATTACTCACTCACTGTTGATTTTAGTAAAATGGTAAATGGATTGTAAGCTTTCAGTACTTGTTACGACCGGATCCCAATCATGCTTACTCAGCAGTAAATCCTACTGAATTCAGTGTAGCTTGCTTGAAAGTAAATACACTTAGGACTACAATTTATGATGTTCCCAATTTGTGTGAGCTTTGTTTTTGCTGCAATAGTTGCTATTTCAAAGTGTGCAAAAACGTTTATGAAAAATCCTGTACATTTCATTATTTCGCCTCTGCTCTGCACCAAGCCGCAGTCAGTGAAGGGCTTCTTCACTGCTTCATCCTTGCCAATCAGGGATCACATTGAGATCATAGGGATCACATAGAGATGACATGTTTCGCATTATCGTTCAGATCTGGTGATGTCATCACTGTGACAGGATGATACCTTCATGATGCAATGTAGCCATTCAGATTTGGCTGGTAACTTCATGAGGCAAACCAAGTCCTCATTCTGAATTGTAGGGAAGAGTAAATACAACCCCATTGCCTAGGCCAGAGGTTTTCAAACTTTTTGAGTCCACGGCTCCCTTGATCAACTACATTTTTTCTGCAGCACTCCTGTGGGGCTCAAGGGTCCAATTATGTCACTCTTTGCCTGCAGAGCTGGCAGCCTCTCACCCTTTTCAAATACCCTCCCTTGTGGAGTGTTCCCTCAGCTTCCTCTCCCGTCTCCCAGGGAGTCCTCTGGGCAACCACAGCTGCCGCCTCTGGTCTCTGAGCTGCCCCCCCCCCTGCCCCAAAGAGAGGCACTTCCTCACACTGCCCCACAGGGGCCTGGGAAGCACCCCTTGGTCAGCCCCAGAAGCTGCAACAAACAGCTGTGCAAGCCTTTGGGAGGCAGAGACAGGAGATGGCATCAGAGGAGGGAGGAAAGGAAAGAGGGAGAGAGGCCAGAGTTGCCTGGAGCACCCCTGGCCATCATTCAAGACTCCCCAGGGTGCCACGACACACTGGTTGAAAAACCACTGGCCTAAGCAACTGAGACAACATTTTCTGCCTTGACATACCAATTGCCTTGGCAGTGGGACTACTTTCACACCCTTTTGAACTAGAGAAGAAAAATTATTGAAAGCAAGGTCATAGTTTGAAAGAGAAAACTCTCAAACCTTCCCTTCTGGGTGACTGCACAAAATGCAGTTTCACCATATATAGGTTTATTCTTAAGTACAGTGGTACCTCGGTTTATGAACACAATTGGTTCCTGAAGTCTGTTCATAAACTGAAGCGTTCATAAACTGAAGCGAACTTTCCCATTGAAAGTAATGGAAAATGGATTAATCTGTTCCAGATGGTCCGCGGAGTACTCAACCTGAAGCGTACTTAACCCGAAGCATGGGTGTAATTGGTTCCGGAAGTCTGTTCATAAACTGAAGCGTTCATAAACTGAAGCGAACTTTCCCATTGAAAGTAATGGAAAGTGAATTAATCTGTTCCAGATGGGTCTGCGGTGTTCGTAAACCGAAAATTCATAAACTGAGGTGTTCATAAACCGAGGTTCCACTGTAAGTGGCCACTAAGTTTATATGATTGCAAGCCTTAGGATGCAATCTGACCCATACTTATTAGAGAACAAGCCCAAATTCAGAGAGACTTATTCCTGAGCCAACGCACTTAGAATTACTCTTAGACTGCAACCCTAAGCATGATTACCATTGATATCGATCAGTTTCACAAATAAGCATGTTCAGGTGTACTTTCAGTAAGAATCATGAGGGACCATGGGACCATAAAAGCCACCTAAATGATTCGATTCCTTAAACCATTACCAGAATAAATAGGAGCTGGGATAAAAGCTGTAAGGCTGTAATCGTAAGCATACACACTTGGAAGGAATCGCCACCTGAATCAACCTTCTGACAAGGAAATATGTTTAGGATCAGGATCGTACTGCACTGCAAGGCACAGCAATAATAAACTTTCTGAAGGAGTATCAGCTTACTCTTTCATTGCTTCAGTTCTTTTGTGGTGAGTCATCTTCTCCAGCGCCATCATCCACTCATCATAAAGCTCAGAGAGCAGCAGTTTATGGGGAATGTTTCGAAGGAAATCCTGCAAGATAATGAGCCTCATTTTAACATGGAGGGAACATGTTTTGCTAAAGTGTAACAGTAAGCATTGGTGCCTTTTCCAAGATTGGGGTAATGAAACGAATTGTTAGAGCAGGCATAGGCAATCTTGGCTCTCCAGATTTTTTGGAATTACAACTCCCATGATCCCTAGCTAACAGGGCCAGTGGTGAGGGATCATGGGAGTTGCAGTTCCAAAACATCTGGAGAGCCAAGGTTGCCTATGCCTGAATTAGAGTCACAGCTGCCAAGTCTCCCGTTTTCCCCGGGAAATCCCCGTTTTTCCAGCTGTTGTTAGCTGAAAAAATGGATTTTTTAAGTTTTTCCCTGGTTTATTCTGGCGCGGTGGCCATTTTGGAACTGGGCGGAGCATCCTCAGAAGCGACTTTTGATGCTGCTCTGCCCAGTTCCGAAATGGCTGCAGTGCGACTTCTGGCGCGGCAGCCATTTTGGAACTGGGCAAAGCAGCATCAAAAGTCACTTCTGAGCATGCTCCGCCCAGTTCCAAAATGGCGGCAGCGCTACGTCCGGTCTGCTATTTCCGGCCCGGTCCCTTATTTCTCTGACAGCAACTTGGCAGGTATGATTAGAGCAAGAAACCAAGCGAATATACCTTCAAAACTACTGCTAGCAGATGAACAGATTTATCTTCGAAAACAACTTTCCCTCCAAAGTTTAACTCTTCTTTCAGCTCCTTGCGTGCCTTTTCGTTGGCAGCTTTCCGGAATATTCCTTCCGTTAAAGGCCCTTCCAAGAAGAGCATTGTAAGGATATCCTATGTAGGCAAAAGAACAAGAACAAAAGAAAAGCTGCTTGTCATTTCATTAGAAACAGCCGCAGAGAAACCAACACAGTCATTGTAACACAACGGTTTACCTGGAATGTGTATACGCTTTGCTTACCTGTATTGGCTTGGGCAGCATATCATCTTCACTACAGACAATTGACAATGGCTGATCAAACAGAGGAGGCTTCAAGTCAGATTCCAGATTCCCCAGAGTCTCTGATCCAGTGGTGGTTCGTCTCAGCATAAATGGCCAAGATATTACTTTTTTTCTCTTCTTATTACTGTCTGTTGGAAAGAAGAAAAGGGAACAAGAAAAATGAGTAACATTAGATACACGGATGAATGGCATATTACTGCTAAATTGTATAAAGAGACGTAAAACGCCCATGGAATAAAGAGAAGCCATGAAGTATAGGCGATTTAATGGTGCAATCCTATGTGTGCCTGTTCAGATGTTAGCCCCATTAGATTCAATGGGCCTGACTCCCAGCTAAGTGAGTATATGATGTGCAGCCTAAAACGAAGAGACAAGGAGAAAGAGGACACAAGCTCATAGAGCTCTGTGAGGGGAAGAGAGGCCTCCTAGCAACTCTCAGTACCCTTAACAGTGCTTTAAATGTACAGTGCAGATGCAGCATAACTCAGGTGGAAGACTTAGTGTCTGTAGCCCCTTTGCTTTAGCTTTATAATGGCCCTCCGGCAAAACTCGTTGCCTACCGGTACTATTAGAAACCTCAGTTCTATGCAGGGCTGCCACTAGGGGGCAATTTAGAAAGTTGATGCTGATTGTAATCCCAGTCTTAATCATGGGGGGCCTGTGCCAGGCTGCTGCTGTCCCATTGCACAGAATGGCCCCAGCAGGAAGAAAACAGCTCCTACTATCTGCTGCTATTGCACAGTGGAGCAAAGTAAATGTTTCAGCACTTGATTGCACTTGTATAGTAAAATTAAGGAGCATGGCAGAATTACTCATTTTCATGTTTATCAAAGGGCATCATTTCCTTGTTATAACGCACCAGTCAGATGACACAGTCCATCGTCAGCGTCACATGGCATGAACAAGTGGCATTTCTTGATGTCAGCCTGGAATAAACAACAATCAGTAAGAAAGAAAGTCACTTAAATGGTTTTTTTTTTAGCTAGCATATCCACGCAGCTCACTGCCATAATATGTCTGTGCAATGTCTTTTCCGCCAAATGGAAAGCAAACTTCCTTCAAGTTGTCTCACAACTTCTGCCTGGCACTTAGCAGGGGATAAGCAAACAGTCAGTAGTGGCAACAGTAGGGCTGGAGGTTACATGTGTAATCCCAGCATGCCAGGTTCCCTGGCGTAGCTCTTCTTATCAATTTTTATAGAAAACAATAATGGATGAGTTGGGCACAAGTTGCTTTCTCAGATACCTTTCTCCCCTATCACCCCTCCTCAGCTTTTGTAACTGAGTTTCAAAAGCAGCTTGCAATTTGGCATGGGGGTTATTGGCTCACAGAAAAAGTCAACAATGCCAGAGGGAGTAGTGCAAGCTTCTTCTGTGAACCTAAGCAGGCCTTTGGATCCTAGCCATAGAGCCAAGTAAGGCTCTAACTGCACATCATAGGACTGACTGTGTCTCATTGAAATGGATGGGGCTTTAAAGTGAAATGCGTTTAGGCTCCGGTATTATGGTCATACAGGCTTCAGCTTTACAGCTCCATTCAAAACGTCTTTACTTTAGCAAAGTCTCATGTCCTTTTCAGGTTACAGGTAGGTAGCCGTGTTGGTCTGAGTCGAAACAAAATAGGTGCTACTGAAGGAATTTTTTTTATTTTGTCCTTTTCAGGTGTTTTTCCTCCTACAATTACAACTACATGGGGAGAGGGAATGGGAGAACAGGGCCCTGGTGGCTGCTGCCTGGTCTTTTCTGGTCCTGTCCCTTTCCATTCAGACATTGCAGGGACCAGGTTTGAAGCAGGGAGCCTGCTGTACAAATGTATTTATTCTATTTTCAAAACTTAGCAGCTGGTGTGCCCCCCTCAAAATATGTGCAACAGAATCAAGCAACAGACTCAAACTTGTTTACAATATACTTGCATTAAAAAAAGCACCAACCCAAGCCATTAAATAAGCCATCTGTAAAAGCATCATCAGCCCATAGAACAAGAACAAATTGTCATGACAAAGTGCAAAAAGCCATGGAAACAAAAATCAAGCAAAGGCAAAAAAAATAATCAAGCCTGGGTGAATTATTATTATTTTTTTAAAACTGTGTGAAGTGCCGCCACTGATCTTATCTGAGAGCGAAAGGGGTTTCCAGAGTGTGTGGAGAATGCCTTTCGTCAAGTAACCACATGCCAGATTTGTGGCAGACGTGGCACTATCAGGAACCGGAAGGCATTCCCACTTGACCTTCATGCCCAGGCAATGTATTGTAGATATGAGATAAGGCATTTCATCAAATATCTTGGTCCCTAGACATATCAGGCTGTATATATAAAAACAAGCACTGTGAACTTGGCTTAGCAGTGATCAGAGTTCTAATTCGTATTGTAAGCCCACAATCGTACAGCGGGCACCTTGCCTCAGACCTCCCACCCAGTGTGTGAATGCGGCCCCTGCTCCTCCCTTCACACATCTGTAATTGAGCGAGCAGGCCAAAGCGTCTGAAAAGAGCTATTTTTTCATTTCAGTGGGCTGTACACCCACTATTAGTTAAGCATGTCACCCCAATTCACTCTAGAACAGACCACGTAGATCTGCTTGCAAATTTTCCAGACTGCGGACTGTAACTCAAGGCTCATGACTGAATTTTGACAAACACGATTTTTATGCAATAAGCATGAAGGCACAAGCTAACATGAAGGTACATGTGGAACGCTGGGTATTTAAAAAGACAACAATAATGGCAATAGCAACAATAGCAGTGCTTCCATTCCGAATTCAATTAAGCATTGCAAAACCTTGACTGACTGTGATTTCAGAGAGGCAGAGCTGTGTAGTAGAATCCTGAGCAGCTTTGCTCAGAAGTAAGTCCCACTGAGTTCAATGGGGCATACTTCCTAGGAAGCATGCTTAGGATTGTAGCCTGTAACGTAAAGACTCAGCAAAGAATTTGAAGCTGGTGTTTACCTCTGACTGGCATGCAACCAAAGTCTCCATATCACTCGCATTTATGGTTTTGGGCTGAAAATCAAAACAAAGGCAGGATATCGTGAAAATCCCATTCAGTTATGCATAATAACATACTATAGTCTCCGGAGAGTAGATTAGTTGAAGGGGCAATAAAGACTCACTGTATTGCAGCTGCTTAGCACCTTCATCAGGATTTTGGTTAAGGAAGCTTTAACAATGTTTGCTCCTTTGAGTCCTTTCGTTTGCCTGTTTAGAATGAGGAGGCAAATATTAACAATATTTTATTTCTCCCTTCTGAAAACTCAAGCTCAATACAAACAACAACAGTGAGCTGAAAGTGATTTGAGAGAGAGGCTTCTCTTCCTGTGACATGCACACACATTAGTTTTCTCTCCCTGTCACCTCTGGTTTCTGAGAGTGTTTGAAACAGTACAAAATCTGCAAAGTCTATTTTACCCAAGCGAAAAGTAGACTGAGTGTGCACATCACAAGTGGTAAGCTCTCTCTCAAACTGCCTTCAATCCTCTGAAAAGGCTCTGATTAGTCTCAAGCATCAGATGTGAACTAAAAGATGCTCCCACATACAAAGATTCTCTCGACAACCTGCCATAAAAGCATCATTACACCAGTGAAAACATCAACTCTTCAATCCACTCCATTCAAGCACTATGCTGTAAAATATGTAGCAATGTGAAAAGATAATCTATGGCGGTAAACTGAGGGAATGCAGACAGTTGTAACCAGATGGATTACATCTGTCAATGTATGAACACCCCCTAACCTGCTTGATGTTGGTGTTAAGTTCCATGTGCAATGGTAAACATCAAAAAGCCCCCATCAGCTGTACAGTTAAGAGGTACAGTACAGTTAAGTTGGGCAGTGGGTGCCTTTTCCTATACATTTCTCTTAACAAAAATCCCAGCAAGCTACTTACAGTGAACTTTTAACAGGCATTCATCTTCTAGGCTCACCAGAGAATGGTATCCGGACAGAGTTCTTTCAACTCGAGTGAACTGCAGACAGAAAGGGAAGCAGCATGACGCTCTCCTCCTCCTCAGACTAATTTGCCAGAGAGAGATGCGGAGACACACACAGAGAGCCCTTCCGTACCACGTGTGCTGCATGCAAAATGAGTTGTGGTGGAAAGGGGGGCAGGTGGAAAGTCACAAACGTAAGAGGCACAGGAAGGAGCATCACGGCTCAAAGGCAGAAGTCAGTGCTCCCTGGCAGATGCTCGCCAGTCCCCTTGGCTTCCTCTTTCCTTTTAGGGCAGCTGCAGTCTGGGTGTGTGTTTGGGTGTTTTGTTTTTTCCTTCTTGAATAAAAAACCCCAGTATTGTCACAGACGAAAAGGCAATGGAACAGATGAAATGGCTCACAGGTAAACGTTCCACCTTACGACAGGAATCAGGTGGGATGTGTGAAGAAAAAGAAGTGGTGTTGTGTAGGCTGGCTGGAGGCCTTTTAAAGGGCATTCTGCAGTTTTAGGCATAAGAATCCTTCTCGGAGACCTTTCTTTCACTGTGCGCCTGACTCTTAAGATGTCAAATCTGACCTCAAATTAAAAAACCACGTCTTTTAAAAAAGTTCCAAATCAAGGCAAGTAGGTCAGGGTCTCAGCCTTTACAATGGAGTTGGATAGAGCATGTGGGGAGAAAAATGGGGGGGGAGGGTCAAAAAGCAGAAAGTTATCTATTAGTCATACACATTTGTGCGCCAGATACTTTTGTTGAGTTTGCTGACACTCCCATACATATTGTATTTGACATTAAAAAAATAAAATAAAATATCCATTTAAAAAGCAATGGAATAAATGGTTAAGTACATGCATTTCCCAGAATGCTGCTTTCCCTCCACAATCCCTCCTTTGGATGTAAGCATCGCAGATTTGGATACCTAGGGATGTACATGACTAAACCCTTCCCAGGTGACTTCGTAGATTAAAAAGGGAGAGTTAAATTAAGCCTTGGCCCTTACACAGCCTCACAAAACGCCACACAACTCCACAAAGCCAGGAGACCAGCTGCAATACCCCCACAACAAGAAACGGTGGCAGGCAGGCAGCGCCAGGTGGAGGAGGAAAAATAGTCACTGGTGGGGAAGCTGCCTTTGGAAGGAACAATGGGGTTTATTACAGCTGGCGGAGTGAGCACACGCTCTCTGTGAAACAGCAGGTGCTGCCAAAACGGGTTTCATGCCTCATGGGAGCAGATCCTGGCAGGCCAAGAGGAACCAAGGCTGCAGTCCTTAAGCACATTTACTAAGGAGGGATTGACACCGCATTTTGTGGGGTTGCCAAACAAAGCCCCCTCAGGATCACATTATAAATGGAGAGCCTGGCGTAACTCATTTTCAGACTGTTTTCATTGCAATGGAAACCACTCTAAATTATTCCACCTTCCCTGTTCCCTGCAAATGATTGACTATCATGGGAGTCCCATGGACTGCAAGAAGATCAAACCTATCCATTCTGAAGGAAATCAGCCCCGAGTGCTCACTGGAAGGACAGATCCTGAAGCTGAGGCTACAATACTTTGGCTACCTCATGAGAAGAGAAGACTCCCTGGAAAAGACCCTGATGTTGGGAAAGATTGAGGGCACAAGGAGAAGGGGGTGACAGAGGACGAGATGGTTGGACAGTGTTCTCGAAGCTATGAACATGAGTCTGACCAAACTGCGGGAGGCAGTGGAAGACAGGAGTGCCTGGCGTGCTCTGGTTCATGGGGTCACGAAGAGTCAGACACAACTAAACGACTAAACAACAACAATCATGATAAAACTTAAAGAAGATGCTAGTCACTAGTGTCTACAGAAGGGGTGAGAAACCTCAGGCCAGGGGTCAAATGGAGCCCTTCAGTGCTCTCCATCAGGCCCTTGGAACTCACCACAGGCCATGTCTCTCTTTGGCTCTGCTTCACAACTTTTTGTGTGTTTCTGCTGGGCTGGCATGTGTACTTGAACTCTGATAGTGCCTTTGGCTTGTCTGGGTGGACTGTAGAGAGGAGTGTCTGTGTAGGAACTAGCCTACTATACAAAGGTAAAATTTACACTTGTTGCTCTTCACACTTTCGCCTCTGGCCCTGCCTACCCCTGGCATGTGGCCTTTAAGAGTTCACCTGGGATGGAATGTGGCCCTCTGGTGGAAAAAGTGATGGCTCTAGATGTGGCACGCAACAAGGGAAAATGGAACAGGAAGCTTGAGGTGAGGTAAGGTGAGCAGTTCTTAGTCACACATTTTAGCACCTTTCTCTCCCCATCTGACAGGGCAGCGCACAACTGAAGGAGTTAGGAGGGAGTTGGCAGCCAATCGCCAGGCTTAGTTGCCAGCACTGAAGCTGTGTCTTCTCAACTCACAGATAAGTTACACATTGCTGTTAGTGTGTGACATTATTAGTTATTTAGAATCTGTAACTTCGAACATGGGAAAAAATAAACTTGACCAGTTAAAACATGGACCAGGTGACTCGTTTTACCTCTGCAGTGCAGCTTGACTTCAAGCTGCATTGCAAAGGAAGATCCAAGCAGCGCTTGGTATCACGACTGATCAGCCGGTCACGGATGACCTCAAGTCCCAACCAGAAATTCCAGGGCAGTCAAATTCCAGCAGGCCTTGAAGCCACCACCAATCAGCTGCTGGCTTCAAGTCCTGTTTTCAGCAGGGATTGGCTCCACGTGGGATCAAGCCCAGCAGGTCTTATATTGGGTGCCAACTTGAATAGGCACTGAATACGCAAGATGAGCGCACAACCCCAGAGTCGGTCACGACTGGACCTAATGGTCAGGGGTCCCTTTACCTTTTTATGAGCCCTGCTTGCCAAGGAACCAATGAGAGTGCATTTTAAGGTGACCAGTTCTTCCTTGGCAACTGTGTCTTTACCTACATTACCTGGTGGGATATAAAATGGAAGTGGCTTAGGGAAAGCAGTCTCTTGGTGGTCTAACTTAGGACTCCTGTCCTAGCCCAATTTGGCATGTGGGCCAGAGAATCCACACTGCTGAGTTATGAGGTGGGGGAGCTCAAAAATATAATGAATGAAACAGAGTGAACTGAAGGCATGCCACTAATCTTATTTTTCCACTGCCATCAAGATTTCCACAAACAAAAATACCAGAAAATTATGCCCCTGCAAAAGCTATCAGATCCACTTAGAAAGGATGAAATTGCTTAGTACTGTAGAATGTTCACAAACTCCTTGCAAACTGGTTTCCAGAAGTCTTGAATGCATAAAATGCATTGACAGGTCTTTAATTCAGGGCCATCTTATTATAGTGGTTATGCCTTGCTGAAAAAGTGGAAATTTAATTACCCCCAAAGAGGACCAACTGAGGACAAAGATGTGCATAGAACCTTTGCATGATAATTTCTATGTCTAGATGATCACCATCACCATCTAGTGTCACATTGTATATTACATTTAAAACACACTTAAAATGTTTTAATTGGAGCTGTATAGATGAGTCCCATAATAGCAGACCTGTCTTACTGCTCAGTCTGATGTACAGCTGCTAATTGTTGACGGACAGCTTCAAGCCTACTGCTTCCCATTCTTATAGTTTAATAACTCTAATAACTGGATCTGGTCTAGGGAGCCCTTTACATTGAGAACTGTCCCTGTAAAATAGTACACATGGCCACCCCATATCTTGTGCTGAATTATTTATGCATAAACATCTTCTGCAATAACAAATAGTCTGTTCCTGTTCCTGTGGCCGAGTTCACACACAATGTTGAACCAGACTTTGGGCTTGCAAGGTTTACTTTCTTTGTTACTAGAACTCCACAGTCTGCCAACTGGAGTCAGTGAAAAACATACTTTCAGAATTAATTGAGAATTAATCAGTTCTGAGTGCAGAAATACATTCTGAATCCCGGAATTGAGCTGTTATAAGTTACAAAATTTACAAATTTTAATGAAAATTTAGCAGAATAATAATAAAATAAAACCAGCAATTAAAAACTAAATAAATTAAAATGGCATTTAAAAATACATGCTGAATTTCATGTCTGGGTAGGCTTGCCTACACTAAAAAGTTTTTAGCAAGCACCAAACACAGTGTAGTTCCAAACATTTCCCTCTTCCCCCAGCATAAGAAAACGACCATACATTTGGTAAATTAAAAAGTGGTTTTACATACAAACTCTCCTAAGGTTGCACAGTAAAACTTGGTTTAGTTACCAAGTGGTGAAAGTTGCTAAATTGGTAGAGGAACTCAAAAGTGGCTTGTGAGAGACATGCTGTTTTAGCTGGGGCATCTAGCTCAAAACCTCTTCACACACTCAGCTTCTCAGGTAGACTGAAGGAGAACAATAGGCTTGATTACCCATTTCCTCCCAAGGTAAGCTAAGCCTGGCAGGACAGTTTACTCTATGGCATTAACCCCTTCATGTCTTAATTAGACTTAAACATTCCTTCAGTAGCACCTTAAAGACCAACTAAGTTTTTATTTTGGTATGAGCTGTGCATGCACACGAAAGCTCATACCAAAATAAAAACTTAGTTGGTCTTTAAGGTGCTACTGAAGGAATTTTTTTATTTTACTTCGATCCAGACCAACACGGCTACCTACCTGTAACCAGACTTAAACATGTTGGTTATATGAGGCTGGTTGCCTCTCAGTTTCCTGCGCAATGCTATCAGTTTAGTGTGCTTGCAATCTGCAACTCCCAACACACTTTTAAACTGCAATCCTAACCCCACTTACCCTGAGAGTAAGCCCCATTGAATTCAACAGGGCTTACTTCTGCATAGACGTGGCTAGGCTTGCACTGTATGTCAGTGTTATGAATAAGGAAAACTTGCAAACATAAGTTGTTAAACTCAGCAGAGAAAGTTTATTTTGAAGCCAGGGCAGCTAAGAGGTTCATGGGAAACAGAAAATAAGGAACCAAACTGCTACATCCCCCCCTTTTTTCCCTCCCCTCAAGGAGCAGCATCTGTTTTCCTTCTTTTGTGAAACCCCAAATGGGAAAATCCCAACCATGGCAAGCATTTGTCTGTTTCAATAGAGCTTTCAGCTGACGTGAGGCACCCCTGATGACCGTTGCAAATGGGAGTTGCATGGCAGCAAATGGCTGACAAATCTGTGCTTGTTTCAGTGTCATGCTAATGAGAAAACAGCAGAACTTACCACAGAGCTGAGCGGACAAAAGGATGCTACTCAGAGATTGACACTTTAACCTCCCCCCCCCTATAATCTAGTAAAACAACCCAGGTTCTGCGCTGGTGCCTCTGAATGTTCATATATAGAATGTATTCCAGCTTTGCCAGAGTTGGCAGCATAACCGTCTCCTGGGAAACAATAGCAACACTGACCAAATAAAAAGGGAGCAGTTATGTAAGCCCATAGACAGGCTGGTTGTCCTATTTGTTTTTCCTCTACTTCTCCCTCCCGTAATATTTTGGATTGCAAAGAACAGATTTATAGGACCATCTCTATTGCTTTCATTATGCTTAGCTTGTTCTCTCTCTCTCTCTCTCTCTCTCTCTCTCTCTCTCTCTCTCTCTCTCTCTCTCTCTCTCTCTCTCACACACACACACACACACTTTTTGCAAAATCTGAAATAGGGATGGATAAACCTGTCAATTTCAGTTTCTCTGTGTTTTTTCATTTTTTCTGTCTTCAGTTCAGTTCTCCACATTTCCACACCACTTTGCAAATCATCCCCCCCAAAAGTCCTCATGAAAATTCATCAGTGTTTTAGTGCAGATTTCTCCTAATAAATACACTGTATGCAGTTTTGTCTAATATAGACATTTTTGCAAAACAATGTCTCCTAATAAAATGCATTTTGTATGTTCTCTTCACTAATAGAACATTAGTACACATTACTTGTTTGGAGACCTGCATTGCATGATTCAGAGCAGTTTTGAAGGACGGCTGTGCGCTGGCTGATGTATTGTTTTGAAAAAAGGTTAATTTCAGGCCCGGCTCGCCCATTGACTCTAGTGGTGCAATGCACCATGGCGCCTGGGCGATCAGGGGGCGCTGAGGGGCGCCCCAGCAAGTGGGGGAGCTTCGCGGCGGCCTCCCTTTTCCCTCCACCAGCCGCGCCACGAGAGCAGGGAGGGAAGCGAGCGGAACAGGGGCACTAGGACCCTGTTCCACTCTGCAGCACCAGGGTCATCCCTCACCCCGGCACTGCGTTTCATTGGTAGAGGTGACACCACATGGCAGCACCTCTACCAATGAAACACAGCACCCTGTGGCGGGAAGGAACCTGTGGCGGGAAGGAACCTGTCGTGGCCCGGCCTGCCCAAGCACCCCTCTCCGCTGGGAGAAGGGAGGAAGGCCGCACGGAGCAGCAGCGCCCCCTCCCCCACTCAATCCGGCGGCATCGGACAGGCAGGCGGCCTCCGGCACAGCACGGCCCTGCTGTGAGGTGCGGGGGCCGCCGTGAGACTCCCGCCGCCCGGCACGCCAGGTAAGAGTTTTCCTTTTTTTTTTAAGAGTGGGGGGTGCCCGAGGGAACCCTGCACCAGGGCGCCCAATGACCTTAAGACGGCCCTGGTAAATTTGGTAGGTTCAGCTTTATACAGTCATACCTTGGGTTACATATGCTTTGGGTTGCATACTTTCGGGTTGCGTACTCCGCAAACCTGGAAGTATTTTCTGCTGCGCACGCTGTCTGTGCATGCGCAGAAGCGTTCTGCGCAGGTCATGCATGCACAGAAGCACGATATTGTGCTTTTGCGCATGCGCAAAATGGACACTCAGGTTGCCACTGTACCTCTGTATAAGAACTGAATTTCTCCTCTACAACCCACTCTGAAATTAATAGTATACATGGACTAACTCACATGGTGTAGGATGATTGTATACAATGTTTTCAGCAGCAAAACTACATAATATACATGTGTCAGGCTATCTCCATACAATAAATACACCAAACAAACAAACAAAACTAGAGCGAGTCTAACATGTCAGGTACATCTGGTGACTGAGTGGTGGTGAAGCCTAGACAGACCTGGCTACTGATAAACCTGTGTTCCAGGCCTACCACTCCATAGTTTCTCATTGGTTAGAACTGCTGCCCATCTGAAGGAGAATTACATGAAAATGATGTACAGATGGTATACCAGGCCAGTAAAATTGGTAAAAATGTATAAAACAGAACAAAAGAATTGTTGGAGGTGTAAAGAAGGGGAAGGTACTTTTTATCATATGTGGTGCGATTCCAAGATTATAAAAAGAAAAAGGGAAACGATATACAACAAACTGAAAAGAGTGTTTAAAATAGCATTTGTTGAAAAACCAGAAGCTTTTTTTGTTAGGTATTTTAGGACAAGCGCTGCCGAAAGAAAAATGGACGTTATTTATGTATGCTACAACAACAGCAAGAATTCTAATAGCACAAAACTGGAGAAGTACCACCTAAAGAACAATGGCAAGAAAAATTGATGAACTATGCAGAGTTAAAGCAAAATAAAAAAATTCCTTCAGTAGCACCTTAAAGACCAACTAAGTTTATATTTTGGTATGAGCTTTCGTGTGCATGCACACTTCTTCAGATACCAATGCAGAGTTAGCAAAGTTAACGGACAAACTGCGAGAAAAGGACAACAGGGACTTTGAAAAAGAATGGGAACCTTTTACAATATATTTGCAGAAACACCAAAAAAACATGGACTCGTTGGCAGGATTTAAATAAACATTTACAATTTTATTTACATAAAACAAGGAATATAACACTGTGATAACATAGTGTTGTATAGAAACAGCAGAACGTATCATTTGATGTAATAAACCAGAAATGGAAGCTGAGGGAAGTTAACCGGGGGTGTGGGTGGGTGTGGGTGTGAAAAACTAATGTTTAGTATTGATATTGGATATTTGTTTTGAAAATGGAAAATCAATAAAATCTTTTTTTTTAAAAGAAGAACTGCGGCCCATCTATGGCAAGGGTGGGGGGACCACTTTTGTCTGGTGGGCTGGATCAAACAGTGGCCATTTTCCTCTGCAGGCTACTTTTGGCAGGTGGAGAAGTCTCCTCATCTATCCATCGCCTGGCATCCTACAATGTGAGGTGGATCTAAGGTGGCTAGACAGCAGCCGAGCTTGCCTTTGGTGCTGAATTTAAACAGTGTCTGGTGCAAGCCCCATTGCAAAGAAACAACTGGGAACGTGAATCTGAGCTGTGCATTTGCAATTATCCCTACCGGTAGGCAGTGGGGCTTAGTATTTGGTGCTGTTCAACTTCAGCACCAAAGGGAAGTCCTGCTGCTTTTGGCAAGGATTGGCTCCATTTGGGAGCTCTGAATGGGAGCTTCTGAGTGAAACCAGTTCCAGCAGGGTTTGCTGCTACAATCTACTTCACACCGCATTTACCTTAAGTAAGCCAACATGCCAGGGTTGTCATACACTATTTAACTATGTCCCTCCACTGCCCACCCACCTGCAAAATGGGTATAGCAACACTAGGTTCTCTTGGGTTTTAGAAGGACTAGAAACTTCTTCGTATTATTATGATTATTTTTAAAATCAGCTGGATTACCTGATAACTTTTCTTACAACTTTTCTTAGAACTCCTATCAGTTTTAATGAAAGTTCTAGCTCTCATGGCTGTATTAATTGTGAGAAGACACTGAAGCAATGTAGACAGCTTCTCCTAAAGGCTTTGCAACCAAACCAGTTTCAAAGGGACACTTTAGAATCCCCAGAGCAGAAAGCGGGGCATATTCACTTCACTGAGCCCCTTCTCACCTTCTATTCCTTCTTCTCAGTTTTCTGTGAGTTACAGGAGTCCTCTGCAATTTATTACCAAAAGAAAACTGCTTTGGAAAACATACTGCCAATTGTGAAATTATCCCCAGTCTGTACAAAGTAGAGTAAATTGACAAAATTTGCAGAATGCATTCAACTTGCAGAAACAGTGTTTCATGAAGGGCCAGTCCTGCTATTGGGCAGAATGTGGTAGTTACTTCAGACAACAGATAACATTGCGGGGATGGGGTGGAGTGAGGCGCGAGTCAGCCAGTCCCCTCGGAAGGATGACAGAGCTGTCCTAAGCTACCTGTAGTCTGCATCATCACCAAGGCTGAAATTAGATTCAAATGCCACTCCAGGCAATTTCTGTATAGGGATTTTGAGGGGCACCATCTTCTCTAGTTTATTCAACAGATCTGGTTGCCAAGCCTTTAGTAGAAATGGTCTATAGGACTTCACCTTGTAGCAAACTGTGTGGAGCCAGCCTCGGTTTTGAAATCACGTTTAAATACACAAACTGAGAATTTTGGCTGAAGAAATCTTTGTATGGTCCACATACAAAAATTGTGGCCAATACATTTTTCTCTGATGTTTGAACCAAAGGAGTTTGACCCTGAGGAAAAAAAGTTTCTGAATGGACTGCAGAGACTGGAATGCTACTTATTCAAGATGGCAGTGTGGTGACAATTCAACACAGAGCTAAGTATCCAAATCAATATTGGATGGTGATGTGTCGTGTTAGCAGTTTATATCCCATGCTCCTCCCTGTATAAGTCATGCATTTTTTTAACAGAGAAAATGTAGAACAAAATGTTCTGAAGTACAACGTGATAACCATTCATCAAAATCATGCTTCCAAATGAGAAAACTAATCTTCCAAGTAGATTGTGATCTTTGTATTGTGTTGTTGCCATTAGCAACCTGCTACTGCTCTTTTAAAGTTTTAAACAGGCTAGTTTGTACTGCTACCAGTATTTTAAAATTAAATGACTTTTGTATTAACTTGAAAATTTAGTTTTCTTCCCATGATATATATCATACTATGTGGCAAGTGAGAATCCACGGTTTGGGGATATGGAATATTCCACAATAAAATGTTTATACCTCTTAATTGCCCTTCATTGTTCCAGATTTCCTTCACTCTCTAATAATTGTAAAAGTCTACAATAATAATAATAAACCAATATAACCCTTGAAAAATATTAGGATGAGCTGGAATACAGAACAAACTTAAAACAGGCTAAGGCAGGTATGCAGGTAGTGGAACTGCATGCATATCACGATTACTGTAGTTTGTCAACTGGAAGAGTTCACACATTCAAGAGCTGCAAGTCATCAAGCATTGTGACCAGAAGTTATGCATCTATAGATAGCTTTTAGGGATGGTGGGGTGGGTGGGACTGTTCACACTTCTGAAGCAATCTATAAGCCAAGCACACAAAACACACACACACCATCACTAGGATGTGTGCCATAGCTACTGCTGGGCAATGATCACTTGGTATCAGTCTGAAGAAAGCCTATAGCTTCACCTGCAAGGGGCTCCCTTTAGACTGATGCTGACTGTACTTCAGCTAGGTTGAGTGTGCATGGGTGAAGCCAGGATTTTTGTTAGGGGGAGCAGGCTTTTGTTAGGGGGGCAGAACCTCAGATTTGTATTGATTTAGGGGGCAGCTGCCCCTGCCCCCCTTATCTGTGTGTCTGGCATGTGTGCCCTTGTTTAAATGATGGGGCTGGCCAGGTGCATTCTAGAGAGTTCCTTCACAAGTTCGGTACCCACAGACGCTGAAGAACTGAGCATGGCTTATCACAGACCCAACTCCACAAACAGAACTTTCACATCACCATTCCACACATTCAATTGCAAGTCATCAAGAAATGTGTTGTTGTTGTTTAGTCATTTAGTCGTGTCCGACTCTTCGTGACCCCATGGACCAGAGCACGCCAGGCACTCCTGTCTTGCACTGCCTCCTGCAGTTTGGTCAAACTCATGTTTGCAGCTTCAAGAACACTGTCCAGCCATCTCGTCCTCTGTCGTCCTCTTCTCCTTGTGCCCTCCATCTTTCCCAACATCAGGGTCTTTTCCAGGGAGTCTTCTCTTCTCATGAGGTGGCCAAAGTATTGGAGCCTCAGCTTCACAATCTGTCCTTCCAGTGAGCACTCAGGGCTGATTTCCTTCAGAATGGATAGGTTTGATCTTCTTGCAGTCCATGGGACTCTCAAAGTGTCTCCTCCAGCACCATAATTCAAAAGCATCAATTCTTCGGCGACCAGCCTTCTTTATGGTTCAGCTTTCACTTCCATACAGCACTACTGGGAAAACCATAGCTTTAACTATACAGACCTTTGTCGGCAAAGTGATGTCTCTGGTTTTTAAGATGTTGTCTAGGTTTGTCATTGCTTTTCTCCCAAGAAGCAGGCGTCTTTTAATTTCTTGACTGCTGTCACTATCAGCAGTGATCAAGGAGCCCAAGAAAGTAAAATCTCTCACTGCCTCAATTTCTTCCCCTTCTAATTGCCAGGAGGTGATGGGACCAGTGGCCATGATCTTGGGTTTTTTGATGTTGAGCTTCAGACCATATTTTGCACTCTCCTCTTTCACCCTCATTAAAAGGTTGTTTAATTCCTCTTTAACCCCCCCCCCCAAAAAAACCCAGTTCATGAATTATCAAAACAATCTCACAAGAGGAATAAAACATTTGCCATTTGGATCATTCTTCCTGCTGTACATGCATGTATAAGGCCTTTGAGGAAGTGAAACACCCAGATCCTACACTGAAAGAGATGCAACATAAAGATAATTCTCCTTCATGAAATTATTCAGCTCAGTTATTAAAGCTGAGAAGCAAACACTTCTATTTGTGTGCGTGAGCTTAATAGCATTGGCAATGGTGCCTTACAACTTCTCAAGTTGTTGCAAGCTTTGTTTGACCTCACAGGATTGCATAAGTGGCGAGACTTCTTTTGAAAACGGGCAGGCAAAAGAGTGGCAATATAAAACGCAGGGTCAGCTAACGATTCTCCAGAACTTTAAAAACAAATGTGATGGGGTTTCAGGCTCACCTGTATGCCTTTCCTTTATCCTATTCAATTAACCAAATAACATGATTGTGTGCACGCACATTTACATGCGTGTATGTACACATATGCTTTCCAACAAAGGATAATAACATAGCCTATTAAGTTATTTAGAGCCATTTTCCCCCTGATATGCTTTCCCTGCTTCTTAAATATTGACTGAGTTTGTGTAACCACAGCAAAAAAACACTTGCTTGTTCAAAAACAGTTTCCAGTCATATGTTTCCTTTTAAAGAGGAATCTTGGCTTCACCTTTCCTTTCATTTATCAGATGAATAAATGAAATTGAGATCATCCCCTGTGAGAAAGACAGCTTACGAACTGAGCCTTATTTGGTCTCATCTTGAAACTTCCCATAATAAGGACCATTTGCTTGGTGTAGCTTAAGTAGCATTTGGGAGATCCTTTTCTTCTGAATAAGATAAAACATCATTTAAAAGGTGACTTATGTGTCAGTTCCAGTTTTCATCTTAGAACTCGCATGGTTTTGTGACCGTGATGTTACATTTATTTGAACCAGTCGAATCTGTGTATGCCTTAGCTGCAACATTACAGTATCATTCAAAGCAAAGAATGGCAGTTGAAAAGGGTAGGCAAATCAGTTTTGGAGGCAGGGAATACCTCTGCTGTCCAGGTATGTACAGTATTGTTGGCTTCATGTGGTGGGAGGCAAGCCCTACATCAAGCATGCAGGGTAGAGCCATATTGTATTATGAAGAGGGTTGTAGCTCCTTCATATCCCCCCAGAGGGCTGTCAGATATGATAATGTCACAAAATGACCCCATCATGCATGTTATTATAATTATAATTATATATTTACTTATACCCTGAGGTCCAGCTCTGTGGGCCTTCTGGTGGTTCCCTCACTGCGAGAAGTGAGGTTGTGGTGCCTGCCCTGTGGAACGCCCTCCCATCAGATGTCAAGGAAATAAACAACTACAGTATCTGACTTTTAGAAGACATCTGAAGGCAGCCCTGTTTAGGGAAGTTTTTAATGTCTGGTGTTTTATTGTATTTTTAATATTTTGTTGGAAGCTGTCCAGGACTCAAGGCAATGAACAGAGAAAAAAAAGAATAATTAAAAACAGAAAAAATACAATCATTGAGAAATAATGAAGCAATGATAGAATGAAAACTATATACATATATAAGCTATATACACATATAAAATCTGTTTAAAACATACAAATAATTACAGCACCAGTCCTTTCATTAAAAGCAGTCAATTCCCAAAAGCCTATTGGAACAAGAAGGGATTTACTCATTGGCGGAAGGACAACAGGGAGGGAGCCAGTCTAACTTCTGGGGGGTTGGGGTTTTTTTTCCAAAGTATGGGAGAACCCACTGAGAAGGCCTTCTCCCACGTTCCCACCAAATGTGCCTGTGAGGGTGGTGGGACTGAGAGAACGGCTGCCCCTGAAGATCTCAAAGCCCAAGGAGATTTGTTTGAGGGAATGCGGTCTTTCAGATAGCTTGGACCTAAGCCATGTAGGGCTTTATTGGGTCATAAGCAACACTTCTAATTGTGCCTGAAAACAGACAGGTAGCCAGTGGAGCTGTTGCAGCAAGGGAGTTATATGCTCCCAGACCAGGTCAGCAAACAAGGGCTGCAGCTCTTTGAGCCAGTTGAATTTCCTGAACACTTTTCAAAGGCAGCTCCATGTAGAGCACATTACAATACAGTGGTACCTCGGTTTATGAACACAATTGGTTCCGGAAGTCTGTTCATAAACTGAAGCGTTCATAAACTGAAGCGAACTTTCCCATTGAAAGTAATGGAAAGTGGATTAATCCGTTCCAGACGGTCCGCGGAGTAACCGTTCACAAACTGAAGCGAACTTTCCCATTGAAAGTAATGGAAAGTGGATTAATCCGTTCCAGACGGGTCCGCGAAGTACTTAAACTGAAGCGTTCATAAACTGAAACATGGGTGTAATTGGTTCCGGAAGTCTGTTCATAAACTGAAGCGTTCATAAACTGAAGCGAACTTTCCCATTAAAAGTAATGGAAAGTGAATTAATCCGTTCCAGATGGGTCCGCGGCGTTCATAAACCGAAAATTCACAAACCGAGGTGTTCATAAACCGAGGTTCCACTGTAATCCAAACGGGACTGTAAGGAAGGCATGTGTTACTGGCCAAACCAGACAGCTCAAGGAACGGGCTTTCAAGGAAGATTAGACAAATTCTAATTGAGGAAACCGTTTAAAAACTAGGTGTTTCCTCCTGCTTTGTATATTACATATTGCAGACCTTTAAACAAATGGATCTGACTGCTGCCATCTCACTTAAGACCGGAACTCTGTATTTGAGTACATGGCAAGAGTTGTTTCTTACTGACTAGATCTGTTCTCTGTCCATTGATATACATCTGAGATAGCCAATTGGACTACAATTCCCATCAGCCTCAGCCACTTTGGCCAATGGTCATGGGTGAGAACAATCAACAACTGGCTGGCTACCCCTGACATAGATAATGGATGCAGTGGATGACATTCATTTAAGTTTTACTCAGAATAGACCTGTTGAAATTTGTGAGCATGACTAAGTTAGACCCATCCACCCAGTGTTTTTGGAAGTAAAAAAAAAACGGAAAAAAGCTAAGTTTCATTTTACTAGAATGCTGCAGCAATTAGAGGAAGGTAACACAATATCAACTGTTTGTGTGACAGTTGGGACAAAGAGGAAGCGTGACTGGCCTGCGTAACTATGGTCATTTGACTATGGGATTTGTCTCTGTGTCTTGTCACGAGTTGCTAAACTAAAGGACAATGGGGGCTTCCTCAGAACTGTTACCGTTTTATAGAGAAAAAGTGGCAATGGCTCATACACACAGTGCATAACTATAAGATGGAATTTGCTCCCACAGGAAGTAGTGATGGCTACCAACTTGGTTTTAAAAGAGGAATAGACAAATTTATGAGGGATAGGGCTATTAGGGACTGCAAGCCATGATAGCTATGTTCTGCCTCCACTGTAAGATGAAGTATGCCTCTGAATACCAGTTTCTAGAAGTCAGAAGGGGAATTGGATGGGTCTCACATCTCCAGTGCCAAAGAGGTCTTCAGCATTGCTTGAAAATTGTATAGTGAAGTTGCCAGAAGCATCTCTGCGAGAAGGGAGCTCCACAACATTGGGGCAGATACTGATGATCGTTTCATTCTCCAGCTTTATCCTGGACTGATGTAAAGCTTGGTTGGTTCAGAGTGTGACAAATGGAAGGAGGGAAAAAGAAATTCAAGACAAAACCCAGTCCTGGAAATTAACTTGCTAAGAAATGCATGCTTTTTTCTATAAAGCCATAAGACTAATGGAGAACTAATGGAGAACTTGGCATTTTGGCCTTATTTGGTGGTATCTTGTGGAAGCGTGTACGGCATTTTCTAACAGCCAAGATGAACTCTTCAACTTTTAATCATGCATTGTGAAGAAGCAGCTTTCAAAATTGTCTATGTGGTATTTCTAAACAGAGTATGCGCCAATCGTTCTATGTTCTGTTCTAACTTCTGACATAGCTTCTGGTTGGTTCTAACAAATCTTACAAAATTTTGTAGGTTTTGGACCCTCTAGATAAAAGGGTATAATAGCATAAACAGTCTTAAGCCTCAGGGTACTGAGCTTGCGGCCCAGGCCTGGAGCCTCTGGACTTCTGGGCCTGGGTTGTGTTCCTTCAGCACTTGTAATTGGGCACTGCTACCGTAGCAGTAGGATTTGCAGGTGTAGATTTCATAAACATGTGAAAATGAGAGGACTTGCCTGGAAGTAACAGCCAGCAAGTTATTATGCTGGCTGTGTTGGAGTTGCAAAAGTGATCATTCAGTTTGTAACTCAAGGGTTAATTCTGTTATCAGTATGTCAGTTTTGCTAACCAAGAGGGTTGAGGAGATATTGTTTAGCAACCAGGCAAACTGTCATGATTGGTTGTGTAGTTCTAAGGGGTTTCTCCCTCTGTATGCTTAGTTGTATGTCTCCTTGCTATGTACAAGGCCTAAGTCAGAGGTCAGCAAACTTTTTAGCAGGGGGCTGGTCCACTGTCCCTCATACCTTGTTGGGGGGCCGGACTATATTTTGAAGGGGGAAAAAATGAACGAATTCCTATGCCCCACAAATAACCCAGAGATGCATTTTAAATAACAGCACACATTCTACTCATGTAAAAGCATGCTGATTCTCAGACCGTCCGTGGGCTGGATTTAGAAGGCGATTGGGCTGGATCTGGCCCCTGGGCCTTAGTTTGCCTACCCATGGCCTAGCCTAAGAAAGACAAAACCTCTCTGTTCATTTCTCCTCAAAGTATACATTGTTTTTGTTCAGTTTTCCTCGGTAAAGAGTTATCTGGATTTCTGCCTGGATTCCATCTACGTTATTTAAGTGATTTTGCTAACTGGATTCAGACCAGGGAGCAGAGGTGGAGCTAGGTGCTCCGGCACCCGGAACAGCGCACATGCTGTGTACCTGGGGGGCAGGGCCATGGGGGCAGGGTGAACATCCTGGGGGCGCCACGCCCAGAGGGGTGGAGCGAGGTGCCCATGGGGGGGTCGAGTGAGCCATCCATGGAGGGCTGCTTCCTGGGGGGGGGGGCGTGGAGCCGCGCCGCTTTGCCAGCAGCCTTCCTCCCTTTCCTCTTCCTTTTGACACCTAGGGGGAGACTCCCCCCCAAGGAAGCAGCCCAGCATTGCCACGCCGCCCACCCACGACTCCCAAGCCTACCCCGAGCCATTGGGGGAAGGGGCGGAGCTGTGACAGCTCGGGGGAGGTTATCACCCCCTCCGTAATGACACACAATGCGGATCGCCCTCCCCTTCCTCCGCCCCTAGAGACCTAGCTATAGATGCCTGCTCAGCCAACTAACTCGTTGGGTGATCTTGGGTCAGTTGTTATCTCAGACAAAGCAACTTCACAGGGTTCTTGTGAGGGTAAAGGGGGGGGGCGACAACCACACATACCACCCTAAGCTCTTTGAAGAAAAGCGTAGACATGTTCTGCTGCTCAAGATACAAAGAGACACCAGCAGTGAGGAGTGACAATTTTTTGATTTGCTTAGAGCAGCAACCTTGGATTAGCTCTGCTCAAACGTTTGCTTTAAGCATAATCAACGCTAGTTGGTCCAGTAAGGTATTGATCCTTGTTCTATGAAACTAAAGCTGTTTCTTTGGCCAAAGTTGCTTTAACTGCAGTTCTCTCGTATCATGACAGTTTTCCTTACACCTGATTGTTTAAAGATACTCAGAGTGAACCAGAAAAACTCTGAATGAAACTTGAGCAATCAATCTTGTGAAAGCAAGTCTGTCTGTTTGTTAGAACTTCCCATTTTTGGCAATTTTAGACACATCTTAAACACACTCTTTCCTACAGTATTTTGGAACTTCTTCTTCCAATTTCAGTTGAAAGTAAGGACTGAACAAGAAAAGTAATTTACTAGGGAACCCATTGGGGGAGTAAACCCCACTGAACTCACTCAACTCATTAAGATCCATTTCTGAGTCGCAATGGGTGAATCTAACAATTTCAGGTGCTCATTTTTCCAAACTTTAGTTCAGTTCTTCACATTTCTATATCAGTTTGCAATATATAAAAAAGTTCTAAAAATCCACCATTTTGGTGCATACTTATAATATACACATTTCTCTATGCCATTCTCCCTAATATACAATGTACGTTTGGATGTTACTTTCACTAATATGCATTTTTGTACAAATTGCTTGGCTGGAGAATTGCTTAATTCAAAGAGCAAATCTTGAATAGTACTTGTGTTTCAGTTTGCTTATTATTTCGGAAAGTGTGATTTAGGGGTAGGTTCATCTTTCAATGTGAACTAAATTACATTTCCAACCCCATCCCTGCCATTGAGTAACATGATTAGGATTGCTCAGTTAGTTTTTGAATGTTCTTACAGTAGAGATTTTCAGCCTTTTTGAGTCCATGGCTCCCTTGACCAACTACATTCTTTCTGCAGCTCCCCTGTGGGGCTCAGGAGCCCAGTTATGTTACCCCTTGGCAGAGCTGGCAGCCCCTCACCCCTTTTCGAACGCCCTCCCTTCTGGAGTGTTCCTTCAGCCTCCTCTCCTTGGGAGTCCTCTGGGTAGCTGCTGCCACTGCCTCTGGTCTCTGAGCTGCCCCCACCCCAAAGAGAGGTGCCTCCTCACACTGCCCCACAGAGGCCTGGGAAGAGGATGGCCCCAGCATTAATGGCCCAATGGAAACTGGCCAAATGTGAGGCCAGCACCTTACCTTGAGAGCCAGCAGTGGCAGCAGCGGGCACTGCCAGGCCTGCATGGTGGAAAGGCTCCCCCTCAGCACTGGCCACTCGGCTCCCAGGCAGGCCTTCCACACAGCAAGCACAAGAAAGGCCAGCAAAGCGCTTGCCTGCCTGCCAGGCTTTCCATTTGTCTGTCCATTCCCAACAGCAAGATACGCAAGAGGGCATTAGAGGAGCGAGAGAAGGAAAGAGGGACTGTCAGGGGATTGTTGCTACTCTCGGGTAAAGACGCTCCAGTCCGCACTGTCTTTAAGAGTTTTAATGTGCATACTATTTACAGTACAGAGAAAACAGAAAACATGACCACCTAGTCCAGGCATCCCCAAACTGCGGCCCTCCAGATGTTTTGGCCTACAACTCCCATGATCCCTAGCTAACAGGACTAGTGGTTGGGGAAGATGGGAATTGTAGTCCAAAACATCTGGAGGGCCGAAGTTTGGGGATGCCTGACCTAGGCCGATTCAGAACCCGGCAATGGCTGCTGCCTGCTTTTCGGCGAGCATAAAAGCCTAGGCACCCCAAAATGCCGCCCCTTCACCCTATGTGTGGGCGCGTGCCTCAATTCGGGCACCAGAAGGAGAGGTTTTCCCTTTTGCTGGCTGGGGCGGCGCCTGGGCTCCAACGTCTCTCTGAGTCCCTCATCCGCTGACCCTCAACCAGAGCAGTACCAGGGCTCTGACATGACTCTGAGCCCTTCTTGCACGCTCTGTTCTCCATGGCGTTGCCAGGACTCAGACACCTCACTTAGCCCTCTCTCCAAACCGCTCCATTCCTCATTCCCTCCTTCTGACTCGCTGCTTGTGCTGTCGCTGGGCGAAGTGCTGGTCAGGATGACGGGGGGAAGGCTTCCTGTAGGGAGTCCCCCTGACAGTGACAGAGGCCAGTGTTGCCCGCAGCACCCCTGGCCATCATTCAAGGCACCTCAGGGTGCCACTGCACACTGGTTGAAAACCAGTGTCTTACAGAGTTTATTTACCTACTTATTTATTATTTGCATTGGGTAGTCCTGTCATCACGCATGTTCTCAAGGAGGCATTAGAACATAAGAAGAGCCTGCTGGATCAGACCAATGGAGTATCTAGTCCAGCATTTTGTTCTTGCAATGGCCAGTCAGATGCCCATGGGAAACCCATGAGCAGGACCTGAGCACAAGAGCCCTCTCCCCTCCTGCCATTTCCAGCCATTGGCATTCAGCAGTATTACCGCCTCCAACGGTGGAGGCTACATGATGACATTTAGTTTTAAAATAGAAGTAAAAATGGCATTGACCACTGTAGTTTCTGGCCAACTAGGTAGGCTTTTAATGTACTAACAAAATCACAGGCAATGATGCCTTTGTGAGTCGCACCTTTAATCATCTGTAAAACAACAATGGCATCTCTTTTACCTCAGGCAGTGGCTGAGCATATTCAAAAACCCTTCACTAAAATATGTACTTGTTTTGAGCAAGCAATCAATTTGAAAACAGATCCCTTTCTGTGTCCTCTAGAACCTCAAAATGCGCTTCCTTTCACTTGTGTGTGTTGCCACTGCATCCTAGCATCAGCCCCCTGAGGGGGCTGCCTCACTTTGTCTAATGGCAGGGCAGGTTCTACACAGTCATTAAAAAGAAAACACAGCAGCTAAAAGTTAATCCTTGCTTTGACCCTCCCTCAGCCTTAAGCAAGCAACTGTTTCTCACCCTCAACTACTTTCTGCAATAAAAATATAATACAATCGGCCTATTTTCTATGCTTTAAAGGTTACAAGATTATTATATCTGCTGCATTCTTTGCACAGACTTAAGTATTACAGTGCTACCTCTACTTACGAATTTAATGCGTTCCGAACACACATTTGTAAGTCGAAAAAATTTGTAAGTCAAATCCCATAGGAATGCATTGGGAGAAAAAATTCGTAAGTAGAAGCAACCCTATCTAAAAATTCATAAGTAGAAAAAATCCTATCTAAACCTCATCCAAGATGGCGGACGGAGCTCCATTCGTAAGTAGAAACATTTGTAAGTAGAGTTATTCGTAAGTAGAGGTACCACTGTATATAAGTGTTACTTCTCCTCAAGGAAGAGAGGCCCTAGATACATCACCAGATCTAGGTGGTGGGGCAGTGAAAGGGCAAACAGCCATCAAAGGTGAGAGACCAACCCCAGGTGTGGAAGGCTGGGGGGCGGGCGGCAGTACAAACTTTTCTCCCCTACAGCAAAGTTTGTAGATACCACACTTGAAAAAATTGCTTTAGTTCTCAGTGCCTGCCATAAAATTTCAGTAGGTTTGTCACACTAAAATTAATAGTAGTGATGGGAAACAAATCTCACAATTACTTTTGCAAATACTGAAATCAAGGCTGATTCAGAAAGCTGTTGGTTAGACTTGTTATTTCCAAAGCATTGAAATGAGATAAAACAAAGCTTTAATATGAGTAATGCCTTTCTGAAGACAACCATTAGAAGAATGTAGGAGGGAAGCTAAAGGTCAACATCAAATTGATGGGTTCCCCCACCATTGGCACTATGTGGTACCTACTTGAACAGGCTAAGGGTCTGTTTTGGGAGGAGGAGAAGCTGCTGGAAAGGTGAACATTTTGGGGAGTTTTATTTTCGTGCTTGTTGTATAGGATGAGAAGAAAAATAGAATTGCTCTCTTGAATTTTCAGAAATACTATGGGCTACTGTGTGTGTGTGTATGTGTGTGTGTGTGTGTTGTGGTGGTGGTGGCTGTGGCTTACACTGTGAGCACAAGACACAATGGTTCTTGAAAAGGAAGATCCCCGTCAGTAAAATTACCTTATAGACTGTTGGAAAACTTATTCCCAGTGCACCAAATCATGCCACAGTGACACCATCCAAGTGCAAGAAAGAAGGTTTCAAAACAGATTCTGGAATTTACTTCTAGTAAATTATATGTCATGAATTATTTCATCTGTGCTTGACTTAGGGCTGGTTCTCAGCTCAATAATCCTATGACAACTATAACAATATTCCTATAATGAAAAATAGTCAGGACAAAATCTTTCCTACAGAAAAAAACTTTGGTAGAGATGTGTTATATCACTCTAATTAGGGATTAGAAAAGGTGGTGAACAGCCATGAAGATTAGAACACATGCAAAATCTAAGTGCCAAATTCAACTCTTTCTGTAGATGGGATTTTGTCCTGTTCCCTACAATAGCAGTGTTATCAGTGCTTTTTTTGTGACACTACTAACTAGTACAGAGTACAGTACATACATCTCTCTTTTTTTATGTACATGACAGCCATTTTGTGCTGGCACCCACAGTTCAAGATATGAGTACTGGCACCTCATTTTTGACACACACATGAGTGTTATAGTATGGACTCTTGCCTTTTCATCTAAAGCAAATACATTAATTGTCTAAGACCGTCCTTCCTTTAAGATTAGGGTGAAAAATATGCAGTGGTATTTCCTGGGGTCAAACAAATATAATCTGACAGACCCTGAGTTACAGTGGAACCTCGGTTTATGAACACCTCGGTTTACGAACTTTCGGTTTACGAACGCCGTGGACCCATCTGGAACGGATTAATTCACTTTCCATTACTTTCAATGGGAAAGTTCGCTTCAGTTTATGAACGCTTCAGTTTATGAACAGACTTCCGGAACCAATTACACCCATGCTTCGGGTTAAGTACACTTCAGGTTGAGTACTCCGCAGACCCGTCTGGAACGGATTAATCCACTTTCAATTACTTTCAATGGGAAAGTTCACTTCAGTTTATGAACGCTTCAGTTTATGAACAGACTTCCGGATTCAATTGTGTTCATAAACCGAGGTACCACTGTATATACACTGCTTAGTCTACTAATCTGCTTTAGATGTTGAGGCTCCAGTGAATACACAGAATACACAGAATTCTACTACCCACAAAGGGGTCTAGTTTAAATTTAAGAGGGTCAATTTCTGGACACAGAGTGGATGGGTTAAGTTATCCCAGTTACAGGTAAAACTCGGAAAATTAGAATATTTATTTCAGTAATGCAACTTAAAAGGTGCAATATATGAGATAGATGCATGACATGCAAAGCAAGATATGTCAAGCCTTTATTTGTTGTACAGTGGAACCTCGGTTTACGAACACAATTGGTTCCGGAAGTCTGTTCATAAACCGAAGTGTTCATAAACCGAAGCAAACTTTCCCATTGAAAGTCATGGAAAGTGGATTAATCCGTTCCTGACAATGGGAAACGCTGCGCTGTGCTCATTTAAGGAGGCTGAAAACCGGAGGGGGGGGTTTCCCTTCGGAAGCGCTCCGGTCTTACCTCACGGGTAGAAAAGGTCTCCCAGCAGCAACAGCGGCTGCGGAGGAGGAGGCAGGTGGAGACTCCCGAGCCGCTTCATGGTGGAGACCCCTGCTGCAGCTCCCGCAGCCCCTGCATGACACAGCCTCTCCCCTGCTTGGCAAGCGGCGAGAGGCTTGTTGAGTTGTTTCATTGCGCCGCGGCCGGCGGGCAACCTTCCTCCTTCTCAGAGCAGCCGCCGCCACCACCAGGTGCCAGGAGTGGCCGGGGTGGCTCGCGGTGGCTCACGGTGTGGCTCGTCGTCGGCTGCTTCTCTTGACCCTGTGCCGACGTCTCTCTCCACCCCGCAGGGGCGCAACGGTGAAGGTCCGGCTTCTCTCGACTCCTCCGCGAGGCTGGGCCTTCGCCGTCGCGCTCCTGCGACGTCTCTCCACCTTCTCCGTCGCGTTCCTGGACAGCGCGAAGGTGGAGAGACGTCGCAGGAGCGCGACTGCGAAGTCCCGGCCTCGCAGAGGGGTTGAGAGAAGCGAAGCCGGGCCTTTGCAGTCGCGCTCCTGCGACGTCTCTCCACCTTCGCCGTCGCGCTCCTGGAGGTCGCGCCGTCCAGGAACGCGACGGAGAAGGTGGAGAGACGTCGCAGGAGCGCGACGGCGAAGTCCCGGCATCGCGGAGGGGTTGAGAGAAGCGAAGCCGGGCCTTCGCAGTCGCGCTCCTGCGACGTCTCTCCACCTTCGCCGTCGCGCTCCTGGAGGTCGCGCCGTCCAGGAACGCGACGGAGAAGGTGGAGAGACGTCGCAGGAGCGCGACAGCGAAGTCCCGGCCTCGCGGAGGAGTCGAGAGAAGTGAAGCTGGACCTTCACCCTGCGGGGTGGAGAGAGATGTCGGCACAGGGCCAAGAGAAGCAGCCGACGACGAGCCACCCCGCGAGCCACCGCGAGCCACCCCGGCCACTCCTGGCACCTGGTGGTGGCGGCGGCTGCTCTGAGAAGGAGGAAGGTTGCCCGCCGGCACCGCGGAGCGAGAGGGACGGAGAGCCGCGGCCGCCGCCGCGGCGCAATAAAACAACTCAACAAGCCTCTCGCCGCTTGCCAAGCAGGGGAGAGGCTGTGTCATGCAGGGGCTGCGGGAGCTGCAGCAGGGGTCTCCACCATGAAGCGGCTCGGGAGTCTCCACCTGCCTCCTCCGCAGCCGCTGTTGCTGCTGCTGCTGGGAGACCTTTTCTACCCGTGAGGTAAGACTGGAGCGCTTCCGTGGCCTCGGAAACCTCGGGTTACTTACTTCCGGGTTTCGATCGTTCGTAAACCGAAAGTTCGTAACCCGAGGTGTTCGTAAACCGAGGTACCACTGTAATTGTAATTATTTGTCGTTAGGCAGGTCAATTATAAACGGAATGTAATTAATGAAATGTAATAGCGATGTTTATTTTTGTATTATTGAAACTATTTGTTTCATTACTGTGGAATTTCCAAAAGAAAGCATTTGTAAAAATTAAAATTAAAATAAAAAATAAAAAGTTGCATTACTGAAATAAATGCACTTTTCGACGATATTCTAATTTTCCGAGCTTCACCTGTATTTGAGTACCTGGGGCAGCTTTCTTACACAGGAGCTAAGTGGAGGTAGAACATAACTGTTGTGGCGAGCAACTGCTGATAGCCTAATCCTCTTTTTAAAGCCACCCGGCTTCCCGTCTCCAATGAAGCACACGTGAAGATCTGAGCCAAAATAGCTAGATGTTATTTGCATACAAGTAGTTATTCACAAGGACACATTGTAGCCAAAGTCAGCATAAAAAGATCAGGGCAGTGTGACGATCCTCCCTCCTCTATTACTAACAGTGTGCTGAAGGAATTCCGTTATTGTTCAAACAACCCACTATTCCTTCTTTCTCCCAAATAAACTCCCTGTTTTTATATGGGTTTGCTAGTACATAGAGTACGGTTCCAGCTTTCCAAATAACGTGGCTCTGTATCCTTAAAAACTCCAGGCAAATGTTTCAGGAACAATATTGTGCCCTCAGTAAGGTTTCCCTCTCAACTCAGGTTCACCTCAGCAGCTGTTTGCCTCAGCCCAACTCTTTCCCTCCACTTGCCTCCTCTGTGCATGACTTTGAGATGCAAACTATCCACCTGCTCCTCAGGCTGAGTTTTATCTCCCCTCTTCAGTCACCACCCTTTTGAGTTTAGATACGTTGCTGGAATAAGGAGGAACATCCAATTTTGACACAACATAGATGAAAGCTTTATTTAACTGGAGAACATGTATATTTCTTTATGGTTTCATTTGTTTAAACTCTTAGTTCATCATCTTCTTTTCATATAACACAGACTTGTTAATACAGCTCCTGCATCCCTCTCCAACACTCTACTCTCCCCAACTGCCAACTGCCATTTAGAATCCCATCAAGCTCCGCCTCCCAAGGAACACCTGCCTATAATGGGAGTGATAGATTAACCCATGATGAACTGTAATCATCATCAGGCACTATTCCGCCACAGGCAGCAGTTTACCTTGTTCAAAACAAACCTCTGTATTCAACCTCTGCTTTTTCCATGGGTGAGCTGAGCTGAAATTACTCACAGGTGCTTTTTTAAAAATAAAAATAAAAAATGTTGGCAGTGCTAAAATAAATAAATAAATTATAATCCTCCCCTTCTTTTTGCATTCCTTGAAAAAAAAAAGCTGACTTACACACTGTGCTGAGCCAAATCCAATTCGCTATCTAGCGTTCATGGTATTATCTCTGATTGTGACTAATCCAGAATGGATGATGAAGAAGAAGCTGCCAAAGGGAGAGACAGTAGCAGCTTAGAGAAGCAATGACACTGAGCAGAACAGAGAAAAGGTGACTATCAACACATTTTAATCATTTTAATCATTTCCAGGGGTGTGGGGATCCTACCCCAATGAAACGACAATTTCTACCCCAAATCAAAACTGGTGAATATATTCAGTGTAGCAATAACACAAGGTTTCTCTTACTTGTTTCAGCTATGTGCAGCCGCAGGAAATGAACAAAAACATCTTTGCGTGATTCATTCACTTTGTTCCAAATAAAGCAGCAGAAAGTTTCATTTTCAGTTTGACCTTTCTACACCCCTCGAGTGTCAGAACTTTGAGAAAGTCCCAGAGAGCTTTGTTACAGTTGATTAAGGACAGGATTTCCCCAAATTCTGTTTACAACCAACTGGGGAAATTTGACTAGGTGCGCTATTTTGGGGGTTTTCTGTTAGAAACATGATTGTAGGAAACAGGAGCACTCTAGACAAGGCAATCTTGAGAGTCAACGTAGTATTTTGAATGACACCAATGCATTGTTATCTGATGGCGTTGTCTGGCAACATTTAGCAAAGGGCTCTGATTTAGAACTCTGTTTTATTATGATTATCAAAGACATAAGTCAGTAATGCCAAATCTAGTTTGTTTTTTAGTATAGCTTTTATTGGGTTTTACAAAAAGAAAAAAAATGCAAATGCAAATACAAATACAAATAAGCAAACCATGACACCCTAGTATCATTCATACATGAACAGGATGAAACGTGTTAGGTTCACTATAACTTTACAGTTGAGTCAGGATGGCATACTGAACATTTGAACATTTCAAAACAGCACTGTTTTTTTGTTTCTTTCCAAGCCATGTCAGATACAAGGCTGTTTGTGCTATATAAACCAAACATGCTGCAATTACAATGAGCTGGATTCAGAGGAACTTTGTCATGAATTAGTCCCACTGAAATGAACTGGACAAGTTTAGCCATGACTAACTTGTCTCCCATTCATTTCAGTGGGACTAATGGGTGACTTAATTTCCTCTGTTTCCACCACAATACTAAGAAAATATGAACAGGTTAGCAGTAGGAATTACAACTTGACAGCTCCAGGCTTAGCTCAGTCTATGTGCTCTTTGAAATAAAAAGGTTTCCTAATTAACCTTGAAAGGAAGCAGCAAAAATGCATTCCTGCATGGCCCTCAGGGCAAGTGAAGACAAAACCCTGCTTTGCATTTTGATTTCTCTCCTTATGGAAATCCCATATAGGGCTGTCCAAAAAAGATCTTAAGATTACTTGTCAAATAATAACCTTGTGAGTTCCTACCATCTCCTAAGATGCTTGAAAATACAAGGTATGAAAATGCCAAATCTGGACATCTGTAATTGTCAAGCATCCAGAAATGGTTCTGCTGGATCTTCCACATTTCTTCCCATTACTCACAAAATGTATAATTACCCTTCTGGCATTACATTGTCATTCTAATGAAGAAGCAGGTTCCTTCTTGAGAATTCGGTTTTATTTTATAGAAGCAATCTGGGTGCTGATTTCACCGATTAAAAATTCTTCACTTTAGGTTATTTGGATTCTTGTTTTGTTGGCTTCCCTGAATGCAACAGCTCAGTTCTTAGTCAGGATTAGCACTCAGTTCTTAAAGTTGACTAAGATAATGACAAAAGGAAAAAAAACTTACACCAAACTACCATTTGCTTATCAAGCAATTTGCCTACCCAGCCAATGCAGTTCCATTTTATTTGCATGAGTCATGCATGAGATTTCAGCATACAATGGAGGAGGCAGCACTTTCATAAAACTGAAGAAGAGCCTTTGTTGGATCAGATCATAAGCCTAGTCCATCATTCTATTTTTATAGAATACTAGGGACGCGGTTGGCGCTGTGGTCTAAACCACAGAGGCTAGGGCTTGCCGATCAGAAGGTCGGCGGTTCAAATCCCCGTGATGGGGTGAGCTCCCATTGTTCGGTCCCAGCTCCTGCCCACCTAGCAGTTCGAAAGCACATCAAAGTGCAAGTAGATAAATAGGTACCACTCCGGCAGGAAGCTAAACGGCGTTTCCGGGTGCTCTGGTTCACCAGAAGCGGCTTAGTCATGCTGGCCACATGGCATCCGGAAGCTGTCTGTGGACAAACGCTGGCTCCATTGGCCTATAGAGTGAGATGAGCGCGCAACCCCAGAGTCGTCTGCGACTGGACCTAACGGTCAAGGGTACCTTTATCTTTAGGGTTGCTATATGTCCTCTTTTTCCAGGACACACCCTATTTTTCATGGGTAGAGTCATCATAGCAATCCCTAGTTAAAAGTATAAATCGGCAAATGTGTCCTCTTTTTTGGCTCTTCAAAATATGGCAACCCAAAATAGCCAACCAGATGCGTCTTGCGCAGGCAGGACACGAGAGCAATAGCCTCCTCCTTTCAGCAACTAGTAATTTGGGCTATTGGCTTGAAGGGCAGCTAGGCTGTTTCTCCCCACTGTGTTTCAAGCTGCTTTATTAAGTAACTGTATGCCCATCACCTGATTTATTTTCTCAT
Source organism: Zootoca vivipara (assembly GCF_965207765.1). Lineage (NCBI taxonomy): Eukaryota > Metazoa > Chordata > Lepidosauria > Squamata > Lacertidae > Zootoca > Zootoca vivipara. Next base: position 66,816,225 of record NC_142586.1, read on the forward strand.
GCTGAACTCCAATTCACTGAAGCTGTCATCTGTGCATGCGCCAGCATCAGAGCATGTGCAACAGCTGTCTGTAATGTACACACCTCAGCTTCACAAACAGCTTTTGTTCTCAAATTGGATGGAATCTGGTCTGAGGGAAAGTGCATCAGACAGGTGTATTTCTCAAGAAGCAGCAGGATGCAGGTGTTTGTGGCTAGCACCGTGTGTACTTGGCTTCAAACATCAGAGGTGGGAGTGTGCTGGAGCCAGAATAAAAGGACAATGTGTACACAGCCTCATAATGTAATCCTAGACAGATGTATTTGGGAGTAAGTCCCATTGAACACAATGAGACTTACTTCTGAGCAAACATGTATAGCAAACATGTATAGCACCCCCAGATGCTTTGGGACTACAATTCCCATCATCCCTGACCACTGGCCCTGTTAGCTAGGGATGATGGGAGTTGTAGTCTCAAAACATATGGAGGGCCAGGTTTGGGGATGCCTGATGTATAGGATTACACCATCAGAGGCATACTTCCTCTGAACCTGGATCTAGCACATTACCATCATGACTTTTATAGACACGTAGAGGCATCATGACTTATAGTCATCCTCCATGAATTCATTCAATTCCCTTTTAAAGCCATCCAAGTCGGTGGTTATCAGTCCCCACATATTGTGGCAGTGAATATTATAAGTGGGCAAGTACTTCCTTTGTTTGCCCTGAATCTCTCGGCGATTAGTTCTGCAGCATGGGATCAGATCAGAACAGATTCTAGTATTATGAGAGAGGGAGAAAACATTTTCAAATTTATCCACACCATGTAAAGTTTTAGGCACCTCTGTCACTTATTCACCTTTTCCCCCCTAAACTAAAAAGCCCAAACTTCCAGTGGCCAGATCTTCACTGTATGATTTTTAAGTGTATTTTTTACAGATAAGCCATGGACCACATGAATAAAGCTCATGAAGCTATTTGGGAATCCCTAGCCTAGAGTGGAAAACAAGAGACATTCAGGGACCATCTGGGAACAAGGGTGGTCCAGAGAGAAGATGGCTTATTCCAATGGATGCATGGTATTATGTGTATCATTGCATATACCCTGGACCTGACAACCCTTCTCAGACCCTACCTACCTGATGAGAAAGAGTTCCTCAAATGAACAGCCTTTTGGCTTGGAGCCTGACACTCTGTCTCCTCTCTGTTGTCTATCACTGGGTGCACTGCCTGTAGTGGATGAGGGTGCTGACACTTGCTGGGGCATCCTCATTAGGGATCTCTGCCTTAGGAGGTACTTGATGGACTCAGGCTCGATTATTCTTTGCTTCTCTGGCCTGTGTTACTGGCTATTCTGTCTCATCTGGATCCTCTCTCTTTGAGTCAGTGTCCAAGTCGCTGCTGGGAATCTGGGTCACATTCAACAAGTTCCTATCCTAGATACTTGTAAATGTGTAAAATACTGTAACACAGAAGCCTGTGCAAATAACGATTGAAGGTATAGTGGTATTTGATTTTTCAGTAAAAGAGAGCCCTGAGGGGTTTTTTTCTGGGTGTAGGGGGTGTTATTGACTCATGTGTCAAAGCTAAAGTCGCCCACGTGGCTTAGTTTCACGGCAGAGTGGGCAGATTGCAAGGACTTTCTCTTAATTTGATTAGTCGCTTGTATTTTAAAGAACATATATTTTTGGACCCTGTCTGCTCTGAGATTCTAGTAGCTGTGCCTGTGTGAAGGCAGAACACGGCAAATATATGTTGCTCTGCTGCATCTTGACTGATGTAATGCACCCCTATACATCTTAGTTATCGCCACTACTGTCTTCTAGAGGACTTTGCATTGGTCGAGGTATCTTGGGAGGCTGAAACTTCCTATACCAGGGGGTCCCCAAACTAAGGCCCGGGGGTCGGATGAAGCCCAATCGTCTTCTAAATCCGGCCCACGGACGGTCCAGGAATCAGCATGTTTTTACATGAGTAGAATGTGTCCTTTTATTTAAAATGCATCTATGGGTTATTTGTGGGGCCTAGGAATTCATTCATATTTTTTTCAAAATATAGTCCAGGTCTGAGGGACAGTGGACCGGCCCCCTGCTGAAAAAGTTTGCTGACCCCTGCCCTATACAAACCAGTTGTTGTTGTTGTTGTTGTTGTTGTTGTTGTTTTGCTTTTACAAATATTCTTCTGATGAAGGCTGTCAGGTGATTAATGCCTGTATCAATTCATTACTTCTAACCAAGTCATTAATCAACAATTCCATTAAGGAACTATGTGCGAAAATCTCAGACTTACTGGTTATTACTATGTTTCAGAATTGGTCATGTGTAGACTCACAGTAGATAAATAGGTACCACTACAGCGGGAAGGTAAACGGCGTTTCCGTGTGCTGCTCTGGTTCGCTAGAAGCGGCTTTGTCATGCTGGCCACGTGACCTGGAAGCTGTACGCCGGTTCCCTCGGCCAATAATGCGAGATGAGCGCCACAACCCCAGAGTCGGTCACGACTGGACCTAATGGTCAGGGGTCCCTTTACCTTTAGACTCACAAGCAGACAGAAGATCTGCTTTTAGAGGTTAAGTTAGGCTTTACTGTGATCATCCTTTAGCCAGGTGGAGTAAGACTTGTGCTTCTTGCTGCATAGCTGACTGAACGTTTTAAGAATTTTGTATTGTATGCCATTGCATCGTTCTAATTTGGCTTTTAAGTTATTTTATTTGTTTGTATTTGTTGTTGCTGTTAAGTCACTTTGAGACATTTGTTTATTGTATAAGTGACTAAAAATGCTAATGATGCCAATAATAATAATAGAATTTTAAAGACAAATAGAATCCTCTGTGAAATGAAGAAGTGGAGCCGTAACATAACATTTGATGAAGAGACGGGCCTTGAGTGACACACAAGAAAGAGAACCAAAAGTAGAGATATAAGACAATTGCCCACACATTTGTCACTTCACGAACCATGATGACCTTTAACACCCACAAGTCAGTGCAGGCTAATAACTAGAGGCTCACCAGATTCATAGCAAGGTTAATGAGGGTTTCTGGGAAACCGCCACTCAGGACCAGGGATGGGGAATAAATTTGATTCCGTTTGCATTTAAAGGGGAATGTTGGGAGGGTTGGAGAGATGGAAGAGAGGACTAGCGAGGAAGAAGAAAGCGCTGTTGTGAATGTGTGGCATATGTCTGTGATCAAGTGCTAGAAGGGGCTGTGTAGGAATGAGATGGAAAGGGACTTGACTGGGGGAAAAGGACAGCAGCATATAATAATAATAATAATAATAATAATAATAATAATAATAATAATATATTATTTATACCCCGCCCATCTGGCTGGGTTTCCCCAGCCACTCTGGGCGGCCTCCAACAGAAAAATGAAATAAAATAATCTATTAAAGATTAAAAGCCTCCCTAAACAGGCCAGCCTTCAGATGTCTTCTAAAAATCTGGTAGCTGTTTTTCTCTTTGACATCTGATGGGAGGGCGTTCCACAGGGCGGGCGCCACCACCGAGAAGGCCCTCTGCCTGGTTCCCTGCAACTTGGCTTCTCGCAACGAGGGAACCACCAGAAGGCCCTCGGCACTGGACCTCAGTGTCCGGGCAGAACGATGGGGATGGAGACGCTCCTTCAGGTATACTGGACTGAGGCCATTTAGGGCTTTAGGTTAGCACCAACACTTTGACTGTGCTCGGAAACGTACATTCCTTCACAATGCAAGAAAGGCTGCAGCCTTCTAAGGGCATCAGAGGAAGGAAATTTACACCTTCCCTCAGGGGTGGGGAAGGATTTCCACCATAATTATAGGAGGTGAGCTGCAAAATGTTCTGCTCCTTGACATTCCCCTGGTGCTGCCCAGCTGACTGGGGAATAGCTGAGAGGGGCTAAAAGCGGGCTTCCCTGATTGGAGATAGAGAAGGACTGTTGGTAGGATGTGATGATGCCAGATGATGCCAACTCCTGATGCAGTCTCCTCACCTGAGGTTTATGAATCCTTTGGGGAGAGAGATTGGGGAGAGAGAGAGAGGCAATTGCTGTAAGCTGCCTTGAGCCCATGGGTAAGGTATAAATATAGACAAAATGGTCCAGCTGAAGAGTGAGCTACTATTGAAAATACTGTAACTCATTTTAATGGACTGCCTATGCAGTAGAGAAGCATTTCTGATGAACAAGGGAAGAGTTAAATATATTTTCCCTGGTGTTCTTTCCCAGTGGAGCATGTGGCTCATTCATCTCTTGAAACGTGTCCTTTGTCACAGATGCATGCAGGACAACAACAAACCTATTCATTCCTCACCCTGGCAGCAACAGAGCCTGTCCTCTCCAATGAACCTCGTCTTCTGATTTCCCACAAGGTACCAATCTCCTTTAATTACCCCTGCATTGGTGCTCATGGAAAGGCTTCAGAAGAAAATGTACTGACCTCTAGCCAATATGTGTGCCTCTAGCTTCCTTGTTCTTTGCCAGTTCCGGACCTCATTTACTGGTGAAGAAAAAAAGAGGTCAGGAAATTTGCACTAATAGGTTAGATCTGAGAAGTAGGAACATAAGGCTGCAATTCTCATGTTGGAGTAAATTCCATGGAATTAAATATGTCTTGCATCATTCTAAGTGGACATGTTTAGGATCACACTGTTTGTGGTCTGTGCTGGTGCCTGCCATTGGGCAGTGAAAATCTGGCGTATCACTGAAAAAGAGACTAATTCATCACCCACCAAAAAAGAGGGCACAGATCTTTCATGAGCTAATTCTTATGTAGAGATGCAAATTTAGAAATAATTTCTGTAACTGAAATAGAAAAACAACACATCTGGCCATAGTGAGGAAGACGGCGAACAGGCAATCAGTTTGTCTGCTCAGCATAGCTGCCAAGTTATCCCTTTTTTAAAGGGATTTTCCCTTATGCTGAATAGGCTTCCTCGCGAGAAAAGGGAAAACTTGGCAGCTATGCTGCTCAGCCTGCTTCCCCAGTGCTAAAGGTTGATGGGTAATGAACCTCGGTTGCTAAAGGTTGATGGGTAATGAACCTCGGTTTATGAACACCTCGGTTTATGAATTTTCGGTTTATGAACGCCGCAGACCCATCTGGAACGGATTAATTCATTTTCCATTACTTTCAATGGGAAAGTTTGCTTAAGTTTATGAACGCTTCAGTTTATGAACAGACTTCCGGAACCAATTACACCCATGCTTCAGTTTATGAATGCTTCAGTTTAAGTACTCCGCGGACCCGTCTGGAACGGATTAATCCACTTTCCATTACTTTCTTTTTTTTTTTAAAATATATTTTTTATTAATCATTTTATCCACAAACATACAAAATACAAAAATACAAAATACAAAAATACAAATACAAAAAACATCAAAATACAAAAATACCAAATTCAAACAACATATAACAGAAAAATATATCATCTCTCATCCATTTTGATATTCATTGTCTTCAGGCTTCCCCAATTCCCTACTATCTGATTTTCATTTTTATAAACCTCTGTAGCAGTTTCTAAATCATCTTTCTTACCCATCATGCAATCCCTTTAACACTTCAAAATTGATTTCATCTTTATATCATCTACCAAAATTCTTAACTTTCAATCTTCTATTATCTCCCTATTGCCTTGACTTCTTTATTTTCCTGGATATTCAAACTCTAATTATCAAATACACTTTCCATTACTTTCAATGGGAAAGTTTGCTTCAGTTTATGAACGCTTACTCTGCGGACCGTCTCAAATGGATTAATTCACTTTCCATTACTTTCAATGGGAAACTTCGCTTCAGTTTATGAACGCTTCAGTTTATGAACAGACTTCCGGAACCAATTGTGTTCATAAACCGAGGTACCACTGTAATAATATTATTTACAACCTGCCCATCTGGCTGGGTTTCGCCAGCCACTCTGGGCGGCTTCCAACACAATATTAAAATACAATAATCTATTAAACATTAAAAGCTTCCCTAAACAGGGCTGCCTTCAGATGTCTTCTAAAAGTCTGGTAGTTGTTTTTCTCTTTGACATCTGGTGGGAGGGCATTCCACAGGGTGGGCGCCACTACCGAGAAGGCCCTCTGCCTGGTTCCCTGTAACTTGGCTTCTCGCAGCAAGGGAACTGCCGGAAGGCCCTCGGCGCTGGACCTCAGTGTCCGGGCAGAACGATGGGGGTGGAGACGCTCCTTCAGGTATACTGAATCAAGAAGACAAGAAATTTTTAAAAAGAATGGGAAATGTTTATAATGCATATACAAAACCATTGTAAACAGGCCAAAACATTAGCAGGATTTAAAATACACTTGTAATGTAACAGAACGTATAGATAATTTAGGAAGATGAAAACCTGGATAAGTACTGATACGCAGTTGAAAATAGAATCAAAAGGACCCATGGATGGATGGGGGGGGGGAGTCAGGAGATTCAGAGTAATCTTGATATTTGGATTTTGTATGGTTTTATGTTGTATGCTTATATTTTTGAAAATCATTAAAAAAGATTATTTTAAAAATCCCATAACGCCTTTAAGCCAGGACCACCTATCTATGGTGGCGTGTGTGTATTTTGCAGTAATCCAGAGGGGGAAAGCTGCTTGGCAGAAATCAAAGTTCTCACACTCAGATCTCGTTTGGCTCCCATATTTTATCTTTTCAAACTGTGTTTGCGGACAAAGAAGCATGCAGTAGCAAAGGAGTATGAAGCCTGATGGAATCTGTGTTTCTTGACAGCAAATCATTACTTAATAACCACGTGACACTTCCTATAATACGTTGATTTTAAAAGCTACCTGTTGGTTTTTCCTCCAGCTAAAATCCCACGAGACAAGATGCACAAAGGGGTGAGCACTGGAGCCTACAATTCAATGTAGCTACATAATAAGAAAGATGGGAAACGATTGCACCTCTTCATTCGCATTGCAGCAAGTGCAAATGTCAGAAAGACAAGGGATTATCAGCTCATTTGTGAGAGTTTGCCTCTGGTGATCCTGGGGCAAGAGTCTTACACCATGCTGCACATTGGCTTGGAGTAAAACATGACACCCACAACAATACATTTGAGTGGCACATGGTGTGGGAGATGTTTTTCCCGTGTCTGAGCTAAAATGTGGCTTCCTTTCCATATATCCCTTCCCCCTTTTGGTGATTGTTCATGAATGGGGGCAAACTTGCCAGGCCACTTGCCAGACCCATAGAAATTAGTGAACCTAAGTCAAGGTTCATCCACACTTCCACTTGCCCCATGTTCTCTAGGCGTGGGTCTGAGAGGTTTCTCTTTTGTCCTGCCACTTCTTGCTGCTTACTCCTGAATCGGCACAAACATCAATTGGGTCTTTGATGTTTGTTCTGATTCAGCAGTAAACAGTGAGTTTTCCTGGGGAAAGGGGCAGGACAAAATAAAAAAACTTCTCCAACCTGTGCTTAGAAATCACAGGAGAAATGAAAATGTAGATGAGTCCTCTGTCTTATCCATTAACTTAAATGGATCTACTCTTGAGTAGGGCTAGCGCTGAATAGCACCCTTTGATTAAATGAAACCTGATTACACTTATCAAACTGCAGCGGCATATGATGCTTGTAACTGCGACTGCAAAATATAAATGCAGGTTTTGTAGAGCCCTAAAGTAAGGTTGCCTATTTTTCCTGATTCAGGTGAAAAGGTTGTATTTGAGGAACAATGAGCCATGCAACATGCTTAACAATCAGACACAAAGCAGGTCTACCACAATGTCATAGCTGCCAAGTTTTCCCTTTTCTCGCGAGGAAGCCTATTCAGCATAATGGAAAATCCCTTAAAAAAAGGGATAACTTGGCAGCTATGAACAATGTTTCCTGTTTAAAACTAATTGGAATGAAAAGGAAAGTATCACTTTCTTGGACTGAAACATCTGGTGGAAGAGACAAATAGACAAAATATTTAACACAGACGCTTGTGTACTCATTGGGTTATTTGTTTTTATATTGCCACCAAAGCTTTCCCTCCACACTTCACTCCGAAACTCTGGATTAGACATAGCCCTGTTGATCTGTGTGAGGAGCCCCATCTTACATTGAAAGCAGTAGCGGGGGTTGGGTGGGGGTTAACCAGCCCCAATCCAAGAGCATTAGCACCAGAAGGTCCAGAATCAGGTAGCTGGTCAGTAAAGGAGCCCATGTCCGAGAGCCCATTGGGTACAAATTTCCTTTGTGATGAAGTAATGGGAGAAGCAGATTCTGCTGAATTTCTGCATGGAAGATACAGTGGTACCTCAACTTATGAATTTAATCCGTTCCGAATGGACCTTCGTAAGTTGAAAAATTTGTAAGTCGAAGCCAATGGGGGATTTTTTTTTAAAAAAAATCGTAAGTCGAAAAAATCCTATCTAAACCGCATCCAAAATGGCGGATGGAACTCTGTTCATAACTCGAAACATTCGTAGGTCGAGTCATTTGTAAGTCGAGGTACCACTGTATATTTAAGAACAGGAGTCCATTCCAGAAAATGTTGGGAACTTCATTTTGATCTTCTTATTAACCATCTTACGTCTGAAGGGCTACAAAAAGCTTGACAATATCTTAGAGGTGCCCTGAATATTGGCTATGAGTAAGAAGCAAGTCTCAAGTCCTTAACAGCATGAAAGAAGATCAAGCGATCATCAAAAGCACATTTTTTGCTTTCATTTCTGACACACTGCTGTTGTTCCAGCTGGAAAAGGGCTGTGCTCCAGGCTAATGTCATAAGAAGGTAGCAACTTGACAAGTCTGCTTCTAATTTTAGAGCCTGAATGGTAAACATACCTCATGTACACTCCCAATCGAAATGGGTGGAAAAAAAGGATAAAACTGCTAAGCTTCGACTATGTGAATGCCCTTGCCAAAGATTTGTTGAACTTCAGTTTATTGGCTCTCATCCAGTCCATTGCTGAGGCAAGAAAAGGCAGATGTACATGTTCTGCCTTGGTCAGACCACACCTGGAGTCCTGTGTCCAGTTCTGGTCGTTGCAATTTAAGAAGGACATTGACAAGCTGGAATGAGTGCAGAGGAGGGTGAGCAAGATGGTCAAGGGTCTGGATACCAAGCTTCTTTGAGGAATGGTTGAAGGAGTTGGATATGTTTAGCCTGGAAAAGAGAAGACTAAGAGGAGATATGATAGCCATCTCTAAATATCTAAAGGGCTGTCACATGGAGCAAGCTTGTTTTCTCCTGCTGCAGAGGGTAAGTGTCAGGAGTGTGTGCAGGAGCCAGGCCCTGTGACTGGTAGGGCCTCACAGGACTGGGGTCTTCCTGAGTTTGGCCTGGAAGGGCAAGGTGCGGCCGCACAGGTGAGGCTTGACAGAAGACTTTTAGCACCTGGTGGCAAGGGCCGGGAGGGGTATATAAGACCACCATTTCCCTCTGGCTCTTTGCCACAGCAACACGCTACCCACCTAGCTGTGCTTTGGCTTCCTGACTCCTGGTTTCCTGACCCTCAGACTCTTGGCTTCCTGACTTGGTTTCCTGATTCATGAACTCTTGGCTTCCTGACCCCTGGACTGCTGATTCCTGCTTCCCGACCCTCTACTCTGGTCCCGACGTACCAAGCTGGGACTCTGACTGCCTGTAATCCAGACCGTGACAGTAGGACCTGAACCAATGGCTTCCAAGTCACCAGAAAGGAGATTACAACTAAACAACAGGAAGAACTTTCTGATGGTAACAGCTTTTTGACAGTGGAACAGACTCCCTCCAAAGATGGTAGACTCTCCTTCATTGGAGGTTTTTAAGCAGAGGTTGGATGGCCATCTGTCTTGGATGCTTTAGTTGGGATTCCTGTGTTGGACACTAGGTGATCCTCGGGGTCCTTTCCAACTCTACAATTCTATGATTGTTCTTTTCATGTTGTGTAGCTGCAACAAGAGTCTGACCGAACATGAGTCTGACCAAACTGCGGGAGGCAGTGGAAGACAGGAGTGCCTGGCGTGCTCTGGTCCATGGGGTCACGAAGAGTCGGACACGAGTAAACAACAACAGCTACAACAAGAAAACAAGCAGCAGATATCAGAATGATATTGCTGGAAGATAGAAGAGGACGGTTGCCCATCCCTCTCCAGAGAGTCTGTTATGTCAGTCACTATCCAGCTGGAAGAGACTGTGCCCCATTATAAGGTACTATTAAAGCTGCTACTATGGATCTATTCGTGAAGCTCCAGCTACAGATCCCAGCGCGGCGGCGCCATCGCCTTGCTCGCCTGCGTGGAGCACCAAGCGCTGCCTTCCTGGCAGGAAGCAGACACCCCTCCGCCCCTGAAGGCAGCCCTCTGACACAAACGCTAGGCCAGCCGGGGGCGGGCTGCGTGCCTCACTCCTTTCAGGAGGACCCGCCTGGGCTGCGAGCTCCCACCAGCGAGCCACGCGGCGGGCGGGTGAGCGGGTCAGGGCTGCTGGGCGGGCTGCAAAGGCATCTTCCAGCCGCAGAGGCGCAGAGGGTGGGGGGACCCCCGCGGAGATGGGGGGCGCCTGAGGGATCCCTGCACCACGGCGCCACAAGCTTAAGACGGCCCTGAATAAAGAGTATGACGTCACTACAGGACTTGCAGTATATTTCAGCGAGGCTGACACACACACACACACACACTTCAGAGCTCTCTTGGAGTGCTGGGCACACTTAGGGTTACTGAAATAAAGTGTCCCCAGCACTCCAAAAGCTAAAAAATCAATGGGTAGACTGCTTGAAGCATGTTAATTTGCTTCCTGGGACAACGTCTAAATCACTTTCAGACAAAAACAAATAGTCACATGGGGTGTGTTTGCTGTACGTCCTGCCGAGCCCCCGGCAAAGATGTTTTGAAGCCTGTGCCAAGCATCATTTGAGCCTTCCATTGCTTCCTTTGCATCTGGGTTAATTCTGCTGATTAAACTATACAAGTGGGCTTTGGCTGCCAGCCTTTCCCCTTGATGGAACAAGAACACAGCACTGTGGCAAATTCCCCCGAATGGTTCCTGTATTTTAACTGAGGCATGTATGGCAGTGGCGGAGCTTCATGCTCCGGCACCGAGGGGGCAGAGAGCAGGCAGGGGTGGGGCTGGTGCGCGTCCTGGGGTTGTGGTGTGCCGCCTGAGGGGGCATGGTGACCAGCGGGGGGGGGGGGGCAGCCGTGATGACACCCCAGCAGGATTGTGCTGCCAGGGGCGGTGCACTCCGCCCGCACTCCTCTTCCTCTGCTAGTGATGTATGTTCTGACCAAATGGACTCCATGACAAGTTAGGAAGGTGCAGTATCAGTTATAACACCATCACCACCAACCGCCACTGGCCTTACAGACTCAATCAGGCCAAAGCCATCCAAAATAAATAAAAGTGAAACCCTACTGCATGTACTGAATCCAATTGTTTCTCACTTGTACCAATTGCACGGTACAAGTTAGAAATATGGGACAATAACAAGATTGGTTCAAGTCTATTTGTTTTAGGCTACAAGGCAGAACGAAAACAGAAGTGTGCCCCCAGCTATGAATGAGTCACAGCCTCACTGTTTGTGTCTTGTATCAGATTTGAATCCAATCATCTGTGATCTGCATAGAATTTATTACGGTACAGTACTCTTATTTACTGAATTTCTCTGCTGCCCTCCATCTGAGGATCGCAGGGCAGTTTGCAATATAAAAAATCAAAACCACAGAGCTATGACCCGCAAACTGCTGCCTCTTGCATTGTTTGATCTTTGGGCCTAACTTTGTTCATTTTTTCTCTGTAATCAGAGTATATATGCCTGGGCACTTCATGCATCTGATGAAATGGTCCATGAAAGCATATGACACCATAGGAATGTAGAAAGCTGGCCAATACCAAGTCAGGGTAGGTATTTGTCCATATAACCTAGTATTGTTAATTTGACTGACAGAAGCTTTTTATCCAAGTTTTTAAGCTTGCACAAGACTTTGGTGTTAAGAGTTTATTTATGCTGCAGTTTAATAAGAGGTGGTTCCTGTATGCCAGGCATCCCCAAACTGCGGCCCTCCAGATGTTTTGGCCTACAACTCCCATGATCCCTAGCTAACAGGACCAGTGGCCGGGGAAGATGGGAATTGTAGTCCAAAACATCTGGAGGGCCGAAGTTTGGGGATGCCCTCTGTATACCATGGCCATCGCAAGCCAGAAAACAGCATGCAAACTGGGGATCTCCCATGCCTATCTGTTTTCTCCATGCCTATATATTTCTCTCTCTCCAGGGAAGCAGAGGCAAGCCACAGATGTAGGGCCAACCTTAAGATATTGTTTAAAGCCATTGCACTATATTTGTATTTCAATAAATTCTGTCAGTGTGTCGGCTCAGATCATTTGCTTTGTAAACCACACACCACTTTCTGCTTTTACCTTCTGAAGAAGCACCTTGACACACTCAAAGGCTTGAATGCTGTTTCACTAGAACACATCAGTCCAATAAAACATATTGTTGCAACGTCTATTGTTGCAACATATTGTTGCATGGCCACTGTTCTTCCCACTGCAGTTTTTCATACATTGGGTCTAGAATTCTTGTGGGCTGTGCTGCCCCCCAGTGACTGAAATGTTGACTTGCTCATTTTGATTTCCTTCAGATACATGTTAGACTGCAAGAACCTGTGTACTGTATACAGAAAGAGGAATGTGAAAAATACTGAAAATTATTCCTAGTGGGCCACCTGAGGAATGGTAAGTTGTCACAAAAGAGGATATTAAAATGGGTACAGCTTTTTATCCACAGGAGGGCACAGAGGGGAACCTACCTCCCCAATTTTATTTAATCATTCATTTCAATGATTCTATTATTGATTTCTATTATTTCAATGAAAATTGTCTGTCCCTATTTCTCCAAAGGAAATCAAGATAGCTAGCGATAATGAAAACAGAGTAAGCAAAACATAATCCTTTAAAAAGCACCAATATATATTCAAATTAATAAATTAATAATATCCAACCTATTTAACAAATTCCAGTAGCATAAAAGTAACATAACTGAACAAGCAAAAATCACACAATGAAGAAATGCTTTTTTAAAAAGTCAGGTCTTCACCAATCACCTGAACAGCATAGTGATGAGACCTGACAGGCCTCATTCAGCAAAGCGTTGCATAGGATTGGTGCCACCACAGAAAATACCCTGTCCAATATAGTGTCCCAGATATGTGCATGTGTGTGTGTGTACATACACACCACTTTATTTGCATTTCTTATTTTAAAAATTAATTTAAAACCCAAGAGAAAGGCATGCTACTTTTTCTGCTCACCTTAATGAATCACGCTACAAATAGTAGACCAGAGACCATTTTTAAAGGTGTTTTTATTATTATTAAAAAAACAGATCTAGGAAAGACTTGGATCATACTGAAGACAACATAAACGAACCCTTAGCAGCACATGTCTTCTCGGAAAGAACACCATAGAGTTCAATGGGACTTACTCCCAGGTAGGGATGGAAGGATCTTTCCAATTTGATTCTCCCAGTTTCTCATTTCTCAAATCTTAAATTCAGTTCTCTACATTTTGCAGTAATCTGTGGCTTTTTAAATAAGAATCCTCATCAAAATTAATTGACATCTTAGTGCCAATTTCTCTCAGTAAACAGATTTTTACCTGCAGCTTTGACTAATGTACACATTTCTGAAAGCACTGTCCTCTAATATAATGTATGTTTGTATGTTATTTTCACGAATATTTTTGTTTTTATGCACACTGTCTCCTAATGCATGCTTCTTTTGTAAACATTGGCTGGAGAACTACATCACAAAATTCAAGTGTACAAATTTTTGAAGGATCTTTGTGTTGTGGTTTGCATATTGTTTTGGAATGTGCAAATTTTATAGATTCAGCTTTTAATGCCTACTGAATCTAATTTTTCCTCTATCCCTACCCTTGGGCATATAGGACTGGCACCTAAAATATCACATTTCTGAGCACTATTGACTGCATGTAATATGCTCTAAAAAGCCATTTGTCACATGGAAAGTTGAGTTAGTTCAGAACTCTGGATTTATGCTGGGATGAATGAATGAATAAAGGAGGGAGAGAGAAGACAGAGCAGACAGGCCTGTGGAAACTCAATAATATTTTATTTGGAAAATGCATAAGGTTGACAACAGGGCAAGTGAAAAAGGAATGTGAGGAGCATGTTACCAAAAAAAATTAAGACAAACAATACATACGGTATGTCTTGAAGTACATCAAAAGCAGGAAACCAGCCAGAAGGACTTTGGAAGTTGTTAGATACATACCCAGTTCTGAAATGCTTTATTTGGGAAGAACCACTGATGGAACTAGTGAAACAGAGAAGGCAAGAGATGGCTTATTAATGAAAATGTTCAGCTTGTCACTAAAATCAGCCTTCTTATTTGAGGATTTTAAGTAGCCAATGCAATGCCATTTTTTTAAAAAAATGTGACTAGGGGGGAATTGTAGGCCAGCTACCCTAACAACAGTGTTTCTTAGTGGTTCGAGTGTGTCAGACTAGGACTTGGGAGACCAGGGTTCAGGTCTCCAGACATGAAACTCAGGGATGGCTTTGACTTGAGTCTGTTGCTGCTGCTCAGCCTAACCTACCTCACAAGGTTGTTGCGGGGATTAAATGAGGAGTGTATGCCCCCTTGGGTTCTGTGGAGGAAAGGTGGGATACAAAGGCAATGAATAAATAAAAATTAATAAATCTGTTTTGGGTAAATGTGCAGAAATCATTATTAGATTTTAAGAGAACAAGCACTGCTGGGAATATCAGCATGGCTTCTGTAAACCTAAACCAAAGTCCTGCTTTTCCAATATTTTAGAGTTCTTTGAAATTTTCAGCAAGCACCTGGACAGTAGATATTATATATTTGGACTTCCAGATAGCTTTTGACAAAGTTCATCACTAAAGATTCCTTAGCAATTATGGATTTAAAAAAGCAGAGAGCCATTCTTTCTGCCTCTATAGTAATTTGCCCAGGTCTAAACTCTACTCAAGAAAGACTGGATGCCAGGGCAAATATGCACCAGTCATGTTGTGTCCAGGAAATAGGAAACAAGAATCTGTATGCCTCCCCCCCAAAAGCTAGTGGTATCTGCTGGCCTTTTTCAAAAGTATTACATTCATGAACATGTTCTTTTTTTTCTCCTCACCCCTTCAGCCCTACTGCCGTGGTACATGGCTTTCCTTTATTGCCTGCCAACTCTAAGAACAAAACATGGATTTATGTGGCATGAATAAATAGTTTGATTAAATAATCTGTAGTCCTTTTCAGTTCAGCAAATCGCAAACTTCCTGTTGGCATTCAGTTGCTGGTGGAAGAAATGAGTTCTTCTGACCATTCTCTAGAAACAGAAGGATATGGGTACAGGGAGGAAAATATAGGGTGTGTGTGAATCTTAGGAGTGTTAATTGACATGAAACATTATAAAAGCTAATATTAAATGTTAAATTCCCCCCCCCATTTACACACATCTGCTACTAGATCCCCTCTCTCCAGCCCCTAGACACCTGCCTCAGAAGTCCAGCGTTTGAAAACCACCACAGTCTTATTTCTTTTCCCAGAGTCTTGCGGGTGCGTAGTGCCTCTCCCAACCGCGGCTCCTGTGCCTGCCCGTGTGAGAGGCAGGTGGCGGCAGCGGGACCAGCGATGAGAAAGGGCTCCTTTTTCGCCGCTCGTCTTGCCGCCACCGCCGCCCACTTCACTCGAGTTTAAGCGAAGGGGGGCTTTTTCAGCACAAAAAAATGTGCTGAAAAAGTAGGCTTATACTCGAGTATATACGGTAATGATTCTAACCTCTTGGTCAACTCCATCAAAGACCATTTAGAGCACAACTATGTTTCACAATCTTCTTTACAAGCACAATGACCTCATTATCATTGCACAAGATAACCAGTTATTTTGTGCTACACACTGCCTTGCTGTTGAGTTGTGCATTTTACCCTTTGACAGCTTAGTTTTAAGCTGGCAGATCATTTCCCCAAGAACTAGCAATGGATCGCAGGGCTATTTTCCAAAAGGAGGCCTACCTGACGGCACCATCTTTCCCTGCATGCCACCTCTGTTTATTTCTTTTTAATAAAACTTGAGCAAGGAAGCCACATTCTTTTAGCATTAATACACTGACTCGATTGCTTTCCACATCACTTTCAGGGAACAACTGGTTTGTATCATTCACTCAGAAGAAGTGTAATTTATGGAAGAGTCGGCATCAAGCGGAATTCTGTTGTTGTTGCTTGAGCTTGGCAGTGCAGCTGCAAATGTGAACCATGCATTTGGACCGCAGACCTTCCAAAAAACGATTCCCTTCACACCCTCAGTGGAGTTAATATAAACACCAGACAGGATATTGATGGGATATTTAAATCATTGGCCATTGAGAAGCCATCAATCTTTCTAACCCTGCATTACCAGGGGGTCTGAAATGTATGCTGAGAGATTAAATCCCCATTATCTCAACAGGTTGGAGTTGCCATCTCTACTCTCCAGAGAAAGGGGGAGAAGGAGCAGGTCATTTTTCATTTGCATGTATTAATCCATTCAGGCGATTTTAACAATGCCCTTTCCCTAGTACTGGGATAGAGCATACTTTTTTCTCTCCCTCAAATTAGAAACATACACAACTTTGACAGATTCATTCCAGAAGTTAGGTCACTGGAAGGGAGCTCACTAGACAGATAGCACTTCTTTTGCTGAGTTTTGAGCTACCATAATTCTAAATGTGTGAGGAATAACCCTCATGAGGTGGAGCCATAGCTCAGTGGGGCAACACATGCTGGGCCTGGAATAGGCCCCGGGGTTCAGTTGTTGGTTGCCATCTCCTGAGAGCGACAGGCAAGATTCCTTTTTACAATGCCAGAGAGGCGCTGCCAGTTAGTGTAGACCAGGCATCCCCAAACTGCGGCCCTTCATGTTTTGGCCTACAACTCCCATGATCCCTAGCTAACAGGATCAGTGGTCAGGGGAAATGGGAATTGTAGTCCAAAACATCTGGAGGGCCGAAGTTCTGGATGCCTGGTGTAGACAGCACTGAGATAGGTGGGCCAGCGTGATGCCCTCCTCCAGATGCTGCGGACTACAACTCCCATGATCCCTGACCACTGGCCATGCTGATGGGAATTGGCCCATAATATCTGGAGGTTATCACACAGCAATGGAGATTGTCCCCTTCTCTTGCCTGACCATCTGAATAGGAGCTTCATCCACACTTCCCATTAAAAACAGTGGGAGAATTTTCACTGGCTGTAAAATGCAGGCAAAATTTTGATAAATGATTGACTTATTTCTTATGCGGCGACAATAATTATTGCAGCTCTAGCAATGCCAACCATCAGTTCCAATCTGAGGTTTGGACATGCCTCTTCTGAATGCCGTGTCTGTTTCTGATGAGCCTTTTAAATTATGGGTGTGCTTTGACACTCCACCCTCCATTACACACCCCACTACAGTACTGGCCTAACTAAGGTAATTGAGCAAAACAAATTCCATATAACCATGGATACAAGCTGGTGCTTATTGAAACATGGCACCCAGGGAGAGTTCCATTCTGTGAGGAATTCCATTTGTCATTCCCCCACCCAGCCTTCCTTCAGATGTTCTCCGAGAGTAAAAGTTTGTAAAGGTGGACAGGTTCAAAGGTGTCAGGGAGACTGATCCTTCCACTCCATTCCATTCTTCCACTAGATAGGGTAGCTGTCTCCACAGAGATACCAGTATATTAAGCAAACGACCACACAGTAATTTTTAGGAATGCCAGCTGATTCTAGAATGCTTAGTTGATTAACTGCCTGCCTTTTGACTATTTAAGTGCTACAGTGTAAATAGCTCTCCACATTGCCAAAACATCAACACACCATAGATTTAAAGAGCACCATTTCCCCCCAAAAATCACGGGAACTGTAATTTAATCCCTCACAGAGCTACAGTTCCCAGCACCCTTAACAAATTACAATTCCCAGACACATGCATGTCTCCCGATATTTGAATGCAACAAAATACACATGTGCTGTGTCATCACTTATGATGTTCTACAAACAAGTTTTCATACCTTTCCCCGCTATGTGGAAGTGCTTTCTGTACAGTATAGGGAAAGTGCAGTTTGTGTACAACTTTGAGGATTTTAATGTTTTTGTCAATTTGTCTGTATTTTTTTTCCTGCTGCCTGGCACAAGATGACACACAGGAGGTGTGGAGGACTATTATTGTTAGGATTAGCTGAACTTAGCATTGCTAAACTTTGCAATGTTTAGTTTGAAGGGCACTTTTATCTGAGCTATGCATTAACAGCTACACATTGTGTCACTGGATAAAGAATGATGACCTGCTTCCTGCAGATAACTGTACAGTCTGGTATCCAACTGGATAGGTGCACTGCAAAAAGGATTAAGAAGACCATTAACATTAAAATAATTTTTGGAATGCATCAAATTCAGGAGGGGGGGGGAATGCACCTTGAACTTTCTTTTGTTTCATCCATCATTGTGTTGCCCAGAAATATGACAAGGACATTCCAGGAAGGGAAGGGGGAGAGAGAGAATTCAGTGGGCTTCACCAAGTACATTCTAAGAGAGATTCTGAAGGAAATAAAGACCTGCCAGGCTAGGGAACCATCATTGGGTGTTTTGTGCTTCTTTACTTGCACTCAGGGGAACCAGTGGCCCTCAAGATGTTGCTGAACTCCAACTCCCATCAACCCCAGCCATCATGGTCTATGGTCAGGGGTGATGGGAGTTGTAGTCCCAGAAACACCTGGAGGTTCATAGGTCCCACCCCACCGGCCCACCACTTTAGGAGGTGTTTATATCATAAGACAGAGCTGGCACAGTCTTCAGGCTTACAGGATCCAATCGTGGTCTTTCAATGGAAGCCTGTTTTTAATTAGCATCCATCCAGATTTACTTAAACAAAGCTGACGCAGAGGTCTGAGTATATTCGGTCTTTATTGAGCACTCGTTCTAATCTGTTGGTTGAGTAGGGCTGCTTGAATATGTCTTTGCCATCGGCCAAAGGCCAGGTGAAAGAGGAACCTTTCCTGGACATTAACAGGGTTTCAAAGGCGGAATTGATTTTCCAAAAGGTGGTGCTTTGTCCTGGATTGGGGGGGGGGGTGTTTTTGTACGAAAACGCTCAACAGTTTTGGGGTCTTCCTAAAAAAAAGTTCAACAACTTTCAGGGTGTCCTAATTTTTACTTTTTGAAATATGGCAACCCTATTGGTGGGGAGTTTATACAGCAGGCATAGGCAAACTCGGTCTTCCAGATGTTTTGGGACTACAACTCCCAGCATCCCTGACCACTGGTCCTGTTAGCTAGGGATGATGGGAGTTGTAGTCCCAAAACATCTGGAGGGCCGAGTTTGCCTATGCCTGTTATACAGCAACAAGTGTCCATCCCACATTTACTCTGGGTGCTTGCTGGGTGTCTGTACATCTTCCAAGTCATCAGTCGTTCATCCCACACTTTTCAGTGCATTTCCCTATGACTTTCCAAACCACAATAAGTTATAAAAAGAAGTAGTAGATTTGCTTTGCTAGGGAGACAGAGCTCTTTAATATGCTTTAATTGTGCAGGTGTACATTTATGGTATGCTCATGAATGACACACTGGAAACCACCAGTGTGATATAGCAGTGGCAGAAGTGAGATTGGGAAACCATAGGTTCAAATCCCTGCTCCCTCCTGCTCACATGTTAACCTTGTGTCAGAATTTGAGAGTGGGGGAGGGCATTATTATTATTATTATTTGAATTTATATACCGCCCCTATATCCGGAGGTCTCAGGGCAGTTCGGCCCTCTTTACCAGATGCAGGGCGTTTGCTTGCTCGCTTATTTATTTTTCCACGAGGAACACTCCAGCCTAGCCCCCCTCCCTTGCGGCCTGAGTTGGTACAGCCCAGAATCCTACGACCCACCTGGCGGTAATCCTGTTCAGGATGACTCTTCTTGGCCTTCGCCGCCGCCGCCGTGCTCGCAATATCGCCGGCGGCCAGTAGGGGGAGACATGGGCGCGGGGAGAGCGAGCGCAAGGCAGAGACCCGCGGGAGGCAGCGCAGCCGCGGGAACGGCGAACTTTTGGGAGATGCAGCAATGAAGAGAAGCGGCGAGCGGCGACGGCGGCACCGACGGAGCGCGCCTTGATCTCTGCCGCTCGGACCCGAGGGGAGCTGCACGGCGATCTCGGCGCGGGCTTGGCACTGCGGAACCCCCTCCCCGCGCACCGCGGACTATTGCGCACATCGGACCCATGGCTGCTGCTGCCGCCGCCGCCGGCCCGACTCCGCGGATCCTCCTGCTGTCGTCCTGGGCGCTGCTCCTGCTCCTGGCTGCTCTGCTCCACTCCGCGGCACCAGGTACAGCCCCCTCCCATCCCATTTATTTCTCCCCAGTGAGGGGGTCTCCATCCTCGAAAAGGGGGCGATGAGGGTTCTCTCTGCGTTTTAATGCCAGGGACAGCCCTCCCTATTTCCAGCATGAAAAATGGAGAACTTTTAACACACACACCCTGTCTCTATATTTCTTTTATCTACTTTCCATCTTCGATTTCCCCCCTACAGATATTGTGAAGCCCTCGGGGCAGGGATCCCATCTATATTTCTTTTATCTACTTTCCATCTTCGATTCCCCACCCTCCTGATATTGTGAAGCCCTCGGGGCAGGGATCCCCGTCTATATTTCTTCTATCTACTTTCCATCTTCGATTATTTTCCCTCCTGATATTGTGAAGCCCTCGGGGCAGGGATCCCCGTCTAGCCTGGGCTCCCTGCAAAAGCACCTCGGTGGCGGAGGGGGAAATGGTTCAACCGTCGCGCTTGTCTGTGTATTCCGAGAAAGCGGATCTAGTCAGAGCCTCGCTTCCCCAGGAAAATCTTTTCATTTACAAAACGTGGGGAATGCTGTTGAAAGTCAACAACAGCTTCAGCACAAAACGAAACGTCCCACTGGCGAGGCATTTCTCTCTCTTGAACCTCAGCCCCACCTGCCCCTCAGATCCCTCCTGCTCCTCTTTAGGATCCAGGGCTCCCCGCAGCCTCTGATCGCAGCCCAGTGACACAATTAAAATTATTAATATTATTATTAAAGCGTTTTGGGGTGTGTGTGTGTGCCAGGTTGGCAAAGGCTGCCGCAGAGCATCCCAGCCCTTCATCTGGGAAGGGAACTGCCTTGTCCTGGAATGCAAAGATTGCAATTCTTCGAGAGCAGTTCCCATTGAGCTCTGGGGAAGGAGCAGGCAGACTATCAGGCAGGCAACATGGAGCTGCTGCCATTCAGTGTGGGACAGTATTGAGCTGGATGGTCTGACTCTGTACAAGGCAGCTTCCTTTGTAGAGGAGCATCTGATGAGAAACGAAGAGCCGGATGCTAGTTGCAGAGAAAGAAACGCGTGGCAAATGGAGGCTTGCCCTCACGATTGCCATTGCAGAGGGGAAGTGCTGTGGCTCAGTGGTAGAGCCTCTGCTTTGCCTGCAGAAGGTCCCAGGTGGCAGGCATGTCCAGGTAGGGCTGCCTGAAATCCCAGAGAAGCGCTGCCCGCGCGTGTAGGTGATGCTGAGCTTGATGCTCCAATGGCGTGACTCTGTAGAAACTCCTGCGTAAACTCACTTTCCCTGCGTTGGCTTCTGTTTGTGCTTATAGTGTGGTTCCTTCCCTCTGTTCCTTGGTACTTTCTCTTCTTCTGGGTCTGTGCATCCTGCTCCCCCCCCTCCTGCCTTAAAGGAATGGGAGAAGTAAGCTGTATGTGTTGCTACAAGTTCCACATGCAGCCAAGTGCAGGAATTCTGAGCTCCAAACTTGCCCACGGGGCCAGTTCCTTGACGGCAGGCGTTGATCGTAATTGCAAAGACAAGGGGGCTGAACCTGAAGCCGTGCTTACTTGCTTGGAAGCAAGTTTCATCGGAGCACCGAGGCATATTCTCAAGAAAAATAAGCGCAGGAAGGGGTGGGGAACCACCCCAGCTAATTTGCAGGCTTTCCCTCCCCTGCTTTTAAAGAACAATAATTCAATAATACTAACATAATGAGTCGCGTGATCTGCACCATGACTGATTTCCTAAGGCAGAAGTTTGTGTGATTGGCTAGTAGTTGCTTTCTTTTGACACAATGTCCTAAATCATAATGGACCGAATAAATGTGGTAAGGGAAAAAACCAACAGCCTTTCCCTGTGCATTTTTTCAACTCCTTGAGAACTGTTTCTTTTGGAAGTGAGCAACAGGACATTGGTTTCCAGGGAGGGGAGCGCTGGAGAGCCATAATATAATATGGAATGTCCTGTTTGGGGAGCCTATGGCTAAAACACCTGTAACCCTTTCAAAGATATTTTCTTCCTCCCTCCAGGCTCCTGCTGCCTTTCTGGAATCAGGGTTGTTTGCTGTGGCTTGCAAGCTTCTGTTGGGCTTTCCACTGGTGTGCCCTCCCCTTTGCCCCTCCCATTCACCCCGCAGCCTATAAATCACTCCAGAGATTGATGGAATGTTTTAGCTGGAGAGCTCTAGCCTGAGAGTCTTGCGCTGAAGCTCAGGTCCACCACATTAACACAGGATTTGCAGCGTATGGATGGGCAGATCAAAGATAAAATACTTTTGGATAACCGGTGGGATTAGCAAGGTGGCGGTTGGGGGAGCCTTTGCTTTGCATGGGTTTAGGAGTCTGATTAATCTGTTCTGTGTAAAATATTTGATTGCTTCCCAGAACTTTCTGTTCATCCATCAGGCTTGGGAGGTGAATTCAGCTCTGAAGTGAGCAGCCTTTTGCTCTGGTTGAAAAGATGGGCAATTTAGCATTCCATGCAAAACGACATGCATGAATTTATATATTACTGCCTGTTGTGTTGGGTGCCTTCCTGGGTAGTCTTGATTGCTCTCAGAGCGGATGTCATATGTTATAATGGATGATGGCATAAGTGTTTAACAGTACAATTCTATGCATGTCTACTCAGGAGTACATCCCATTGAGTTCAATGTGTGTGTGTGGGGTCTTTCCAAGTAAATATGTATAGGTTTGCAACTTTAACCTCCTATACTGCAGACCAGGGATGGTGAACTTGTGGCCTTCCAAATGTGGACTACAACTTGCATTACCCATGAACACTGAAGATGTCCCAACAACTTTCCATGCTCCACCCTCCAAGCTTTTAAAGATGAGCCCTGGCATGCTCACTCATGAGACTTGCTTGCCATATGGAAATATCAGGATTGCAAACACATGCTCTGTCAGGGCAGGTGGGTTTGCTCCCATCTGCAAAGGTGGCCGCTGGTTCTAGGTCACAAGACCGCACCTTCCTGGCCAGGGTCCTGTCTCACCTCTTCCCTTGGCAGCTCAAAACTGCCCCTAGGTCTGGCAGGGAGGGGGGAGAGCCAGCATCTGCTTCCCTTTCCAAAGTGGCTGAATTTGGGGCAGAAAGGGGCTGTTCATGCTCCCCTATTAAAATTCCCCTCTGTTTCCTCCTCCCTCCCTGCCTGCTTGAAAGCATGTCAGTCCAAACCAGATCCCAACAGTACAGGGACTTGCAAATCATCAATAGGGGTGCTTTTTTTAATTATTGAAAAAGTTCTGGCTCCCTGGCATGGGTGGAGCCAGGCCAGGTAGAGATTGGGCAGAAATTGACAGTTTGGGGACAGAACTTGTAGGACTTTAGTGAGTCATGAGCAAGTAAAGCAGAGCGTGCTTGAAGAATTAATTTTCTATGAATTCCTAGAATTCTTGGTCTGTTATTCAGGTGTCTCTTGCTGTTATTTATTACTGCATTTACTGTAAAAAAAAAATTCACATCTCGCTCTTCTTCATCATCAAGGAAAACTAGAGTGACAACAAGATTATGACAATAAACTCATGTCTAAATCATAGCTCTTACTTTTACAGTTATTGGATGTGAACACATGGAATGAATACCCCCCCCCCCCGGGGTGTTTGTGTATTATCACTTGTTTTGTATTCCAGTATTTGTCCAGGTTTTGTCTGTGTCTCTTGGTGTAGACATGTGAGTGGGCTGTTGACTGAGAATGTGAGATCGAATTATGTTTAGTGGTTTCAGAATTTAGATAGTGTGAGTAGAAAATGTGCTAGAAGAACAAAGTTTGAGTACATTGGTTGATGTGTGGGCACTGGTGTGACAGTACGCTTTAGTGGAACTGTGTGGAGTGTTATATTTACCGGTAGCTGCCATTAGATTAATTTGTGTTTATCATTGTGTAGAGAGATGTGAATTTAATTGGATTGGTTTGTTGAGTAGACATTTGGAAAGAGTGAGTCTCTTTCCCCCCTCCTTAGTTATTGATCACATGATTTTAAAATGTGCGTTTTTTATGTTTCTAGTTGATTTTCCCTTGAAATATTTTACTCGGTTGTTCTGAGGATAATTTAGCTGCTAACTGTGTTCTAAAATGTGGATTTTTGTTGTTGGAAGGATGAAGTTGATCAAGCTTTTTAGAAGATGCCCTATTTCATTGTCAATACTGGTATTTTATGTGGATTTTTAAAAGTATCTTTTGTATTTGGTTTTCATTTATGATGTTTTACATTGAAAATTGCTTAGAAATTTCCCTGGCCAAACTACAAGCAGTATATAAGTTGACTGAATAAACAAATAAAAAATAAAAAGTGAAGTCATAGCAACGCTACAAACATACAGCAACTTGATTTTTGAAACAATAACAAAAGAGCTTATTTTCTTTTTTTAAATTTACTGACTGCAATTCTAGTAACCCAATGTTGATGACCGGATTGTGGTTAGGATCACATACAGTGGTACCTTGGGTTACAAACGCTTCAGGTTACAGACTCCGCTAACCCAGAAATAGTTCCTCGGGTTAAGAACTTTGCTTCAGGATGAGAACAGAAATTGTGTTCTGCCGGCGCGGCGGCAGCAGGAGGCCCCATTAGCTAAAGTGGTGCTTCAGGTTAAGAACAGTTTCAGGTTAAGAATGGACCTCCAGAACGAATCAAGTTCTTAACCAGAGGTACCACTGCAGTTTGCTCTCTACTGGCCTCTGGTGGCAGTGAGGAATACTGCCGGTTCAGGAGGGTCAACTGTGCAGGAGGTCCCAGGTTTGCTTGTGTTGTCAGAAAGCTGCCACTGGTGATTATCCTGTTAGAGGTAGCAAAATGGAGCATTTCAAGGTGGGGCACCAGCAGTGTTGGGTCCAGATACCCTGAAGGACCAGCTCATAGGATCCGCTCTGCTATGTCATCCTAGAGCTGGCGTAATGAAAATTTATAAGAAGTTGCACCCTCATCTTCTACCCAGGCTGGTGCCATGCTGCTCTTTCTTGACCCCACTTAGGATTGCACTGCCTGGTTCATTCCTT
The DNA here is from genome assembly GCF_965207765.1 of Zootoca vivipara. Taxonomy (NCBI): domain Eukaryota; kingdom Metazoa; phylum Chordata; class Lepidosauria; order Squamata; family Lacertidae; genus Zootoca; species Zootoca vivipara. Next base: position 66,841,421 of record NC_142586.1, read on the forward strand.
CACACACTTCACACACTTATTGGAAGTGGTGTTGGGCTAGGACCTGGGAGACCAGGGTTCAAATCCCCACTCAGCCCTGAAGCTCACTGAGTGACCTTGGGCCAGTCAGCATTTCTTAGCCTAACCTACCTCACAGGGTTGTTGTGAGGGTGAAATGGGAAGGAGAAGAATCATGTATTCTGCCTTGAGATTATTGGAAGATAAAGGTGGTGTATAAACGTATTGCATTAAACAATCAAATAAATAAGCTCCATTAAACTTAGTCAAACTTACTTCTGAGTAGATATGCATAGGATCGTGCTGCTAAGTTTGCTCAGCTGGAAGTTAGGTTGTGCCCTTTGCTCACATGCAAACAGCAGATTTTCAGAGCACCGCTTCGCTCATTACGTAACGTCAGTTAATTTATGTAACCCTCCTTCTGCCTAAAATGTTAAAATCTGTAGCTCATCACACACGGCTTCGAAAGCATTTGAGTCGATTCTTACACTAGAACACTTCGCTTTGTGGGGAGGGTTATTGTTTGTTAACACTCCCATGTTGCAATCGTATAATTACAAATTCTCAGATCTCCGCAGACGTTTCCCTCCTGTGTTGCAGTGCTATAGCTACGGAATTCACTGCTTCTCTCAGTTCAGAGTTCCTCAGGATAAGGGATGGAGTTGGAGGACTGAAGTGAGTGGAAGGATATCCCAGGTGGAAAAGTGTGCACAGGTCTTATCTATGTAAAGGTCTTGGGTTGGGGGTAAAAGTTCCACTCCATAGTAACTTCATTCCCACTTTTTCTCTCATGCCAGGGGTGAGGAACCTGTTTCAGACTAGGGGCTGCATTCCATTCCGAGCAATTTCCCAGCAGGCCACAGGCCAGTAGTGGGCGGAGTCAGAGGCAGAAGTGGGCGGGGCAATGAACAGGAATTGTGTCTTTGCCCAGGATGCTAGTTTCTACACAGACTTGCCCAACCCTCCCCATCTTCTATTCAAATAAGCAAGAGACTAGGCAAAACAACAACAAAACACTCAGAGGAAGTGTGCGAAGTAAAGCCAATGAGGGACAGAGCCTTGGGAGAGTGGGTGAGTCCTGCAGGCCCAATAAAGAGGATTGGGTGGTCACATTTGGACCCCAGGTCTGACTTTCCGCACCCCAGTCTTACACCTTGCTCAAATGTAAAGTGTTTTTTCCCCCCAGCACTGGAAAATAATCTTGCCCCAATGCATGGCTGGTTCATACTTGGCCTGTGTAGGGATAATTACGTTGTGTAAAGTTAAGTGGATGCTGACCTTGCAAAAACATGACTATTATTTCACATGCGGTTTAAGTTATTTTGATTCCTAATTTACCGTAGCTGTAGGGTTGAGACGAGTTCGCAAAAATACAGGGAGACAAATGTCAAAGACCCAGAAGAAATGAACAATTTAGCATTGCACTCGGGCTGCCACTAGGTGTCTCAAATCAAACCTCTGCACAACCGAACAGTCTGCTCCTAAGCCCCGTCTCCTATCAGAAGCTGTGCTTGTCAGAAAAGGAAGACCAGGAGTGCTTGCAAAGGGTAATTCTCCCATCTGCTGCAGCATTTCACAGTACAGGGACTTGCTTTTAACAGCCTACTTGCGTGTTTATTCAGATTTGTACCATGCCCTTCAAGCACAAGATCACAGTTAAAAGAACATAAAGTAGCTGGTGCATAAGAACAGCAAATGTGTAAAAAGCAGCATACATGTGATATCAAAGCGAGCCAATAAAATAGGTCAGCAAAAATAAAAAAAGCCAAAGGAAAAAAAAAGGTCTTTGCCTGGCACTGAGAAAGCTGAAAAGGGAGTGCCAGCCTTTCACAGCTAGCACATTGCCACTGAAAAGGTCCTCTCTCTGGCAATAACTCCTTACTGTACCAAAGATCACGGGTGTCTCTAACTGGAGTGAGCAAAGGGAAGCTCCCCCCCTCTCCCCCTAGGAACTGTGGCCCGCAGATTCCAAGGTTTAACTTTTTGAAAAGACTAGATTGTTAGCATCCGTCTGCAATCTAGGAGACAATGGAGGAGGCATGTGCCTTTGGGGGTGAGGCCAAGCTGTTGGATGGCTACAGCTCCTGCTGTTGTTGTAGAGACTGATGCGAGAGAGACGTGTTTTGTTGCAGCTGGGGCAGGTGAGGGCGCCCAGTTGTGCTGCTGCAGATGCATCACAATATTTCTTCTCTGTGCTCCTCCCAGCGGTCATTCCTCCTTTGGCCACTGCTATGGATACACGATATAAAAATACGAACATTCTAGCATTTCAAAATCCTGAGTTATGAAGCAAAATGTACAGGAGCAACCCCCCTCCCCCTCCCCGTGTGTGTGAATCTAGTTTTCTTCTCCCATCCCCATTAGTGTGTCACACTGCCCCCTGTTGGTGGCCATCCCTGAGGTGCTGAAGGGGGTGATGGGAGTTTCATTCAACAGCACCTGCAAGGCCACAAAGCCACTCCACCTTTGCTGTGTGCTACTGGCGCCCATTCATCCTCCATGACCGGGCCTTGCAAGCTGCGACTGACAGGAGCTGGAATTCAACTTTATCTGGAGGGCCAAATCCCCGGGTATAATTATACCACCCTAACAAGAATCTCTGTGGAGAGGATACTTGAACTTGATAATGCATAAATTAACGTATTGCTTGTGTACTGTGTACTGCATATGAAAGTTAATAAGAATGTACCACTGGACAAGTTACTGTAGTTACATGTTGTATTTACATGAAAAACTATAAAAATTATGGGGGGGGGAGGAAGCGTATAATTACTCCCTCTCCAACATTTCTCAGGTGAAAATAGGGACATCCTATTCCATCCCCGCCAACATTTCTCCGATGAAAATAGGGACTCCCAAAGGGAAAGCGGGACAGTCCAGGATCAAATCAGAAACCAAGACGGCTTCCGTAATTCCAAGACTGTCCCTGGAAAATCGAGACACTTGCTGGGTCTCTAATTATGACCCCATTCAGTTGAACTCTTAGGGCAGTGGATGCTAAACTAACAGCATTTTGTTTGCTTGCTTTTGTTTGCCTTTGACCTGTCAGGTCTCTTCCTAGGTTCTTCTCCTTGCTGTGAGGTTTATTTTGGGAGACGGGGTAGGGTGGGGTGGGGGCAACCTCCCAGGGGTCCTTAGTACTATGCCTGGTGGCAGTGACCAGAGGATGCTTCCCGGAAAACAGCAGATGTGCAAAACGCTACAGAAATGGAATGGCAGAAGCAGCAATTATAAACATGAATGTGACCTGAATTCCAGCTTTTGCCAACCTGGTGCCCTCCAGTTGTTTTAGAGTGCAGGGCTGGCTGGGCCCAATGGCATTTTTACTCAAAAATATCTTGATGACACCAGGTTGGCTGAGGCTGCTGTATTCTAACTCCAGTTTCTTCGCTGCAATAAAAACGTCTGAAAAACTGCCAGGCGAAAGTTGTGTTGTTTACATGGAATTAATTACTCTCACCACATGTGTTTGGAAATAGGCACAGTGCAGAGCTGAAATGAATGGCCACAATCCAAGTAAAATCAATGCGTTTTGCTGGCTATTAATTTCCACAGGAAAGTGACGCACCTGCTTAAATATCTCTTATTGATTCTCAGTGGAGCTTTACATTGTTTACCTCCGACTCCTGCCCATCATTCTAAAATGGTGTGTTTGACACCAAAAATCTAAATAGCATATGATTAGACTTTTTCTCTCTCTAGCCAGAGTGTGCTAGAGTGTATAATAATTATTGTACCCACATGTGTGTGGGTTGAATTTTCATTTTGATGCAACTGTTTCATCTTTATCTCGTTGTTTAATTTAACATGGTTAAATTAACAAGGCTATGAAATAATATGTTTTCATTTAAATAAAAAAGAAATAAATAAAAAAGATTTTTTTAACATGGAATCTCCAGATTGGCAGCAAACCAAAACTCCCCTGACCTTGACAGCCAGCTCGCCTGGCCCCATCCATATCCTGGTAGGTGCAGTGCCCCATGTGGTGGGAGGACTGTATTGCAGCTACTCACACACTTCAAGTGCCACTGCTGCTCTCCAGGTACTCACAAAATGACTTTTTACTCATGATGGTCTTTGATATCCTGCCCACTTGCCACAGCGTATAATACTGAATGCAAATTTATATTTGAGGGAGTCTTTCCATTCCTCTGCATGTAGGGCTATCCTATTTTAACTTTGCAAGAACACTGCAAAATAGTTTAGACTGAACAATGATGACTTGACTAATCCACCCAATAAGTTCCATATTTTAAATAGGAATTTCAGCCCAGGTCTCCCTGAACCAAAGTCTTTTTACTTTAACCATATAATAAGCAGAATTCCACAAATATGTTTGCCACTGGCTACTGCCTCTTCTCAAGCTGGTGACTGTCCCTTTCTTTCTCTTTAACTCGTGTGACAGAAGAGATAGCAAGGGTTTCACAGACACACTCTGTTCAGAAAGTTTCCCAAAGTTGTAAAGGTGTGGAGAAAATAGGAAGCCAGATGAGTCATGGAGAAGAAGCATTTGGGGGGTGGGTGGGAACAATTATCTAATCTTTGCTAATCAGAGCTAGTTGGAATTCTGAACTAAGGAGAGGGAGGGCATGCTAGGCAGAACTTTGTTTCTCTCTCTCTCTTTCTTTCTTCAAGACTTCCCAGTTCAAGTTCAGAGTGAGCAAATGCTCTGAATTCCAAGTGGTGCAACTGCTAGTCTGAATTTTGAGGAGCTGAATCTTTGCCCCCCCAGAGGGAGAAGTGTGTGTGGGGGTATACAATAATGCACAGAGGGGCTGCATATTCCCCTGTCTTTCTTTGACAGGCATTCTGGGAAGGACTTAATGAATGAATGAATGAATGATATAATTGGCATTTGTATCCATTCTTACCCATGACCCTTTTGATCGATCTGGTTTTGTTAATATACAACAAAATATATACTTTTAATAAAAGGTTAAAGCAATGAGAACCCCCCCCCTGTATTTAATTGTCCAAGCTATACTTTATTATTTATTTATAGAGACAGCTTGCTTGAGATCAATGACCTCCGTGCATCCCAGGCATTTGGCGAGTACTGTAGTAACACTGCTGGCCTCTTACTTTCTAGGGGAAAGTTGTCACTCAGTTAGGCGATCTGTCTCTGACAATTGTCTGACTTGAATATATTCTGCTCTGTGTCCAGAGACAGGATCAGTCCCAGAGCACCATTAATATATTTGTGAAGTTCTATCTATCGATCTATCATCTATCATCTATCTCATCTATCATCTCTAGCTATCTATCTCTATCTATCATCTAGGTAAGGTAAAAGGTAAAGGACCATGGACCGTTAAGTCCAGTCAAAGGTGACTTTGGGGTTGCGGCGCTCATTTCGCTTTCAGACCGAAGGAGCTGGTGTTTTGTCCACAGACAGCTTTCTAAGCTATGTGGCCAGCAGAACTAAACCGCTTCTGATGCAACAGAACACTGTTACAGAAACCAGAGTGCATGGAAAAGCCGTTTCCTTTCCCGTCTACTTGCACTGGCGTGCTTTCGAATTGCTAGGTTGGCTGGGACAGAGCAACGGGAGCTCACCCTGGCCCGGGGATTTGAACCGCCGACCTTCCGATCAGCAAGCCCAAGAGGCTCCGTGGTTTAGACCACAGTGCCACCCCTATCATCTATCTACTTTTAAATATGGTATGTAAAGTATTCTACTTCTTTGCACCTGGAGAAAGCATGTGTGAGAAGGTGTGCCTGATTAAAAAAGAAAAGTGACAAATTTAATTCAAGCCAACGTGAGTCATGAACAGTATTGATAACATAGATATTAAGGGAAAGCATTTCAATCTGCCTCTCACAGAAACAGAGACAAGTTATTTTCTCTTTGCCTGTCTAAGAGGTGTCAGTTTTGACATTCTCCAGCATGATATTTGACAATTGCTTATAAAGGAGGAAGTTTTAAAAGTGAATACCGTTTCCAACACTGTTACCTTTGGCAGAGTTGCACTGGTTGAAGCTCATGGATTTTTAATGATCTGCTGGACATATATTTGCTTTCTTCGCTGAATGCATGTTAAAGCTTGAATTTGTGTGCCCTGACTTTTCCTTGAGCCTCCGAGAGAATTTTGGCAGAACCCAGTGGAAAGTTAAACTTGCACTTTAGAGATGGAATGGAAAGACTTTACATAAACGTATGAATCTTTCTTGGACTGAAAAAAAAAAATCTTGTTGTTGCAACACTCAGTGGAAGAACCATTTTGCAGTCAGGCCTAATCATTGTAACCCAAGACACATGAATGTTTGGGTGAGACCCAATTTATACCTGCTTTTAGAAGTTCTTGAAAACTTCTGGTTCCTCAGACTGCACCATTTCAAGTCGCAGTTGAAGGGTTGCAAGCTTGAAAGCTTCCTTCAGAAACCAAGTGCATTTTAGGGAGATGGACCTAGGGCTCAACTCTATTCAATTTAGGTTGGTGCTGTGTGCTTCTTTTTTGAACTTTAAATCGGGGATGGGGAACCAGGGGCTCTCCAAATTCTGCTGGACTACAGCCCCCATAAGCCTTGACCATTGGCCATGCTAGCTGGGGTTGATGAGAGTTGGAGTTCAGCAACATCTGAAGAGCCACAGGATCCCCAGCCCAGCTTTAAGTAGTGGCTGCAGGTTTCAGAGCATCAGGGCTGGAACCATGGTGATGGGTAGGTTTTTAAACCTTTTACTCCTACCCTGTGTTTGTGGGAGGGAAGTTATTGTTTTGTTTTAACCTGTGTTTTTATCTTGTGAACTGCTCTGGGATCTTCGGATGAGGGGTGATAATAATAATAATAATACGGTAATAACAATAATGGATCCTGATTTAAATCTCCCTGAAGCTACTCTTTCCATCCAAAGAGATGCTCCCTCGCAGTCCACAAGGGTATGTTTCTCCTGACACCAATAGCAGTTTTGGGAGGAGAGGGATTTCCATTGAGACAGCGCCATGGAAAAAGAGTTTAAAAATCCACCCCCTGCACCAGTTCTCCCCTCTGCAGCTGCTATTTATAGCTTTAAAATAACTGCATAGTGCTAAACTGTGTTTTTAATGTTATATGCCATTTGACACTCCATTCCCCAGGCTAGCTTTTGCCCAGCCATATTACATATGTCAGCATTTGGAGGGTTTTCTTAGTAAAAAAAAAAAAAAAGTGCAGCTAAACATCTCTGCGGAATGAACTCTGTACCATATGATTTATCTTCATGTGTAGAGTATTTTAGCTTGGTTCACGCATCATGCTAGGGCAAACCATTGTTTAGTGTGAATGGGTTCCTGGAGTGGAGATCACAGCTGCTTTTCTCCTCCCTGGTTGAGCTAAACCATGGATTGGCTTAGTGGTTGTTTGAACCTGAGCTCATGGTTTAGTTCAAACCAGACAAACCACGAGCCCTCAACTATTAGTTACAGCTCGTGGTTCGTCTGGAAAGAGCTAAACTCAGAACCCACAGAGCAAAAAGAGAATTTCCTCTCATGTAGAGGCAAGATGAGAGAATACCTGGTAAAAACCAGCATGCCTGTCTTTCTCTGGTATCATATTTTAAGAGTTAGGTCACGAATAATAATATATTTCAACAGAGAAGAATTGTAATAGCAGGAGGTGACATTTTCTTGGCATCAGAAGCATGTTTTCTGTCATGATACATCTTATCAGGTGCATCCATACTTGCCATTCTTCCCCACAGAAGGGAAGCATAGATGCAGCAGCTGTCGGTAGGTGGTTTGGCATCATTTCACAGGGAGAAGCAGCATTCAGCCCAGCCCAGAGACTGAATGGATTCAATTCCTTTCCCCCTTTCCATTATGCCAGCACTACTGATAAAGCTGGACTACAGCTCCCAACATCCATGACCATTGATTGGCCAATTGGCTGGGGCTGGTGAGAGTGGGAATCAAAGAATACCTGGAGTTCCCCACCTCTGCTGCCCACCAAAAACACTGTCATTGGGGAAGCCATGTGAATAATTTCCATTTCACTTCTCTTTAGACAAGGAGGAGAAATTTGATTTAATATTCATTTAAAGCCAAATCTATCAAAACCACACTTTCCAAAACGATATGTGAAGAAGGAAACACAGCTGTCCTCCAACATTTGCACTTATCTGAATGTTGTGATGCTGTTCTCCAAACAATGTTTACAAAAATGCATTTGTTTGGGGGGAGTGAGCATAAAAATGATGGTATTAGAGAAAATAGCAAGCAAATGCACCATTCTATTGAGGGGAATTGCATGCAAAAATGTGTGTGTTAGTCAAAACTCAATATAAAAGTGCTTTTGTTAGGAGAAATTTGCACTACGTTACTAATGAATATTTGTTAGGGGTCCCCCTCCCCAAACAAAAATCCATAATTTGTTGCAAAAATGTGGAGATTTAAGATGAGGAAACTGAGAAACTGAGAATTGAAGTGGACAGATCCCTACTTACAGGGGAATGAATTCTAACTCCCTGCCGCCAACATCAGGGCTCCGGGGAGCGATGGAGCCACCGCCACATCTGTATCCTAGCTCTCAAAGTGGCAGTGGTATAAGGTGGTGGCAGAGACTGTTAAAGCCTGATGCCAGCCAGCACCAGCTCAGCCCCACCCTTGCACCACTCTGCTGGCAGTGATTGGCAGGAGGCTGTCTGAGTTGGCAGAAGCGAGTGGAGGGATCTCTTTGCTTAATACACATACCACACACAGCCCAGTGTAAGATAGTTTGGATTACAGCATTAAAACGCAACATAAACATTTGAAAAATGAGTCTGCAAGGCACCATGACAACTTGGTCAGAAAACCCCTTTGCAATCGGTCTCAAATGTTTAGTCTTGGTCTCATCGCTGCAGAGGGTCTTCTTACAAAATCAGTGAAGTAGAAAACCTCAGTAGACTGTCTTAACCTTTGTAAGTAGCTCCAGTGCCATAGTTGAGAGAGTCTCATGTTCTTAAAACAAGAACTGAAATGTAATCCAGAAGCACAGATCAATGCTCTGTACTGTGACACCGTTAAATGTTTATGTGCATCTGGATATCCGTGTGATTGTGGTCCTACCATAAAAACCAGCAACAGGCTTTCCAGCCCAATGCCCAATGAGGCCTTCATCATCTTAACAACAAAATACGGCTACTTTTCAGTTATTCCCCCTGGCAATTTTCTTGCATTCATCGTTGCAATGAAAATGGGAACTTGGAGGAGATTCAGAGTAGTTTGAAAATAAGTTGGCCCCATTTAAGCATTGCTAAAAAAAGAGGAAATGTATCACCAAACAATGTAAATGAGGGAACAGACTAGCATAAAATTAGCATATACTAATTTACATGCATGTATGGAAATTCAGGAGTTATTGAAATAGAATCACATGTCACCTCATTAAATAGAAATGTGTCTCATCTGGGACTAGTCAGAACAGAAGTGTGTCAAGCTTGCCCCAAGATGCTCTTGAAGAAACACCCATTTAGGGATTAGGTCTCAGGACCATCCTGTGCACATGGTGATGAAACATTGTCAGCAGGTCATCCCTCCCAGTACAATAAGCTTCCTTGTGACACATAAAAGGAGAAGGTTTCAAGGTGTCTCAGACCCTTGAGTCCACTTGAAAACCTCATGCAACTTGCTGATCAGGAATTGGCTGTGTTTTTAGCATGTTACTGCACTCTAATGAGAAAGGGGAGGCAGAATGCAAACACAATCTACTACAGTGGAAGAATATAAAACCAATTTAGCAAAGCTTTGGGACTGGGCATTTTAGGATGTTGAACAATACAAATGAATATATTCTACCTATACTGAAAACACTAATGTAAAACCCTTTGGCCTGATATATGATGAAATTGATCAATAGATTAAATCAGTCATTAAGATGTTTGGCAAATGTGGGGCCAGCTCCAGGGTTAAGGACTGGCTTGGGGGGAGCTCTCCCCTTGATCCCAATCCTGGGCCCCATTTTTGAAAGGAAAAACAACAACACCCTTTTCTCTTGATGCTCTAGCACCAGGTCCGTTTCTGCTACGTCTTGAATCCCTACCTCCCTCAATGCCTTGGGAGTTAGGTCACTCTGGTGCATTGTGAAATCATATTTTTGTGGTAGCAGCTATCTGCCCCAGACAGCCTGCACCAAAGTCCAGGGATGACTCCACTTTCTAGAGAGCATACCTACCTAGAGCTACATCTATATGGTTCCATATTAGAAGTCATAGATCAGCTATACATTGCAGCTGAGTTTCTGTTTTACTCAGTGCTAAATCAAACCACCTACTGAAGTCCCTTGAGAATTGAAACAGTGGCCTGATGCAAACCATATGCTTCAGAGTCTGGGGCTGTGTATTTTGAACCGGTTACAGCATAAAACCACAGTGGAGTGAGCTGCCCAGTTGGCGGAGCTGAGAGTTCACCTGGTAAATCTAAATGTTGAAGGCTGTTTAAAAAATAAAATAAAAATCTTACCTATATATTTCTTATTATGATTGGACTTGAAGGAACGGTGCCTATGATTAAATCTTGCACGCCGCATGGGAACCTGCATAGCTTTCAATTAAAACCATGTGTGTAATATTTATGGCATGGGTGACATGAACCAAGTTCCACTTATGGAGTGGAAACAAACAGCTTGATCTGCAAGTCATTTAAGGTGGAGTATTTGTATTATTATTGGCTGACCCTCCAGCCCCAAGCACATTTAACTAAGTCTCATTGTTTTAACAGAAAGTCCAAGGAAATGGCTTAGTTGGAAGTCAATGGGATTAAGAACCAATTTACACAAACAGTGACTTTACAGAACTGAAGGAATGCATTCAGACATAATCCCAAATTGTGGTTTGGCGTTATGTGGAGAGCCCCATACCCTTACCTTCCACTTCCTCAACCCCTTAATTATGACAATTACCTTCTTTCAGTCTTTTTTTTAATATTTAAAGCAAACAATAGTCTGACCTGTGGAGGGTGCAAATAGGCAAACTGGTTTGCGCACTCCTGCAAGCCAAACGTCAATCCAGGTATGTGAACTGAATTTGCAGGCAAGCACAAACCATAGTCTGACTGTTCAGGCATAATGATAAGATGTTCTTTGCTGCAAACAATCCTGCATCTGAATACATGCATAGAATTCCAAGTGATCAGTTACATCTGATTGTCTGATTATTCAAAGCGTTTGTCTTGGATGTAATGGGTCTGTGCCTTCATTTCTCTCCCAGCAGGAGTGGTCAGATGGAGAGGAGTGAGAAGAGATTGGGGAACTGGAGTCCAACCGAGGAGAGTGGCCTAGCAAAGTGGGAGGCAGTGACCAGGGCATGTTGTAAGACTCATACCCTGGGAAGGGGCTCAGCAGATTGGCAGGTGGTGTTTTGGACCCAGGGGAGGATTGAGTCAGAACAGATGGCCCTGGTGTGACATCCCAGCTGGTTGATATGGCTCCAGCCTTGCCCTCTGTCAGGGAACAGCCTTCCTTCTCAGGGGGGCACCTAGGGATACATCTGGCAGTGATCTTTCCCCATTGTCTCCACCTCCTAGGATGCACTCAGCCTACATGGGCAAGAGCTCATTTGCTTGCCCAGTCCCAAGGCTTGGGATGCCAACCAGGTGAATGACTATGCCCACCCCTCTCTTCAAAAGGAGAGTCATTGGGACGTGAGAAGTGATGGGACAATGTCTTACTCCTAGCCATGTACCAGAGCCCTTCCATGTTTTCTGATTGTATAGCCTGCCACTTGACTTATGTCTGGGCACGGTATTGAATTTTAGAATAAAGTATTCAATCATAATGGAGTCCCGAGGATCAAGTCTGCAAGTCAGAGCCAGAGCAGTGCTGTACCAGTGAGCTGCGGTCTGTCCCAAGGAAATGAAAAGTGATGTGCCTTCAATGTGATTTTCTTGATTGAGGCATTTTGTCACTTCCCATGTTTTATATTGTTCTTCATGTGAGACCTAGTGGCTGTTTTTTGGGGGGGGGACCAACGAGGCTTTAGTGAAGTAGCTGAATAAGCAATACTTGCATTTGTAGAATAATGACTGGGAAAATTAGCAGTGTGGATGTCTGCACTGAATTGCAAAATGACATGCATCTTACACAGAAAGGTAGAGTTAATAAGATTTCCAGTTTTGGCTATGTGTGTGGAAAGTGAGGTAAAAGAGTTCTTTCTCTACCTTCCCCTTATTAGTATAAACTTCACAGTAGTTTGGCCCACAGAATAACTCAGAAAAATTAAGTTACAGGTAGGTAGCTGTGTTTGTCTGGTGTAGTCGAAACAAAATAAAAAAATTTCCCCTTCCAGTAGCACCTTAGAGACCAACTAAGTTTGTCATTGGTATGAGCTTTCGTGTGCATGCACACTTCTTCAGATACACTGAAACAGAAGTCACCAGACCCTTATATATAGTGTAAGGGTGGGGAGGGGTATTCTCAGGAGGATGGTGGGAATGGGTGTTTGGCTGATAGGTGTGGAAACTCATTGGTGACTGTTAAAAAGGTAAAGGTAAAGGGGCCCCTGACCATCAGGTCCAGTCGTGTCCGACTCTGGGGTTGCGGCGCTCATCTCGCTCTATAGGCCGAGGGAGCCGGCGTTTGTCCGCAGACAGCTTCAGGGTCATGTGGTCAGCATGACAAAGCTGCTTCTGGCGAACCAGAGCAGTGCACAGAAACGCCGTTTACCTTCCCGCCAGAGCGGTCCCTATTTATCTACTTGCACTTTGATGTGCTTTTGAACTGCTAGGTGGGCAGGAGCTGGGACCGAGCAACGGGAGCTCACCCCATTGCAGGGATTCGAACCGCCAACCTTCTGATCAGCAAGCCCTAGACTCTGTGATTTAACCCACAGCGCCACCTGGGTCCCTACAGCGCCACCTGGGTCCCTGTGACTGTTTGGTGACTGTTAATGACTGCAATTTCTCTTACAGGGAAAAAGCAAGGGGTGAGAGGGCTAAAGATAAGAATCCAATGTCTTTGTTCAGGCCAGGTCTCCCCATGGTTCCAAGTTTGGTAATAAGTTGCAGTTTGTCATACCAATGACAAACTTAGTTGGTTTCTAAGGTGCTAGTGGAAGAATTTTTTAATTTTTATTTTGTTCAGATAAATTAAGTTCCCAATCTTCTCCTTGTGGCTGTGCCGGGGAAGGGGAAGGTTAGGAGCAACTGCAAAACCTGCCAAGCCCCAAGACATTTCACTGCCTGAGGTGGACCAGATGTCTGCCCCCATTTAATGTCCTGAAGCCATTCGGGATGGCAGCTGATTCTTACTTTAGCACTGATGATGCACTTCAGGAGTGCAGGCTGGGTTCCATGGCACACACTTCTTTCTCCTCACCCCACAGCAGATCCTGCCTAGGCCCTTTCCTGTAACAAAAAACCATGGTTTATCGATACATTCAAAAGTGTATGGGTTGAGGTGCTAAGAGAGGAAGCACCCGTAGTTTCCTCTGCTCTGCCTTTCTTGCAGCCACCAGGACTTGCGTCAAAAGAAGAGGAGGGCAGAGGGGTTGATGTGATCACCAGGCAGGAGACTCTGTAGCTGCATTTTCTATCAGTTACAGTGGTACCTCGCAAGACAAATGCCCTGCAAGACGAATTTTTCGTAAGACGAATGTGTCTTGCGATCTGATGGTGACTCGCAAGACGAATTCGTTTTGCGAAAAATTTGTCTTGCGAATCGCAGTTCCCCATAGGAATGCATTGGAATTTAATTAATGCATTCCTATGGACAAAAAGAAATTTCAATGCATTCCTATAGGAAACCGCGATTCGCAAAACGAATTGACTCGCAGAACGAATTAAATTTGTCTTGCGAGGCACCACTGTATACTTGGAACACTTAAAATGACAGCCAGTCACCATCTCTTCATCTCTGACTGCAGACCTAGCTGCCGTGGAAGTTGGTGGGGCTTCCAAATCAGCACTAACCTAACTTACTTCATTTCACATAGTTGCTGTGAGGATAACATGTCCAAGGGTCCTAGGTTCATGCCAGCTCAGGTGCTAATTGTGGAGGAGCAACTTCAAGGCCTCTGTTACCCTCTCTTGAAACCATGCTGGGCAAGACAGCCCTTCAAAGAGAGCATGCTTCCAAAGAGAGGACAATTCTCTGAAAGCCCTTCAATTCAATCACCTTGCCTCTCCGTAATTACTAATAGGGATGGGAGAGAAATTCAATTCAGTTTGCATCTATAGGCAAATATACCCAATTTGCACTTTATAAAACGACGTGTGAACAATACAGTGGTACCTCGGTTTATGAACACAATTGGTTCCGGAAGTCTGTTCATAAACTGAAGCGTTCATAAACTGAAGCGAACTTTCCCATTGAAAGTAATGGAAAGTGGATTAATCTGTTCCAGACGGTCCGCGGAGTAACCGTTCATAAACTGAAGCGAACTTTCCCATTGAAAGTAATGGAAAGTGGATTAATCCGTTCCAGACGGGTCCGCGGAGTACTTAAACTGAAGCGTTCATAAACTGAAACATGGGTGTAATTGGTTCCGGAAGTCTGTTCATAAACTGAAGCGTTCATAAACTGAAGCGAACTTTCCCATTAAAAGTAATGGAAAGTGAATTAATCCGTTCCAGATGGGTCCACGGCGTTCATAAACTGAAAATTCATAAACCGAGGTGTTCATAAACCGAGGTTCCACTGTACTGTGATCCTTCACAATTCATACTTTTTTCTGAACTTTTCAGTGTAGTTCTGAAGCCATGTAATGTGTACAAAATTGCATATACAGTACACAGTAAAATGCATATAAAAATGCCTATAGTAGGGGAAAATGCATACAAAAAATGCATTATGTAGGCTTGGTATATGTCAGGATAATTCCTGACATGTCTTGGTTTTCTGGTGTAAAAATTGCATGGGGGGATTTTGCCAAATCGTGAAAAATGTCAGGGGAAACCGGATGTATGGCAACGTGATGGGAAAAGCAGCAGAAACGGCTCCGAAAGCTTAAAATCACATTTTTTTTGGGGGGGGGGAGGTTTCAGAACCCACCTGATTCTTGCAACTGTAATCTGTTGCAATATTGAAAAGCTCAACCATTTGGGGTTGCTCCCATTGAAATATTAAAATGATTGTTAAATTATTGAAATATATAAAATTGAAAATAAAAAAATAAAGATAAAAATAAAAATGTGGTTTGTTTCCAAAAACTTTGCAGGTGTTAGGAATTTTAATTTTTGAAATATGGCAACCCTGCATTATGCAAGGGAAAATTGCTTTGCATAATGTATTAGGCAAAAATTGATACAAAAATGTGTGTTAGGCAAAATTTGCACTTAAGTGTAGCTGAATTTTATGAGGACTTGTCTGTTTGTTTTAAAGTTTATAAACTAATAATAATAATAATAATAATAATAATAATAATAAAATATTTATACCCCACCCATCTGGCTGGGTTTCCCCAGCCACTCTGGCCGGCTTCCAACCAAATATTAAAAACAATACAGCATCAAACATTAAAAACTTCCCTAAACAGGGACGCTTTCAGTTGTCTTTTAAAAGTAAAATAGTTGCTTATTGCCTTGACATCTGCTGGGAGGGCGTTCCACAGGGCAGCTGCCACAACCAAGAAGGCCCTCTGCCTGGTTCCCTGTAACCTCACTTTTTGCACTTTTTCTGGGAACTGCCAGAAGGCCCTTGGTGCTGGACCTCAGTGTCCAGGCTGGACAACGGGGGTGGAGACGCTCCTTCAGGTATACAGGACCGAGGCCGTTTAGGGCTTTAAAGGTCAGCACCAACACTTTGAATTGTGCTTGGAAATGTACTGGGAGCCAATGAAGATCTTTCAGAACTGGTGTTATATGGTCTCGGCGGCCACTCCCAGTCACCAGTCTAGCTGCCACATTCTGGATTAATTGCAGTTTCTGAGTCACCTTCAAAGGTAGCCCTACGTAGAGCGCATTGCAGTAGTCTAAGCGGGAGATAACTAGAGCATGCACCACTCTGGCAAGACAGTCTGCGGGCAGGTAGGGTCTCAGCCTGCGTACCAAATGGAGCTGGTAGACAGCTGCCCTGGACACAGAATTAACCTGTGCCTCCATGGGCAGCTTTGAGTCCAAAATGACTCCCAGGCTGCGCACCTGGTCCTTCAGGGGCACAGTCACCCCATTCAGGATCAGGGAGTCCTCCATACCAGCCCATCCCCTGTCCCCCAAGAACAGTACTTCTGTCTTGTCAGGATTCAACCTCAGTCCGTTAGCTGCCATCCATCCTCCAACCGCCTCCAGACACTCACACAGGACCTTCACCGCCTTCACTGGTTCTGATTTAAAAGAGAGGTAGAGCTGGGTATCATCTGCATATTGATGGACACCCAGCCCAAACCCCCTGATGATCTCTCCCAGTGGCTTCATGTAGATGTTAAAAAGCATGTAGGAGAGGACGAAACCCTGAGGCACCCCACAAGTGAGGGCCCAGGGGTCTGAACACTTATCCCCCACCACCACTTTCTGGACACGGCCCAGGATGTGGAAATGTAAAGAAGTGGACTCATAAGTGGAAGATGAGGAATTGAGGCAATGGCCAATCCCCAACTACTGGTAAAAGGTTTTTTTGTTTTTGTTTTGTTATCTCTTTAGTGACAGCTGTGCTAGACCCTGGAATGGGTATTACTGTAACTAGATTCTGGAGAAGCTAATTGACTTCCCATTCAATTCTCTCCTAATTGTTCTTAACTAATGTTGGAAGGACTGATCACATCTATTATTTGTTTGAGGAAAAAAGGTCCATACTACTGTGCTTAGCTTTAAGAAGCCCCTGCAAAGAGACTTTTGTATTGATTTCCAAATCTTTTAATTTTGAAAAAAAGTTTTTTTTAAAAAAAGTAATATGGAATGCAAGGCAACCGGAACTCAAGCTTTATAATGAACAATTACATATAAATCAGGCTTACCGCTGGCCACAGATGTGCTGCCCAAAATTCTTGGCATCAGCACGGTGAATTCTGGCGTGCGTTCCCATTGTCTTATGGCAACCAATGGAAGAATTCCTCTTTCTGTGCAAAAGAAGTAATTGCTCTGCGACAGACAAAGAAATTGCACAGAGGTTGGCTTAATCCTTTAAACTGATGGGCTATGTTCCAAAAGAGGTCAACTTCCTGAATCATCAGTGATAGATATGTATTTTCTTTAGGGGGGGGGTCAGTATCTACATAGCAAAGCATTAGGACAGTGGGTTCCTGAGGATGGCGTATGGGAGGCAGAGTTTCAATTACTGTACAGTAATTTGTTCTAGAAAATCTACCTATCTATTAAGTTAAAGGTATTTTGCTCATTTGCTTTGGCTGAATGCTTGCTTGTTTATTCCTGTTCAAGCATTTCGCGGCCTTATCATGCCATCGGTCTAGTTCGGGATTGTCTAGTCT
This sequence comes from Zootoca vivipara, assembly GCF_965207765.1. Taxonomy (NCBI): domain Eukaryota; kingdom Metazoa; phylum Chordata; class Lepidosauria; order Squamata; family Lacertidae; genus Zootoca; species Zootoca vivipara. The sequence goes on from NC_142586.1 coordinate 66,858,729, forward strand.
GACTGGCAATGACCTCTCCCCCCCCTAGTCTCAGAATAAGGTTTTTCTCAGCTATCCCACCAGAAGTCCCTCTAATTGGGAAGGATCAGGCTGGTGATATTTGGACCTGCTTAGGCCGACACAGCAGAGGCTTCTAACTGCCTGCCTGTTAGAATGGCGGAGAGTAAGAATTTCTATTTCCTGGTGAACTTGCAAGGGAGTTCTAAATCCTAAATCCTCTGCACACACCTTCTCAGGTATTATCAAAGGTTAGGTCAGGGGGTGGGGAAACCTCAGGCCCAGACTCTTCCTTGTGGGTTTTCCCCTGGCTGGAATCTGTCCCCCGAACAGATTTACACTTATTGCCCTGTTGCCCACCGCTGACATGTTGGCTCCCATAAGCTTGCGCAGGAGGGAATACAGCTTTTGTGCTGGAAAATCTTCTCCACCTCTTTGACTCAGATCTGCATATTTCTTGTTCTGCATTCCCTGACAGTCCAGGCAGGGCCTCTAAAAGACCAGAGGCCATCTTCATGACTGCAGGATGCTACATCCACTCTATGCATCCCAGCAGCGCCACCTGACAGCGGCCCACAACCTATCCCCATTCGCGAGAATTGTGAAACTGCCCCTTGAAAAGATACCTGCATCAGCAGCCTTGCCATTATTACTCAGGGTGGCTTACAACAATTTAAAATTCAGTCTTGAAACAGATTACAGTTGCAAGAATCGGGTGGGTCCTGAAAACTCGCTTGGCTGCTTCCCTGTAAACACACGGTTGCTACATGAGGACAATATCCCCAGCTAAAATGGTTGTGGGAACGGGCTCAAAATGGCTCTATTAAGGACAATCTTCACAGAAATCAGCTGCCAAGATTAATTGTTCTCCAATGCAACTGTTGCCATGGAAAAATAATAGGAACAATAACGGCTGAGCTGAAAGTTCTGCCATGAATGTATTTTAAGCAGGTATTGAAAACTGTTTTGTTTTTTTGGTGGGCATTTTTGGTTGCTGTTAATTCTCTGGTAGGTTTCTCTCCCTCATTTCTGCTCTTTTTATTGCTTTGCTGCTTGTTTATCTTACCTCACTTTGCTATTATTTATTTTAGGTTGTTTTTTTAAGCTGCCTTGAATTGGCATTTTGCTTAGAAAGGCAGATGTGATACGAATAAATAATTTAAGTAAAAAGGTGTGTGAAAGGGAGGGTGAGAGGGATCAAAACACTTTGGTATCTCTAGTTACAGACTCGATCTGTTCGGGGTTTGCACCCCGAAAAGTCCGTAACTAGAGCAGCGTTTTTGCACATTCGTGAGGCGCGCAGAACGCTTCTGCGCATGCATGTGCGGCGAAACACTTCCGGGTTTGCCGCGTTCTTATCTTGAAAAGACGCAACCCGCAGCGGACGCAACATGAGGTATGACTGTATTCAGAAAGCTAGATTTCATGCCTGTCCACTGACGTTTGTGGTGCTGCTTGTCTACTGCTTTGGAACTGTGGTTTGTTTTTACAGCACCTTCTTCCTCATAATGTCATTATATAGGCAGGCAGCTTTTGCTATATGCCAGCATCACTAGGACAGGGAGGGCAATGCCTGTTCAGGAATCATTGCCCTAACTCTGGATTAGGGATTGGGGAGAATATTAGAACCGTAGCAATTGAAGGTATTCTGAGGGTCGTCTGCTCCAGTCCCCTGCAATGCAGGAATATCAGCTAAAGCATCCATGACAGATGGCCATTCAACAGAGGTTGCTTTAAAAACCTCCAAGGAAGGAGAGACCACCATCTTCTGAGGGACTGTGCTCCACTGCTGAGCAGCTCTTACCGTCAGAAAGCATAGCTGATATCCTCTTTCTTGTAACTAGAAGTCTCATTTTTTAGACTTCTTTTGTTTTATCCCTGCCCCTTAGTCTCTAGAAGGGCAATAGACTCCTCTAGCAGACTTCTTCCTGGATGAATAACAGACTCATATAAAAACCTTGCACTCTGTAAATTAATGCAAACTTTTATATACTGTGCTCTGCTTTTAAATGTCAGTGTTCTTCTCTTTCAAATGTACCATATTTTCATAACCGGCACATTTCAAACTCTTGAAAACTTAAGATGGCAAGTCAGAATTAGGGCTCTGTGTAAAACAGATGTATGAAATAGGTTGCCTCTTGAGAAGTATAGAAAACTGAGGAGAACATAATAAACACCATGGGCTGCAAGCTAAGCATGCTGTAGCTAATTATGTCCTTCCTCTCAATCTGGCTTTTAAAAGGCTTGATGGTGCCCTTGGTGCAGTGGCGTAGAAAAGGGGGGGGGAGGGAACCTTGAAAGTCAATCTGGTGATGCAGAGACCCTCTGGTGGCTAGGTATGGTTTGCCCCTCTGTGAGCATTTGCCCATGTGGACCCTGCAGGCAAGCTGCATGCAGAAGATTATGCTGCTGCCCACAAAACAGATCTGTCTTACTGGATCAGGGATGGGATACAGAATGTGTTGAAAGAACAAGATGGAATGCTGCTCTTGGCTTCGGAAAGGAGAGTCGCAGCTATCTTCTGGTCTGATATTGGACAGCTGGAATTCTGCAGCTGCTCTCAGCATAGGCTCATCATAAGTGCGTCCTGTTCTTCAAACAAAAAAAGAAAGGTTTAGCAGCAGTTAAAGGCTATGAAGAAAGTTTCAGAAAGTGAGACCAAAGCTTCACTTTTATCCCACCATTTCCAAACGTAGGGTAAAACTAAGGGCACATTTAAAGCTACTGGGAGAGGTTTAGCACTAAGCAGGATAAGGTGTTGATCCTTTATCAGGGATCAACACCTCATCAAGGAGTCTTTATCAATAACTTGGATGATGGACTTGAGAGCAAGTTTGCAGATGACACCAAATTGGGAGGGGTGGCTAATACCCCAAAGGACAGGATCACACTTCAAAATGACCTTAACAGATTAGACAACTGGGCCAAAGCAAACAAGATGAATTTTAACAAGGAGAAATGTAAAGTACTACACTTGGGCAAAAAAAGAGAAAGGTACAAATACAGGATGGGAGACACCTGGCTTGAGAGCAGTACATGTGAAAAGGATCTAGAAGTCTTGGTAGACCACAAACTTGACATGAGTCAGCAGTGTGATGCAGCAGCTAAAAAAGCCAATGCAATTCTGGGCTGCATCAATAGGAGTATAGCATCTAGATCAAGGGAAGTATTCTGCTCTGGTCAGACCTCACCTGGAGTACTGTGTCCAGTTCTGGGCACCACAGTTCAAGAAGGATACTGACAAGCTGGAATGTGTCCAGAAGAGGGCAACCAAAATGGTCAAAGGCCTGGAAATGATGCCTTATGAGGAACGGCGTAGGGAGCTGGGTATGTTTAGCCTGGAAAAGAGAGGGTTAAGGGGTGATATGATAGCCATGTTCAAATATATAAAAGGTTGTCATATAGAGGAGGGAGAAAGGTTGTTTTCTGCTGCTCCAGAGAAGCGGACACGGAGCAATGGATTCAAACTACAAGAAAGAAGATTCCACTGAAACATTAGGAAGAACTTCCTGACAGTAAGAGCTGTTCGACAGTGGAATTTGCTACCAAGGAGCGTGGTGGAGTCTCCTTCTTTGGAGGTCTTTAAGCAGAGGCTTGACAGGCATATGTCAAGAATGCTTTGATGGTGTTTCCTGCTTGGCAGGGGGTTGGACTGGATGGCCCTTGTGGTCTCTTCCAACTCTATGATTCTATGTGTGATTATATCTTTCTCTTTATTATTATTTTTCGTAACAAGCATCCAAGGAGGTAATGATGGAGTTAGATCAGGACTGCAATGCTGAGGGGTGGATTTTTTAACCCTTTTTACCATGCTCCCCCCTAATGCAAATCCGTCTCCCAAAGTTGCTATAATTTGCCTCAAAAGGGAACACAGTCATATCTTACAACTGTTGGAGCTGGAGGCATTTACATCATTAAAAACAGAACAGGAGAAGGGTTAACTCCACCTAGCAACATGGTCTCAATCCAGTTTCTCCTCCCTGCAGAGGCTTGCAAACAAACAAACAAACAAACAGTTGAGAGATCCCATGGCATGGCTTTCATGATTTTTATAGAAGTTAACACTGAGCAGATAGAAAATTTCCATCTGATAGATAGATAGATAGCATTTCCATCTGTATAGTCGGAAAAGAAGACAGAACTCTAGTGATTTTCGCTGATAATGTAGCTTCAGAGAAGAGATGTAAACACTGTGTTGCTGAGGGTAACCCTTCACCTGGTATTTATTATTATTATTATTATTCTTTAAAACTCACAAGGCTTTAAATCACACCATTAATGTAACGTGTAGTTAGGACCTGGCTTAAACAAACTTTGGGATCAATCTTAGCATGAGGGGAGAGTTTTATTGTTGCTTGGGAATATGCTCTAATCTCTTTTATTATGTTTGAGTTCTGTTCAAAAGCTTGGCGAATACTTTGATCTGCTTCCCAAGTACAAAAAGAGCTTAACTCAGGGATGGGGAACCAGTGGACCTCCAGATGTCGTTGGACTTCAACTCCCATCAGCACCAGCCATCATGGTCAGTGATCAGGGATGAAGGGAGTTGGGAGTCTAGCCATCCCTGGCTTAATGCTGCAGGGACTTTTCTAGATAAACACAGAGTTATCAGTGAAAAGTCATGCTCCAATAAACTTGTTTGGACATATCTATGCTGCAGACTTAACCTGGGATTTGTAAGTGCCATCTCTATGCTGCAGCAGGTCATGTACATGAGACCGACAGGAGTGCTTAGCAGAATTCCCAGAACCAAATACAATTGCCAGGATTCTTTGGGGGAAAGACACCTGGTATAAAAACCACACTGGTTTCTAGCATCTTTTCTAGCTTGTCCTTTTTGCTATTTGCGTGGCATTTACTTGCTTCTGTGTAGGCCTGGACACTTCATAGTTGCATCACTATTTACTGTACTATTTATTTTGTATAAATCACATTTTAATGTGTTTCCTTTCTACTCCGATCTTCCTTCCATTCTTCCATTCTTCACAAGCATAATTCTGCTCTGCCGTCTTATCAGGACACATTTCTGCTTATGCAAACCATTTCTGCCATTGAAAACCTGGTGGTCTTTGCAACTCAGCAGCCACTTTGGAGTGGTTAGGTTGGCTTTCAGACTTGCTAGCTCCACAGTTTTTCTACACAGAATGCATTCTGGGTCCTGGATTCCACTGGTGGAAGTTCTTGGGTTGGCAGACCCTTGGAATATTATAACGGAATAGCTGTGGTGTGGCTGCTTGTTTGAGTGGTTTGTTTGTTTGCCTTTTTTAAAAGAAGAAGAAACAATTCTTCTTTTTCTTCTCCAAAATATATATTTGAACAGTCAGATGCATAGTGTTCTCTATAAATAATAGTTGAATCAAGTCTGTGCAAAGTTTAGAAAAGCAACAAGATTCAGCCTTTCCCCCCATATTTTTAAGGGATTAGTTGTATATGACTGCATCTTGTGTTGTGTGTGTGTGGTCTAGTGAATTGTTTGCTCTATGGGAGTGCTGCGAGTTAGCCTGCCTTCCCTATTTTGAGGTTCTCACATCTGTGCATAAAAATCCTGTGCCTATTTTCTAAAAAGTTAGTCTTGCTATATACAGTTACTCCTGGAAAAGGGTGCATAGGAATCATGCTACATGCCGTTAACTTGAATAGTTTCCCAGATAAGCCTTTTTGGCAACATTGCCATAGCTTGCCATATAGCCTTTGAGGTTGCAAGCCAGTATAGTGTGGTATAGAGCATTAAATCATGGCCGGAGAGACCCAGGATCAGAGTGGGAGACAGCCCCACTCTCAGTCTATAGCCTACCTCACAATTATGTGAAGATAAAGGGTGGGGGGACCACAATGTCCAGCAAGAGGCCTACAGGAAGCTCACAACCAGGGTATGAGGCAATAGTCCTTTCTTCCTGTTTCCTAATGACTGGTGTTCAGATGTATGGTGTCCCTGATCCTCAAGGTAGCATATAGCCACCCAGTCTTGTAGTCTGTGACAAATCTTTTCCTCCATTGATTTGTTTGTAAGAGCGTAGGTCCTGGATAGATGGGGGGGAACCACCTATGACTGACCACAACTGGTGAATACAGTCATACCTTGGTTTGCGACCGCAATTCGTTCCGGGGAGCCGGTCGCTCCCCGAGTGCGTAGTAAACCGAGGGGCTTTTCTGCATGTGCGCGAAGCGCCGATAGAGCGCTTCTGCGCATGCGCACGCTGCGTAAATCACTTCTGCGCATCTGCGCGCCGCGGAACCCGGATGTAAACACTTCCAGGTCCGCGGCGGTCACAAACCGATCAGTCGCAAACAGAGGCGGTCGCAAACCGAGGTATGACTGTACAGCAGGGAAGGCCAATGGAGAGGCAGCAGCTCTCTCAATGGCCCATTGGGCAAACTGGTTCTCTTGGTAGGGTGGCCAGATGCCAAAAAGAAAAAGAAAGCAGACAACATCACCAAAAAAGAGGGCACATATTTGTGTAAAATTTACATATGCTGATGTATGTACGCATGCATATTTAGGAATCATTGCCCTAATTTAAATCTAAATAGAATACTCACTCTAGTGAAGATGTCTATGAGCGTGTGACCTGTGTACCTGCTTAATACGCTGTCCAAGCACTAGCTGTTGATGGGCTTCTTCTGCTCTCCCTTATTATGGCTCTGTATTTTTCAGTGGAACGTGGACTGGACAGCCCTTCAAATAGAGGAGTGATATCTGTAAAGTAGAACACTATCTCTGGGAGAAGGCGCTGCAGCAGGACTGAATCCCAAGTGCAGCCAGTAGTCTTCTGCAGATTTAAGAATGTCTGCTAAGACCTACACAGATGGTGTTTGGTTTTTGTTTTTGTTTTAAAGGAGAGCCTGCAGTGAAATTTTGAGCAGATAAGCAGTTCCTTGCCTAAAGCCGCATTTGTTTTAAATGCAATGCTTTCCATATGACTTTCTGGCTGATTTGGTTCCTTTTGTAGCCTTTGTCCCATGAAAACTCTTTATACTAATTCCAGTTGGAAAGCTGTGACGTTTCTTGGTGGAGGCAAAACTGATCAACTGCAGACTCCCTTCCTGCCAAACCAAGCTAGCAAAAGTTCAGTGATATTATGTGGCCAGTAGGAATGTATTCAGTCTTCGTAAATAAGACTCATTTATTGCAGAATGAAGAGCCAGGAGAGATAGCATTATGTGGATGTGCAAGGTCTGTAGATCTTGAACGTGATGCATTTAAAGACCTTAGAATAAAACCTGCCACATAATAGAATATTGAATAGCCCTGCGTTGCTGGCAAAATTGCATTATTGTTCATAGGACTCATGCCTGCTGTTGCATTCTTTGTGAGCTGCATTACGAGCCGCAGCGCCTGTAATCTAGACTTAACTGGCTGGTAAACCTTGGCCTATAACTACTCTATGGGTTGCTGGAGGAATACAAAATGAACATACTGTAGTAGTTAGCTGTACTCTTCAAAGACAATTTACAACTTTTAAAAGAAAATACAGGAAATAAGAAAGGCTGACTGAAAGGTTTCTAATTGAAGAAAGGGCAGTGGTTGCTGAAAGGGTGATCTGTTGGCCAGGTACTTTATTGTATGTAATACGGTAGCTGCCTAGAACATCAGTTTGTAGTTTTAAAGGGGATATGGAAAGGGTAGAATGCTTTATGTAAATATAGGTGAGGCCTGCAGCAAAATGTTGCAGTATGGAGTACAGTGGTACCTCGGTTTGCGACCTCAATCCGTTCCGCGGAGGCGGTTGCTTGCCGAAGCGGCCACTCCCCGAAGGCACGCTTCTGCGCGTGTGCGAAGCACCAGTAGAGCGCTTCTGCACACACATGCGATGCGCAGATTGCTTCTGTGCATGCGCGAGCTGAGCAGATTGCTTCTGTGCATGCACGAGCTGCGCAGATCGCTTCTATGCATCCGACGCCGTGGAACCCGTATGTAAACACTTCTGGGCCCGTGGCGGTCGCTCGCCGAAGCGGTCACAAACAGAGGTAGGTGTAAACCGAGGTTTGACTGTACTGCCTGATCAGCATTCCACTCGCTCCATTCTATCCCCCCTCCTCTCACAGTCAATGAGCATTCTATTGCTACGGAGCATGCTCGGTCTTCATCAGGCTTTGTGTTTGTCGCCCCCGCCTGCCCCCGCCCCCTCAGTATAGCATTCCATGGCTCCTAAGCATGCATAGCCTTCATTGGGCTGCTTAAGGGATTTCTTTCCCCCTTAATTGGGGTGGGGGAGTCTGCTTCAGTCTGTAATTCATTATGTTTTCCTTTTATTCCATTTCCTTTATGGATGTCTATTTGTGGCTTGAAAGTGAGATTTCCACCTTCTACCCATTCACAGCCTGTGTTGGAGATACTTCTGCCACAATTTGGGTGTCTCCGTAGTTCAAAATGCTTGGGAATGTGTGTCAACATTTGTTCTCTTTTTTGTCTCCCCAACCCCCTTTTTCCTATCTGCACATCACATAACCTGTTTGCTTGTTGGAAGTAATGGCTGGTGGCTGTATATTTAACAAATGATGCAAATTTAGCTGGTGTATCCTGAGAGTTGTTGTTGGATATATACCGTATTTCCCCATATAGAAGACTAGGGGGTTTTTAATCCAAAAATTAGGTTTAAAATTGGGGCTTGTCTTATACACGGGTAGTGCTGAGGGGTGTTTTCTTAATTTGGAGTCCCCCAAAATAAGGGGCGTCTTATACACTGAAAAATACTGCACTGTGTAACTTGTCCCTTCCTAGAACTACCATGCTTGCAGACCTCTTGCAACCATGATTTCAGGGTGTCTGTTATAATAATATGCCACAATGGGCATATTAGTGTCCCTATTTTCCAGGGATAGTCTCAGATTTACAGAAACTGTCCTGGTTTCTGATTTGATCCTGGAATGTCCCACTTTTCCTTAAGATGACCCTATTTTCATTGGAGAAATGTTGGCCGGTATGGAGTTATCTGACCCCTGAGCCACCTGAAGGGCAGTTTTAAAATGTTTAAAGTTTTTATTATGTTTTTATTTATGTTGGAAGCCACCCAGAGTGGCTGGGGCAACCCAGTCAGATGGGCTGGGTGGGGTACTAATAGTAGTAGTAGTAGTAGTAGGACGTCCCTATTTTCATCGGATAAATGTTGGAGGGTATGGTTCTTGTTTTGTTCACATCTAAACAAATCAGTTTCCGTTCCTTGCCATAAACTGTCAGGGATGTCTCTAAGTGTCATTGGCTCCTGGCATTTCCTTTCTGATATTCCAAACACGTGGAACATCTGGACACCATATCTGAGTATTCATGCCTGGCCAATTTAGTATGTCATTTCCCTCCCCCTGCTTTTTTTGCACAATACATTGCCAAAGTTTCCTGTCTGAATCTTCTTTAATATGCCCGGTGTCAGTGGTTTTTGGAATAACGATTCATTCTCCTTGGAGTACAAGTCCCCTTTCTGTTGTTAACTCTGCTTTGATGCTCCAGAAGTCCTTAATTTCCCATTGCTCTTGAGACTTGATTTTGGGCCAATCTCCTTTTATCATCCTAATAAACTTTTTCATAGTTTCATCTTTGTTTCTTATTTCTTCCATTTTCTCTTCAGTTGCTGGAATGCTTGTGAATATCATGTGTCAACGAGTGAGGCGGCAGTAAATCACACGGTCAAAGTTGGAGTTAACGCTTTATTAGCAAAAACACAATCTTCACAGACTGGGCTGAGTGTCAGGCTTAATGAGCACAGCAGCTGGTAGGTCTGGCCACATTTATCAGTTGCCGAGACTGAAAGTCCTCACCTCCCCACACCACAGCCGTCAAAGTCCCTTCCTCTCCAGGGGTTTCCTAACAATCAGAGACTGCCCCTGCATGTTCAGCCTGCCACTGCTCTGCCCATTTCAGCTCTCTTCTGGTTCTGGGAGACAATGGGGGAGGAGAGCTTGTCACAGCAGGATGGGGAGACACCCATGGCTCTTCACCAGCCTGACTGATCTCTGCTTCTTGGCCTCCCTTCTCCCACTTGCCTGTTTCAGCTTCTGCCTCTGATTCTGGACTTCTCTCTGCCACTGACTCTCCCAGCTCACTAAGCCCTGTTACCTCTTCTCAGTCTTCTCCCTCTTCTATCTCTGACCACTCGTCGTTGTACTACCAGTACACCCCAGGCTCTGAGCCTTTTTCTCTTGGTGGTTCCCCGGCTGATTCCTCCCACCATTCCTCTGCGTACAACCTGTCCATGACATCAAGTATACTTGCTGCTCCAGAGCATCTTCCTTTGTAGCAGAGGCAGTTAACCTATGGCCCTTTAGTGGTTGTTGGACTTCAGCCTCCATCAGTCCCAGCTAGCTGATGGGAGGTTTATCCCATCAACACCCAGAGGGCTATGAGTTTCCCACCCACTGCTGTAAAACATTCTTTCTAGTTAGAAATGTTTTAGTTGAAAAGTTTGCTTGATGTATTTCTGTCCTTGGTTTATAGCTAGTTTTTCAGACGATATTTCAGAAGCAGGGGAAAACATTATTTACAATCTGGCTGCACAATCTGTCTTAAGTTGGCACCTCAACTTGAGGCTTCTTCATTACGTTTTTCAGTGGCTTGTGGTCTGTCTTCACCATAACTGTTGTTCCACCATAGATGCATTGATGGATATTTGCACAATCTACCACAATTACCAACATTTCTTCTCATACCTAAGCCTCCACCACTTGTGTAAAGTAAAGTTCTGACTGCTAACCCTGGAGAAAATCTGACTAAACAGTTAAACATTCCAAATATAGTTTCCATCTCTGATATGGATATTGAGGTTTCCAGTTGTTATATTGCTGCAGTTTTACCTTAGATCTGGTTTTATTTCTTTTGGAGTCAGTATAAGGCCAAAAAAGTAGTGTTGCTGATCTTTATCTGCATTTTATTCTGATTTAGTTTCTGGGGTTTTCTTTCTGCATCTTTGCAGCTGTGTTGTCTGGCTATGTTCCTTCCACATAGAGCCATGCATTAGTGTATCAGCAGTAATGATTTTGACACCTTGTAATTCAGGGATGGAGAACCTGTGGCCCTCCAGGTGAAGCTGAGCTCCAACTCCCACCAGCCCAAACCAGCTTAACCAATCATCAGGCATGATGGGAGTTGGAGTCCAACAACACCTGGAGTGCAATAAGATCCCCATCTGTACTTCCTTTGAAAGATTCCTGGGTGGAGGAAATTCCTAGAGGCACCCTGCTGAAGTTCCATCAGCCTTCAGTGCATTGACTTGTGTCAGTTGGCTGCTTCTTAATCTAGCATCAGCTACCAGTATCTTGTTTGTGCATTCAATATATTTAAGTACTTGGCTTGTGACAGCTTGTATGTAAGAAGCTTGTAGTGTGCTGTCAGATTTAAATCTCTTGGATTGAAGACGTTAACTCTGCAGCCACCAAAGAGTTTACCCAATCTGTCACTTTGTCTGCATTCGCCAGTCCTCCAGTTTGCACCATGTTCCATTTCAGTTTTTCTCTTTGAGAACAAGATGAATGTTTCTAAGTGCATGAATAACATGGTTATGCATCTGGCTTCAACTCTGTTTGACACTGGTTTGGTACACTGCCTAGATCGGCAAATTCATCTGCAAGCATTCTTTCCGTTTTTGCTTTCTTGGGGCCAAACTATACCTTGCGCTTTATGCATAGCATGAATCTCCATCTCCATTTTTATTGACTCGGTTACAGGTATATAGGGATTCCAGTTGTTATTGGAGCCACAGTGCTCAAGGAGAGAAGGTTTATCACTTCCCTCCCTAGCCATAAGCACCAATTGCAATCGCCCCCCTCGCAGTGCTACAAAGTTTTGTACAAAAGTTCTCATTGGAACCAAAGGGCATTGCCTCTTTTTTTTTACTAATGCTTTCAAGGCAGACAGATGCCAACAACAATAGCCATGATGGTGGGTGTTTTTTTTTTTGAGGGGGGGGGGAGATGTTATGACTAGAGAAGGGATAAGGCTTCCCCTCCTCATGCAGGCTGAAGGCTCTTCATATTTGGTCTAAAGGAATGTGATTGTTTATCTTGTTCCATATCTTATGAACTGAAAACCAAGGGCAGAGCTACACATTGTATGACAACAAAAAGTCTGTAAAGACTAACAGATTGATTACGGAGTAAGATTTTGCAAACTAGAATCCACATCTTCAGCTGGCATGCAATATACATGCATAGAGGAAAAAATGGGGCCAAATGACTATGAAATGTAAAAATAATAATTGTCTGGGACCATTCTATGTACAGCTTAAAAATAAGCACTGTAACCATTTGCAAGAGCAATAATTGGTGTTTCTCAGCTGTTGTTGTGAATAGTCCATTTACTTCCCTTAAGCTTTATATAGAATTGTCACAGTCCGTTTCTATTTTGTAGCCATTCCTCCCTGATTTCCCCCTCTATATACTCCCTTCCTCTAGAGTAACAGAGCATGGGTACCCTCCAGAAAATGTAGTTCTGTGATATATATAAGCAAATATATACAGAGTATATATTTTAAAAAATCATGTATAACACCCATGGTTGACTTCCAGTTGGGAAGGGAAGGGAAGGGAAGGGAAGGGAAGGGAAGGGAAGGGAAGGGAAGGGAAGGGAAGGGAAGGGAAGGGAAGGGAAGGGAAGAGGTAGAAAAATGAGTGTTCAGCCAACCACTCAAAACCCAACCACTCAAAACCTTACAGTTCTTGATAGACAGCCAGGCCTTATCAAAGCTAAGCAACCAAACTCCTTTCAATAATGGGTGGGTGTATGGTAGCTGCCATTGCTGTATCCTCAGATTCTCAGGGAGCTGAGGAATGAGCTGCTGGCACCTCCTAATCCCTTCAGTGGTTGTCATCCTGGTGAACCCTAAGCCTGCAGCCTCCTTGGGAGTGGTGTAGAATCGGGAAGCCCCACCGGACCCTTAAAGTGATGAACTGATTATTTATCCCCCTTGCACCACTACTTCATTTCTCTAGCCTTATTTCAGATTCACCATTTATCAAACTTGTCTGCTCAATGAATAAATTGCGAAGGTTTTTTGTTTTAAAAAGGTACCTCCTATGTCAAGTAGTTAACACATGAAGGGCACTTAAGAGTAACTCTTGATTTGTGTGTTTTTACGTTTTTCTGAAGAGAAGGAAGTGCCAAGCAGATCTTTAAGAGTGCGCGGCCGACCATCGTCAGCTGACAGGACGTTTGTTCGGTGGAGGCCACCCCATACTTCAGGTTCAAGGAGCCTACGTAGATATCCAGGTTACCTCTTGGGATATGGAGAGAGCAGCAGAAAGATGAGTTATAAGCCACTGCCAAAAGAAGAAAGAAGTCATGAGGTGAAAAGATTAGGTAAGTCAAGACCAAAGTTTATTTCGCACAAAATAATGTTTGGGATGCTGAAGCATTGGGTTGGATTCAACTAACCGGGCACCCTAGCCGAAGCCAATGCAAGGGCACCCAATAGTGCAATAGGGCTCCCCCCCCCCGTGCCACTCTAGAGGGTAAGGAGAATGCCCAGAACATTGGGGTGTGGATGTGTTCTGCTGGGCAAGTGGAAACGTTTGTGCTAAATTCCTTCGCCCTAGTAATTTGGTTCAGTGGGTTAATTCACTCATTAGAACAGATTCCTGAAAGTGTCTAATACACATATATCTAGAATTTGACTGCATGTGTTATGATCTGCTATGTAAGCAGTTATAGGCGTTTAATTAAGCAAATGGAAATTCTTGACCAGGACGAAAAAGGCAATGGCTTGTATCCAACTAAGTTCTCCTCAAAGCTGACCCATTGAAACTAATGAGCCTGAATTTATCATGCACATTACTTTCACTGGGTCCACTCTGAGTATGCCTAGTATTATGTTGAATTACTCAAGCTAAGTTGCAGTAACTTCACAGAAGAGGTAGCTTATAATTTTCGTAATGTTTCAGCTAAATTGAGCGTTAGCAAGCCAAGTGTTACTCCACTTCCAACAGTTTAGCGGAGATAAAACTTGGCAACAGTATTAGAACTGGTAGGTTTCATAGGTTTAATTGACCCAAGCTTCAGTTAATTAGTCAGAGGGGTCCAATTTCAAATATTAGGAGTCAATTTTAAGCAAAAGAACTTCAAATTAAGGGCAAACTTATACTTCGTTAAACCTCATTTGGTTCTGATGTTACATACTCCACATCTTTAGAAGTTTTGTGTGCCACATTTTAAGAAAAACACCAACAAACTGCTCACTGAATCGCTAGAAAAAGAGAAGACAGAATCATAGAATGGTAGAGCTGGAAGGGACTGTGAGGATAATCTAGTCCAACCCCTTGCAATGCAGGAATTTTTTGCCCAATGTGGGGTTCAAACCCATGACTCTGAGATTAAGTTCAGTGGCACCTCGACTTACGAACGACTTGAGTGGGGCAAATGGCCGCACACGTACGAATTTCTCGACATCTGAACGGAAACCACGGTGGTTTTAGATAGGGTTTTTCGACTTACGGATTTTTAGATGGGGTTGCTTTGACTTACGAATTTTTCTGTTTCCAATGCATTCCAATGGGAAATCGCGTTTCCAATGGCACTTTTCGACTTACGAATTTTTCGACCTACGAAGGTGCCTTTGGAACGGATTAAATTCGAGGCACCACTGTATCTCATGTTCTTCCAACTGAGCTATCCCAACCAACAGAAGTTATCAAAATTTGTTTGATGGGTTTGCCTAGCCCCTTGGTTAGTGTTTCCATATGAGGTAAAATGTAGAGGAATTTCAGAGTAGAACAGCTGAGGAATTTCCTACAGGAAAGCGTACAGGTGTGGGAACCCCAAAGGTGATTCCTCTTTGAGAGAATTGCATGTGAGGTGTGGCATTATGATTCACTACACGCTGCATGACTGCTACTTCATACTCAAACTGCGACTCAGAAGAGACGCTGGTTTAATTTCTGTGTAAACAGTGCAGGAAATCCAGCTGTAACTTGTTAGCTCAAGAAGAAACGATGGCAAATGAAGTCACCCTGAGCTGAGGTGGGAAGAGCAACTGGTAGGAAATTAAGGTTAGAGGCTTTTGTCCAAGTTCTAAGCTCAAGATGGCCATGCTGCCAGTCCGCCAATGCATGTAGGAATATGTGGAGCAAGGTGAAGGAGGTTGCCTTGAAGGAAGGAAATGACCATCAGCTTAATCTTAAAAAGCAAAACTCATATTGGCTGCAGTATAGCCAATGCAGATGTAATGGAATAATCTTATCTTCATGTCTTAAACTATCTGATCTAATTTGTCCCTGGGGGAAAGAGATGAAATCCTAGTTACTTAGTGATGAATTGGGAGCAGGTGGTGCAAGATAGAAAGCAGAAACTTTGGTTTTAGCTGGTTGACTTGTATCGTGTTGGTGTGTGTTGAGTAGTTCATACTGGCTTCAGCCCATGGCCCTGGTCACAGGGAATTGTGCAACATCTGTGGGTGGCTATGGAAACTAAAGAAGGCTGGCGTGGAACTATTATTCAATATTTTTTAAAGAAGAAACCTGCTAGGATTCACACTTAATTGGATACTGTTCCCGCTAGCAGTCTTGCAGCCTGTTCCCATATGTGTGTAGGCTAGTTGGGTTCACTCAGGAGTCCAATAACATCTGGAGGGCCACAGGCTTCTCCATCCCTGCTTTACTGCATTTTAAGATTGATACTGACATTGCGTGGCATAGACATTGCTCTGGAGCCGACTGAAGACTCCCATATAAGTTCCACCATCTATTGTGTGTGCAGGGTGGTCCTAACCCTACCCGGTCAACTCCCCTGGCAACACCTCTCCAGCTGGGATTGGTTAACTGTCTGAGGTTAGGAGGGAACCTCCAGGTATCCAACTTGGGGAGGCGAAGGCAGTCTGACTTGCCGGGGATCGTGTAGGTCAGGGGGCTGCACGCAACCGCGCTTAAAAAGCGCCCCCCATTTGAAGTGGGGAGTGGTCATTTCTAATTTAGGGTTTGAAAACAAAAACAAATTAATCACAGTATTCTATATTTTTGAGACTGCCTGCTATAAATTACCGGTATTTAACTCCAGCCATTTGAGCTATTGATTATGGTTTATTAACATGAGTAGCCAGCCTGTAAGTGGACATAATAGTAAAGTGGGCTAAGGGGCTAATCAGGATAATTATGTAAGCAGGGCCATTAAGCATGACCCAATATAGAAGCATCATGCAGTTCTGGTGCAATAAGAGGCCAATGCTAATAATGACGATGTCCAGAATTCTCAATACTGACTCACTGTTGTGGTTGTATTTCAGAAGAGGATGAGCTGGAGGAGACGAAAGACATCGCTGTTCGTGTAATGTCTTCTCAATCTGTGCTTGTTACCTGGACAGATCCCATCTATGAGAAACAGAAGAAGCCTGTCTCCTCTAGGTACTAGACATTCTTTTGTTTGCATCTAGATATGCCAGAGGTGTTCCAAGTCCAACTTGTATGAAGCTACTGAAATATGGCATGGTCAGGGGATAACTTCAGGATAAAATAAAGCGAGTGGTTTCATACCTTCCTTTGCACACGAGTAATAAGGCTGACCTGTACTAGTGCCAATCCACAGCATGTGTGGCACATCTTGGTGGGTATCTGACCTCAACAATCTGCAGTGTACTGCCTAGCAGACTGGTGTCCATTTTCATTGCAGATAAGGTGTGGAAAGTATTGTTGTCACGCCTTCATTTTCCAGAAGTGGTGTGTTTTTCTTCTATTAGGATTGCTTTTAATTCAGCATATGAAATAGATGAGGACAGGGAGGAGAGAGAGAGAGAGAGAAGGCCTTATTTGTCACACCGAGGGCCCATTTACTCAGGAGTGGCTTGCTTGGTAGGGCAGAGTCACAGCTCTAGGGACAAGACAGCAGCAATGCCAGGACTGGGCCAGCACACCTGTGGAGTCAGTCTATCACTCCCACTGGTGCACCTGCAACAGCTCTGATCTTGCTACCACCGCACCCCTCCCAGTAAGCGGCAGTGATGCTGCTACTGGGAGGCTATTGCTCTGGCTTTGCCCCACTGAGTGAACCACTCTTGCATTTCCATTTGGAAGCGTTTTTTTTCAAACACCTCATGCTGGAGCATTGAACAAAGACAGTGAAACTTAATTGGAGCTGCTTGTGCAAGCTCTTACAGAAGCATGAGAACCATTAGGGTTGCCATATTTTAAAAAGTGAATATCTGGACACAAAAGTTGTTGAGCTTTCTTGGGCAAAGTTGCTGAGCTTTATTGGCAAAATCACAAAAAAATGACACTTTTGAGGTATTTTTCAGGAAGATCAACGAAAACAATACTGCTGGCATGGGTGTTTCCATATGTCCGGATTTTCGCAGACATTTTGCCGTTTTCCGCCCAGACACTGCTTCTGACTGCAGTATTCTGGGTATGTCTAGGAAATTCCAGACACTATGATTTAGTGTAGAAGATCATGTGACACACGGTTAATTTTAATGACACTCCTGTGTTTGAGGAAATGTGATCATGGCCTTATTACCGTGACTCAGAATTGCTATGTCCTCCTAAACATTTATCTTGTATTTCTGGTGAAGATAGTCCGATGGACTTGTGATGAGCTGAACAGTTATAATTGTGATTTATATCTTGTGACTGTGGTTAACAACACATTCTTCAATGTTTTATTCCAAGGCAGTACACTGTCCGTTATCGAGAGAAAGGGGAATCAGCGAGGTGGGATTACAAACAAATACCCAACAGGAGGGTGTTGGTAGATAAACTGATTCCAGACACCATGTATGAATTTGCAGTTCGAATCTTGCAGGGAGAAAGGGAAGGCAAATGGAGTGCTTCAGTTTATCAGAGAACCCCAGAAGCTGGTATGTATTATATTTAAGAATGTGATTTATATGAGTTAATTGCTTGGGTTGGATCTGCAACTACTTGGGGCTGCTTTACACAGAATTCTACATCATTCAACATCTCATTTCTTAGTGACTCAGCAATTGATTCAACATCTCATTTCAACATCTCATTTCTTAGTGACTCAGCAATTGATTACCCAACTGAAAAGAATTGTGTTTGAGGGCCATATATGATGTTCCACCATATGGGCACATGCTGCCCAGATGGATTTCATGGGAGGAGTTCAATATGTTCCATTAGCACAAGTCTTTCAGCGTAACTGATGGAACAATCCCCACTCTTCTCCCATTGTGCACTGTTCTGGGAGTTCTCCTGACCCCCCCCCCCTAGCCAATTTGGGGATGGGCATGAGGGAGCGCAGGGGGAGGGAAAGGGGAAAGCCCCTTTGTACAACTGGAAATCATTGCGCAGGGCTTCCACTGATGGGACTCGTCAGGTGAATCCTGCCACAATCATTTTGCTCCCCTCTCTTCTACTGTAATATCCAATAGCACATATCTCGTACTGTGATGTCACACCATTCTTTGTTTCTGTCCCCACCTCACTCTACATCATTGCCCCTTGGAAGTGGTCAGAAAATATGGAAACTTCATAGCATGGGCAAGTTTTAACAGGCATCACAGAGGATGAGGAGTAGCTAAATGCTCTTCTACTATTTTGGGTGAAAGCATGTACATTTTACTTTGATGTCTCATTTGGGCCCTAAACTCACACGAACTTTTGTGTATGATGCTTGACCTGTGTTGTCAGTGCCATACACACAAGTAAGAAAAAGAGGCTGGTTTTGTTCAGGTTCTTTTAGTCCAGTCTTTCCCGTCTTTCTTTCCTCCAGTTGTTGTTGGACTCCAGCTCCCATCATCCCTGACCATGGAACATCCTGGTTCAGGGATCATGGAGTCCAACAACACCTGGAGGGAACCAGGTTGAGGAAGGCTGCTTTAGTCCATTTCCAAAGTGTTTTGCAGAATCTGGATTTTTTTAAAAAAACAACAATAACAACAACATAGCTGATAAAAATGTGGATGCTTTCAAATTGCTTCAGGTGGCACCTACCTCTTTTCAAATGCCTGGATTCCACCGCCCAACTCCATTGCTTATTTTCACTATTCCTTTTTCCCTTTTTCTATTTGGTCTGTTGTATATGTCACAGCTCCCACTGGTGCTCCAGAAAACCTGAATGTTTGGCCAATCAAAGGCAAAACAGCAACTGTTGCTGCTACCTGGGATGCTCTTCCAGAGAGTGAAGGAAAAGTGAAAGGTAGGTGGCGACCACATAGAAATTACTGTATGTATAGCAGAACAACTGTAAATCACCTTGAAATTAATATGAAAGGCAATGAATTCATTAACAAATTAACAAACTAGCATGAGAGGTTCTAAGCTCCACCTCAGGTAGAGCCGCTTAGCAAAGATGAAGGAAACCACATATTCAGTCCTGAAAATCCAGTGGCTATAATGTACTGTACTCAGCTTCTGTTTGTGGCTTGAAAATCCTGCTGCTGTGCTCTAGGTCCATGGCTGGGGGATCTGTGGCTCTCCATATCTTCTTGAACTCTGACTCCCATCAACCACAGCCAGAATTGCCAAGGATCAATGTTGATTGGGTTATAGTGCAACAACATCCAGAGGGCTGCTTGTTCTCTCGCCCTGTTCTAGGTAATAGGCTCTTATTGCCTGGTGGTCTGCTGCCAGGCTGAAATGTCTTAGATTGTTTGCAGTGCTGCAAACAAGCAGAGGACTTTCAGCTGTGGAACATTTTGACTTTGACTCTAAAATGGCCTGGTAGATTTTCCTCCTCCCCCATGGATTTTAGTTTTGTGAGGGACCAATAAGAGAGAATTCCTGGAACTTTCGTTGAGCCACAATCCCTCGGATTTTCTGACTGCTTCTCTTTGCTACCTTTGTTCAAGACATTTCTAGCCATCAACATGATCTATGGGGCAAGTTCCAAATTCTACACCATAACCCCACATAGAGGGGAAGGTTGTGCAGACAAACCAGCATGGAACCAAGGTGTGGGTCAAGAATGTTGAACTGGAAGGGACTGGACTATACAGGGTGGTGAAAGCAACCACAAGAGAGGTCTATTTTTAATTTGCACATATACTCTGACTCCTTCTGTTAACACTAGGTGAATTTTGTTCATCTGTTCACATATTGCCTATTTTGGAAGAACACGTGCTCTGTGTAGCTATTGCTGGCAAGCCGTGATATTACGTGTCCTGTAAATGGCTGGTAGAGTCTGTATTTTTCATAGATAACATTATCCACTTGTCTTTATTATGAATTTTCTGTTGTTTTGAGTTATCACCATAGGCACCACTTTTTATATATACAGAAGCAAATTCTGAATACAGCAGCTCATGCAAAGCAATTGCTCCACTTTTGGTACTGCAGAAAAGGGACTGGTGCTGTGGGATCAATAATTCAGAGTTAAATTCTGCAGAGGAGGCATTTTTGCACAGCAAATCAGTTGTGGAGTGGAGGGGTGCATGTGATCTTTCTTTGGGGCGAACATAGAGTTGGGGGAGGGCTTTAATGTCTCTTACAAACTTATTGATTCAATTTGCACCTAAAGGGAAATCTGTCAAATTTTCACTTTCCAAAATATGGGAACCAAAATACAGTAATCTTTTGGAATTCACACTTCTCTTAATTTTGCAGGTCTGTTCTCCAACAAACTAGCATTTACAAAAATGCATATATTGGGGAGGGTGTATAAAAATTAATACATAGGTGACATACAAAACCAAATCCTATTAGAAAAATGGTTTGCTTGCAAAAATGTGTACGTTACTCAAAACTGCATACAGAAATGCGTTTATTATAAGAAATTCACATCAAAATGCGAATTAAAAACAGACACAAATTGTGGCAGAAACCTGGAGAATTTAAGATTGGAAAAATGAGAAACAGAGAGGATCAAAACTGACATATCCTTCCATCCTTGTTAGTGTGAAACCAAACTCCAAAGTGAAGCAGTGTGAGCACAAGCTCCAGATGAGTCAAGTGGCAACAGAAAGGAGTGGAACAGGGAGGAAAAATACTGTCCTAAACCTGTCCTATTCCCTTCCAGTTAGCTTTGTCTCTTCTCATTGATTCCTGATCAGAAGCCCTGCTGCTTCCCATGCTGTTGAGGAAGTGCCAATGCCTTGTGTCAGCTGTGCCCCAGTTTCTGAGAGGGATGATGCTGGCATGTGGAGGAGCCAGCAGCTATGGTGTGGGCTGCTCTCAAGTTGCCTGTAGTTTGTTGCCTTACCTTGGCAGTGCAGAAAGGAGCACATCTTCATTGCTATTGGCACTGGGTTGTATCTAGTGAAGTCATCTTGTCTGCACATTGACTTCTGCTTGCACAACAGGACTTCTCTTCCCTGTCCTCTCCCTCCCTACCTCCTGCAAATCTGCTCCAGGGGGTTGGTGAAACCCCTACAGCAGATTTGGTGGCTGGCACACAAGGAGAGAAGAGAAGAGGAAAGAGAAGTTCTGTTTTGCAAGCAGAAGGACTTGTGTGAATGGGACGACGTCATTGGATACAACTCATAATTTTAAAAAGTAATACCAGTAGTAATAACTAAATGCAACTCTAAAAATGACATGGAGCCATTCTTGGTTATCTTTACATTTAGGGCTGGTTGAGGTATAAGATATCAAATGATTGACACTTCAAGCAATAGCTGGAAGAGTTAAGAGTGCACATCTGGCTTAAACCTTCCCATGCTTGATGGCATATGATGCTGAACCAGGGAAAGGTGGGCATGGTTCACTGAAAATGGCATGGCAGGCCAACCTCAGAGGCCTGGCAAGCCTATCTAAGCCCTGGACTATGTGCCTTTTATCAACTTTTATTTTTTATAAACCGCTGATTCACTGTATTATTTGCAAAATCTTACGATGTCCAAGGTAGGGGTGGTAATATAAACGATAAATAGTGAGTGAGAGAGTTGGGTATTTAGTTAAATATATTTGGACATTTGAAACTAAAAAGGTTGATGGAATGTTTGCTCAACTTACTATGTATATGATGTCTTTGATGCCCCAGCTGTTGACTTGACGTGCATTGCCAGTGTATTAATTTTAGTAATGCACGTTCTAATTCATCCTACCCATACAGTCTGTCCGCTGGAAACAGGATTGTTTTCAGTTTCCTCCTTCCAACCGTCTGCCAAATCATTTCAGAATACATTCTCTCATACGCCCCCGCTCTCAAGCCCTTCGGAGCAAAGTCCATTTCCTACCCGGGAGATACAACATCCGCCCTAGTGGAAGATCTGCAGCCTGGGGAGCGCTATATTTTCAAAATTCGCGCAGCAAACAGGAGGGGCCAAGGGCCTCAGTCTAAAGCTTTCAGTGTTGCGATGCCAGCAAGTAAGTATGATGTCACAGTTCAACCAGCCAATTTCCTCTTTGCTATTTTGCCCTTGGATCGCTTTGGAGTGGTGCCTTTTCTTTTCAAGGGTTCTTTAGTGTACGGCTGAGCATTTTGTTTGCGGTGTATGCAGGGGGAAACAGTTTCTCCCCCGCCCCACCTTGTTTGGAGGGACACTAAGACATTTAATTCTTAGGCATGAGCATCTGCTGGGTTTGGAGTTACAGTAAAGGGAGCAGCATCTGTCCCAGATCCTGCATCTGTAGAGACCATAGCTGTAGATGTTTGGGCGTCTTTCCCCCCACCTTCCAAAATGTACATAAAGTAACTTGCTAATTTCTCATTAATAATGGAGAGATGGGCTATGTAAACATTCTACAAGTTGGCTGAAGTATATTAGATTTCAGTGTAGAAACGAACATTCTCATCAGAATTCTACAGTTGCATTTAGAGTGTCTTGGTGGCTGGTTAGGATGCTGCATAGTCGGTCGCCTCTCCATTGGCCTCCATTGGCAGAGAGGAGTGCTGCCAAATTGGAAGGTGGGGTGGCTCCACCCATGGAGGTCCGAGCTTTGGCCAGCTAGGTAGGAAGCTACTACTACTGTTTCTTCTACTGTATCTAAAGCCCTGCAGATTCTGTGAGGGGACTAGCCCTGGTACTGGCATAACAATTTTAAAGTATTCCACACACACACACAATACATATACATATACATATACATATACATATACATATACATATACATATACATATACATATACATATACATATACATATACACATACATATACACATACACATACATATACATATACATATACATACATACACATTTGCACACACTTCCCCAATGGCCATATACCAAGACAGAGGTCCATCTCACTCATTATTGTGTATTGCCTGGCAGTGTCTCTCCAGGCACTGAGTCACAGTCCTTGCACCCTGGCTGGCATGAGATTGCAGGGCTTGGAATGTGGTGGTTGATTGAGAACCTCACTGCTTCCTAGTTTGAATTGTTCTGTTTGTCTCTGAGACAGATAGATTTGCTCTGCAGTGGCATTTAGTTTTTGGCATCCAGTGGCATTTAGTTTTTGACATTTCACAACTGATTCCTCAAAAAGCAAAACAAATGAAAAAGCTTACAAGTCATAGGCCCTCACATTTCAAATTAAATTTTTGTCTTAAAATGCAACTTCATAACTTCACATTTCAAATTGTCCATTTTCGACTATTTATGAATATTCATTACTATGTTTATTCCATGGCTATGTGAACGAGAACCATAGATTTAGGACAAAGGCATTGAATCACCATAATTTAAAACAGGGTTTGGGATTGCTGCCATAATGTTTCATTAGGCAAGCTATTTTCATTTTCTTTTAATAACAGTTGATTACTTTTATAGATTTCTATGTTTAATTCCCTTCCCTCCCCCTTCCCCCTCTTCTGTTGTAGCCAATATAGGTGAATCAAATATTGATCAACAAACAAATATTGATGCGGATTTGGAGCCGAAAGCATCTAAGAATTCTGTGCCTTCTTCCTCTGTTCACACCTCTTCTGCCTCATCACCGTCCTCTTCCTCTAAGCAAACTTTGGATCATTCATCCACTTTTCTTGGTGGCAGAGATTCAAAAAGTTCTGCTTCTGACTTAAAGAATAAACTCCTAGCTGGGAGCAGAGTCCCTACCAAGCCTCAGGTGTCTTCTAGAAAGGGAGCAGAGCTAGAAACTGATTCTGTCTCCAGAGAAGACACTTCTGACCACAATCCCTCCAAACAAGCTGCAACAGTGCAGCCACAAAATCAGGATGTTAAGAGCAGTGTGAAGCCACAGTCCCCAATTAAACCTCCACACTCTGTCATTTCCTCAGGTAAAACACCTCATAGGTCACGCACACCTGTAAGAACAGGGCAAGCAAGCACTGATAAGCATCGGTCATCACCATCCTTCCTCTCACCACACCCTTCATTATCTTCCATTCCTAACTATCCCAAAATTGAAACAAAAAATCTAAGACAGAGCAGCTCTAGACTACCTTCTTCCCATGAAGTCACACTGGATAATCTGCCAGTTGATAATGAAAGTAATGATCAAGTTGACAGTGCAGAGGAAAAACCTAAACCTCCAGAAGTTAAGCATTCACATTCAAATCAGCAGCCACCTGGATCTCGGAAGGTAGTCCAGAATCACCCCACAAAACTATTCCTTCCTTCTGTATCATCTGCAGCCACAAATTCTCAAAGTCATTCACACCATCCCTCTTATAAACTAGTTCCCCCTGATACCAGTGATGCTTTTGATGCTGATAAAAGCAAAGAAACAGAAAAAAGAGAGCAAAGACCAGGTTCCAGGCTCTCTTCTCCTCAGGGCAGTTCATCTGCATCTGTGCAAACAAGGCCTCTCCTGCACTCTAACCGCCATGTGCCACGAGATCCGAGAGTTTCTGCGGTTGCTGCTGCTGCTACTCATACTTTACCTCACTCACATAGCTCATCTGCTAAACGTAAGGCTGAGGGAAAAGAAGGTTCTGATGCTAATAGTGAAAATGATGAAGGAGAAGATGAAGAGAACAGAAGAAGGCCATCTTCTAGATTCAGTTCTAGGTCTTCTTCAAGTTTGTCTGCATCTGAACGCTTTAATTTGTTCAAATATAGATCAGCCAACAGATTTGCCAACAAAGGCAGTAATATGTATGGTACCAGGACTCCACCCCCGAAAAGCCCCTCTACTACACAGTCCTCAAAGGTTCAACCTCAGTCCAGTTTACGTTTGGCATCAGGCAGTAATCACAGGTCCAATTCCAATAAAGACAAAGAACTGGAGGGTGAAGATGAAAGTCCTCTGCCTCCAACTCTTCCTAATGCTTATTCACCATCCTTTTCTAAACAGTCTTCTTCAATGGACTATACCAAAAGGAGGAGTTCTCTGGCTGAATCTAAGCATCATCACAGAGTTATACAAGAAGACTATAGCAAAGAACGGGAAGCTACAGATTCTTCACTTAAAGTTCAACACTCTGATGCTGTGTCTTCAGTGTCTAGCCAGTCTCCTTCATTAAGCAGAACAAACCATCATTCCGCTGTTTCTTCTCAGTTAACAAATGGCCATAGTTCAAGGTCCAGAGGCTCATCTCCACCTTCTGATTCTTTATTAAGGACATCTATGGAAAAGTCAGTTCCTTTACAGTCTCCTGCTTCTAAATATCAACCTGACCATCTTGAGAGCAAAGATACATCTCCTAAGTCAAAGCAAGCCTCACCTTCGTCTAAAAAACCATTAATGGGAAGGTCTCATGCTTTATCCCGTAAAACACTTCATCCAGAAACCAGCTATTCCTCAAAAACATCAACTGATCAGTCACAACATTCAAGAAGCCACCTTACACTATCATCCCACCAAAGTAATGAAAAACTAGAAGTCAGAGATGATGACAGTTTGGAGGAAAATTATTATAAAGAGGCAAATGATAAAGAGGAACAGAAGGGTTCTTATTCAATACCTGCCAAAGAAGTCGCGCCATCTAGGAGAATATCTCAGGGAAGGACCAGCTCTTTTTCAAAGCATTCTGAGTCCCAGACCAGTAAATCTGGGCAAAGATCTCCAAGTCAGCGTGAGTCTTTAACCTCCTCCAGAGGTTTAGGTCTGTCACCAGGAAAACATACTGGGTCAAAGATTATTGCATCCAGTGAAGATACATCTGATACATCTAAATTGCTTGCATCTCCCCATCAATCCAGAGCCATTCAGCCAGCATCTACCTCTAACAGAGACATAGACAAAGACCATCACTACAGCAAAGAAACTTCTTTATTTTCAAAATCATCCTCAACTTCTCTGAGACAAACTCATCCTTCAGTGCCCCGCTATCCATCTGGCTCCAGAGTCCCTACTAGGACAGCATCTCAGACAGACAAAAAATATGGACTCCTGCAGCCAGCACCAACCAAAGTTGAACTTTCTCCCAAAATGTCATCCTCTAAAACACATCAATTGATAAACAGTGGTGGTGATTATGAGGATTATGAACAGTCAGAAATGGAGGAAAATCCAACATCTCCAGCAGCAAAGTTGCCATCTTCTTCAATTTCTAGGGGCAGTAAAAGCCTAAATAACAATGTTGCTGGTGATAAAAGCAAATCACCAAGCCCTGCATTGCCCCCAAAAGCAAAATTGGCTGATGAGGAAGTGTACAAACAAGAGGAGGAGGAGGAAGAGCCCACTTCTAAAACATCGAACACTGCATTGAGTAGATCTACTGCTTTAACTTCCAGGTCTTCACAGTCTTCTAACAAACTGAATACATTTCCTAAAGTGAACTTGGCTTCACCACGTTCCTCTGGTTCTACTTCTGGATCTTCTCAGCTTCATCCCACTCACTCTGCTTCTCCAACACATTCTTCATCCTCAGTGTCCTCCAATCAACGAACACAAAACTCAAGGTTATCCAACCCTTCTCAACGACAGCAGTTTAGGCTTCCTAACAGGCAAGGTAATACATTAGTGATGCTTGTATTAATGCTTGTTAACTGTGTGTTCCTCCCATCCTAATTCTTTTATGAAGAAAATGTGATATTATAAGATGCTCCCAAACGTTGTGTTTTGAGATCCCATCAGTGGAAATTGTTTTGTTCTGAAACCATCTATCAGTTCACCTACTTTGCTATGGGGCTCTTTAATTCCTTGCCTCATTTTGGCCAATCCCCAAATCTCACTGCTCCCAGCATCTCACTAGTGTGTCCTAATTCACTATATCTGCAGAAGATTATTCGATCTAGTGTGTCCTAATTCACTATATCTGCAGAAGATTATTCAATTTGAACCTAATATTAGGTAGACCTGACCACTAGTGGGTGAGTATTCATAAACTTGCATAGTTTTTTTTTATTCAGGGTATGTCCTGATAGGTCAACTGAATTTTATTCCTTCAATTGATTATTAGTCACACAAATCCTGTATATCTAGCTAATATATAGAATGTTGATGAAAAACAAAAAAACATCTGCAGGTGAAATCTACTATGACATAAGAA
The DNA here is from genome assembly GCF_965207765.1 of Zootoca vivipara. Taxonomy (NCBI): domain Eukaryota; kingdom Metazoa; phylum Chordata; class Lepidosauria; order Squamata; family Lacertidae; genus Zootoca; species Zootoca vivipara. The sequence goes on from NC_142586.1 coordinate 66,885,935, forward strand.
TATCCCATGCCTAAATATAATGTGTAAAGAATTGTGTTTGTTTATTCAAACCCTGCCAGTGAGTCCAATTATTTATGTTGCTTCTTCATATATGCTGTAAATAGTCCCCATTCTCTTTTAAAGTCTCTGTTATCCTTTTCATGTAATTTATCTGTTAATTTTGCCAGTTCTGCATATTCCATAAGTTTCCCTTGCCATTGTTTTACCGTTGGTATCTGTTTTCTTTTTTCCAAGCTTGTGCTAATATAATTCTTGCCGCTGTTGTCGCATACATAAATAATTTCCAATTTTCTTTTTTCTTTTTAAATCTTGATCTAAAATTCCTAGGAGGAATGCTTCTGGTTTCTTAACAAAAGTCTTTTAAAACATTTTTTTCAATTCATTATATATCATTTCCCAATAATTTCTAACCCTTTTGCATTCCCACCACATATGATAAAATATACCATCTTTTTCTTTACATTTCCAACAGGTTTTGGATCCCTTTTTATACATTTTTGCCACTTTCTCTGGTGTAATATACCATCTATACATCATTTTCATATATTCTCTTTCAACATGATGCAATCTGTAAATTTTAAATTCACCTTTCACATCTTTTCCCAATCTTCCCAATCCTGAGCCCACTTTATTTGTGCTGACTTTACCATTTCATCCAGCGTTTCCCCATATAACAGGAGATTATACATTTTTTAAAGTAATTTTGTATCACTCTCAATTATCTCTTTTTGAAGTTTGACACTGTGTAGCTGAAACCTTTCTTATTGTCTTCCTTAAACTGTTCATTCAATTGATGTAACCAACTTTGCAGTGTGATCTTTAGTTCCTCTTATTCTTTCAGCTTTAACCCTTTTTTAGCCTCTATTAATAATTCTCTGTACGTAAGCCAATTTCCTCTCTTACTAAGAAAGAGGTTTAATGCTAATGCTTCCACCAGCGAGAGCCACCATGGAGTTTTGGGTTCTAAAAAATCTTTGTTTATTCCACACTTTTATGAGTGTTTTTCTTATTATATGATTATGAAAACCTTCATTTTTTTAATCTTTCCCATACCATAAATATGAATGCCAACCAAATCGTATTATCATGTCCTTCCACATATAATATTTCATCTCTCTCTAATTTAATCCAGTCCTGAATCCACGGGATGCAAGCTGCTTCATAATACAATTTTAGGTCTGGAAGGGAGAAGCCTCCTCTATCTTTAGTATCTATAAGTATTTTGTATTTTATTCTAGACTTTTTCCAATTCCAGACAAACTTAGAAATATCTTTTTGCCAGTTTTTGAAGCAGACAAAGTTACTTAGTATCGGTACTGACTGAAAGAAAAATAACATCTTTGGTAGTGCATTCATCTTTATTGCTGCTATCCTTCCCATCAGAGAAAGATTCATTCTGTTCCAAATTTCCAAATCTTTCTTAATCTCATTCCAAGCTTTCTCATAATTACCTTTATATAAATTTAAATTTTTGTTGGTAAGCCAAATTCCTAAATATTTGACTTTTTTGTAAATTTCTTTTCTTGTGATCTCCTGCAATTACTTTTTCTCCGGTTCCTTCATTTTTTTTGTCTTTTCTTTATTTAATTTAAATCCTGCTACTTGCCCAAACTCTTGTATTTTTTTCTAAAACTTTAGGGAGACATAATTTTGGTTTCTCAACTCAATTATCAAGTCATCTAAAAAAAGCAAGTTGCTTTTTTTAACCTGCATCCCAATGGAATACCCGCATTATTTCATAAATGAATATACTGTACAAGTATGTACAGTATATAAAATACATTTCTATGTTAACATATGTTTTATTAAACAGCTTTGGGTTTTATAGTTTTATAGTTTTTTTATAGTTTTATAGCATACCAATTGTATTAAATAAATAAATAAACAAATAAACATTGTTTTATTATAAATATTTGGAACTATAATTTCACTGAATGGACAGAGTATAGACAAAGTAATGGATAATGCATACTTTGTGTTGTATATATTTCAGGAAATGGTGGCAGACCCAATCTAACCACAAAACCAGATCAAAATAATAAAGTAGTCCCTGGTACTAATGGAAAGCGAAATGGACAGAAGATAATAAATGGTCCACAAGGAATAAAGTGGGTAGGGTGACCTTATTTGAAAATACAAAATACTTTTAAGATTTAACGTTATATTATTTCATGTTGAAGAGCCTTTCAATCTACACGTTGCTTTTAGATTGTAGATCTTGACCGAGGGCTGGTGCTGAATGTTGAAGGAAGGTACCTCCAAGATTCCCAGGGAAAACCTCTTAGAGTGAAATTAGGAGGAGATGGCCGGACTATTGTTGGTAAGTGGCAATATGAACATAGGGCGGAATGTGGGTTATTCAGAGTATGGGTTCTTGTAACACAGGAAGGGAGACCTGTGGCTCTGCAGATGTCACTGGACTTCAAACCTCCTAAGCATCCATGACCATTGACTATGCTGGTCAGGACTGCTGGGAGTTGGAGTTCAGGAACATTTGAAAGGCTGCACCTTCTCCATCCCATTTCTACTGAGTTGTGACCGACTCTGGGGTTGCGGCGCTCATCTCGCGTTTGGTCGAGGGAGCCGGCGTACAGCTTCCAGGTCATGTGGCCAGCATGACAAAGCCATTTCTGGCGAACCAGAGCAGCACACGGAAACACTGTTTACCTTCCCGCTGTAGCGGTACTTATTTATCTACTTGCACTTTGACGTGCTTTCGAACTGCTAGGTTGGCAGGAGCTGGGACTGAACAACAGGAGCTCACCCCATCGTGTGGATTCGAACCGCCGACCTTCTGATCAGCAAGCCCTAGGCTCTGTGGTTTAACCCACAGCGCCACCTGCGTCCCAACTGAATTACTTGACACTTTTTCTATCTGATGAGCTGACTAGAGCCCATTGGCATAGCAAACTATACAATACAAAGCTATGAAAAAGACGGGAAATTTTGTGTGTGTGTGTGCGCGTGCGTGCGTGCGCGTGGTATTCTCTAGATATTGATGCAGCATGCCTATGAATCTCATTTGCTGGGAACTGCAGGTGAGGAGAGTGCTGCTGCATTCCGATCCTGCTTGTGGGCTTCCTATGAGAATATGGCTTGCCTATGTGAGAACAAGATGTTGGACTAAATGGGCCTTTGGCCTGATTCACCAAGTCTCTTCTTAAGTTTCAGGGCAGCCCCTACATCTTGCTAGCTTTGTTGCAACAGAAGCATGTACCTATTCTTCCTAACAATCCCTCTGCCCCCGCCCCAGTAGTCCCTCAAACGCCACAAAGCAAAACTTCATGGTATTAACTGTATCTGAAGTAAATTTTTGTCTTCTTCTGTTCTTTTAGATTCCAAAGGAGCTCCTGTAGTAAGCCCAGATGGTTTGCCATTGTTTGGGCATGGGAGATTTAGCAAACCTGTAGCAAATGCACAAGATAAACCAATCATCAGCCTGGGAGGGAAGCCACTGATAGGCCTTGAAATGGTTAAAAAGACAACCACTCCTTCCACAACAACAACAACCGTGAGGACAACTACTGCCACTACTACTACCACTCCTGAACCTACCACTCCTGAACCAACAACTACTGAGCCACCAACTGAGAAACCACAGCCTACCTGCCCGCCTGGGACGTACGCAGAGTATGATGAAGAGGGGAATATAGTGTTAGGATTTGACGGTCTGCCTGAATGCAATTCTGAAGGTACTGACTTTTCTGCTAGTTTATGTGTATATGTATGTGGCTATGCAGCAACTGTTCCACCGGGGGAAAGAAGTATTTCCATTTAAATAATTCCAGTAGCAGTGCAGACAGGCAAGATTCGGGTGGCAGGTACCTTATATGAACACTGGCCATGGATGAAGCAACAAACCAAGATGTGCCCCCTCCCATTTCCTCCTGTTTTCTGTTGTGATGAATCATCGTGTTGCTTGAATTAGTAGAGATGGAAGAATATTGCATACCATCCTTTAAAACCAGGAGGAGAAGCACACACTGGTTTTTAGTTGTATAAAAGTAAATCTCATCCCTAATGAATATTGGGTGGGTATGCAAAAATAGCACACAAACCTGTCAGCTGCTTTGTTGATGAGACATTAGGGCCATGGTTCCCAATGTGGGGCACATGCCCCACAGGGGGGCAATTTGATTTTTAAGGGGGCCAATTTGAGAATGAGTTATTAATAGTGAATGGCCTTTTAGGCTTCCTCCACGTGAATAGGAGTTCACTTTTTGAATAATAAGAATTATATGTCATGGGGGCCATCAGGATTTTAGGGATGCTTAAGTGGGGCCTGGCCAAAATAAAAAAGTTGGGAATCACTGCATTAGGGTAAAGACTTGACCCATACGATGCATTTATCATATAGAACAGGGAAGGGGAGCCTATGGTTGTAAGATGTTTTTGGACTACAGCTCCCATTATCCCTGATCAATGCTGGTTGAAGCTGATGGTTGTTGAAGTCCAAGAACATCTGGACAGCCACGGATTCCCGAGGCCTGATATCAAGGTCAGCATCCTCTGCTTTATATCGTATCCCTGCCACTGCCATCAAGGAGCCCACCATTTACGGTGTGGTAAACTACCATGGAGTGCATGTCACTATTTGCCAAACGGTAAAAAGTTTGGTGAATCCCATTTCTTGCCCAGGGGAGTGGGGAGAAGCATGGTAAGATTTAGCAAGTCAGGACAAATGGCTGATTTACCAAGTGGTCAGTTTATCATTTTTAGTGTTGCTAATCTAGTTTTGACTGTTTTTGTACGATGCACTGGTATTTTATTTTTGTAAGACACTGTGAGACTTCAAGGGAAATGACTAATGAATCAAATCAATTATTGTAAAGATGCACTATGGTAGGTTAACCATTCCATAAATATTAAGGCAGTCAGGACATTGAATGTGTATTATCTTGTCGCCATCCGTTATTATATATCCATTCGAATTTCAATGTCTTCACCATGGAGCACCACATCATGAAATGGCTTCCTGAATTTAGCCGGATAATAAAATACTCTAAAGGAATTCCTTATAAAAATGACCACAAAATGGAATTAGTATCAAGGAGCAAGAGCGGGATTAGGATGGAGCACTTGGGGTAACAAAGAAGAGGTTAGAAGGAAATGACTGAGCAGAAACCTGAAAGAGGAAGCAGAATCTCAGCAAGAAAAACAAGAAGGAAATGACCCCCCCCTTCAAATTTGTACTAGGTGAGTAATCTCTCTTTGAGGGTGTTTTAAAAATAAATAGATCTGAATGAAATTACTGTTGTTCGTTAGCACTATTGGCCGGGCCTTCTAGGGGAGAGATGGTGGAGCCAGCTGTGAACCACCTAGCCTGGTGAGAAGATCCAGCCCCCTGCCTCTTGGTGTGCAGGAAAAATATTTATTAAATTTCTACCCCCACCTTTCCTCCCAAACAAGCCCAGGCACTTTGTTTTGTTCTTTTGTCTGTTAGGGGCTATCTGCACTATACATTTAAGCAGTATCATACCACTTTAAACAGTCATGCCCCCCCCCAAAAAAAAGAATCGTGGGAACTGTAGTTCCTTAAGGATGCTGAGAGTTGTTAGGAGATCCCCTATTCCTCTCAGACCAATTCCCACAGTGGTTTAACAAGCAATTCCTCTTCTCCAGGAACTAAATAACAGCCAACTGTCCAGCACCAAGGGATACCTTTAGTATTTCAAATGTAATGCTTTGCATGAGCCCTTGTACACATTATATCTGAACCAAACCAAGTTATGGTAAATACCTTTGTGATTTTCTCTGCACATTGCAATATTATTATAAAATTGAATTGTTGATTTTGTTTTAGTTTAGTTTGTTGGAATTGGATTTTTTCAAATGTTATGTATGCTGATGTATATTTGTGTGTGTTGAGAGCTGCTTTTGGCACAGTTCACTGTGGAAACGTGGCATATAAATAAACTAAAACCAAAACTTAAATGAAATTTAAACCAGTGGCCGCCACTGCCTTTGTAGCTGGAGTCAGTCAGAGCCCCGTTTTCTCAGGCCAGGTGGGAATGAGCAAAACAGAAAACGGGGATCAGGTCATACAGGACTTGCAGCTAAATGTTATCCAAGTCTATGCCATTATTTTTTCTTTCTTGTTTGTATCCCTGATCTCAAGCCCCATGGGAGCGCTGAGGCATATATGGAGCTCCAATATCAGTGAGGGGCTTTCCACATATATTGCATTGTTGGAGTCTGCTCTGTAGAACACAATGTTTGTGTAATAATAATAATAATAATAAATTATTATTATTATTATTATTATTATTATTATTATTATTATTATTACCTCACTCACCTGGCTGAGTTTCCCCAGCCACTCTGGGCGGCTTCCAACAGAACAGAACAGAACATTAAAATGCAATAATCTATTAAACATTAAAAGCTTCCCTAAACAGGGCTGCCTTCAAGTGTCTTCTAAAAGTCTGGTAGTTGTTTTTCTCTTTGACATCTGGTGGGAGGGCGTTCCACAGGGCGGGTGCCACTACTGAGAAGGCCCTCTGCCTGGTTCCCTGTAGCTTGGCTTCTCATAGTGAAGGAACCGCCAGAAGGGCCTTGGTGCTGGACCTCAGTGTCCGGGCAGAATGATGGGGGTGGAGACACTCCTTCAGGTAGTGAACATATGTGATCAGAGCTGCTCCTCAAACCAAAATTAATGAATAAGCATGCAAAGACTTCTTGCTTTGGATATGTACGTGCTTAGGGTGATATCTGCCTAAGTAATATTTTGGAATTTGATTTCTCTCTCGGTGTGTGTTCTTTTCAGCTACCACTTCTCCAGTTGGTCTGGACCTAGCATTGCTAACCACACAATATCATTTATGGAGTAAAGCAAATCTATTGAGGGACTGATGCTCTGCAAAATAAACAGCTGTCCCTGTTCAGAAGTCCAAGATTTCAAGGGCTCTTTCCCCTGTAATTCAGATGGAAGTGTGGAAAAACAGAATGCTGCCTGAGCTAGTTTTGCTTCTTACACACTGAAACACCTGAGCAGCGTAGCAATGCACCTGGAGTGTTATGAACGTTTCCATGAAGGATAAATGTATGAGCTCTGTGGAACTTAGGCTGGCTGGCTGACGAAAGCAATAATGGAGAGAGCATTGCAAAAAAAGACGCACTACTCAACAACCACATCTGAAAATGAATGCAGTCTTACATTACGTATATTGCTACCAAATGCAGTAAAAATTAGCCTGCTAAGAAAGTTCCAGAATGTTCTCGCAAGATGGAAAAACAAAGCACCATACTCAATATGCTGTTATTTCTCAGGAATCCGATATATTGACATGTTTCCAAACAGACTAAGAAAATGTGGTGTGAAAAATGCTGCTGTGGGTTCTACTAACCCTTTGGTCCAATTTCCTGCTCAGGATTTATAAAGATGACTTTACCAGATATGATTCTGGTAGTCGGAGAATACACGAGGAGCCCAAGCTTATGTGGCACTGAAACTCCAGACGGCTCAACTTCTTTGAGGAACTTTAGTCAACAAAGCCATTAAAAGCCACTTTTATAACTGCTGCTATCATATTACTGGAAAATATAGGCCTATAAACTTGAAGAACAGTAATAAGCATGAAAGTATTAAAGGACCAGTCTTTTCATATTTCCTGCATATCTGAGTTTCAGTAATTTGCTGGCTGTGTTAATTTTTCTTTTAAAGATGCTTGGTAAAGCTAGTGTTTTTCTCAATTAGCTTTGTTCAGTGCATTCAAAATTCACTGGATTGATGCCCAATAGACTCTGTAAGCTTGTGGTGGTGGTGGTGGGGTAAGTGAGTGGATGGATGTACCGTCAGGGGACAAAAATCAAGTGAAAATGATGTGGTTAATATGTTCTTAAGCAGAAATGCTGGCAACACTTTTGTAGAAGAATGAACCATTTTTCTATTACTCCCTGCTCCCCAGGGTTTGCTTTGACATGGAAACAACAGTTACATTAATTGAACTGCTTTTGAAATATATAAAACGTAAGGGCAGAACCAGGAAAAAAAAATACTGGTTATGCTTCAAAAACAATGCTGTTGCTCAGATATCATTTACATCTGCTTGTTTGCTACTGAAAATTGAACTTGATCAGCCAGGCATTAACCATTTGCTTTACCATGAACTATAGAGCGAGATGAGCGCCGCAACCCCAGAGTCGGACACGACTGGACCTGATGGTCAGGGGCCCCTTTACCTAGATTTATATTAACATTTTTTAAAGCAGTGGATTAGAATCTGTTTTATGAAGACTTGCCATAAGTAGGTAATACTGTACAAGGCTTTTAAAATTTATTGTGATAATACTGGATAGAAAAATATATGGCAAATATTACTAGGCTGTTATAGTCAGAGGTTTAAATGTAATCGTTTGCACAGTTGCAGAATAGTATCTGTGATTAATGTTTTAAAGGAAGGCATACATTTAACAATAATCTATATGTAAAAGCCTCAGTGCCCAACATTCTGTCACTTTCTAACATGACCAAGGGATAGAATATATTAGAAAAGAACTATGCAGATCATGGCTGCCAAGTTTTCCCTTTTCTCGCGAGGAAGCCTATTCAGCATAAGGGAATTTCCCTTTAAAAAAGGGAGAACTTGGCAGCTGTGATGCAAATAGGAGCAAGCTTGCTCATGAGCATAGCTCCTTTACTAGCTCCCATACAAGTGATTATTATCTGTCATCCATTTATATAGGAAAATAAAGCTTTGCACTGGGTGCACTGTTGTTATGAAATCTCTAGGGCAAAGGGGAACCTGCTTCATTCCAATGTCTTCTTCTTTCCATAGATACATTCTCAGGGCTTGATGCAGATGTGACGGGAACTACAGAGTCATATGTGATATACGATGGAGGTACTGATTAATAGTAAAAGTCCTTTTCTGAAGTGCTTTGGATTCCTTTCGTTTCTGCACTGTCATCTGATAGCCTAGAGCAGGCATCCCCAAACTGCGGCCCTCCAGATGTTTTGGGCTACAACTCCCATGATACCTAGCTAACAGGACCAGTGGTCAGGGATGATGGGAATTGTAGTCCAAAACATCTGGGGGGCCGAAGTTTGGGGATGCCTGGCCTAGAGCCAGCACTCAGGTCTAAATACATCTGAACAAGAAATTGTAGCTTGCTGTTCTGTTTTTAGTACTCTCAGGCTCTCAGAACAACAACAACAACCTATTATTATTATTATACTGGCCTTCATCCGTAGATCTCACAACATAAAAATACAAGATAAAAAACACAAAATACATAATAAGAAAGAATAAAAACAAACCAATAATTCTCCCTCCCACAACACATTTAAAAGGGTATTGGATGGATGTCAATCAGCCAAAGGCCTGGTTGAAGAGAGGAATGTTTTGCCTGGCGCCTAAAGGTATATAATGAAGGCATCAGCCAAACCTCCCTGGGGAAAGCATCCAACAAATGGGGAGCCACTGCAGAAAAGGCCCGTTCTCATCTTGTCACTCTCTGGAACTCTGGTGGAGGAGGCACATGATGAAGGTCCTCAGAAGATGATCTCAGGGTCCGGGTAGGTTCGTATGGAGAAAGGTGGCCCTAGAGGTATTGAGGTCCTGAGCCATTTAAGGTTTTATGGTTCAAAACCAGCACTTTGAATTGGTCTCGGAAACTAATTGGCAGCTGGTGCAGCTGGGCCAGGATTGGTGGAATATGTTCAAATCGTCTTGCCCCAGTGAGCACCATCAGAAGTGATGGTGGCAGGTCCACATTTATTTAAAAACGAACAAACCTTAAATTGATGGATGGATTTCATGTTGAAACAAGGATCTGCTCTGATTATGTAGAAAGGGCTGGGCTTATTCCAACAGCAAAAGGAATGCATGACTGAGGGTTACTGAAGTCTAACTCCATCCATGGCTTTACTCTTCCGTAACCTTGTGTACAAGTGCTTTTCTTTCAACCCAGCTCACTTCATATATCAGAGCTTGGCCAAAGAGGAAAGAGAGGCAGGGAGACAGACAAGAAAGTAAGTCTTAGGCTTGGGGGTAGCAGGTGGGTAGTTTTGTTAGCTAGCTAATTCATTGAATTTCTGAATTGCTACCCACAACAGATAGTCCCGAAGCGATTTAAAAGAATTGCTGTCAACATTTGACCTACATCTTCTTTCTGCATAAGTGGGAAAGATCCAGGTTTTTTGTTTTAATAAAAAATATGATCTTCTGATTGGTCTGTTTCTCAGTTTAGTCTTATTTAGTCTTATTTTTGTGGTAGGTATTCAGTTAAATATTGCCAAATAGAGGGCATGCATCACCCAAAGGAAGTGTGAAAAAGACACACATTTGTCTAAAGTGTGCATATACTAACATTTAGAAGTACTATAATATGAATAAAAATACAGTACTGTACATCTCACCACAAGACTATGGCCACGTGACCCATGTACTTGCTCAGTGTGTTGTCCGCATGCTAAATGTAGATGGGCAACTTCAAGGCTCCTTTTCTCCCTTCAGCTGGGCAGGCCTCATGCAGAGGATGTCTTCAAATAGAGGACTGCCCTCCGTAAAGTAGGGCACATGGTCACCCTGTTTCAGAATAGTATCCTTGGGCATGACCCAATTTTATTTATTTCATTGCAACATATGTACATTGCCTTCCTCCCCATGAACAAAATTTGAAGTAACTAACAAGTGCTTAAGACAAGCCATTCAAACAAGCTCAAAGGAAAAAGTGGATTTAGAGATGCAAAACAAAGCAGCAGGGAAGTAATGTTGCCAATAAAGCAAGTCACCACAAATTAAAACAGTCCCAGCTGCCCAGCTGCCAAACCTAAGCAGACACAACTTGGGCAGAACGAGAAAGGAAATGGCCAAAGCCAGGTACACAGGACAGCCTTTGTTTGGCATCTAAAGGAAAATAGAGAGGGGACCAGGGTAGGGAGGCAGCAGAAACTTGATTCAGTTCACATTTGTGGACGCAGTCGCAGTGCCATTCCCCCCCCCCCCCGGCCGATAACTAGATAAGTTGTTTAGTCATTTAGTCGTGTCCGACTCTTCGTGACCCCATGGACCAGAGCACGCCAGGCACTCCTGTCTTCCACTGCCTCCCACAGTTTGGTCAGACTCATGTTCGTAGCTTCAAGACCACTGTCCAACCATCTCGTCCTCTGTTGTCCCCTTCTCCTTGTGCCCTCAATCTTTCCCAACATCAGGGTCTTTTCCAGGGAGTCTTCTCTTCTCATGAGGTGGCCAAAGTATTGGAGCCTCAGCTTCAGGATCTGTCCTTCCAGTGAGTACCCAGGGCTGATTTCCTTCAGAATGGATAGGTTTGATCTTCTTGCAGTCCATGGGACTCTCAAGAGTCTCATCCAGCATCATAATTCAAAAGCATCAATTCTTCGGCGATCAGCCTATTTTATGGTCCAGCTCTCACTTCCATACATCACTACTGGGGAAACCATAGCTTTAATTATGCGGACCTTTGTCGGCAAGGTGATGTCTGCTTTTTAAGATGCTGTCTACGTTTGTCATTGCTTTCCCCCCAATAAGCAGGCATCTTTTAATTTCGTGACTTCTGTCACCATCTGCAGTGATCATGGAACCCAAGAAAGTAAAATCTCTCACTGCCTCCATTTCTCCCCCTTCTATTTGCCAGGAGGTGATGGGACCAGTGGCCATGATCTTACTTAGATAAGTAGACTCAGGCAAACACTGCGCTGCAGAAGCCATGCACAGATGACCTTTTATGTGCTGCTGTCTGGCTTGGCATGGCAGTGGGCAGTGGCCAGCCAGCCAGGAATCCCCTCACAACTGGAGTCCTGATTGGCCCATTTGAACCTGGCTTACTGTGCAGGAAGTCACGCCCCCATGAGTGCTGGCAGTGGGGGCAGTGAAGGGAAATCTCTGCCAGCCAGTGACCATGTGCCTTCCAGCTGCTGGGAGGGAGGCGGAGAGCGAGGGTCTGCAACCGACACCCGCCAGGAAAGCGGTGAGCGCCTGTTACAGGAGAACTTACCTGATTTGTACTTTCGGAAACAATATTCGAACTGAAACACAGCTATCCTTCGCAGTTGGCTCTTCTCCAAATTTTGAAGTGCATTTCTCCAGTCAAGAGTGCACAACAGTCCATATATTAGTGCAAAAAAGATTAGCATGCATTATATTAGGGGAAATGCTTTGCAAAAAATGATCACATAATACAAACATGTATGTTGGGAAAAATTAACTGAGGAATTTTCGTAAGGATGTTCCTTTGATGCTCCTCATCCTTTTTCTTATCTAGATTATGAGCTTTTTGAAACCACTTTGGCGCCCACAACCACCACAACCACTGCCACCACCACTACCACAGAAGCATTGCCCGAGTTCAGTGTGGTGGGCTCAGATCCTCTGTTAGAATATGACGCTGCTGGAGAGAGGCGTTTCACTGGTAAGTTTGAAACTTGCATCTTGCAAGTACAATGGATTAAGCGGTAGTATGCCGGCAACCCAATGCTTAGATGTCTCCTCTGAAGAAAGTCCTGTTGAGTTCATTGGGGCTTACTCTCAGGTAAGCACACACCGAAATGCATCCTGATTCTCCACTGCGTTCGAGCCATACCATTCCAGATAAAAGGAAGACATGGTTTACACGTGGTCATTTGTGATTTTCTTCTCCACATACAATGTCTCCAGGACCATGGTGGAAAAAGACCTGTGTCAAGCGCACCATGCTCTGAATGTGCCATGTCAGCATTTGCCACCCTGGTGTTCTCCAGAAGCTTTGGACTATAACTGGGCTGGGTGTGATGGGGGTAGTATTTCAAAACAGCTGGCGGGTACCAGATTGCCAAAGTCTGCCCTATGCTGTGTGCAGCTGCTATCATTGATACAGAATCTCCCAACTGGCACAGTATTTGCTGCGTGTGATGCCAGGATGCTTGCAGGTGCTGTGTCTTGGTGGCAAGTTTGATCCCATGACTAGAGCCATGTTTACAGAAGTCTGGCCCGCACTCTGCGTTCTTATTGTTGAGCAGGTAGAGGAGCCATAGCTAAAACTCACTTGTTTGGATATTCTCAAACGGAGATATTCTCCTAGGATAATGGAGTTCTCCTTGGAGGAGTTGTCTGTTCTTGTAGTGCTCTACTAATGTTTATAGAGTAGCCTTCCCCAATCAGGTGCCCTCCAGATGTTGTTGGACTACAACTCCCATCATCCCATTGGCTCTGCTTAAGGAATGCTGGTTTAGAGAATGGTGGGCTATTTTATATCAAATGTGGAATACTCCTGGGTTTCCACTATACTTCCTATGGAGAGAGCCATCCTTGCGTTGTGTGGCAGCTAACCCGAGTTTCCCATTTAACTGTACCTTCAGTCGGGAGTTGCAGCCAATCATGACTTTTTGATTAATGTTAACTTTAATCAAAGGCATCTTTCTTTTGAGAATGAGAAAGCACACAACATAAACGGACCCAAGGCTAAAAACTTAACTGATGCACAAAACATTGTTAATGAAGCAATCAGTAAGATTCGAAGAATCACGTGTTATCATGTTAGTTCTATATCCTATGTTGTCACTAAGCAATGTGTTTTAGGAGGGAAGTGGCAATGAGTTTTTTATTGCTTAGGATCTAGTAGCTAAATTATGGAAGCAGTCCCCCTTCTCAAAAGATAAGCAAACCCTCAGTTAAAGAACCATTGAGGGGGGAAAGACACATTATGTTCACAAGCAGACTCACACATGGTAAAAGATGATGATGATGATGTTTAACCTTTCTTTATAAGGGTGTTGCTCTCACCCCTTGATCATTTGGTCAGTACGCCAAATTCTAACACTACTTGGAAGAGCAATCAGCTGAAGAAATTTTGCCTTTAAGAAGAAGGAAACACATAATGCAGAAGATTTATTCTTGAACGGTCCAAATAGGGACACTTAAGTTAGAAATAGTGAGTGTGTGCATGTTCCCACATTCTGATAGGGAAATATTTTCCTAAAATCAATATTCACCCCAGGTGCAAATGCAGAGACTATTGACTTATAGGAAAGGAGATGGTCTATGCAGAAAGAAAGATATGAATGATTCTCAGTCCTACCTTTGCATTTCACCAGGCAAGTCATTTCCTCTCTTTTGAAACTGATTCAGCTTCATCTGGACTTAAATAGGTTTTATTGCTACACTTCTGCTCCAAAGTCAACCTTCCTGGAAGGGAGAAGCTAGAAAGTAATGAACAGAGTTTCATTAGATTTTCTTAACAGAAAGCAAACCATACTCATAAAAGATAGAGAGAACAAACATAGAGTCGGAGATATTAAGTGCATGACACTCTGCGTCTTGGTGTAATTGCAAACATCTGATCTCCTGTTGTTTGAAATGATGTGAAACAAAGTTTGCTACATAATGTGGAATGAAGCACTCCTTTGAATTTCTAGTTTAGGCCTATAAGGAAAAGCCTTTTTAAGGTGGGGGAGGAGAGAGAAATCTTAAGATTTTGCAACAGTGGTCAGGACAAATCTTGTCTCTGGGTTAAAAGTCCCATTGTACAAAAGGAAAGGGGAGCAGCACCAAAAGTAGCTGAAGAAACAAAGAAGGAAGTAAACATTGGGGTGACAATAAAATTTCCCAACAGGGGTAACAATTACAGATTCCTCAGAGTTCCCAATCGTGAGAAGACATTGTTTTATTTTTATTTCATAAAATTTGTATGCCGCTTGATTGTAAAAACAAAAAGAAGCATTTTACACAAAGCTCATTGTGTGTGTAGACCCTTTAACCATCCCAAATAAATTCAGACAAGACTCAGATTTTTGGTTTGGTTTTTGGCAGAATTTAGGCCACAGCTTTCTTGATTACAATCAAGTGAGTGGTTGCATAGTCTCTGGTTTGACTAGCTCCCTGCACCCTTGCAGGCAGTGCTGACCCAGGGCACACCATAGGTCAGCCTTGGATGAACACCTGGCACAGTGGAAGGCGGGGTCAAGCCAGTCCACCAGCCAGATGCCCCCCTGGACTCAGGCTCAGGGCACAATCCCTCTCAGGGTTGACCAACCAAAGTGTCCCAGGATTCCTTTAACAGAATGCCCATCGCATAGGGATGGCCAGACCGCTCTGCCACCCCTATCACCTGAACCAGAGCCTATCCACAACCTTAGAAGTTGTGACGATTTGCTATGCGGCAGGCGAAACCTAAATGGCACCAGCCAATCAGCCAAGTGGGGAAAATTCCTGCCTGTCCCAACGACAGATGACACACGATGGCATAGCAAGGTCATGCGTGCAAGCTCTAAATATAGGGAGAGGTGGGCGGGTGTTCCAATGCACTGGCCCCAAAGAAGAAGCTCAGGGATATGTGCATGGGCTTAAATAGTAGTCCCTCGATACAATTTCGCTGGCATCCCAAGGGTCTAATTGCACCCAGCATCAAGGGACCTCCAATAGGGTGTTGTGGCCATCCAAACATTCCCACCCACAACACAGGTCTGGTTGCCAGGTCCCACCGCAACACGTGCCCTCTTGTTAGGGAGGACCCGATATGTGCTTTTTTATGGGCAGGTGCTTGCAAAGTATGAAGTTTGTCTCCTTTCCTTCTCACCTGCTTCGGAAATAGCCAATGGAGGCCTCTGTGTCCTTGAAGGCCCAACAGGGCATTCTGCTTTTAGTTATCAATCTGTTTCTATTGTGAATTTTGGCAATTCG
Organism: Zootoca vivipara; assembly: GCF_965207765.1. Lineage (NCBI taxonomy): Eukaryota > Metazoa > Chordata > Lepidosauria > Squamata > Lacertidae > Zootoca > Zootoca vivipara. Next base: position 66,901,552 of record NC_142586.1, read on the forward strand.
CAACTGAATTGAGCAGCAGCGAGGCTTGCTTCTGGTGTGCTGTTCACAGAAATGGAAATGTTCACAGAAATGTTATGGATAGGCTTTGAAGTGTTGCTCCTCCTCAAACTGACGACAGACATTCTGCAGCCCCTGATTCTTCCTGACAGTGGTGATTGATGAGGGCTCTGCAGGGACAATGATGTAAAATGTCCACCCCAGAGTCCTTAGATGTCACTTGGCAAAGTTAGTGACCTAATTAGATTGTCATAAAATGGTTTTATATCAATCAAGACTTTGACTAGTTGTTCAGCTAATCTCTTTTGAGCAGTTGACTGGCCTCCCTCTCCTCTCCTGGACAGGGTTTCTCAGTCATTTGGGAATAGAGAGCCCTTGGAGTGTCTAAAGATAAATACATGACACATTCTGGAAAATAGCTCCCTGGAGGGCATGAAATCTAACAAGATAAACTAAGAACATTGCTCTTATATAAACATTTGAAGGCATTTAAGGGGAGAAAGAGGAAAAAATTACCCATCTAGCAAAATCTGTAAACTGTCGCTGAATAAACATTTCCAGTGACTACAGTAAAACATCTTTCAACTTGAAGATGACCTTTGAGGGAATAAATGTGCCTATTAATTCCTGAGCAATGTTGGAGTGAGCATCATGTTGTTATAAAACAGAAATGCAATTTATAGATTGTATGCCAAATCTTCATTCACAAGTTGCTGTTTTTTGAGGGGGGAGACATGCTTTGAGGGGGGGCAATAGGGTTCTCCTCCATACCAGCTTGTATACCTCTTCTCTCTCTCTTTCTTTTTACTGTGGCTAATGTCTGTTTGCTACCACTGTTTCCCCTAACTACTGTATTTTCAGTGCCATTTTATGCCCTCCTTTCCTTGAAATGATCCCAACCAATCAGTAAGTGCAGCTGTGTTACTGAATGGACAAAGATGAGGCAGAGCGAAGTCAGTGCACCCTACAGAGGTCACTTGGCTGATCCAAATGAAATGGGAACAGGTTGCTTTTCCTCGAAGTTAGCAGGCCACTTTAGAAGGTGCTGAGTCTCTCCCCCACTACTATTCCCCAAAGAGGGCTTAGGGCATGATCACACTCATTTCATACAGCCCTCTTGCTTCTTGGTTGGCAACTGCCGGGGCAGCAAATAGTGTCCCTAGAGGGGCCAGAATTATCTCAGGGGCTACCAGTTGCTGATCCTTAGTATAAAGCATTGGTGCAACATTCAGCATTGCTTCTGAGCGTCAGTAACAAACCCTAATATGCACCAGTTGCTTGTTGCTCTCCATCTATTGCCATCAGAATGTGGCTTAGTCACAATGAATATTTGCCATGCTGGTGGCTTCCTCAGCACTAGGTTTATGTGCCTTCTCATACCGCTCTAGGAGCTTTCCAGATGGCACCACTCTGTATTCTTGAAAATTTGAGCAAATGGTAGGAAAATATACAAATTCTAAATCCAGGAAATGAATGTCTAATTTACAGTGTTTAAAAAACAAATGTATACTCTTTCTGGTTTGCAGTTTCAATACACTGTGGAAAAAATTCTTTTGAACGTCAGGAATTCTTTTTTAATAATCCATCTTTCTGTACAGACTTTTGGAGTGAATATTCTCTTTCTCTGTCTCTTCCAGCTCCTTATGTGACTTATCTAAACAAAGACCCAGCAGCTCCTTGCTCTTTGACAGAGGCACTAGAGCACTTCCAAGTGGAGAGCCTGGCTGAGCTCATACCCAGTGACCTAAAAGGGACAGAGATGCGTCCTCAGAAGGCCCCTCACAATATCACCATAGTAGCGGTGGAAGGCTGCCATTCCTTTGTGATTGTCGACTGGGCTAAGCCTACTCAGGGGGATCTGGTCACAGGTACAGTTATGCCGTTTCCTGGCCATTAATATTGGACTGGTAACTGATGGTTGTTTTGTCTTGTACCGCCTACCCAGAGCTAAGTCATTTTGCCCAGTGTAAAAGGCAGTAGTGGTAGATGAGGCAACTCTGAGCACCACTTCTGGTTTCTGATCAAGTGCAAGGTACAGGGAGCTCAGCACAGTGCGGGCTTGAAGAAGTATTTGGAATCAAACATGTTTCTAGCTGTTAATACCACAGTTGAATGAAGCAGCAACCGATGCGCTGTTTCAGTTTTGGATTTGTGCAGTGGCTGCAAAAAGAAATCACACACTACAAAACCTTCCCATAACACCAACGTTATGTTATTTGGTGTTTTAAAACTTGCTAACATATTAATGACCGCATGCCAATGTCTCTGAAAATAGGCTGATCTAGTTTAAGATTGGGTTAGTGGGTTGGTGATTTCCAGCTTTGTGAAAGCTCAAGAAAAGACTACCAGGTGCAGTGGCTCAAAGCCAGACGAAGAGAAAATAACATATCACAAATGCAATGTGGAATGTAAACAACTAATCCCGATGAAGTGAATAAAGAGTGTATTGTAAGCTGTGAAGGTTGCTGCTGGACATGGACAGGTGGAGCACCTACAAGGTAATTCTGATAACCTGTGTGAAGGTGTGTCTGTTTGGGAGTTGCCAGTAGGCTTAGCTTTCTGCTTCAGTGCAGAAGTAGAAGAAGTGTCAAAGAGTGTACTGTTGAAAGAAGTTAGGATGGGGTGTGAATTTTCCTATGCTGACATCACTCCTCTCCTACAAAGAGTTGAAAGAAAGAAACTGCCAGAAGTTAAAGGAAAGGCTAAAAAACGCCCTCTCCTTTCTTTTCACCCCCTTTTCACCTCCCTGCCCCAATTCTGTAACTGAAAGTCCTTTTCAAATACAATTTTGGCTGAGTGGTATTTTTTAAATAGTTGAGAAAAGAAGGAAAGTCTTGATGGGCCTTTCTTGTCTCCAGAGGAACTGTCTCTCCTAACACGTTCTTTTTGCCCCTTGGGGATGGAGACAAAGAGCAGGTAGGGGAGTAAATAAGTGTTCAAATAAATGATGGACATATTATCTCCTTTCCTTGGCAGGATATTTAGTTTACAGTGCATCTTACGATGACTTCATCAGGAACAAGTGGTCAACTAAGACTGCAGGAAGCACTAATTTGCCCATTGAAAACCTGAAGCCAAATACAAGGTACTGATATGTTTTTGGAATGCAGTTTGAAATTGTTTGTGGCCTAATGATAAAATAGGTACATACCGTACTTTTCCATGTATAAGACTATGGTTTTTTTTACTGTAAAATAATGTTGAAAATATGGGCTCGCCTTATACGCAGGTAGTATCTCCCCCCCCCCATTTTCTTAAATCGGAGTCCCCCCAAATAGACGGAATAATACTGTATGTTAGTGTTAGAAATGGAAAAGAATTTCATGAAAATAGGGTTCAGAAGTCACCAGGCCATTGAAAAACCAGCCCCGTCGCCCTCAAATTTCACCTTGGCTTGTAATGGCTCAGCACCAACTCTCTCATCTGCCAGTTCCCCTCATCCCCTTTCCTTTCATAAAGTACCAAATTGTTGGAGATATATGCATGTGGGATGGAGGGGGAGCAGTCTATGCTAAAGCTGAATGCTGCTCATAAACCATTCTAGCATTTCTTCCAATGAGAACTCTGGAAACATATTTTAGAACCCTTCTAATTCGTTGACCGGTGGGGGGGGGATTCTACAATTTCCAGAGTTCCTGTTGAGTGTGGAGGGTCCAGGCATGCTCGGAAACCTTCATTGCTGAGAGCAGAAAAGTTATGGAGGGCCTCTCGGCTGCTCTTTTTCCATACTTTCCCAGGCTTACAGGTTGGGTAGGAGGAAGAAAGAAAGCTGGCAGATGAGAGGCCTACTAATGCTACAAAGCTGAAGAGGCTTTCACTTGCCTTGTTGTCAATTTTGTGTGTGTGTGTGTGTGTGTGTGTTTCTAGCCACCATAACCAATTTCTCCATATGCATCTCCCTAGATCAGGCATAGGCAACCTTGGCTCTCCAGATGTTTTGGAACTACAACTCCCATGATCCCTGACCACTGGCCCTGTTAGCTAGGGATCATGGGAGTTGTAGTTCCAAAACATCTGGAGAGCCAAGGTTGCCTATGCCTGCCCTAGATGCTAAGATCATCAGAGGCAGTCCTGCTTTGGGTGCTGTTGTCATTTGAGGAGAAGCCTATTGTGATACCCAACTTACAGTATCCTATCCTTGAGAGGTCCATTTTTTAAAAAATCCTTTAGGTGGTTAAAATGATTTTTAAAAACCTTTGAAGTATCTGGTGGCTGCTATTGAGTTTAATTGGTAACTCAACTACCCAAATCATTTCTGTTGTTGTTTTTTTATCAAGCTCTCAGTACAGCTGGGGCAGAATTATTGTGTTCAGTCTTGAAATTGCATGGGAATTGTCTTCCTTGCCGCACTTCTGAATTATAGCAATAACACATTCATACTGGGAGGAGATACAAGCAAAGATCTTGGCAGAGCAACTCCTACTTCATTAATCTGTTCAAACAAAAGCAGTGACACCCAATGTAGGGAAATGGGGCTTTATATGATAGTCCACTGGGTTTATTAAAGTCTCCATTGTGAGTGTATCATCACTTCAGTCAGAGATTACTGATGTCAAGCTGTTCCTTACGAACCAACTGGCTTTTACTAGAGAAGCATGGGTGTAGGAATACATAGGGGTGGGATGATTATTTTTCTTTGGCACAGAAACTTGTGCACCACCAGCCAATATCATTTGTGTTTTCTCTGAACTCCACAGGCTGAAATAAGTACATTTCATAAAAATAGCTCCTCAACCACTGGCAACATTTCTGTAATTGAGCAAACACGAACTGGAAGATGGAGCTCGACTGAAACCATGTGTTCATGATTATGTCCATATTGTGAGGGGACTCTGATTTGGGGAAAGCGAGTTACCAAGGCCGGTTGTAGCACTGAATAACAAGCATTTAGGATTGAGACCCACCTCTCCAAAGTGGGTTTCCAAACTATTGGTTAGGTGAAAGTAAAGCTAAGAAAACTAGGATAGATATGCATCAGCAAATGCTGATGCTTTAGTGAAATACATGCAAAAAGGAATACAACAACAGCAATAGGCAGATGCATGAATTTCCATTGCTTTACTGTAAGATTTAAATGCTTATTATTGTCCTGCATTTCTAAATCCTAATCTGTTTGCAAGACCTTATATCTGAGGAACCGAACAATTTTGCAAGTCTTGCAAAGCCATTTGCACAGGACTCTGCAGGTGGCTGCACATCGCTTTTGGCTGAGCCATATATTTACCTGCTCCACACCTGGGATCATATATCGCATCATGGGGAGATGTAGGGGGCATAGTTAGGCTCTTGGGCTGGAGGTTCCTCACCTCTGAAACATAGGTGTGATCCTGTACTGTGAGCAAGGCAACAACATCATTCAGTCTTCCTGTTGATGAGAGGGAAGGGATGAGCACTTACTTTGAATTTAACAGGGTAGCTGTCAGATTGGCAGCAAACAGGCTATGGAACACTTCCCCCATATATATTTACTGGGCACCAAATTTAATATATTTTAGGCACCAAGTGAAAGCTGTTTTATTTAGTTGAGCTTTGGGTGGGATTTAACTGTGGATAGTTATTTAATTATGCTGTTTATTCTGGTGGTTTCTGTTTGAGGTGGGCTTTGATTATTTTCTGTTTTATATTTGTATTTGGTTTGAAATATTGGGAATGTTATGTCTGAATGGAATGTCAGCTGAACTCCTATATTAAGCTCACCAAGGAATGAACTTAATGGAAGTGAACTTCTGCGTAGACATGTATAGGATTATGCTGTTAGATTCCTAAGCTACCCTGACTACCATTTGATAGCAAGGTGAGATAGAAGCATAGAGTCATAAAGTTGGAAGGGACCCCCAAGGGTCATCTAGTCCAACCCCCTGCAATGCAGAAATCTTTTTTAAAAAAGAAATCAAGGTCATATATCCAACTATATAAATCAGCATTATTATAGTATGTTTAGTACAGTACCTGGTTCAACTCTCACCAACTAAAATTAAGGGCTCCTTTTGTGTCCTGTTCCTAGTTTCTCTATGGTGCCATGAAGTCACTTTTTAAAATGTGTTTTTAGAAATAGTAATTAAACTGAGTGATGTTTTTAACATCTTGACTCTGGTGGGAGCTATGGTAGAACATTGCTGTTTGGAATAAATTCAAGCAGTTGCAGTTAAATTAAGCACTTTCTTTACACAGTTGTGTGGTGATGTATTTTCATAGGAAAATTAATTATATTGCCACTTGCATGTTCACATTCAAACACAACATTGTCTTGCCTTTCCAACATTCTGGTCTATGACAGAAAGCTTCGAAGGGAAGATTTGTGATGGTGTCTGCTCTGACTTTCCCGGAGAATAATTCATTTCCAGTTGTTGGAATTGGAAAGTGTATACAAATAGAATGCAATTTGCCAAATATGACAGTAAATCATTCAGAGTTTCATTGACTGCTTAAATTAACCCACTGCTGTATGCCACAATATCTACATTGATTCTGGTGGGGGTTTTTGTCCAGCTTCTGTCTGCATCAGAAGAGCCCTTGGGGCTCAAGCAACTAGGATGAATTCCCATTGTCCTATAGTGCACATGTCTATCATCACACATGAAAATGTGCATACCTTTTGATTACAGGAGTGTATGAAATGGTGCATGTGTGAAATGGTTGTCAGGGTGGAAATGGATGCTATGAGACCTGCCACCACTCTGTGTGTCTCCCCCTTCCACCCACATTACTTAAAACATTAGCAGAAGGTGACATGAGTCGTCAGCACATTGTGCATTGCTTGTTCTCCCACCAACAGCCAATGAAGCTGAGTGGAGAGGGGCAATGATGTTACCTGCATCACACATTGCATTAAGCTTGATGGTACAAGGGAAAGAGGTACAGCAGTAGCAAGCAGCTCTGTGTCTCTTGTGACGTCTAGTTCCTCCTTCAAGCAGTGATTTTAAAGCAGCAATATAAATAAGTGCATGGCTGAGTGCCTAGAAAGCAGCATGGGATTGCTATTTGTTTGCCATTTCAAAAAACAGAAAGAAAGAAATAAGGTCCATTGGCAGTTCAGACTCCTGTTTTGTTGTGGGCAAGTCATAGGACTTGGATGTTAAGAGCTCCTGGCAAGCCTGAAGACTTCTAGCGTACAAGCCACTTGGAGCTCTCTTCTAGGATTTAAGCAGACCCAAGTGTTTGCATAATCACACCACTTAATTTTGTGCTCTCATGCATGAAAATTAAGCAGCTAAGCCGCTGCCAAGCGGCTTTCTCATCAACTCAATCTCTGGTCTCACAAAGCTCTGTGGCCCATCTTCACATCCATTTAGAACACCATGAGGAAGTATTTGTGGCCCGTAGTGATTCCCATTGGGCATGGCTAAACCTCTCAGTCAAATAAACCTCACTTGGCTTTTTTGTAAATTAAATTTGGGGGCACTCTTTTCTCCCCTTAAAAAAAATTGTGACCATTCTTAGGAATGTAGGAAGCTGCTTGGCCTTGTCCTCACTGACCAGCAGCAGCTTTCCAGGGTTTCACATTTTCCTTATCCCCACCTGGAACTCCCAAGGATTGACTTTCCGCATGCAAGGCAGACACTTTGCCTCTGAGTTATCATATCAGAATCAACAATATTGGCTCTGTCTTGTACCCGAGCCTGAGATTCTTGCAGTAAATATGCCATAATTTAGACCAGGAGCAGGCAACCTGTGGCCTTCCAGATGTGGCTGGACTCCCATCATCCTTAGCTGTTGGCCATGCTTTCCGGAGCTGATAGGAAGTGTGGCTCCACAGCAACTGGGTGGCGACATCATCCCCACCCCTGGCGTAGACATTCATCATGGTGAACAATCATTCGGCATAAGCTGCTGCTAGAGAGAGGCTGTCTGCAGTGGTGCTGGGTGGACAGGGAGTCGCACCTGCTCCTTCCACTCTGAGCAAAAAGTATCCTCCTAGGTCACTCCAACAGCTCTTGCTGCTTGGTAGCTTTTGAATTCAAAGTGCACAGAGCCGTATCACCATCCCTCATCACTTCCCCAAATTTGGGGAGCATGAAAGGTGGCGCTAGAAGCCTTGGGCAACTTTTCCTCTCTTGCTTCAAAGGGATATGGTGGAGATAACATGAGATAATCCCCTATATAACACTCTGAGTTCCTTGGGGGCAAGGCAGCCTACGAATCTGATATAGACAGAGAAATGAAATGTGGTGGCTCCCATCCCAACATTAAGGGGATATAGCTGGTTGCTTTGAATCCTAGCTTGCACTCCTTGAGCTGCGGAAAGCCCGTTCAGCCGCAGAAAAGAATGAGGGCCTATGTTTAAACCGCTGGTGAATGTTTCCACATTGCAATGGACTGTGTCAGGGAAACAAAAGGGAAGAAAAGAAAACATAGCTCTCCTCCGTTCCAAGCTTTTATGTGGTTTTCGTCTGCCACAGCTAGGATTACATGGAGAAGAAAGTTATGATGGTGTTGTTTTTATTTTCCCTGTAGGCATCACGCGGCCCTTAATTACATTCAGATCAGTTTGCAGACAAGTGGAAAATAATAATTAAACGTTGGTCACGAGAAAAGGAGATAGAAAGACTCGTGGCATAAAGATCTATAACTGTTGATCTTCACTGTGTAGCCTCAGTGGCTATGAGGCTAATAAATAAAGGGCATAGGCCATGGACAGAACACCTATGCCTTCCCAGTTTTGAAGCTCTGGGAATACAACAGTATTCATTAGTGTTCCTAAGTAGTGGTGCAGGGGTCGATGACAACTTTATATGCTCGACAAGGGGTCAATGAATGCCGAAGTTTGTGAAACCCTGGTGTGGATGATACTGAGCTTTTTGGGTTAGGGTTAGGGTTAGGGAAATATACAGCAATAGGAAAGTAGCATGTCTATAAGATACACACAGCAAGGATGATCCTAGTATGAGACCACCAAAAGTCGCCCTCCCAGGGTTTGCATAACCACTTCTAACCCCATGGATTTTCTGTCATATTTCCATTGGCACTAGAAGCAACACAATGGAACACAATGGAATTTTTGGTTTTTATAACAAGTTAGTCCTTTTCTTTGGGGATATAAGAATAGGCAGGGGATTAGCTTTTCAGATAGTTGAGGGTGGCATGAGAGGACCACTATTGCATACTTCTACATAGTCATTTCATACACAATCATATATTTTGTATTCTGGGTTGTTGTTGTTGTGTGTTTTTTTGCAGCACATGCCATAAGCAGTGTCTCTTCTATCATACCACCTCCAGCGCTTTGAAAAATACCTTGTCTCCAGCCTTAGTAATAGCCTGGAGGCCTAGGACTCGGAACAGTAATTGTCTTAGGTTTTTCTAGGCAATGCAACATTTAACCTAGTTAGAAGTTGAAAGGAATATTGCCAAGGGAAAGAATCCAAGTTTTGGTGGCATTTTCCCTGCCTGAGCCAGTCAGTTAGGAAGGTCATGTGGTTTGAAGCCTTCAGGGGATGGTGTTCTTTTGGCAAGACTTGCATTTGGATAAGAAGCAAATGAAGTGGCCAAATTGATGCTGGTAATTAGAGAATGCCAGTGGTTTTTTTCTTGTTGGGGTGGGAAGTGTGTGCATGTCTGCAAGTGCAGGATCCAGCAAGACTTGTTTTAATAGCACCCAGTGACCTGAACTCACAGTATCCAGGTCTCTGTTGAATACGCAGCAGAAGATAGTTCCTGCACTGCTACTCTGATTCCTCCCTCAATTCTCTGACCTATATCTGGAGGTGCAAATTGAGTTCCTTGATGTACGTCAGGCGATAGATTTTCTGCAGCCTCCCCCTATTGAATCAGAGGGCCATTTATCATAGCACCCCCAATGCTCTATTCATATTAAAAAATGCAATTTAAATTAAACAGTTCTCCAAGCAATATGTGCTTTGAGCAATTAGGGTTGGAGTTCCGCCCCCCTATTGATGTTTTGGTTAGGGTACAATAATAAAATGAGCAGATCATCCAGCCCATGACCTTTGTACCATTCACAGGGTTTCATACGGTTAGGAGTATATGCAATTGTAGTGACAACACAGTGGAAACTCTTGTTTCCATTGTCATTTTCTTCGAGTGTTTCCTGGTGGGTGGGGAATTCTGCATGCTGCTTAATCTTCTCTTGCCCTGTGTGAGGCGGAAGCTTTATCAGAGCGGTCAGTGGTAGAAGGAACCAGTATCATATTCTGCCCCAGCTAAAGTGTTTCTGATTGCTTGGTGTTTGATTGGATAAATGAACCTGTGATTCTTGTCGATTATGTGCACCCATTTACATCACACAATATGGGGTTCACCGTTAGTTCCGATTCATGTTAAAATTCATGTTCTGAGGAAATCCAGCTTCTCCAATGTGGTGGTTGTGGTTGGCTTTAGCTTGCACCTTTTCTGTTTCTGATTATCTGTGAATCATTATTCTGCACTGAGCATGGGTTACAGCTACAGTTGTAGTATTTCTCCACTTCAGGATAACAAGTTACATGCTGTAGTGTATTTTCTGATGTTTTCTCTTTAAGCGCCTTTGTAATTTCGACAGCAGATTCAGCTCCATTGAAGTTGGCTGTTGCACAGGGAAGTAGTCATGTTGCGAAATTCCTAATCTTTGGTAAACTGGGGATTTATTAAATTGATAGCTTGTGCTCTACTATTCAGAATCTCAGCCTGGACTGAGAAGTGTTTCAGTTAAACATGTTGTAAATTTAGTTACAGGTAGGTAGCCGTGTTGGTCTGGTGTAGTTCCAGTAGCACCTTAGAGACCAACTAGAAGGAATTTTTTTATTTTGTTGTAAATTTAAACAGGGAAAACAGGTAGAGAAAAGCAGGACTCTACGTCGCCATCTGGTGGCGCAAGGTTCTGTTGCATTTACAACGCATATAAATCGCTTTTTCTTTACCAGTCTAGCTGAGTCCAAGGTCTGCCAAGTCTGTAAAGTGACACATGCCTTTGTCTCTCTCTGGTTACATTTAGTATCTGGTAGACTATCCAGTTCCCCAGAATCTGGTATGAAGCAACTATTGCTACATTTTGGAAAGAAATGCATCCTGACCTTGCTTCAAGGTCAATAGTCAAGCTAGCTACAAATTCTTTTTTTTAATAAAAACAAACTTTATTTAGAATTGTTTAAACAGACACACTCACAAACATACACATACACATATAACGTTAAAGTAAAAGAGAACAAAACTGAAATAAGAAAAAAAAGGAAAAAAAACCTTATACTCGGAAACAATAACTTAAACAAAATAAGGTTAATAACATAACATAATCCAAATAATATTTGTAATGTATCCAAATCATAATTGTAACAAAAATGCTAACATAGGAATCTTAGTCATCAAACAGAAGATAAGAAAGTTTAAAATAAAAACAAATGAGAATAAACAGATCAAATCTTCCTTCAATTAATCGTTCGTGCTCAACCCCCTAATTTTTTCGGACTCTAGTCCCATTCATCTTAACCATTAATTCTATTAAAAAAGGCTTAGTTACCCTCCCCCTTGCCCTCCACCCTGGTGACTTCCAGTCGTTCCTATATGTTGATTATCTTTCTTTATTCTGATGCATACGATTTTCTCCTTCCCTTTAATTTCCTTGCCCTTCATATCTCTTCATAGCTACAAATTCTGATCTGCACTATTGGATAGTTATATAGGGTGCAGTACAATAGTTTCCTCATCAGAATTGTGGACTTAGATCTAGATAAGCTACCTTACTACAATGTAAATTGTGACATTTCCTTGTATGGTGAACTGCAAGAGCCAATGCACTTTAGATACTATGTCACACAGTGGCTATCTGTTTGACATTTCCCTAACTTCATTATCATAAATGGATTTAGTGCCATTTTCATGGATGGTTGTGTTCTCTCTCCCCTTCTCTTTCTCTTCTTTAGGTATTACTTTAGAGTCCAAGCGAAGAATCCCTATGGTTATGGACCTATAAGCTCCTCAATCTCCTACATCACAGAATCAGGTATGGTTTCACAAATGTGAACATTTTACCTCCATGCTATGGAATTACGTTCTTGCTTTTAAAAACCTCCATTGATTTCAGAAAATCTCAGGCTTTCGCTAATTATATTTGTGAAGAACATGACCTGACATTCTTGCAGTGTTCCTCCCTGCTAATGTTTTCCCAACTCTGCCTTGAAGCCAAAGGGCAGGTTGCCATAGTTAAAAATCTAAAAATACACCATGAAATGTATAGAATAATATTATTTAAGCCCCCTGAATATCACCAAGTGAGTAGAAAGAGTGCAGGAATCATTGTGATTTTTGGAAGGAATGAAGGAAGACTAGATTTTGATGGAAGAAAGTGGTTAAGGAACAGGTTACTATAGGACCCATTATTAGGGTTGCCAGACTCAATAGAGGACAGAACTTCTGTGCCTTTAATTGCCCTGCTCTCTTTTGCGTCTGGAAATCTTAAAGAGAAACCAGCAGACCCTTTCCTTGGAAATTAAACAAAGGGTCTGCTGGTTTCTCTTTAAGGTTTCCAGACTCAAAAGAGAGCAGGGCAATTAAAGGCACAGAAGTCCTGTCCTCTATTGAGTCTGGCAACCCTACCCATTATACAGTATAGGCCCCAATAGTAGAGCGTAGGTGAAGAGAATTGAAGAAAAGAGAATTAGCCCCAAAGAAGACAAAAGGAGCTGGAATGTATTGTAGGCAAGGTTGCATTTCAAGGTCATGTTGAGAGTTAACTAAATCTAGCAGCAAAGTCAAGGGAATTAAACCAGAGGCAGCCATCATGGTGCCTACCAATTGTTTTGGACTACACACCCGTAATTCCTGACCACTGGAAATTCTGGCTGAGACTGATGGGAGTTAGAATCCAAAACATCTGAAGGGCACCATGTTGACTACCCCTGAATTAAACCATGCATGTGTTTGGGATTTCTGCCAAAGAATCAAAGCTCAAGAGTCAAACTTTATGGTAAATATGGGTCAGTCAGTACATTTGATGGCTGCCATTATACCACCTCTGTGCTAATCCCACAGACAGGAAGTGCTCACATTAGGTTGCCGGATATATGAACCAGCTCTATCTTTTGAAATGGAAAAGATGGAGACAGGGTGGATGGAGACAGGCTTGTTGGGCAGGCAATAAAGCAGAGAACAGGGACAAAGAAGACCCAGAAGCAAGATAATTTGGTGGTATGGGGGATCAGAACAGAAAGGAATCTCCCGGGATCATTCAAAAGCATGTGGCTAATTCGTAGGTTATTCCTCCTGATTGCATGCTGACAAATGGTGTAAGCATGCATAGAAAAGTAAAGCATGGTTTTCAGCAGGTGATAGAAGCAGTAGTGTGTACAATTAAGAGGTTAAGCATGAACCTTGCAGAATCAAGATGACATGTCAGGGTTCCAATCATCCTCTGCCAAATGGGAGGAAGTAGGTCATTTAGCTTTTTCCATTTCTAGTTGAGGAAGCCAACTCTTAACTAACATTTCTGACTAGTTCCTTGTGCAGGCCAATTGTCTTCAGAGCTGCCTGGTGTGAACTTGGATATCTTTGCCCTGAGAATTGGGAGAAGGTTAAATAAAATAAAAATAAAAATAAAGGATGCTGAGTGTGCCTTTGCTAAATTGGCGAGACACTTAAAATTAGTTTTTTAATTGTGAGCAGCTGAGCAGCTAGAGGGAATTGTGTCTGGAAGGAATATGGGGAACAATTTTCCATTTCAGTTTTTTACTCTTTTGGTTGAAGCTTGTTCCCGTTTCATAATGGCAATATTTCTTTGACAAGGCTTTTTAAAGAGGTTTTTTTCCTTTTAAAGCAAAGATTGTTAAATCTTTTATTTGTTTTATTTTTGCTGAGATGGTTGGTCAAAGGTCAGCCAGCATAGTAAAACATCAAAATACAATGTGTTGATCCCTTAACAAACTCAGGATAATCACTGGCCATTACTGCCACAGACTTGACCCCCTCCAATAAGTTGTTTTTTATTCCCATTCACCCCCTAAACCTGACTCTAGGGTTCCTGCCATAGAATTTATAGGCACTTTTAGCTATCAACATGGTATTCTTGAAAGTTTCAAACTTCAAAATCAAGTAAAGCGTTTTATTTAATGGATTTATATGAGGGCTGTAACATTTAAACGATTAATAGTTCGGTCCTGTACTTGTCTACTTAGAAGAAGGTCCTATTGAGTTCAGTGGGACTTAACCCCAGGTAGGTGGATTGCTGCCTTAATCAGGTAGAATTAAAAAACAAACAAACTAAAAGATGTTGCTGATTAACTAGGCAGTATATTTTTAAAAGCACATGATTTTTAATACAAGTAGGTATAAAAACTGAAGGTGGCAAGCACTACCTTAAAAAAGACATCCCTCCTTTTCTCTTACATTAGGGAATGTCTATTCGTAGATAGTGTCCACTACGACACATGTATGCAGGATCCAAAAGCAATGCTTATTGCTTCAGAATCACTGACTTTGCTCATACAGACTTAATAGAGCAATTACTGTATTTTTATGTGTATAAGACGATATCTCTCCCCCCCCCATTTTTTAAGTTTAGAATTGGGGATCATCTTATACAGGGAATGTTGCCATTAAATATATAAATAGATACATGCCACCCTCCATATTCCCCCCCAGCCTCCCCTCACAGCAAGCCCTGGTCAGGTACTCCCCCCCCGAGCAGCCCCCACTCTGGACATTGTCCCTTCCACCCTCTTCCCTCAGCCGCCCCCTGGCTACCCATTTCCCAAGCACACTCACTCAGGCAGCTCTGGCAGTCGCAGCTCCTTGATCAGCGTTCGCATCTGCCGGAGCTCATGGAGTAAATACGGTACATACCGTAAATACTGAGACGAAAGTGCAGCACACAGACGGGAGAGCTGGACCTGGAGCTACAGTTGAGTTGCACTGAGCTGACAGGAGCAGCTGCCATTACACAGCTTGCCTCACTGTTTGATGTTTAAATATACAGTACTAATTATACCAGTGTTTTGAATATTTAATAAAATATCAAAGTTGTTCTGTTTGGTGTTGGTTAATGGTCTAGAATTCTTACAATGAACAGTCTTGAGAGTTATGAAATTGGGCAACAGCCAGCTTAGTGTTTTGTTAGTAAAGAATGTGTTGCATTACTCTTAAAATTGTGTCGCAGGAATGGATGAAAGCATTCCACTTAGTCCTAAAAATAATGTTGTCTTGCTGAAAAGCAGTAGCTAATCACACCATGTATGTGTGGGGATGTCTCTGTGTTACAGGGCAGCATGATCTAGCCGGTCTATGCCATCTTCTGAATCTGGCAGGCATGCCCCACTTTTGGAAAGGGCTTTATGCACATGCCAATCTATGCGCAAGAGATCCTCCCTACAAGGGGAGGAGGAATCTTGGCTGTCTATCCAATCTAGTGATGGCAAAAAGCAAGGCTCACCGTCTTCACACATTCTTTCACATTTCCACGAGAGTAGGGTTTTCTGAATGGTTCATTTGGATCATCTCCATTCCCTGTTTCATATTGTAATTGTGTTTCTCTTCATTGATACCCATTCAGCTCCTTACAGCTTGCTATTGTTGCAAAGAGTTATTTGCCATCATCATCCCTGTTGAAATTGTTGGCTTATTATTCAAATAGTTGGCTAGCTTGACATTTCATGGTTGCCAAGCTACTGCTCAACACAACATGGTTTTCTCTACCTTCCCCATGCCGTGCAATTGAAACATTGCCACATTAAAAAAAACAAATTCATAATAAACAAGTATGCTAATTTCACTCAGATAAATGGGAAAAGATGGTTATAAAAGCAAACATAACGTAAATACTTTTTTAAAAAAAGGAATATTGCATACTCATTTTTTTGTAGACTGACTTGCCTGGGAGTATTTTTGCTTTCAAAATAAACAGGAATAAGAAAATTAACTTTTGCAACCCACCATTTTTGATGTAGCATTTTGGTTTATATTTTGGCTTCAGGGGATATAAATCTTCATTGTAAGCCACTCATGCATTTTCTTGTTCCCTCTTTATAGATAATCCTCTACTTATTGTCAGACCACCGGGTAAGTCTCATTGCTGTTTTCAGATATTATCTTGTCCTGAGTACTGCAAAAATTAAGGTTGTGACATTGTGCAGCTGACAGAGAAATGTAAAATTATTGACTTCCTTTGAAAGGGAGAGAGGGATATAAGTTTTACGAATAAACCAGAGTGCGGAAAACTGCCCTTTCACCTGATTCTGTTATCTGCTTCCTTTATGCTTTCTGGGGCAGTCAAGTTCTGGAGACAGGATACCGAGTTTTAAAGTTTTGGATAGTGCATTGCTGTTTGTCCATTTTTAACTGTTTTATATATCCATTTACATTTATTTATTTAGAACACCCTTGCATTTATGCACTGGCCTGGTAAGCATAGGTGACAAGGAATTGCATGTGGATGGGTGGAGAAGGGACAGAGTGCTCTACAGGAGTGGTTTGCATACTGGAGCAGGAGCACCCACCCAGTACCCAGATCTTTGCTGTTTACCAGGACCAGCCTGGGATGGGGTGATGTGTCCTCCGAGCCCAGCCTGGTCTAGGCAAGCAGCAACAGGGAGTGCAGATCCATTGAACCACACATACCACTACCAGTATTCTGTCTCTCCTCTGCACCCAGCATCGAAACCAGGGAGGTTGCCGGAGGTAGGAAGCTTCCTCTTCTACACCTTGCAAATATGTGCACTAGTAATAAGAGAAGTTCAGGGGGCTGCTGAAGGTGATCTGGAGTTCTGTTCCCCTCCTCTGCCAGCTCCCGGCAGGCTGCTAAAACCTTTTGCAGGCTACTAACTTTCATGGGATATTTTCAAGGCTGATTAAAAACATATATACCCCGCTTTTCACCACACAATTTGAAGTATCTTGAAAGCTACTAGATACCCAAAACATATTTTTGCATAAAAACGGGGAACCTTCATAGCTGCTAAGTACCCCGTTTCCCCCGGGAAACCCCCGTTTTTACTTACCTTTTCCCGGTGGTCCCCCATATCACTTCGTCTCCCGTTTTTCTCCGTTATTTTCTCCTGCCGGTGGCCATTTTTTTTCTTTCTGATTTGCCCTTCTATGGGCACCAAAAATGGCCACCGCCGGCTTCAAAAGTCGCATCTACGCATGACCGGAAGTGCATAGACGCGACTTCCGGTGTCGCCGGCGGCCATTTTTGGTGCCCATAGATGGGCAGAGCGACACCGGAAGTTGCGTTGACGCACTTCCTGACATGCGTAGAAGCGACTTTCGAAGCCGCCGCTGGCCATTTTTAGTGCCCATAGAAGGGCAAAACGACACCGGAAGTTACGTCAACGCAACTCCCGGTGTCACATGGCTGCCGGTCCCGGATTCTGCAGTCCAGGACTTGGAAGGTAAGAACCTTTTTGAGCTTGAGGGACACCTTCTCTTCTGGGAAACCTTTGAAGAGCCACATGCCTGGGTGAGCAGGGCTGGAGGCAAAAGTGGGCAGAGGAACAAGAAGAAGAGTTTGGATTTGATATCCCACTTTATCACTACCCTAAGGACGCGTGTGGCACTGTGGGTTAAACCACAGAGCCTAGGGCTTGCTGATCAGAAGGTTGGCGGTTCGAATCCCCGCAACAGGGTGAGCTACCGTTGCTCGGTCCCTGCTCCTGCCAACCTAGCAGTTCAAAAGCTGATAAATAGGTACCGCTCCGGCGGGAAGGTAAATGGTGTTTCCCTGCGCTGCTGTGGTTCGCCAGAAGCAGCTTAGTCATGCTGGCCACATGACCCGGAAGCTGTATGCCGGCTCCCTCGGCCAGTATAGCGAGATGAGCACTGCAACCCCAGAGTCGTCCGTGACTGGACCTAACGGTCGGGTCCCTTTACCTTTAAGGAGTCTCAAAGTGGCTAACATTCTCCTTTCCCTTCCTCCCCCACAACAAACACTCTGTGAAGTGAGTGAGGCTGAGATACTTCAGAGAAGTGTGACTAGCCCAAGGTCACCCAGCAGCTGCATGTGGAGGAGCAGAGACGTGAACCCGGTTCACCAGATTACGAGTCCACTGCTCTTAACCACTACACCACACTGGCTAAATGTAGTTTACCATTGTAGAATAGGCTAGTTTCTACATACCATCTTTCTCCTCTGCCCTGACAAGAAAGTTGCAGTCTCAGAGCTCAAGGACACAATCCAGCTAGGCAAAAATACTCAGGGTTTGAAGCAGGCCACTGAGGAGGTGTGGCCTGGAGAGAATGGGTGTTCTGAGGGCCAGATAGATAGGTCTGAAGGGCCACATGCAGCCTCTGTGCCTGACGTTCCCCACACTATCTCTGTCTTTTAAGGGACTTTAATGGGAAACGTGAACTTAAGATATATTTACATGCGATTATCTGCTGCTATTAAGGCTTAAAATTATTATTGGAACGATAATTTACCCCAGAGTTTTGTGCCTAGTAACTCAGAAGTGCCAAATAACGCTTCCAAGCAGAACTGAACGTATAATGAAAACCACATGGCATGCTTCACAGCACCAACTATGGCGAAGGATAGCCAGTTTCACTGAGATTTGTTCATGGGGAGACACTATGCTGATGAATAGCAAGGGAATGTTGAGTGCTCTGATTCACATTCATTGTGTAGTTTTCTTTCCACGAACAGTTCATTGTTTTGTCCGCACTGAGAATATTCTGGCTGAAATGCTGGAAAGAATGGCACATGTGAAAAAACTTCTTGGGTACAAAAGAAGTCCCATTAAACTCAAGTCAGTTGTACTGAAGCCCGTCTCAGCCAAACTCAATGAGACTACTATGTGTGTTTACAGGGTTGTGGTGTGCTTCTTTTGGAGTCAAAAGAATCGATTAAAGAAAAGACCAAATGTTGCTTTGTCTTTTCTCCTTTTAAAAATGTGGTTCCCATCCCATGGAACAGTTGCCAACAGCATAAGGGAGACAGAGCACAGGGGGAAATGCGGTGAAAACAAGGAAACAACGACTTTCACATTGTAACCTTTCCTTGTCTTGTGCATGGGTAGAGTAGCAGTTATTATAGAAGCAACATGGACTTTACTGTTTGATCTATTTACAGCTTGTAGCCGAGAATTCTTTTATGTGTTTAGTCTGTGTTGATATTTTTATAGTCTGATCCAACACTTAGGAAGTCCAAATATTTAGTGCCTATTGCCTGATCAAGTGATTTACTGCAGGCGTGGGGGCCCTGGGGCAGGCACAGGACTCTACCCCCCACATGGACACTGCCCTATTTATTTCAGTCAATGGGGCAGCTCCCTACGTACACCCTTTCGTATTCACAAAACTACAATTTACATCTGAAATGATTTGGATGGCCCTCTGCTGCCTATGTTTACACACCAGAGCTCATGGGACTTTGAATCAGGACAATGGATGTCAGCCTGAGTCTTTACAGATTCTCACAAACTTTTAGACCAGATTTGTGGTGAACATTAACCCTTTTCAGGCACCCCCCCCCCCGTATGATTACATGAGAAGAAGGCGGGGGCACTTGGTAGCTCCACTTCCTCTGTTGGGTTCTTGCTGTCCAGTTTTTGGACCTCTTTCTGTAAGGGCAGCTTCTACAGTGGAGAGCATGCTTTGCTTGTATGAGATTTCTTTGCATTATATTTATTCATTCATTTATTAGATTTTTACACCACTCTTTATCCGAAGATCACAGGGCTGTTCACAACATAAAAATACACAAATTACATAATGGAAACAAACCAGTAGCCCCTCCTCCCAGAAATGCATTTAAAAGGCCATAGAACCCAGCATGCTCCCCTTATAGCACATGAGAGGCACATGAACTGGGCAGCAAAGACATAAGAGAAGGGAGGAGGTCACAGAGCAGGCAAGGGTCAATCCTTGAATAGGGCCTTTGAATGCACACTGAAGTCGTTTTCTGGCCCATGGTGCCCTGATTGTGGTTACAGCAGTGGCAGATGTCGTGGTGGGGCTGTGTTGCTCACTTGACCTCTGTTAGCATGCTAGGACAGGAAAGGATGTGGTGGCAAAGCTGGCTAGGTACCAATGGCACAGTGGAGCCAGTCAGACACTCCTGCTGGTAAGCTTCCACCATGCCACTACGGCGCCTCTTCCAATCCCAGTGTGCTGCAGCGACTCAGCCAGATGGCTGTCAGCTGAGCATGCCACCATTCCAGCCACCACTGCTTGTTGCCACTCACATCTCTTTGAGACCTTCCGCAGTGGTATAGACAGCCACGGGAAAGGAATTGGGGACCTACTCCCTCATTTGGAAGCATCATCATAATACAAGGGTCGTGTGAGTTTGCCTTTTAAAATCCACTAGATAGTGGATTGGGCTGTGAATAAGTGGCAGCATTTACTTATTGCCGCCACATAGTTTGAAATGGCCAAAGCAACTGGATGAACAACCGTTGCTGTTCAGAAAATACCTGCTTGGTTTTCTTGCTTTTGTGCAATCTGTTTTGATTTAATGTTAGCTTGGGGGGGGGGGACAAAACAGAAGTTCAATTCAGGGGGAAAAAACCTCAAAAGTGCTTATGTTTCTAGGCTCATTTTAAAATATCAAGTTAACAGATAATAATGCACACCAAAGTCAATAACCCTTTTATGATTTGTTGGCTTTAGCTCTCTTCATTTTCTTTTTTCAAAGAAATACAGAACCACAAAAATAAAGTTGTGCTAAAATATTTGTTTTGACAAAAAATCAACTTTAAAATGCTCATTGCTGCAGCTATCCTAAAAGTATCATTTTACAGCTCTCCTGGGTTTCAAACACATTAAACTATATTAAGATTATAAAGTTAATATTCTTAAAAGGTCAAAAGCATTGAGTGGTAATGTTGGACACACCATTCTTTTAAGTACCATGGAAACAAAGCACATCTCAATTTCACTAACACAATGACATGATGCTATATTACAATATGTTATTACTTCATTCTGAGACATTGACAACTGCCCTGAAGGCTCAGTGGAGAATATCAGGTTTATGCCATTTGTGACTTGGGCTACAGTCCTAAGCGTATTTAATTGTAAGTCAACTCCATTAGATAAAATCAATAGACTTCCAAGAAAATGTCTTTAGGAATGGATTCATATGTTGGTTATGAAGACTTTTTATGGCCTCTGAAAATAGAACATCAATTAAGATATGATGGTTAACATAAACAAGCCAAGAAACTTGATGACTGAACTTTTAAGACTGTTACTTTAACTCTTTTCTTAGGTGGTGAACCAATCTGGATCCCATTCAGTTTTAAATATGACCCCACATATTCCGAATGCAGTGGCAAGCAATATGTGAAACGGACATGGTACAGAAAATTTGTAGGTGTTGTCCTTTGCAATTCATTGAGATACAAGATTTACCTCAGCGATGACCTAAGAGGTATGTATCTGGGTCAACAGAATTGTGGCTGAGCCAAAATTCCATATTTAGTGTGAACATTGCTGCTGGTAAACCCCCATCCCTCCAACATATCAATAGTTTGTCCTTTCCTATAAATTGGTAGGGAAATGCTGCCCCACTTTTGCAGGGGAGGGTGATTTTTAGGTTATTGGAGGAATTGACTCTGGTAAAAAGAACCCATGCTTTAGACTTTTTCAAGTGGGGTCTGGCATATAATCACATGATGTGGCTGGCCATTCTTTCTCTGTGTGTGCTTACATTGGGGTAACAGTGATTGATGATTTGGGGGTCTTACTTAAAAGTGAAATCGTGTCTAGGCTTGTGGATGTTGTGACTTCTGCCCCCAGCCTGATTTAGAGCCTTCCATTTGCCATTGCATCCTATGGAGCCTTAGCTGTAACCTAAAAGACATAAAGGACTGCCCAAGTTGGTTGATTGGGTGTTTCTACCCCCAAATCTCTGCCCTCAGGTTTACAATCCAAGAGACGTGACACAAAAGGAAAAGGGAGGAGGTGGTGGGAAAACGAGCTCGGTCACCAGTTTGTAAAGTTTAGACACATGTAGCATGAGAGAAAATACTAAAAATGCATATTTTGAGAGGGAAGTGTGCTTAAAATGCATATTTGAATGTGCTTCTTGTGCAGATTTAAAATATTTATAGCAGAAATAAAAAGACTTATGAGGGAACGCATGCAAAAATGACTGGGACCAGAAATTCATAGATTCATCCAACCCTAGTTGAACTGCTAAAGCTCAGTTCAGTTTTCTAAGCCAACTTCAGTATTGCTCCCCTTGCTCTGAAATGTGTGCTTCCCTCTTCTGACGGGAATATGCTGCTACTTCACAGTAATGTGCATTCTTAATTGTTGGTGTCTGTCTGTCTTGGGAGACAATGGAGGAGTGCTCCTTTGGGGGTGGGTGAAGTCAAGCTGTTGGACAATTGCAGCGCCTGCTGTGGCTGTAGAGACTGGTATGGGAGAGACATGTTTTGTTGTAGCTGGGGCAGGTGAAGATACCAAGTTGTGCTGCTGCAGATGCACCATGGCGTTTTTTCTTTCTGCGCTACTCCCAGCGGTCGCTCCTCCTCTGGTCACTGCATTCTTAATTACACTTTTTAAATTACTCCTTTTTTAGTTCATTCTACCATTGTGCTGGTAGCTGCTTTAAGAGGCAAAGCTTTCCCATTGCATTAAGTGCAATTAGTTGATGTGCATTCTTAATCATACATCAACTAATTGCACTTAATGTAATGAGAAGGGAGTCTTTGCCTCTGAAAGCAGCTACCAGCACAGTGGCAAAATGAACTCAAAAAAGGAGAAGACACGAAATCTCCAAGTGGGATTCTCAGCCAATAGCAGACATAAAAATCTGTTTTACTGACTTCAGGAATGCTGGCGAGGACCACTGGCTTCCTTTCATACTGTGCCAGTGGATTCTTTTACCATAACGCTCCTATTATTTCAGCTATATTCAAAAATAGCAAATAAGCCCACTTTCGAGATCTGCACCCTTCATTTCTAGATTAGCATTACTTCTGTCTGAGCCCTTCCTTGCCCTCTCATTAGAATGAAAATTTAACTGTAATCTGTTGCTTAGGCAAACTATTTAAACCAGAGACATTCTAAAACCCTTAAATGTCTGGATGGGGATCCCTGGATGAGGCTGCATGGACTTTTGAACTGACATTTTAAAGCACTTCCTCACCTTTTGAGTGCAGATAGAATTTTTGTCTTTGCTAAAGTTAAACAGCTGGCCCCTGACTTGAAAGTCTGATGCCTCTGCCAGCCTCAGTAGAGTCTGCTGATATTTCATCTTTACAACCCATAGATACTCCGCTTTGAGTAACCTGGCTCCAATCTAAAAGAGCTCAACAGGGAACAACCCCCATCCATTTTCAGATGTTTTCAGATGCCTCTTCTTGCGCATGACCCTCTGCCCTCGCTGTGTTGCAGCAGTTGCAAGTTCTAACCCCATGCATGCAACGTTTTCAGATACATTTTACAGCATCGGGGATAGCTGGGGAAGAGGTGAAGATCATTGCCAGTTTGTGGATTCACACTTGGATGGAAGAACAGGGCCGCAGTCGTATGTAGAAGCCCTGCCTCCAATTCAAGGTAAAAAAAGAAGAAGCAAAATTGGTAGTATGGAGTGCCAGAAATCTACATTACACACCAGTGGTGGAATGGACTGTAGGCAGATTGCAGATTGCAGGTGTTCAGCATTAACGATTCTCAACAAAAATCACATATTGCAGTTGCAAGCAAAGCAATCATCACACAAATGCATTGAATTGATTCCGCGCTATAAATTGTTTGCTCACCTTTGATGGGTTTTGAGGCACAGGTTGTAAGAATGGTGGCGTTTTTATAACCCTTGGGTTCTGAGGGCAGAAAATGCAGAAGTCACAGGATCATACCGTGCTTTGCAATCTAAGCAAGGGCAGCTAATCCAGATGTGCCTGGTTGCTGGCTCTAAAAAGCAGAAATATGAAACACAAGGAAAGTATGGAACTGGCACAGTGATCAGATAGAATACCATATGTGTGGAAAACAATGTTGGGAAGTCTGCTAATGCTTTAAGCAGTCACTTTTTCTCTACAAATAGCTTTTTTGATATTGCTTTTACCCTGATACCTTTGACTTCTGTCTTAATT
This sequence comes from Zootoca vivipara, assembly GCF_965207765.1. Lineage (NCBI taxonomy): Eukaryota > Metazoa > Chordata > Lepidosauria > Squamata > Lacertidae > Zootoca > Zootoca vivipara. The sequence continues at coordinate 66,925,515 of NC_142586.1, forward strand.
GTGAGTGCTGATATTCCAGCCTCCCTCATTTTCCTTACTCCTCTATGGGAAACTAAAGTCCTTTCCTAGGTAAGCATATTTTGGGGACCTTAATTATCCAAATTACCAAATTATTCTGGGGCATCCTTACACCTTGCCAGAAAGAGATGCATCTGCTGTAGGGAGATCTCATTTTCCCAGCACTCAAATTGCACGGACAAAAAGTTATTCTTTCTCCAGCTAGCGCACTCATAGCTATGCAGAATGAAGTTAGCATCATCACAAGTAACTGAACTTCTTCATGCCTATCAAATTCAGTAAGCTACATGGCTGTCAGCGGCATCCTCTTGGATCTTCCCAGGCCACTCTTGTTCTTGCTTTGTGAAGTTTCTGTACCAAAGCATTGGGAGATGCAGGAAACCCGAAATATTGAGCAATATGTGCAGAACAAAGCTGGGTTTTGGGTGTGAATGAATTGTAGGTCTAGAAACAGTACTGAGGAAGGGGACTCTTTCTGTTGGGCATCTAAGGTGCTTCTTGGAACAGTTGCATATCCTTTTCTATGCAACTGTTCCAAGAATGCCCAACAGAAAGTTGTGTGCCATGTGCAATAACACAATGGCAATCCAGTGAGGAAGGATATGGCATTTGAGGTGATTTCCCAGACAGCAGATTAGACCACACTTTACCATAACATTCCTCCTATGTCATGAAATTCTACTCAATATTGATCCAGAGCAGAACTCCAACGTATAGTTAGCAGAGCAAAAACAAGCATGTTGCAGGATCCCCAAAAATACCGGTAGACAAGACGCAATTATATTTCATCCAGCAGAGCTTTACTGCTACTGAAGGCAAATGAGCATAATGGTCACAAATCCAATACATTCAGGATTGGCACTGTCCATAAGAAATCCAGTTGCAGCAGACTTAACTTAAACTTACAATAACTTATAATAAGTCTAAACCTTAACACTATACAGTGGTACCTCGGGTTAAGAACTTAATATGTTCTGGAGGTCTGTTCTTAACCTGAAACTGTTCTTAACCTGAAGCATCTGTAATCTGAAGCGTCTATAACCTGAGGTACCACTGTTTCTTTCAGACAGTGAAGCTTCCAGAACCCTCTTGAATTAATTAGAATAGGAAAGATCTCTACACATCAGATCAATACTTTCTGCACTAAGAAATGCAAACTGACATCCTATGATGCTGCTAAGATACTAAATGCTGTATTTTGACTCCTACAGGTTATTATCGCCAGTACCGGCAAGAGCCTGTATCGTTTGGACGCATTGGATACATGACGCCTTACTACTATGTGGGTTGGTATGAGTGTGGTGTGCCTATTCCAGGGAAATGGTAACTGTGCCGAGGTCTTCCTGCAACGATTCAGTGCAGTCCAGCCAGCAGTGCCTTTTGAGTGACTGTCATTGGAGGACTCTGAGCAGTTGGTTTGGCAAAGAAAGGAAAAAACTGAAATACGGAAAGGATGGAACTAGTGAAGAGTCGACGATAGACGCGGATGAAACTCCATGCTGTGTAGACTTTTGTAAACCTAAGTTTATGGTGCTGCTTGATTACTCTGCTTTAGAGCACAGACAGGATTCGGTTTGGGAGTCTTGCCTTCCTTCTCCTTGCCTCTAAAAGGCCTGGAGAAGATGTATCTACAGTGGGTGTTAACTGTGCTCACTGAAACCTCATATATTTGGCTAGCCACGAAAAATCGGAATGGTGATGTATCTTGCAAGGAATGACTTAAGCATGCTTTGCTTGCATTACGGAATGCTAACAACTTTCCACTGCTATTAACGGGATTCTCTGCTGCCTTCCACTGGCAGAGTCTTATGCTTCAGAATGTTGCTATGCAGTCATGCCGTGTTACTTAAATGCCCATGAGAACCGATCAATGTTATTCAAGACTTCTCCTGTGGGTTTGCACATTGCTGCACAATATACCAGGTCACTATGTAAATTCAACTTATAAAAAGCAGCCAACAACCACCAGTACTGTATGCTTGCAGAAGTATTTCTTAGAACTGAGGTTTTCTTGTTGATTTAGATGACTATGTGTATGGGATGGTTTTATGTAAAAGGTGCTATTAATGAACAAGTCTTCTAAAAATAAAAATTCTGTGAAAAATATACTATGCACAATACATTAACCATGTAAAGAACCAGGCTTCTCTTCTTGTGAGTATTGTTGAACTGTAATGATGTTGATGTTTGTATAAAATAGAAGAATTCAGCCCCGGGCTCCGAGCAAGTGATGTTTCAATGGGGGTGATTTATTTGGTACATTTATCAATGTGACTAATATTCCAATATGAATGCAGCCCAGCAATATAACAGTGTGTGAATTAAAGCCATGCCCAATGGTCTTTAGAGCTTAAGAGGCAGCGTCACAAATAAGTTAAGCTGAAATACAAAGAAAAGCTGGTCTTACTGGAACCAAATGCGATTTCAGGTGCAATTCCACATTTGCTCAGTTGTATCCAGTGGAAAGCTGCCATTGACAAATGCCTCAGAGTGGGTGGGGCAATGTTCACTAGGATTGCAGGGGAGGGAATGGTTCAGTTCACTCTCCCTGAACACTGTGCCCCCAATCATGCTGTTCTCCCCACCCCTAGTGGTTGTTTCCATTTTAAGAAGTGGATATTAAATACAGCACATCGTTTAACATCGGGCCCTTCCAGACTTGGGAGTGGCTATAGGTGTTATTGCCATCTGGAACAGTATTCTTGCACTGTTACACAGCAAATGTGGGATTAAAAAAACAAAAAACAAACTGGAACATTTGTGGAATAAAAAGTTACAGGATTTCAGCAGGATGGTACACTGGTTGGGAAAGAAGCAGGATGTCCACTCTGTAACTTGCAGGCACAGACAAGCGTTGAAAGCAGGATCGCAAATAACTGCCCCAATACCAACTTGAGCACAAATCATGCACAATGAAAAGGATGCCTGGAGGGGTCTGTAATGACCAGTGTAGCCCTCAATGTAGATAATCACGCTGCATGTTTCCTTAAATCCAAGAACGTGGTTTTTAGCTAGGTTGAAACGTTTTATTCAGCACAGCTCCAGATGACTCCAACATATAATTGCTCTCCTAAAGCACGTTATATGTATTGTTAATTGCATTGATTTTGGTGATATCTCTCTGGATAATGTCTATAGAGCATGAGTTCATGCAACCCATACATCAGAAATGCTTAGACATAAAACTAGTATTTAAATGTTGTACATGGAACAGGAAAGTGGGTTGGTCATATTTTATTTGAGTATTCAAAAAGAAGGTGCACTGATTTACTGAAACAAAAGGAGAGAAAGCATTCCCTAAGGAAATAAATGCCACCTCTGCAATGTTGTTATGGTGAAACCAGCAGATACCTCTGCCCTCTATGGACTATGAAATGAAAAGACAGCCCACTCAGTGAGTGCAGAGTTAAATAAGGAACATGCCTTCATGTTATTTTTATTCATCCCAATATAACCTGCTCTATACAGTAAAATTTATGCAGTAAAAACAAACAAACAAATGGACAACGTATGTTCCCAATACTTTCTTTTCCAAAACAAACTTTATAAGTGTTGACTTCCCACCACACCAAACAAAACACACATGTCCTTAAGCTTGTATATAGCATCTTCTATTTCAGGGCTGAGGTTATTGCCTGCAATAGTGTTCCTCGACCTTGGGTCCCCAGATCTTTCACCATCTCTAGCAGGGGCAGGCACCCTGAGCAAAGACAATATTTGGCATCCCTCCCTAGATGATTCCTCTTGGTACAGTTGCTTTTGGAATGGAGCTTCTCAGTAGGTACCTGGGGGAGGAGAATCGGGAGCCCTTTGTAGGCGTTTATAGACTGAGCATTCATCCTGATTTGTTTGCAGGGAGATTAGATGAGAAGAGGGGAAAGTGCTGTTGTGCTTAGGTCCTGCTGGCTGGTTTCCCACAGGCATCTACTACAGGATGCAGGACTAGATGGGCCATTGGCCAGATCCATGAGGGCTGCTCTTATGTTCTTACAGTTAATGAGCATTCATTCTGATTTGTTTGTGGGAAGGCTAGATGATGGGACAAAACAAGCGTCATCCCACACTCTCTGTGTGTGTTCTCCCTTTCCATATTGCAAGACCTCCCTATGAGCTGTGTATGCACAACCTGAACTTGCTGGTATTTGATTGAATCTCACTGGAAAATAGCAGCAATCTGGAAGCACCCAAAGAGTTTTAGTTGAAGCCAATGCTACAGGCTCTTTCAGGTCTGGCATCTTTAAGCAACTGCCAAAGACCTGCTGATATCCCAGGCCCCCTTTCCCAACAGTTTGATGAGCACTGGGTGGCTGTCATTGTGTTATCCAAAATAACCCACCGGAACCCTGTGATCCATGTGGTAGGACTTACAAATATTCCGTTCCCCATCCTGCATTTCCACCTCTTCTTCTTTTCTTCACTACCGTTTTAATGAGTTGGACTCTTTCCTTGTAGTTTCCTTGAAATGCGGCTTTATCCAAACTGTGACTGAAATGTGAAACTAATTTCTCCAAATATTTGTTATAAACTAAAAGGCAAAGTTATTAGACCTCTCCCATAAACATTTTTCCACTTTGAATTGCTCTAATATGTAATCTGAGATTGTTTTACAAGCTCATGAAGGAATGTTTTCTGATGTTATGTTCTTATTTGTATCCAAGAATCTTTCAGAGTTGGACAGTCTAGCTCTTTGTGTGGGAGTGTTCATTATAATATATCGTCCCCTTTAGGCCAAATTTCATTAGCTGTTGCACCAGGAAATACATGTTCAGGATCCGACATGATCACTGTGCTAGCATAATGTCCACCACCTGTGGCCTAGCTCAGATGTACCGGTAAATAACTCAGAACAACTTTCTGCCATTTATAGAATCATTACAATAATTTACATCCCACCTTTCAGAATACAACTCCTTCAAAGATAGATTGCAAGTAGCACCAAATTACATATTTTAAATATATTAAAAAGCCACCAGGATATTTCCCACAGAGCTCTTGATGGTACATTGTCCTGGCTAGGGCAGGGATGGAGTTCATGTGGCGGAAACCTTGAGGTGGTCTTCTCCATCTCTTTTTCTTAAAATCCTTGTAATAGCTTGATATGAATGTTTACCCTAAACAAGATTGCAACTGTGTAAGGGGTGGGGAGTGGGTCTGTGCATGTTGACCTCACTTCCACTATTGCATCCTTTTCAGCCTGCCCACTGCCCAGTCCACATGTTGGCGCGTGGAGGTCTGGAGAACCTATGTTAGTAGTGGGGCATGTAGTGGAGCACACCCAATTTCCTGACACTGGCATCACTGCTACTTACCTGGATGTGGGAGGTCCACCACCACCATCACATATCTGGTGCTCCCACCAGTGTGCCCACATTGCTCCAACCTCACTGCTGTTCTGCCCCAGGTAAGCAGCAGTGATACAAGTATTGGAAGGATGTCTCTGCCCCACCACTGGCTGGTAGGCTCCCTACAGGATTTAGGACCTGGGGGGGCATCCTACCCAGTTGGTGCCACCACCAAAAATGCCCTGCTGTTGGTAGGCTTTTACTGGACTTCAAACAGTGAGGACATCTGAAGCAAAACCTGTGAAATTGAATGGAAGGCAATCGTTTATGTTCCCAGGTTCCAACTCATCTATGGCTTCATAGGGATGGACGAACACCTTGAACTGTACCTAAAAGTGAATAGGCAAGCAACCAGTGCAGGTTAAATAGCAGTGGAATAATATGCTCCAATTGTCTAGACCTAGACAGCAAGTTGGCATCAATATTTTGCAACAGTTAAATTATTCTCCCCCCTTTTTTCTTTTTTCTGCCCACAAAGAACGTGTTACAATAATCAATACAGTTCGAACCATGCTGCATGTTGAGGTGCATATACTTCATCAGCAGTATTGGATGTATATCCCAGGAGCTGAAAGAATAAACATTTTTCCAAAAACAAAGCAAAACAGGTCCAACTGAATAATGACAACAGGGGAAGCTACACTGTTTCACCGGTAGGAAAATAACATGATTGCAAACAATAGGAACAGCTGTTGGCATTTAAGAAATTCATCTGGAAACCTTGGGAAACTCATTTTAAGAGGTTTTTTATTTTAAAAAAACAAGCTGGAAAATTTTTACTGGATGTACCTGACTCAGCTATCTCAAGAGGTTAGTCCATAAGTTTGATGTGGTAGCTGTCAGCTGAGTATAGTGGTTGAAGCTCATCAAATGAGCATCCAAGAGGTGATGTTCTTCTTCAAGTGTTTTGAGCTCCCTCCAAAACAGTTTTCAAGAGGCACCTCCCTATTCTTCTAGAATCCATGTCCTAGGGATGTGGTCCAGCTTTTTAAGAAAAAGGGACATTTTTGAAGAGTGTTCTCATCATCCTGTGTCTGAATCAAAGCTTTATTTCCACCATTTATATCCAAATTTGTAGAGTGCCTCCAGCAGAAGCCTTGGCAGTTAAATCTTTTCATAGTACAGTACACAATTATTTCTTTGAGTAGCTCCTAAATGATGTTTTCATCGGGGTCTTGCTCTTTTAATAGAACATAGAAAGCTGCTTAATACTGAGTCAAACCAATAGTGGATCTAGCCCAGTATTGTCTGGGCTAAGAGCAGTGTGGGTAATCTGTTACTCTCCACACACTGTTGAACTCCAGTTCTCATCAGTCCCAGGTATCATGGCCAACAGGACCAACTTCTAGAAGGCCGCAGGTTGTCCACCCTGAACTAGGATCTCTCTAGGGTTTCAGACAGGAGTTTCTCCCAACCCCACATGGAAATGCCAGGAATGAAATTCTTGACAGAAACAATGGCCTGTTCCTTCCAGTTCTCTTAGCCCTTTGCTTCCTTTATCTACCCATATGAACTAACAGTTTCATTCAGCATTAACTGATAAGGCATTTTCCAGAAGACAATTTTCTCAGAAAAGCTGTTCAAGCATTTAATCTCCCCACCTTTCTAAATATTCAGCATAATGTTTCCTCAATTTCACTGCCCATCAGCAAATCATTGAAGATTCCATGCGCCCACAGTAGGAGTGTGTATAAGCCCCAAACTCTCTTCCACATTGTGCCACATGTACAATTTACTTTCAGATTGTAACCATGAATTTAAGAGAAGAAGGGAAAATGTGGTGATTGACAAGCTGAACTCAATAGATGACAAATATGGAAATATCTCATTTATCATTATATTAAAATGTATGTATAATGCTTGGCTGTTGTATTTTTCTTAATGCAGAGTTTGACAAGGAATCTGATACATAGCACTGATTGTGAAAGTATCTCCATTTATTAAATGGAAAACTTGGGCCTACACTCAGTGCTTATTTGTTTTTGTTTTTAAGGAAAAGGTGTGCCTGAACTTACCATGAAATTGTTACAGAAAGTGCTGCACTTTTAACATTTGAAGAAGAAAAAAGGTACTGGTACTGCATACCATTGAGTACCTCCAGGAAAAAGCACTGCCTACATGGTCATTGAAATATACATACATGCAATGTCTACACACATTATTCAGAAGACATAAATTCAGTTCCTTCTGTGACTATGCTTCCTTTCACAACAGCCTCCAGCTATATTTCCTGACCTGTGAACCGCTGCTCCCATAACACACCACTGCTGTTTTCTTCCCCTCCTTGGGGAAGTTGTGGAAGCACCCCACATATTCAAAAGAAAGCACACAGATTTATATCAAGCAAACCGCATTTGCAGAAACATTGCAAATTTTACTTTGGGAACAGAAGTAGCACACAGTACTGTAATCTGAACTTTCTTGGAGCAGAATTTGGACTTCTTTTTGGCAGGGCACGAGTAGCCCTAATAATGTCTTCTAAACAAATAGCACATGTTACAATGATGCAAGGATTTCCCCCATAAATCTGCAATTCCATCTCCCTCTTTTCATTCATTCTAATCGGATGGCAAAGCTTATAAGAATGCATTTAGTGATCTAAATACAGGAATCACTGCAGACTGGCAGTTCCTTCAAGGGCATTATGCAGAAACCACTGGGTTTTTTTTCCAGTGCCCTTGAAATGCATCCTGGCACATCAGTACTGCAGCATTAGATAGTCTTCTGTGAGATTCCCGCATTTCAGGGGGTTGGACTAGATGAACCGCTACAATTATGATTCTATGGTTTTATAACTAAAGCTGTGCACACTCACCAATCAAGGGCACACTCAAATGGAAGATTCTCACACTCCAACTTGGAAGTAATTTGAGAGTAAAGCACTGGAGACATTGAGGGGGGTAATACAATACAGTGGTACCTCTGGTTAAGAACTTAATACGTTCTGGAGGTCTGTTCTTCACCTGAAACTGTTCTTAACCTGAAGCACCACTTTAGCTAATGGGGCCTCCTCCTCCTGCTGCGCCGCCAGAGCACAATTTCTGTTCTCATCCTGAAGCAAAGTTCTTAACCTGAGGTACTATTTCTGGGTTAGCGGAGTTTGTAACCTGAAGCGTCCCGAGGTACCACTGTATTGAGTGGTACCACTGTATTAGATCCCTCTTCAACATGAACTCTGTTACATGACCAGTACTGCTCCAACAAGGCCTACGCAGACCTGCCTGTTTACATTCTCCATTCTCATATTGTAAGAAAAGGGAACAAGCCAAACTGCTATCTTACCCTGTGCACACAACATTTTAAAAATATGGTTTGTGGGGTAAAGGTAAAGGTAATTAACTGACCGTTAAATCCAGTTGCAAACGACTCTGGGGTTGCGGCGCTCATCTCACTTTACTGGCCAAGGGAGCCAGCGTTTGTTTGCAGACAGCTTCCAGGTCATGTGGCCAGCATGACTAAGCCGCTTCTGGCGAAGTCAGAGCAGCGCACAGGAACACCGTTTACCTTCCCGCCAGAGCGGTACCTATTTATCTACTTGCACTTTGGCATGGTTTTGAACTGCTAGGTTGGCAGGAGCAGGGACCAAGCAACGGGAGCTCACCCCGTCGTGGGGATTCGAATCACCGACCTTCTGATCGGCAAGCCCTAGACTCTGTGGTTTAGACCACAGCACCACCCTGGTCCTGCGTTTGTGGGGTAGGGCTTTCTAAAAGGGAAATTTAGAACTGCCCTATGGTACATGATTATCATTTGTGTGCACCTGTACATTTTCCTTATGTGTGCATACGTGCTTTATTTGATGTCACACTCAATGACATTTAGAAACATACATAGAGTAGGAGAAAATCCACCTATTGTTCTTATTTGTGGTGGCCCTGGTTGTATAATGCACAGATAAAATGTTCATTTTTGTGCACTCTTGAGTGTCTTGTTTTGATTTTCCTTATTCAAACCATTTGACAGTCTATAATTTGAAGGAGACAAATGCCCCAAAAGCAGATACCGTGTTTCTCATATTTTAAGGCATCCCTACAAAATAAGGCATGGCAGGATTTTCCTGAGGTGGAAAAATATAAGGCATACCTCGAAAATAAGCCGTACCGGGTGGTGGAAGAAGGTCTGTGGCAAAGAAGGGTTGCTGCTGCCGCGTTAACCCCCGAGACCTGGCTGCAGCCTCAGCGCGCAGCGCGTGCAGCCCCAGAACCCGGCTGTAGCCTTTGCGCGCGGACACCCGGGACCCGGCTGCAGCCTCTGCCTGCCGCGCGCACAGCCCCAGGACCCGGCTGCAGCCTCTGCCTGCCGCGCGCGCAGCCCCAGGACCCGGCTGCAGCCTCTGCCTGCCGCGCGCGCAGCCCCAGGACCCGGCTGCAGCCTCTGCCTGCCGCGCACGCAGCCCCAGGACCCGGCTGCAGCTTCTGCCTGCCGCGCGCGAAGACCCGGTGGGAGCAGGTCTGTGGTCTGTACAGATACCGGTACCGGTACTTATTTTTTAATTAAGACATCCCTTGAAAATAAGCCATGCTGTGTTTTTTTCAGGAAAAAATTAATATAAGACATGACTTATAATATGAGAAACACGGTATGAACCAATGAATGATGACAATAACAACTGGTGCTATTTTTCTAGAAAAAGAGGTGCCGGAACTCAACATGAACACCTCCCTCTTAGAATGGTGCCCACTTGAGAGCTGCCGGAACTCACCTGAGCTGTGTCGAAAATGAGTTCCTGTGAGTTCACCCTGAAAAACAACAACCCTGTGTCTCCCCATTCAAAGTTCAAAACTCTAGCCACTACACTGCACTGATTCTCTGGATTATTTTTGCTGTAGATGCCTAAAAAACAGGATGAAAGTAAATGAAACAAGTTATTCATGCTGGAAAGCTCTCCCCCCTCCCCCCTCCCTATGAATGGAGCTTTTATCAGAATTAATACTTCCTTGTTCTCTCCATAACCCGTTTGTGTCAACTGCCATCCCAATATTCATAGGAACGCAGTTGTGACTCCTAATTCTTGTGGAAATCAAAGTAGTTACCAATGTCGGCTGATTTTCACCTCAAGCAGGAATCACAAAAGTTAAATCTCTCTTGGCCTGGCTCCCACTACGCTTGGGTCAAGCATTCAGTGTTTTTCATACTTAATGGAAATAGTAAATGGCTTAGTGCAACAGGTGTTATTAATATCCAACAAGGCAGCTGCCAACACCTTTGTTCTGAGCTAGCTGGATCTGCTTGTTAACACCTTGAGAGTACAAGGTCTTGAAGCATGACCGGAAAACGTTCATCAGGAAGTGGCCTCTCCACCTTTTCTACCCTTCGTAATGCCAGCAGTGATCTAACCCTTGTTTGTTTGCCATCTCCATCCTTGCCTTTGAATAGATGCCAGTCTTTGCCCTTTTCATACTGTAAATTAGGGGGACAATACCAGGAAGCACAATTCATTGGCATTTCCTCTTCCCCTTCTTTACTGCACTGTGTTAAGCTATCTATGCTAACCACCTGCAGCTTTGTTCTGCAAGGTGGGCAATGGGCATCCTAACATGATCCAGATCTCTGCTCACGGATTTACGATGGCCTGTTTGGGTTGTGTGGCTCTGCCATAGGGCAGGTGGCTGGAGCAGAAGATTCCCTTTGGCTCCTTCTGGTGCTGCGATTCAGCCTTAATAAGAAGCCTAGAATGAAGCCCCATCAGTGATGGTGACAACAAGCATCTGGTGTCTATATATATAAAAAACTTCCCTCAGAAATATCTTCATTTAATTAGTGTTTAATCAAAATCATTTCTCACTTGGAAAAAAAGCAAGGGAGGAACATAGGGAACTATAGAAGGAAAATAAATTAATTAGGCCTCGTAATCACCCAGCATCTCCAAAGTACAGTACACATTACGTCATATTTGTATTGATAGGCCATTAAGGTTGAATTGAGAAACCAACAGCAGTCACTGCCTGTCTTACACTTCTGAATTTCCATCCAGAAAAATGAAAATACCTGGTTGCACACCTGGTTGGCCACTGTGAGTCAAGGATGCTGGCCTAGATGAGAGACATGGAAATGAATTAAATGAAAATTGATACACACACACCAATATGCACAGTGTATATTTTTGTACTGGCAGAGAAGAACAACAGGTATGAGCTACACAAAATAATAAACCAATATATTAAGACCCATGGATATCAATGAAAGAGATTCCATCACTTGTTTCAACTCTCCCATTGAAATAAATGGCTCCCAAACAGGGGCGGAGGAAGGGGGTGGAGGTGGCCCACCCCGGGTGTCATCACTGAGGGGGGTGACATTCGGCGTGCCACCTGTGACTCCCAAGCCTACCCCGAGCCATTGGGGGAATAGGCGGAGCTACACCGCCTTGCCGGCAGCCTTCCCCCCTCCCCCTTCATTTTGACAGCTCAGGGGAGGCTTGGGAGCCAGTGTGGTTAAGAGTGGTAGACTAGTAATCTGGGGAACCGGGTTCTCGTCTCCGCTCCTCCACATGCAGCTGCTGGGTGACCTTGGGCTAGTCACACTTCTCTGAAGTCTCTCAGCCCCACTCACCTCACAGAGGGTTTGTTGTGGGGGAGGAAGGGAAAGGAGAATGTTAGCCGCTTTGAGACTCCTTCGGGTAGTGATAAAGCGGGGTATCAAATCCAAACTCCTCCTCCTCTTCTTCTTCTTCGGAGTCACGGGCGGCGCACCATTGCCCCCCACCATTGCTTCCTGGAGGGGAGCCTCCCCCAAGCTGTCAAAAGGAAGAGGGGGGAGAGGAAGGCTGCTGGCAAAGCGGTGTGGCTCCCTCCCCTCCCCCCACCCAGGAAGCAGCCTACCATGGGCGGCTCACTCCACCTCCCATGGGCATCTCACTCCACCCCATGGACGTCTCGGGATGCTCACCCCACCCCCCTGGGATGGTGGCACCGCCCCCTAGGACACTGATCCCACCCGTATGGCCCCGCCCGGGGTGCACAGCATGTGCGCCGCTCTGGGTGCCGGAGCAGCTAGCTCCACCTCTGCTCCCAAAAAGTGTTTCACTTTGACTGGATCATACCTTGCAGATGACAGCTATAGCCCCGAGATGAACCTTATGTGAAATGTCTGAGAAAGTGCTTCCTTGCTGGGCAAATAAGCTGGGAATTTGGTAACCTTCATATTAACAGGAATAAGCTGAAATATTTGTTATGACTTGGTTTCATTAAAACTTGGGATACACAGTGAGAAGCAGCACAGTGGCGGAGAGCCAGCGTTAGCTGCTAGCAACCTGAACCAGTCATTGTATAGTTTTGATTTCCATCCTAGCTAAGCCATATTCTTCCTTTTCCCTCCCCACAAGGTCATGAAAGGGCATCAGCTATTTGCCTTACTCATTCCTTGTTTTCAGCGGATTTGCTTGTAACACAGTTACTTAAAGCATAAAGCTAAGTAAAGTAAGTATATTATGAGCAAAGGACCAAAAAACAAAACTAAACTAAAAAACAGTTATGTGTCTCAGACATGCAGTAATTCCTCTGTCTTGAAGCCCAGATGTCATAAGGTTTGTTTCCAGTCCTGAGACTTATGAACAATGAAAAAATGATGAAAAAAAGAAGAAATATGGATAATCTATAACATGTGCTTGGCAAATAACTACGTTGCTTTTTTCTTCTTAAAGCACTAATGAATTTCATTGGTAGGGCTTCCTCAAATATGCGGTGGAGCTTAAATGGTTGCTTTTTGTATTTTTTAAAACATCAAAATATATAATACAAAGTAGAAGAGGTTAAATATTTTGACTATCCCTCTAGCTGTCCAAACACTGGACAAAATGAAGTGGTATGGTTCCAAAAGGGATTTCCCCCATCTTCTTCCGCATGGTATCATTTATTTTATTAGTATACATTGAAATGAATGACACTCATTAAGTAGGGCGAAAGCCAAGCATGTAAAAAGGGCGAATAAAGGAAATTGATGCTATGAGAAAGGCAATAAAACAATGGCAGCCCCATCTTACAGTCACTTCCTTCTCTAATTCCCCCACTATCCCTAAGCTCTGGCCTTGGTTAACCAAAGTCTTTGCCTGTTAACAGGCATTTCCAGTGATGGTCATGTTCATGGTGCCTGACATATGCAGGCTGTGAGGGACAGGGGATATCGCGAAGTCCCTCCCCTCCTGAGTTCAAGCCCATCCCCGAGCACAGGGGAAAGCAGAGAGAGTTCCGATGCCAGTGGGGAAGCAGGAAGTCGGGTCCGAGGCTCAGGCAAGGTAGAGGAGCCAGGGTCCCAGGTGGGACAGGAAGGGGCGAATAAGGGGGGGAGACCCATCCCCCCAACTCCGGAATTACGCAGAAAGAGGAGGGGAAAGAGGATGGGTCTGCCAAAGCTTTTGTGTTGGAGAAAGACGCGCCAAAAGCCATTCGGAGGTTCTGAAACCGACTGACCACATCACTCCGTGTAAATAGCAATGACTTCAGCACTGTAAATACGCAGCACCAATAAAAGAATAAAATGCAGAGCTGCGTAGCGTCGTTACTCTGAAGTAGCCCACTCCGGCCACTGTGACAGCAACCTCCGAATCCTTTTTTGGGCTACTTTGGAGTTGCCGGGATGAGCGTGTCAGAGGCGGAGAGATGGCGGCAGATCGCGGAGCAAGCCCAGCAAGAACTGCAGCAGCTGTCGCTGCAGGCGCAGGGGGAATTGAAGGCAGCTAAAGAAGAGACTAAGAAGGTCCAGGACGACCGGCTACAACTTGCGGAACAGGTGAGAGCGCTACAGGAAAGAGAGCAGGAATTAAGGGCGGTGGCGGTAGACCTCCAAAACAAGCTGGATGCAGAGAAAAACAAGGCGGGAGGGGCACCCCAAGTCCAAGTGCTGCCAGGAAGGAGAGCCGGGACCCTAGTAAGCAAGTTCAATGGAGACCCGAGGGAATTTCAGGGCTTTGAGACTGAGATTGTGTATGCTCTTGAGCTGCACCACGATGAGTTCCCTGATGATGAGCACAGGGTAGCGTTTATTGTGGAGCACCTTACCGGGGCAGCCAGGGAGTGGCTAAGACCGTTAATCGCAACAAAGAATCCTTGCATGAAGAATGTCAAACTATTTCTAGAAGGTTTGAAAACGATGTATTCGTCCGATAGTCATATGGACCAGACTAAGGAGGAACTTCATAATTTACGCCAAGGAAATATGACAGTTCGCGCGTATTGGGCGAAATTCACCATGCTGGTGCACAGATTGGGGTGGGAACTAGAGTCACCCCCAATGCAAGCGGCGTTCTACTTGGGGTTGCATGAGGAGGTGAAGGATGAGCTCTCGAGAGGTCCAAAGCCCAGTAATATGGATCAGCTGAGCAAAGCGGCTCTGGCGGTGGGGGTGAGACAGGAATCCCGGTGGAGCGACAAGCAAGCAACGCGCGCAAAGCGGGCTTGGTTCCCACGGTCGCAGGAGAAGCCACTCCCCCAACAACCCTTTCAAGCCACGCCTGGGGCCAGCCAGGACCAGGAACCCATGCAGATTGATAGCGTGCGCGCGGGGGCTTTTCAAACCCCAGCGGCGCCAAGACGCAAGGAGGGAAGGGGTGGGAATTGCTTTCTCTGCAACTCCCCCCAGCATCTCGTCAGAGACTGCCCACATCGCAGGGAGTGGCAAGGAAAGGCGGGAACGGTTGTGCCCTCCCCCACTGAAGCAGCACCACAGCAGGGAAACGGGAAAGCCTGGCTGCAGGAGACAAGGGGCAGCAGCCAGGCACAGTCAGCAGACAACAGCCCCAACCCACCCACCCGCACAGAGAGGAGCAGAGACAGCCCACCCCTCCCAGAGCAGGAGTGGTTCTAGAAGTGACGCTCACGCTCCCAAATGGCTATCCCCTGACGGTCCTCGCCCTAATAGACAGTGGGGCGTCAGCGAACTTCTTCTCGAGAAACTTTGCAGAAGAGCACCAGATCCAGCTTCTGCAGCTGGATTTTCCTCTGCACGTGGCAACCATTGACGGCAGAGAGCTGCTGGGAGGGGCCATCACTCATCAAACCCCCCCCATGAGAATGACGGTTGGAAGGCACTCAGAGACACTGGCATTCAACGTCACCACCATCTCAGACCCCCCCATCGTCTTGGGCATGAGCTGGCTGGCGCGCCACGACCCCTCCATCAGTTGGCACCAGAGATGCATCACTTTTGGATCGGACTTTTGCCTGGAACATTGCATGCAGCACCAACCAGGGGAGGGGCCTCCAATAGCCACGGTGGCCACCATGCACGTCAAAGGGGGTGAGGCGATACCCAAGCCGTACTGGGACCTGCAGGAGGTCTTCAGCGAAGCGGAGTCCGACCACCTACCCCCGCACAGGCCTTTTGACTGCCAGATCAACCTGGTGCCAGGGGCAACTATACCCCCAGCCAAGCTGTACGCCATGTCGGACCAGGAACTGGAAGATCTGCGCGCTTTCATCGACAAGAACCTCAAGCGGGGGTTCATCAGAGAAAGCAAGGCAGCAGGGGGCAGCCCGGTCTTCTGGGTGGACAAGAAGGACACGCAACAGCGCCGTCTTGTGGTGGATTTTAGACGGCTGAATTCAGTGACAGAGCCAGTGGCTTTCCCCATGCCCAGAGTGGATGATCTCCTGACAGCGGCACGCAGGGGCAAGATTTTCACCAAGCTAGACCTGAGGGGGGCGTACAACTTGATCAGGATCCGGGAAGGCGATGAATGGAAAACCACGATGTTCACGCCTCTGGGCTCTTTTGAATATCTGGTGATGCCCTTCGGGTTGCAAGGGGGCTCAGCATGCTTCCAGGCCTTCATGCACCACGTCCTGGGGTCCCTCCTCTTCAGGAAATGCTTGGTCTTCCTGGATGACATCCTTATCTATTCCGATGACCCAGTGCAGCATGTGAAAGACGTCAGGGAGGTGTTGCAGCGCCTGAAGGAGAACCACCTGTATGTGAAGCTGGAGAAGTGCAAGTTTCACACCAAGGAGGTGGACTTCCTGGGCTACAAGCTGTCAGACAAGGGGCTGGCGATGGACAAGGACAAGGTGCAGGCCATCCTGGACTGGCACAGCCCCAGGACGCGCAAAGATGCCCAACGCCTACTAGGCTTCGCCAACTTCTACAGGAAGTTCATCAAGAACTTCTCTCGCGTTACGGCTCCCATCACTGACTGCCTGAGAGGCAAGCAGAAGTTCAGGTGGACACCAGAGGCGCAAGCAGCGTTCGAAAGCCTCAAGAGGGTGTTCGCCTCAGACCAGAACCTGTTCCACGTGGTTCAGGACGCGCCCCTACGCGTGGAGACAGATGCTTCTGATAAAGCTGTGGGCGCCATTTTGTTGCAACTGGACGCCAACAGAGAGTGGAGACCCTGTGCCTTCTTCTCCAGGAAGTTGACCCAGCCAGAGCGAAACTACACGGTGTTTGATCGGGAACTTCTTGCGATCCACGCTGCGTTCCAGCACTGGAGACACTTCCTGATGGGCGCCAAGCACCCCATCCAGGTGTGCACAGATCACAAGAACCTGGAGTTCTGGAGAACTGCCAGGGTGCTCAACCAGCGGCAGATACGGTGGGCAGAGTTCTTCTCGAACTTCAACTTCTCCATACACTACATCCCGGGAGAGCAGAATGTCAGGGCGGATGCCCTCT
This sequence comes from Zootoca vivipara, assembly GCF_965207765.1. Taxonomy (NCBI): domain Eukaryota; kingdom Metazoa; phylum Chordata; class Lepidosauria; order Squamata; family Lacertidae; genus Zootoca; species Zootoca vivipara. The sequence continues at coordinate 66,942,479 of NC_142586.1, forward strand.
CCCGCAAGCCAGAGTACATGGAGGAGGAGGCGCCACCGGCACCCAGGCACATTTTCCCCCCGTCAGCATGGTCCTGCGGAGCAGCAGTGGTGAGCGAGGCAGAACTCACAGCACTGACGGCAGCGGATGAATTTGCCAACCGCATCTTCAGAGAACTGAGAGGGGGGGGAGCAGGCAAAAGACTTTGCAGCACGCAGGGGGCTGCTTTTCTACAAGGGTGCACTGTACCTGCCCACCACCCAGCTTAGACGTACGGTCCTCAAGCAGATGCACGACAACCCAACGGCGGGTCATTTTGGGAGGGACAAAACCGCTCACCTAGTCATGAGACACTTCTGGTGGCCAGGGGTGCGGGAAGATGTTCAAGACTATGTACGGGGCTGTGACACCTGCCAGCGGGCAAAGGTGGTCAGGGCAACACCAGCAGGGTTGCTGGAGCCCTTAGCCACACCACACAGGCCGTGGGAAGTGGTGTCCATGGACTTCATCACAGATCTGCCTTCTTCCAGGGGCAAGACCGCAGTGTTGGTGGTGGTGGACCTCATGTCCAAAATGTGCCACTTTATACCGTGTGCCAGGGCGGTCTCTGCAGAAGAGACAGCCAAACTGTTTGTTGACCACGTATTCCGACTGCATGGATTACCTTTAAGGGTTATTTCGGATCGTGGCCGCCAATTTGTTTCCAGGTTCTGGCGGCGGCTCATGAACCTCCTGCAGGTGGAGGTCAGCTTGTCGACGGCTAGACACCCGCAGACCAATGGACAGGCGGAGAGGGTCAACGCCATTCTGCAGCAGTACCTGAGATGCTACGTCAGCCAGCGGCAAACGGACTGGGTGGATCGCCTGCCACTGGCAGAATTTGCCTACAACAATGCGGTGCACGTCTCCACAGGGGTGTCGCCCTTTAAGGCCAATTACGGGCGCGACCTCAGATCTTTCCCAGAGAGGGAGGGGGAGGAGGAGGAGGAGAGCCCACAGGCTGAGGATTGGGCAGAGGAACTGGAGACGGTGCACCAGCAGCTCAGAGAACACTTGGAGAAAGCCAAGGAAGCGTACAAGAAGGGGGCAGATCGCCACAGGCGACCGGGGGAGGTCATTAGGGTGGGGGACAAAGTTTGGTTGTCCTCGGAGGGCCTTCCCATCAGAGGGAGGTGCAAAAAGCTGGCGCCCAGAAGGTTGGGCCCCTTCACGGTCACGCAACAGGTCAACCCGGTGGCATACAGGCTGGCACTGCCAGAGGACATGAGGGTGCACCCAGTGTTTCATAGATCGCTGCTGTCGCCGTACAGGGAAAGCAGCAGGCTCCGAGGCAGCGAACAAACCCCTGAGGGAGGGGGGGGAGAGGGAAGGCAGGGAGCAACTCAATGAGGCCACGGCCATCCTGGACTCAAGGTGGGGGGCGGGGGGCCTGGAGTACCTCATGGCATGGGAGGATGCTCCACCGTCCCAGAATGAATGGGTCCCAGCCACTCAGATACAGGAGGAATTCCTGGTAGAAGAATTTCACGCCCTCTTTCCCCATAGACCCAAGCCCTGGCACATGGAAAGGGAGGGGGAGGGGGAGGAAGCACGGGAGAGCAGTTCACCATGGCGCTGGGAAGCGGAGTTTGAGGAACCAGAGGATGAGGTATGGGTGTCACCGAGATCCACCCAGTCAGAGGAAGGAGCAGATTGGCAGAACATTTTTACCCCTACCAGCTCTGACGCCACGGACTTTTTGGGATTCCCGTCCTCCCAGGCGGAAGGGGGGGGCTCGCAGGACTGGGGGGAGGTGTTCAGACCAACGGGCTCGGAAAGCACTGAGTTCTTAGGCTTCCAGTCGTCACCGACACCTGGGGGGGACCTGGGGAGGGGTGAAGGAGAGCTTGGGAGGGGGGTGGATGTGAGGGACAGGGGATATCGCGAAGTCCCTCCCCTCCTGAGTTCAAGCCCATCCCCGAGCACAGGGGAAAGCAGAGAGAGTTCCGATGCCAGTGGGGAAGCAGGAAGTCGGGTCCGAGGCTCAGGCAAGGTAGAGGAGCCAGGGTCCCAGGTGGGACAGGAAGGGGCGAATAAGGGGGGGAGACCCATCCCCCCAACTCCGGAATTACGCAGAAAGAGGAGGGGAAAGAGGATGGGTCTGCCAAAGCTTTTGTGTTGGAGAAAGACGCGCCAAAAGCCATTCGGAGGTTCTGAAACCGACTGACCACATCACTCCGTGTAAATAGCAATGACTTCAGCACTGTAAATACGCAGCACCAATAAAAGAATAAAATGCAGAGCTGCGTAGCGTCGTTACTCTGAAGTAGCCCACTCCGGCCACTGTGACACAGGCTGTTCCACATTATCTTTGGCGAGCAGCAAAACACTGAGCATGCGCAATAGGAAATGCCTGTGGGGGTGATCTGGCTGTGACATCTGTCACCCTATTGGTTGCCAGGGTTGATTCAGCTGATCTAGCTGGCTAGGCGAATGTTCCCTCCCTCCCTCACCGCTCCATGTGTGTCCCTCCCAAAACTGTGTGCTCAGCGGAAGAGGACAATCGTCCCACCCCTGTGCATGACCTTCCACCATCATATTATTTACACTCTTCTTAAATCACTTCTTCCCACTGCCTAAGTGGTAAGAATGAAGCTAAACCCTGCCTACAGTGTGGCAGTGTGGTTTCATTGGCCGCCGGCTCCGACTCCTCATCCTCCACCACTGACCAGGGGCTGCTTGTTCCCCTCCTTCCCTTCTGCGGCAAGAGGAGGAGGAGCTGCCTGCCATTGAATCTGCACTGCCACAGCATCCCTAGCTTCTCTGACCTGATGCAACATTTGTTGTTGTTGTTGTTTAGTCGTTTAGTCGTGTCCGACTCTTCGTGACCCCATGGACCATAGCACGCCAGGCACTCCTGTCTTGCACTGCCTCCCGCAGTTTGGTCAAACTCATGTTCGTAGCTTCGAGAACACTGTCCAACCATCTTGTCCTCTGTCGTCCCCTTCTCCTAGTGCCCTCAATCTTTCCCAACATCAGGGTCTTTTCCAAGGATTCTTCTCTTCTCATGAGGTGGCCAAAGTATTGGAGCCTCAGCTTCACGATCTGTCCTTCCAGGGAGCACTCAGGGCTGATTTCCTTAAGAATGGATAGGTTTGATCTTCTTGCAGTCCTTGGGACTCTCAAGAGTCTCCTCCAGCACCATAATTCAAAAGCATCAATTCTTCGGCGATCAGCCTTCTTTATGGTCCAGCTCTCACTTCCATACATCACTACTGGGAAAACCATAGCTTTAACTATACGGACCTTTGTCGGCAAGGTGATGTCTCTGCTTTTTAAGATGCTGTCTAGGTTTGTCATTGCTTTTCTCCCAAGAAGCAGGCGTCTTTTAATTTCGTGACTGCTGTCACCATCTGCAGTGATCAAGGAGCCCAAGAAAGTAAAATCTCTCACTGCCTCCATTTCTTCCCCTTCTATTTGCCAGGAGGTGATGGGACCAGTGGCCATGATCTTGGTTTTTTTGATGTTGAGCTTCAGACCATATTTTGCGCTCTCCTCTTTCACCCTCATTAAAAGGTTCTTTAATTCCTCCTCGCTTTCTGCCATCAAGGTTGTGTCATCTGCATATCTGAGGTTCTTGATATTTCTTCCGGCAATCTTAATTCCGGCTTGGGATTCATCTAGTCCAGCCTTTCGCATGATGAATTCTTCATATAAGTTAAATAAGCAGGGAGACAATATACAACCTTGTCGTACTCCTTTCCCAATTTTGAACCAATCAGTTGTTCCATATCCAGTTCTAACTGTAGCTTCTTGTCCCACATAGAGATTTCTCAGGAGACAGATGAGGTGATCAGGCACTCCCATTTCTTTAAGAACTTGCCAAAGTTTGCTGTGGTCGACACAGTCAAAGGCTTTTGCATAGTCAATGAAGCAGAAGTAGACATTTTTCTGGAACTCTCTAGCTTTCTCCATAATCCAGCGCATGTTTGCTATTTGGTCTCTGGTTCCTCTGCCCTTTCGAAATCCAGCTTGCACTTCTGGGAGTTCTCGGTCCACATACTGCCTAAGCCTGCCTTGTAGAATTTTAAGCATAACCTTGCTAGCGTGTGAAATGAGCGCAATTGTGCGGTAGTTGGAGCATTCTTTGGCACTGCCCTTCTTTGGAATTGGGATGTAGACTGATCTGCTCCAATCCTCTGGCCATTGCTGAGTTTTCCAAACTTGCTGGCATATTGGGTGTAGCACCTTAACAGCATCATCTTTTAAAATTTTAAATAGTTCAGCTGGAATATCATCACTTCCACTGGCCTTGTTATTAGCAGTGCTTTCTAAGGCCCATTTGACTTCACTCTCCAAGATGTCTGGCTCAAGGTCAGCAACCACACTACCTGGGGTGTATGAGACCTCCATATCTTTCTGGTATAATTCCTCTGTATATTCCTGCCACCTCTTCTTGATGTCTTCTGCTTCTGTTAGGTCCTTACCACTTTTGTCCTTGATTATGGTAATCTTTGTACGAAATGTTCCTTTCATATCTCCAATTTTCTTGAACAGATCTCTGGTTTTCCCCATTCTATTGTTTTCCTCTATTTCTTTGCATTGCTCATTTAAGAAGACCCCCTTGTCTCTCCTTGCTGTTTTTTTGGAAATCTGCATTCAGTTTCCTGTATCTTTCCCTATCTCCCTTGCATTTTGCTTGCCTCCTCTCCTCCGCTATTTGTAAGGCCTCGTTGGACAGCCATTTTGCTTTCTTGCATTTCCTTTTCCTTGGGATGGTTTTCGTTGCTGCCTCCTGTATAATGTTACGAGCCTCCATCCATAGTTCTTCAGGCACTCTGTCCACCAAATCTAAATCCTTAAACCTGTTCCTCACTTCCACTGTGTATTCATAAGGGATTTGATTCAGATTGTATCTTACTGGCCCAGTGGTTTTTCCTACTTTCTTCAGTTTAAGCTGGAATTTTGCTATAAGAAGCTGATGATCTGAGTTACAGTCAGCTCCAGGTCTTGTTTTTGCTGACTGTATAGAGCTTCTCCATCTTTGGCTGCAGAGAATATAATCAATCTGATTTCGATGCTGCCCATTTGGTGATATCCATGTGTAGAGTCGTCTCTTGTGTTGTTGGAAGAGAGTGTTTGTGATGACCAGCTTGTTCTCTTGACAGAACTCTATTAGCCTTTGCCCTGCTTCATTTTGAACTCCAAGGCCAAACTTGCCAGTTGTTCCTTTTATTTCTTGATTCCCTACTTTAGCATTCCAATCCCCTGTAATGATAAGAACATCCTTCTTTGGTGTCATTTCTAGAAGGTGTTGTAGGTCTTCATAGAATTAGTCAATTTCACTTTCTTCAGCACCGGTAGTTGGTGCATAAACTTGGATTACCGTGATGTTAAAAGGTCTGCCTTGGATTCGTATCAAGATCATTCTGTCATTTTTGAGATTGCATCCCATTACAGCTTTTGCCACTCTTTTGTTGACTATGAGGGCCACTCCATTTCTACTACAGGATTCTTGCCCACAGTAGTAGATATGATAGTCACCCGAACTGAATTCGCCCATTCCCTTCCATTTTAGTTCACTGATGCCCAGGATGTCGATATTTATTCTTGTCATCTCATTTTTGACCACATCCAGCTTACCTCCATTCATGGTTCTTACATTCCAGGTTCCTATGCAATATTTTTCTTTACAGCATCGGACTTTCCTTTCGCTTCCAGGCATATCCGCAACTGAGCATCCTTTCGGCTTTGGCCCAGCCGCTTCATCAGCTCTGAATCTACTTGTACTTGTCCTCCGCTCTTCCTCAGTAGCATGTTGGACGCCTTCCGACCTGAGGGGCTCATCTTCCAGCGTCATAACTTTTATATGCCTGTTGTCTTTGTCCATGGAGTTTTCTTGGCAGGGATACTGGAGTGGCTTGCCAGTTCCTTCTCCAGGTGGATCACGTTTAGTCAAAACTCTCCACTATGACCTGTCCATCTTGGGTGGCCCTGCATGGCATAGCTCATAGCTTCTCTGAGTTATTCAAGCCCCTTCGCCACGACAAGGCATTGATCCATGCAACATTGCCCCCCCCCAAATCTCCCTCGCAAATTGGCACCTCTGGCTAGCAGTCACTGATAGCCTTATCCTCTATGAATTTGTCTTTTAAAGCCATCAAATTTGGCGGCCATGACGACATCTTGTGGAAGAGCATATGAAGAAGCATTTCTTTTGATTGCCCTGAATCTTCCAACATTCACTTTCATTGGACGGGCCTCATTTCTGGTATTAGGAGTTCTGCTATTATTATCCACCCTCTTGTACACTTCTATTATGTACCTTTTAGAAATAAGGGCCCCAAATGTTGTAGCCTTTCCTCCACGCCTTGATAATTTTGATTACTCCCAGTTTGATAGTGTCACATAGCACTCCCTCCTGCCCGTATACAGATGTTTTTCCCCCATCTCATATAAACAAATGGAAACTGCAAGGTTTTAGCAATGGACACAAATATGACATCATGACTGGCAATCTGAATAACATATACTATTATCTCATCTGATTTGGAGGTGAGGTCTGTCACCTGGGAGGTGATGGTATATGTAGCCTTGCTTTCTGCATTAGCTGCTTCCCCTTCCACCATTACGGCGTTATCATTCAGTTATGGAGTTCCTCTTGGAGTTGAAATTGCTGCTGTTTCAAAGCAGAACTGAGTGAAATTGGCAAAGCCACTGTCAGCTTCACCACATATTTTGCCTGGAAACTTTAGGGAATTTATTGTAGAAGCAAGCCTTGTGTATAGTAGGACGAATCTGGGTAACAGTTAGATTTAACTTTTTAAAAAAATGGGGGGGGGGGAATGGGGACCAGCCATTGCTTCATTATCCTAGAATCCTAGGTGTATCTTGATACCTGAGGCACCTAACTGAGATTAGGTCAAACTCTGAGACTGAATCTACCTGTAAATGCAGGCTTCATGGCAAGAACATCTAGCCTATTTTTTGTGTGTATCTGAAGAAGTGTGCATGCACATGAAAGCTCATACCAAAGACAAACTTAGTTGGTCTCTAAGGTGCTACTGGAAGGAATTTTTTATTTTGTTTCGACTACGTCAGACCAACACGACTACCTACCTGTAACTAGCCTATTTTTTGTTTTCCTAATTTCCTGTTTTCTTATTTTGTGTAACAACTAGCTTGATAAATAAGAGTTCTGGAGAATCCGAAAGCTGGTTCAGTATTTTGTAATAGTTTGGTTATCCCCGATAATAGCATTGCCCAACTGCTGGTTTTAAAGTACAATGAACATCTAAATTGCATATAGATACTATGAGAGAATATCAGTGGGCTGACATAATCAGGCTTAATGAAGAAAGAGGAGGTCTGTTCCCACACAGTGTTCTTTTTATATCTATATGAAGCTCTGCCTTATGAAAATGAATGGTACAATAACATAAAGTCGCATCCAGGCATGGAAAAAAGATAGGAAGGAAATTCCCTGTGCTTCAGGGCATTTAATATTGGCAGATCTCGATACCTGTATAAAAAGGCTAAGAGGGCAGTAAAGCTGCACAGAGACACCTGCATCAGACAGTCATGTGCATTCCAGATGTGGGCATTTTTCCATCTCCCATCTGTTGTCAGAGCTTTGAGCCTGGTCAGGTGGGGCATGATGGATCACAGGACAGGGTATTCATCTCAGCTAGACAAAGTAAATAAGCCTACCTGTCTGCTGAGGAAGCTGTATATCCCTCCTGTTTAATACACTGATAATAATTCTGCAAAGGGAAATTTTCTACGGCATTACCGCTGCCCCCATGGGGCTTGGTATATTGCATAGCCAAGATGGCTCGTTCCATGAGTAGATGCAAAAGGAAGGGTGGAGAAGAGGCTGCGAAGTGCAGCAGGAAGGGCAAAATCTAGATTTCTGTAAGGCCTCAACTGCACGTTACATCAAAGATGCTTTGTGCAGCTTCATCTACATTCCTCCTCCCCAATTATTGTTATGAAGGTTGTATGCCACTCCCAATCTCTGCTGAGTGGCAACAAGATTCCAGGGGGTTCCAGGTTATGTTTCCATTGAGAATCCAGGCACGTCAGAGATATATGGCTTATTTTACATCTATATACACCTGGGTCTAGTTAGAGGAAGCGGGTTCACAGCATTACATCTCCAGAGAGGGTTGTTCTCTACAGCAGCGCAGTACTGAAGCCCAAGGCATCCTGCACACCATTTCTGTGCCTCTGCCCCAGCCTTTCAAGATGGTTCTGTCCTGCATGGCCTGTGCCTGGATTTCTGGCACCTCCTTTCTCCTTCCCAATAACCTTTGCTAAGTGGCCCCTCCGCTTCTCCAAATCTCTCTGTTTTTTCCTGCTACATCATGCCCCCTGCCACCTTGGCAGCCTCCCAAATCTCCTGTCTCTGCCCGCTTCTCAGAGCAGGATGGGGTGGGGTGAGGATAGCTGTTTGCATTGTCAATGACCTCAGTGGTCCAGTACCTGGTTCTTCCTTGTTTCTCAATGGCTCTGTACTTAGCTAGCCTGGACAAGCTGGTTTGCATAAGCGAACCCAGAAATTTCTTGTCTGACACAGTTCTGCAGCTTGTATCTTCCCTTCATATCTCAAAATATTATCTAAATACTACCGTTTATTAAGTTCTACCATTCACTAACGGACTCTAGTACTCCAAAACTATGACAGTCTTAAGTGCAGGGAGGGGAGCAATGCACTTAACTCTTCTCTTTGCAAACTAGATCTCGTGGGAACTTGCCTTTCATGCAGCAATTAGCTTAGAAAACTCCCATCGGTGCCAATTACTTCGTGAGTGGGGACTATTTTTGTCAGAATTGCAGCTGGGGGGGGTAGGGTTAAACTTATTTTTGTGCTGTGTTCATGTTGAAAATATCCCTCTTGCATGTGATTTTAAATCTCTGCTGGGGTCCTCTCACTAAACAGCACTTGCCCCAAACTTGGATCGTGGCATCCAAGGAATTCTCCTTTCATACTTATTTGTTCCTTGAACCAACATGGTTTTGGTTGCAGAACTGTATCACCAAATTAATAGAAGTGCTGATTTTGAAGGGTCACTGTGTTTCGGTTTGTACAGTATATTGTTTCAAGGAGGCAAAGCTAGTTACTACTACTACTACTAACAATTTGGGATTCCCTCTTGTAGAAGAAGAAATGAATGATGATGAGACACTTTGGCTTTAAGAAAATATGTTTTAACAGAAAGTGGAGAAGATGGCTACTAATATGGATTGAATGTCTTAAATAAGCCTTTCCTAATGTAAACTGACCAACACCCCTCCATTGCTAATGTTTCTTTTCCCTTTGTTCTTTTCTCTCTCTTTTTCTTCTTCTCTATTTTACTTTCTTTCCTTTCTTTTTTGTTTATTCGATTCTATCTGATCTAGATATTATCTTATTGTATTGTGAAAACTGTAATAAAAAATACTAAAAAGAAGAACTGTGAATTAAGTGAGGTCACATTAAAATGGGAATTAAACCGGCTTTCTCCCCATCCCCATCAAGGACAAGTGAGTGCAATGCTGGCCTGATCCAATGTCTTATAGACAAAGATATCCAGAAATAATGCAAAGGAGGCCCTTTCTCTCCAAACATGAAGAACATGGATAGCAACAAGGAACTTGGCATTCTGTACAAAACAGTGCCCAGTCTAGTTAAGGCAACCGTCTTCATTTCTGGAATGTGCTTGTAATATGTCTGATAATTTTTGAACTGTTTTGCTTGCAACTGCCCGTTCAATAGCATGAGGTCATGTCTGTTCAGCCAACACCAGGGAAAACACTGGCTGTTAATTGACTTTAGAGTCCAGATCCTAATCTACAGTACTGGGACATTTTCTTTTTGTCATTGGTTCAACAGTACTTGAAACACTGTTCCAAGGGCTTTATTCATCATAACAACATTTATGCAGCTGACAAATCAAATAGCCCAAAATGACAGTTATGAAACACAATCCAATCAAATTCAAGCATTTTTAAAGTGGAGAATTAAATAAGTGGCTAAATCTTTCTCACTAGAATTAATGAGATTTACATGTGTTTAATTTTAGGTGGACTGGGTCCCTAGTAATCAAAACCAATGTGAGTGACTGCTCATACAGAGCTAGAAGCTTGATGCTGAAATCCTGGGCACTTTTAGGTGAAAGTTCCTCTGAATTTACATCTGAGTAACCGTGTGTAGGATAGGGTTCCATGTGTGCCAAAGGATTCATAAATACATAGGAAGCTGCCTCATACTAGGCCAGAATTTTACCCAATATTATCTATTCTGACCAGTACTGATCGCTAGGCAGATGTCTTCTATATCAGTCACTAGCCCATTATTTAAAAGCAACCATACTAGAGAGTCTAGAGATTGAACCTGGGTCCTTCTTCATGAAATATAGGAGCTATAGGTCCCTGCCAGTTTTTAATAGCTGTCACTGCAATGTGGTATGGAGCAATTACCATCTCAGTTTACAATTCTGCCATTCCATAAGATGGGGACATTATTATACCTTCCTTAACTGACTTTGTAATTTTCTACTTTGCATGCCTAAATGAAGCCAATATTAAGCAAGGGACATTTTTGAGAGGCCACAGTACTCTTTGCTCTTGGGTGGGATTGAGGATGCTATCCTGTATTTACAAACAAATGCCCCAAATGGGTACGAAAACCTCATAAATCCAGCATTAAAAAACTGTTTAACCTGTGTGCACCGGCTACCCTAATTAAAATGTAGCACACTGGGCTAGACGAACTAATGGTCTGAGATGGGATAATGCAAGGCAACCTCCTATGAGATGGGACTTGTGAAGGCTTCATTTCATATTTTGTGTTATTTTCAATGTGGGAAAGCCTCATAAAATCTTTCCTCTCCAAGTCAAAATTCATTGGATAGTAGAATCAAATCTATAGTGGCAATGTAATTAGAAAAATCATATGTGAATAAGGCCTGGTTTAAGCATGACTCAGGGTGTTTTACACACACACACACACACCTACCTCTGGAGGGTTTCATGGCTCTGACATAATGTTAAACTATGTCACCACACTAGGGCCTACACCAGGGGTGGGGTTCACCTAATCAGTCTCATCAAAAGAAGTCCTGTGCAAAGACTTTCATTTGAACAACGAGGTTTTCCTCCCCCTTGTGCGTCTCTCAAAATTGGCTCTGGTGGTGGTGGTGGGGGTCAGGAGAACCCCCAGAACAGTATGAAGGTGGACAAAAGGGGGATTATTCTATCTGGCAAGCTGAAATGCTTGCGCCGATTGGAAGAACGTGGTGTTGAATTCCACCCTACGGTTCTGCAGCTTAAGGATGGAGGAGGAATGTAGTTTTGTGTGCATTTTAATGAGAAACTAGCTGATTCACATTTTTCTAATTAATATGCTCACCAAAAGACAGCTATCACCAGTCCATTAACTGAAACATGGCTATCATTCAAAATTTGTACTTCTCTGAATGATGCCATTCTCTAACCCAGTGTTTCTTAACCAGTGTGCCTCCAGATGTTTTGGGACTACAACTCCCATCATCCCTAGCTAGCAAGACCAGTGGTCAGGAATGATGGGAGTTGTAGTCCCAAAACATCTGGAGGCACACTGGTTGAGAAACACTGCTCTAACCAAACAAAGCCATTCCACTTCCGAGTGGGATGGTGTTGCGGTCAGATCACGTGGCCTCCACACACAGCAGGGGTTGGCGAAGCCCCACATCATGGCCCCTGGCCGGCCAATCCAGTTGGCCGGTTGGCGTGGCTAACCCCCCTTTTAAACTGTAGCGCTGCAAGGGGATCTCCCTCTTGTTCCGGCTATGGACCTCGGTTGGTCACCGTTGAGGGGCCTGGTAGGAATTTTTCCACTTGGCAAATTGGCACGGGCCATTGGTTTTCGCCTGCCTTGTAGCAATCGTCACAACTTTGTAAGGTTTGGCGGTTAGGCATTGGTAAAACCTTGTTTGGGGGAGGGCAAGTGTGGCCATCACCTGCCCCTCCATACTAAAGGGTATTCTGTTAAAGGAATCCGAGGGGCACGGTCACACCCTGGGGGAGATCCTAGTTGATGTGCATCAGCAGGGCTCCCCCTACTAGTGGCTAACACTTCTGAGACTTCCTGCAGGTAGGCAGGAGTCAGATATAGTCGGTTCTATTCCAGTGCCTAAGCCAATACTGCTCACATTCTGTAAAGTTGTGGCCTAAATTTTGCCCATTAACCTAAAATATGGTGTCCACATGTTGTTATTCAACATAGAGGCAAGGCCTCGGGGTCTTGACACGCAATGTATATAGTAGGGGAAAGTGTGCATAAAAACAAGTTTATTAGTTAAAATAGCATTTAAAAAGTATTGTAGATGGGGAAATTGCTTCCAAAAATGTCTATTAGACAAAACTACATACAAAAATGTGTTAGGAGAAATTTGCACTAAAATGCTGTCAAATTTTCATGAGAATCTTTTTCTTAAAACAAATTGCAAATTGCTGCAGAAATGTGAAGAATGGATTGGTGTGTAACACATGCATGTGGTAAGCAGATTAAGGCTCCGGTCCTACATATACTTACCCTATTTCCGAGTAGACATGTGTCAGATTGTGTGTCCAAGGGGGCCTCTCGTTACGGTACAATGGCAACTTACTGTACTTGGTCATCAAGTTGTTAAAAACAAGAGCAGAAACCACCTAATATATAATGTTCTGCAGGATGAAAACATTTACCCAGAATTGCTGACGAGAATAATTTCCATTCTAAGTCTAGCAAATGTGGTGAGAAAAAGGAAATTTATTTTGGACTTCCTCCATGTTAAACCAAAAGTGCCACTTTTTAATTCCTATTATTTTTGTCCCGGACCCCTTTGAATAGCAAGAGGATTGATTACATTTTATGGTCACATGAGTAGGAAAATCACAACATATTGGCTCTGCTGAAATGGGTTTTGGGAGCCAGGTAGCTTCTCATTTTGAAATGAAACAGGAAATTAACAGTGGGGGGAAATATCATAAAATGCTATATTGGTTCAGCATTTACACTCCTCCTGAATGCCTATAGGCTAGAGGAGGATGTGACAAAGCTTTATGAACACAATGTAGTTTCATCCAACATTTCCCTGGTTGATGAATAACAGAATGAGTAACTAACCCACTCATTTCCCCCAGATCTACCTGAGGAAGCATTGACAGATTGCTGTCTGCAGATCAAGGACGTTGACCAATGCCAAGATGGAATGTAGAGTCTTGTGCGAAAGGAAAGGTTGCCTTTCCCCCCTGAGTTAATGGACTTAAAACCAGCATTCACTCTTTACTAGCTGCCCTAGGGTAGGCAAATTATCATACAAACCTTCACAAAAGAATGTATATCTAAACACCTGTTTTATTATATCCCAGCAGGGGTGAACCACAAGGGAAAATAGATTTCATAGGATTTGGAGATATAAATCTCTCTGCTTTTATGCAAGATGATAAAAAAAAAGGCTGAAAATCTGTTTGGGATATTTTTAGCTTTGTTTAGAAATGAAGTAAATCCAACTGTATTGTAGGTACCTAAGGGTTTTGTTTTGTTTTTTACTTTTATCTTGATTTTTAATGTGATGAATATTACTATTAAGGTGACCAACATTAGGTTACTAAGAGAAGAGAATTTATTGCTATTTATTGCTACTTTTGAGAGACAAACATGATATGATGAATAAAATAGACTTGTATGTATGTATGTATGTATGTATGTATGTATGTATGTATGTATGTATTTCAATCAAGAGCATTTCTCAACCAAAGTTAAGCACTTCTAAGTTATTCTGGACAACATAATCCTAAGCATAGCTGCCAAGTCTCCCGCTGAAAAATGCGGGATCAGCAGCGGCGCGGCACCGGAAGTCGCTTCTACGCATGTCCAGAAATGCATAGAAGCAACTTCCGGTGCCGCTCTGCCCGATTTCCGGTGCCCAGGCATGGGCAGAGTGGCACCGGAAGTTGCTTCTACGCATGTCTTGTACAATTAAATAATTCATTTACTTTGCAGGTATACTCCTTATAGTCTTTATATCCTGGCTATTCTTTCCCCAAACTTTTTTTTAAAAAAAATCAAAACTCTATAATGTCTGGAAATACTTGGGGTGTTTTTTTTGGCAGAATCAAATCCACCCTTCCCTTTTGCATTACTTTGTGCAAAAACAGAGGTTAAATAAAAGCTGCTCGAGAGAACTGTGAACAGTAGCTGACTGCAGAATTAGGAGAAATAAAATGTCAGTGGGAGTTCTGTTATCTCTTGAAACTGAGCAGTTAAAAATATGAATACAAAACTAGCAGCATCTGAAAGGAGCTGAAATAAACTTCAGTGCACTCTTGAAAATGCCATTGCATGGACAGGCAGAGTCCCCCAAACCCCAGGTGACCCCCTGAGCGGAATAATGATGCAAGACAACGTGCTATGGGATTCAAATTGACCGCAACTTTATTAAGATTCAGATGTAAGGAGACCTTGGCTCAGGTATTGGGCCTTATCCTCCCCAGTCCCCAGCCGGGGTTCTGGGAGGCTTCGGGGTTGTCCAGAATGTATGGGGGGGGTTGGGCTGGCTCTGGAGAACATAGGTTCAAGCAAAGAGAGCCCGCCCCCCCCGTTCACCGCCGCTGGAAGGGGGAAGTGATGACACCTCTTGGCATGGTCAATGCTTCACCCCAATACCCCACTCTTGTTGCCGCAAAGGGGGTGAGGTCTCCGCCTCACACACCTCCCTCTAGGAAGATTGCCAAAAGAATTCCACCCAAGGCCTGAAACTGCCAAAGTTGTGACGTATTGCTACAGAAAAGGCAAAACCTGCCAATGCAGGAAAATTCCCTTCCGACCCTTCAACAGCAACCTTGATGTAGCAGCGTCTGTGTACCTGTGGGAAAAGGGTAACCTGCAAAAGAAACTTCAATGAGGGTGTGGGGGGTGGGAGAAGCTCTGGAGCCAACTGGTGCTTGGAGGTAAGATTCAAATTCTATTGTGTGAGCTGGAAAGTCCCTTGCCTTACCTGGCCAGTCCCCTGGCAACACCAGCCCCGAACTACCAGGCAGTCGCTTTATGGAATCAGGGGGCTGCGTGCGACCACGCAAAGGTCGCCCCCCATTTGATGTATTGAGCGGTCATTCTGAACTTCTGCGCACATTCCTTTCTTGAAAGTGCTTTGTAGCTTGAATGGGGGCCCAAAGAACACTGTAAGAATTGATGCTGCTGAGATCAAGCAGATCCCAGCCTTGCTAGGGAACTCCACGTAAGCTACTCTGAGCTTTCCGAATGAAGTGGAGGCATGCGTCATGAGTAAGTATTCTCAGTGTGGATAAAGTGAATATTCCATATGCACCAGTACACATTGCTCAGAGCAGCTTTCTGGCAATATTTTGTCACCCCCACCCCCACCCCCACCGCCTGACAACGTGGCCAATGTGTGAAGTCATGTCATTGTTCACAGCTAAAAGGAATTTGGAATACCAGCCCAAATCCAGTCTATAAACACATTTATCTTCAAGCTGCCGTCTCTGACTTGATTAAAGTGGAAAATAAAATGGAACGACAGAGACAATATGTCTAAGGACAGTTTAATTAATGGGCCGGTGTCCAGTCTAATGGACATATCGCAGTGCAAACTTGATTCATTCCAAAGCACTTCCCTCTGGAAGTTTATTCACTTCATATATGCGGGATGGGATTAAATAGTGCACAGGACTGAGTGGAAATTTTTTGCATTCATAATCTCTGCAACCAGGAATTCTAGATCAATGCTGGAAAGAAAAAATCACAGGAAATTGGTTGTATGTGTTGTTTTTACACAGCTCCTAAGCAGGCTTGGCCAACAACTGTTGCAATCGAATCTTTATTTCTTGCTCTCTTTAAGTGGCAAAAACACACACAATATGGTGGTGGTGCTTGGGTCATGGCCTATTCTTGCAATGAGTCCTTATAAAAACACACACGCATACACTCTAAAGCAGGTATGTCCAAAATCCATTTCGGGGGCCTAATCCAGCCCGCCAGTTGGTTTAATCCAGCCCCTTTGGCAGTTAATTTCCTGGGGGAAAATCCTAAAAAACACCTCAACAACTTCAATCCTTGAAAAAGCTCAACAATTTCAACCCTAAAAAACAGCACAACAACTTGGGGGTAAAATCATAAAAAAAGCTGAACAACTTCGATCCTTAAAAAAGGTCAACAACAACTTTGGTCGGCCCCTTGGTCGGCCCCCTCACGGCCCTTCACTTCATCAAATCTGGCAAATCTGGCCCTCTTGGACACCACTGCAAGAGACTTCAGTTAAAACCTGCTTCTAGGTAAATGAGAATAGGTTTGCAAAAACCCTGAATACCTATGAAAACTTTCCTCTCTTTTTTTTTTGCAGTACAGTCATACCTCGGGTTACGAACACCTCGGTTTGCGAACAGTTCAGGTTACTTGCTGCAAAAGATACAGGACAAATAGTACATTTATGTGTGTTATGGCAATGGAGACCTTGTGCCAAATTGTATATTAGGCCCCATATACCTTTGTCATCTGGGCCAGCTCAAAACATTTTGCCACTTGAGACAAAGGACATCCACTCTAAGCCAAACCATTGAAATGATCCTTTCTGGATTACTGACGTTCTCAGGACTGTCTCGGAGCCAGATCCATACACGGCCTGCTCATTGGAGACATTTGTATTTCTTTTTAGGCAGAGAGGCCAAGGGAGTCCTTTCAAGACTTTGAAATATGAGAAACGAGCCTAAGAAGTGCTCCAAAACTTGCAAACTCAGGCCAGTAAAAATGTCTTTTATTTGGGCCAAATTCCCATTAGCTTATACATGACTTATTTGATTATTTGCCAATTAAAAAAGAAACCTCTTAAAAGATTATCCTTTATTGGAAGAAGAGGAACAGGAAGAACATAATGCCCCACAAGTGGGAGATGTGGGGCGAGATCTAGACTTTTCCCAAGGAGTCCTCAAGAAAGAAACAGCGGACACTTCTGAACTCCTAGTGAGAGGAGGAGTTCAGGGTAAAAGCTGCAAGACAGAAGGAAAAAGCAGGAAAAAAGAGACAGATATGGAGATGGACTATGCAAAGACTCGGTTACGAGATACAGAGGAGAAAAAGAGCGCAAAGGAAGAGGGGAGGGATTGGACAACAGGTGTAATCATGGGGGGCGGCAGAGTTTGTGGGAAGAACATTGGGGTTGGATCTGGGAGAGGGTGGGAGTAGGATGAATGAGTAAAGAATATTTTTCAATGGACTGATGTGAATGGCGTGATTTGGGTATGATAAAAGGAATTCGCTGAAATGTCCAGAGGATTTGGCTGCAGCAGTAGGGGGGATGGGATTAATTAATTATTGAGGAATAAAGAGGATAGATTATTTGATTTAAAATGTAATTGAATATATTCTTGGTAAAAATAATAAGTTAAGGGAAGAAATATAAGACAGAAGAATTAAGATAGAGGTGATTTAAGTTTGGGAATTGATAGTATGAAAATGAATTATTTAGATATATAATTATGGATAATATGTATATTATAGAAGAGTTAATTTCGAGTATCAAAAAGGATTATATTATTACTATTGTGGAAACTGCCAAATTGATAATTAACAAAGAACACAGAGCGGGGGGAGTCGGGGAAGTCCAAATTGTTTTAAATAATGATATGAACTAAGGATTATTTTTTGTCTTTTTTGTTGTTGTTCCTCTTTTTCTTTTTCTCTTTTTTTCTTTTCTTTTTCTTTCTCCCGTTTTTTTAAAGCTTTTTTTGGGGGGAGGGGATTATTTTTATTTTTATTTTTGGGGGGAGGGGGAGGGATAGGGGGGCTTTTTTCCTGTTGCTTTTCTTATATGTATGGATAGAGGTAGGGTGGACACTCTTCTCTCTCTTGCCTCGTAACCCGGGGCCCACTGGTGGCAGAAGAGGGCTCTGGGGGGGAGGGACAAGGGGGAGGGGGATAAACCCAACTAGAAAATGGACCACCTTCAACTATCTGCCCGGCGCGGGATCTTCTCTTGGCAGGAGGGGACTCGTGGGGGGGGGCGTGGAAGAGGGTGGGATGAATTTGATATATGTATTTTATGTGTTATTCTGTAAAATCAATAAAAAATTATTTTTAAAAAAAGATTATCCTTTATAATTTGGTGAAGTTGTGATGCAGCATGATATTAATTTGTTATTGCTAACCTCTGGGCGGGGAATAATATTTGCCACTACAGGCACATGATGTCTGTGGCCAGTGCAAGGATGGCTGAGAGAAGGAACATAGAAGACTGGTATTGGGTTGAACTAGGCCACAAGTTTATTGATTACAGGTAAGAGTAGGTTTGGCCAGGGTGAACGAAGGCATTGTGACACCTGGGGTGGGGCGTTGCTACATAGGGTGCATGTGCGGTGTCGCTACGTACGACGCGTGCGCCGTATGTAGTGACGTCGCACATACACTGTACATAGTGGTTTGCCGCTGGCGCCGGGATCCTCTGCTTGTGGCTGCAGCCCCGAACGGAGGATCCTCCACATGCAGCTCTGGCGGCATGATAGCTGCTTGCACCGCCGACATGGCACCTGGGTCACACCGCACCCCCGTTGCGATGCCACTGGGTGTGGCTAAGGTATTGGGCAGCATCAGGTTGCCCATGGGCTGCCTGATGGGAACCCTGTGCCGGGGAGTTGACCCACAACATGGATCGGGTGCCACAACCCCGCATAGGCCACCATTTGGAGAGGTACCTGTGTAGACTCCCAGACAGAGTCACCCCTCTTAGACCCCTTTAATGGGATAATAATAATAATAATAATAATAATAATAATAATAATAATAATAAATAATTTATTTATACCCCACCCATCTGGCTGGGTTTCCCCAGCCACCTGGGCAGCTTACAACAGAAATATGAAATAAAATAATTAAACATTAAAAGCCTCCCTAAACAGGGCTGCCTTCAGATGTCTTCTAAAAATCTGGTAGCTGTTTTTCTCTTTGACATCTGATGGGAGGGCGTTCCACAGGGCAGGCGCCACCACCGAGAAGGCCCTCTGCCTGGTTCCCTGCAACTTGTCTTCTCGCAACGAGGGAACCGCCAGAAGGCCCTCGATACTGGACCTCAGTGTCCGGGCAGAACGATGGGGGTGGAGACGCTCCTTCAGGTATACTAGATACACCTTCGACTAAGGATCTAGCCTAATGCCTTGCCCGCCAAAGTTGTGACAGTTGCTTTGAGGTAGGCGCAAACCTGCAAGCCAATTTGCTTGCAGGAGAAAATTCCCCTGAGTACGGTGAACAAATAAACCATAGCAAGGCCCATGTGCCAACTTGCCCACTCCCCCACTGAGTAGGCCTCTAACAGACTAGGTGGGTGGGTGGAAAATTCCATGACATACAGCAAAGGCGGGGACTGTACTTGGTAACCCTCTTAAATACAGCAGGGGTGGGCAGGGCCCAGCCCCCACGCCCCTGCCCTGGTTGGCCTTGTGGGCAAGGTCCACCTCAAAGGAAGGTTCAGCATTGCCAGGGTGGGTGGGTGGGTGGAGCAAGTGACCATCCCCTACCTCAGCCACATAGGAAGATGGCCATTTCAGACTCTAGCTAAGATGTCTATTAGTCTTATTCCCCCCCACCCAATGGTGGACTAAATGTTTTGAACTATTGAACTGTAAACTCTAATCACACTTGCAGTGACGGCAAGAGATGAATTGTGGGGATTCCACAGCCATCATTGAAAATCCTTTATCCCCTTCCTGCTCTGGAAACCCTGTTCAGGAAATCCTGAAAATCTGAGAGGATTTATTTTTTGTGTTTGAGCTCTAGACAACCAGTGCTTGTTGCAGTTCTACATCTTTCCAGGGAGTGTGAGACGTTGGTGCCTAATTCGGTCGGCTTAAGAGTGAATGACACATACTCTCTATTACTAACTGAAGGAGGAAGAACTCAAGTGTGAATGTTGAAGGGCCAGTGTCATATATGAGATGGGCCATTATAAACCCTGGCACAGTTATCATTTGTAGAGAAGGGGATGGATAATGCAGTGCTGAGAATTTAGCATTTTACATACCTTTCTAAGACTTTCTCAGAACTTCATTGGCTGCTGCAATCATACCAGCTGGTAGTAGAGGGGCACAATACCAGGTAACAGTGACTATGTCAATGTGTTGAAAGTGAGTGAAAAATCTGGGCCTGTTTAATGGGATCCAGAGTCATATCCCTTATGCGCCCAATGGTTTGCTGTGGTCTGCAGGAAAGTCTCTGTGGTATTGCTTTTTATAAAATGAGGACTGAGCATGCTCAGTGGGCACACACTGTTCGAGGAAGGGATGGAAAAGAGTTGCTGGAATCCTCAACATTCCCCACTGCAACATTGTGTTGCAGTCCAGCATTCGTTCAAGTGCTCTGTAACAGTGGCAAACTGTATCATAGGAGCTAACATGCTTGCAAAACAGAGCACTGCTACACACCTTGAAACTGAAAGTGAGCAGTAGCTGGACATCTGTCTAGCAAATAAATGTGTATGTTTAAGAAACACTTCAGATAGTTAACATACTTACAACATGATTCTACATATACTTAGAAGTATGTTCCACCCGGTTTAATGGCATTTGCTCCCCAGTAGGCGTGCATCTCAGGGACGCAGGCGGCGTTGTAGGTTAAACCACAGAGCCTAGGGCTTGCCGATCAGAAGGTCGGCGGTTCGAATCCCTGCGACGGGGTGAGCTCCCATTGCTCGGTCCCAGCCCCTGCCAACCTAGCAGTTCGAAAGCACGTCAAGGTGCAAGTAGATAAATAGGTACCGCTCCGGCGGGAAGGTAAACACCGTTTTCGTGTGCTGCTCTGGTTCGCCAGAAACGGCTTTGTTATGCTGGCCACATGACCTGGAAGCTGTACGCCGGCTCCCTCAGCCAATAACGCAAGATGAGCGCCACAATCCCAGAGTCGGTCATGACTGACCTAATGGTCGGGGGTCCCTTTACCTTTTAAGTGTGCATCAGATTGCAGCCACAAGCACGTTATGTAGGCTGCAGGTTCCCCATTATACTACATCAAGACAGTAGCTAGACTGGGTGTAGCAACCACCTTAAACTATGTACTTTTTTATCTGCAGGGGGGAGCTTTCTGCAGCACAGGTAAGTCAGGTAATGGTGTCAAGCAACACATTTTTCTGTACGGAAAACTGAAAGAAACTCCATTTCCTGCAGCCCAGACAAATCAATCCATTTTCATCAACTACTAAAAAAACTAACAGTTATTTTTAGGAGGACACTACAGACTAAAAATCCATCTGACTTTATAAAATAATGGAATAACTGATTTCTGGGCAGGAGAAGGTTTTTCTTCATACTGTACTCTCATAAATCCCAAGTGATCAAAATATGTTGGACTCTTACAAGCAGATTATGTCATATGAGTAAAGAAACACATGAGACTGTATTCTAAGCGTCAAAAAGTCTTTGATGCAATATCTGGCATTAAAAAGAAAGACTCTGAGGGTCAACTATTTAATTTCTATTTTCATTAAAGGTATTGCTCTCATGACAACAGAGCAATGCCTTGTGCCAGTTGCTGGTCCAAAACAGCATAATGTTTGGCAACCCCGACTTTTTCGGTTGGAGACAAGAGTGGCTAAACAAAACAACAGGAAGCACTTGGCCAGCTTGAGTCTTAATTGAGAAGAAATTATATCACTGCCATGGATCCATGTTTCTTCATTAGCAGCAAAATGACATGTTCAGCCAAAGGAATATGCAAGGGAAATAAATGTTCTGGGCTGAGTGTTAAACATTTTATGATACTCAGTGGTTAGGACTTGGGCTTATGGTCAAAGTTTGCAGGCATGATTATTTTCACCAGCAATTACTTATTCAAATCATCAGAAAAAGCAAACTATGCACACAAACCAAACCACAGTCCCAAGGATTCACTGGGGGAAGCCATGTGCTTTAAATTGATGGTGTGGGTGTTAACTTGGGGGGGGGTGTCAGGGGAGGAGGCGGGACCCGATTCTCCAACCAGATTTTAGAAAAAACCAGTCTAAGGGTGTTGCACAAGATAAGGAAGAAAACTCCCGTGCATCCTCAGATGAGAGCCCCGCGTGTATTTGGCTGTGCACACATCCATTTTCATGCACAGACTTCTTTCCTCCACTGAAGTCAATGAAGAAGATTTTGCCATAGGACAGGCAGGTGTCTGCAAAACAGATAGGTTGCCATTTTAACTAAATAAGTGTTCTATACTTCATGCAATGAGGGAAGAGAGGGGGGACATGCTCACTTGCCCTAAGTTCCCCCACCCACCCATTGCATCCATGTTGTCTAGTCATGTGGGCCTCCACATTGGAGGGTCGGGTTTTGCCACAGAGAGCATGTTCTATGCATGCCTAGAACCTTGTTGATGCAGGACTCATGTGGGGACTCTACATATGTACATCAGGCTTCCTGCTGCAGATCATCACCTTTTGACATGTGCAACAGAGGATGCAGGGCCTGCAAATTTCTTCCAGCCCCCCCCCCCCACACTCCAGTCTGATTGTGTGATGTCTGAAATGGCTGGGGGAAAGGGCTTGAAATGGGGAATCCATCCTGCTGAACTAAGGAAACTTTATATCCAATAAAAATATTTTTTGGATCAGGCGGTTACTGTGATTCTACAGTCCTCTGCTGTTTTCACTTTGCATGACAAAACCATCAGTGTTACATATTTATATAGTTATAGAATTTGTTGGCCACTTTTCACTGCAGATTTGGTCGAAAAGCAGTCTCCAATGATAAACAAAATAACACAGTGCATGGAGCAAAAGGACAGCTAAAAGATCGCAGTATTACAGCAGCAGTATATCATACAAAGAATTCTGCACTCCAGACAAGGCTGAGCCTGGGAGACAGATATGTTTCCATTAAGTGATGGGCGTTCATAAGTAACATAGCCGTCCATGTGTCCAGTGGGAAGGAGCTCCATAGTGAAGGCACAATTACCAAGAAGGCCCTAGCCAATCTGAGGGATGCTTGCAGCTTTATAAGTTAGCAACAAGACCTTGAATTGAGCCCAGTCACATATATAGGCAACCAATGCATAATCTGCAAAACAGGTGTTACATGGCACCGTATGAGTTGCCTGTCATAATTCTGGCAGTAGAATCCTGCTCTAGCTGTAGTTTCCAGACTGTTTTCAATGGTATCCCTATGTAGAGTGCATTGCAGTAATTGAGATGGGAAGTTATCAGAGCATGCAAAACTTTGGCCCAGCTATCTCAAGTCTGAACCAATCATAACTGGCAATAGGCACTCATAACTATTGAAGCCAAGTGGGCTTCCAATGACAGTGATAGATTGAGGATCCTTCAGGAGGGGTTTGAGGTAACCCAGAGCAGGCCAAACACCTAGTTCCCAGACCTAATAACCACCCACTAGCACCCCCCACTTGTCAGGATTCATCTTGAATTTAATGGCCCTCATCCAGCCCATTATACCTCCAGCCTCCAGTTCAGCATAGACACAGCTTCTTCTGGTTTGGATCCAGTGGAGATACAGAGGTCCAAACCCCATGATGAAAGCAGTTAGCAGCCACCTATAGATCGACCGGGGGGGGGGGGTCAAACCATTTTGAGCCCAAGTACCCCACTCCCTTGCAGGCAATCTTCCAGCTCAGTCAAAAGGCTTGTAGGCTCACATGTAGGGAGTGGCCTTCCTGACTGAAAATAATATTTAGATCTGAGCATCTCTTCTTATATGTTTGAATGATTGATTGAATACAGGCCTGAGAAATGCTTGGAAGTATTTTATATCTCACTCAGCGAAAGCCGGTTGTGGGTTGGCATCACAAATGAAGCAGTCTCGCCCTCCTCTTTCCAACTCCAAACTAAACAATGGCTGTTCACATTGCAGACCATGCCTTTGACCAAAAACGAACACATGATTCTGAAGTAATAACATTTCCACTGTAGAAGCTGGGCATGGAGAACTGGATTCATATGTTCTCCACACAACTGACCCACACCCTCATTCCTGTCCCGCAATGGCTAGGCAAATAATAAAATGCAGAGCCCTTTGCTAAACTCATATTAGATTCCTTTCATCGGGATATTCAGTCGAAGATTCAATTCACTGGAGAAATGTGGGAGTGGGGCTGAGGTGAGGCTCCATGCATGCCTTACAGTGACCTAAAGAACTTGTGCCAGTTCAGGTGTGTGTGTGTGTGTGCGTGCGCGTGCGTGCGCGTGTGTGTGTGCGTGCGTGCGTGCGTGTTTTAAAAACAGTCATATAGAATCTTCCCTGGCTATGCAGTTTTACTTTCCTAGAAGTCTGAAGGCAAGGAATAGTTAGCTGCAATCTATATGTGTAATTTATCTGTTCCATCTGATGTGTTGGACACAAGAAGCTGCCTTATACCAGAGGGATTTCATATGAACAACCTCTCCTATGTGGGGGAAGGCCATGTTGGCTAACTCCACACCCTACTGCCAATGTGGATGCCGGCCACTCCCTGCCTGGTGCCCTCCTCAGGGGGAGTATGAAGGAAGGATAAGATTTTATTAGAAATTATATGGTAGCAGTAGGTTATTTTAGGGCTAAAAAACAAATCATACTCGGAGCCAGATCTTCCATATTTGGAGACGTTTGGCAGAATATAAAGATGCCCAGATCACATTTGGTGGCTTTGAGTGGGTGATAGCCACTCTGCTTTTAACTACTGCTCCCGTCCTTCCACCCCAGGAAAAGTAAGAATCACATGGACTGAATCTCCAAATATTGACTCTATGAAAGACTCTATTCAAAGTCTTGCATAGAGCAATTCAGATAACCTCCCTCCCCACTGCCATACATATAGGGAACATGTGAGCAAGGAGTGAGGATCTGTGCCTCCTGATCCTCATTCATACGTATCTTGTGCATAGGTACACAAATCAAATACGGATCAATTGACCCATGACCTTTATATCATAAACATACAAGAAGCTTACAATCTAAGTCAGATGGTAGGGGGGAAGCACAAGAGGGGGCAGGGGTGGAAGAAGACAAGGTAAAATGCAGATGACTGTCAGCAGTGATAAAATCAGCAGCAACTAGGCCCCTGACAACTTTCGAAAACCTCCTCCTAACAACAAAGGGACACGGTAAAGGGATGGTATCCGCAATATACAAAATACTACTCCAAAATCCAACAAACTCCCTAGACACAATAAAAAAACAATGGGGGGATGACATAGGCAATGAGATTAACCCCCACTCAATGGACCAAAATGTGGTCTAAACCTCCCTTTAAATCCATATCAACAAAAAGAAAAGAACTCACTCTGAAAATCATCTACAGGTGGTACCTAACACCAAGAAAACTAGCACTAATACGCCCAGGAACCTCACCAAAAGGCTGGAGAGGGTGCACCTCAACAGGCACATATTTCCACATGTGGTGGGAGTGCCCCCAAATCCAACTATTCTGGACAACAGCCATATGAGAAATATGTAAAATAACCAAGCAAGTATTAGAAATCACCCCAGAATTGGCCCTACTAAACATCTTCCAAGACAACAATGCCCACTTACACCACAAAGAACTCATAACCCACCTACTCTCAGCAGCCAGAAACATCATAACCAGACACTGGAGAGACCTGCCAGGAGTAAGCATGGACCGATGGTACCAAACAGTATGGGAAACAGCCTTACTAGAAAATTTAACCAATAAACTGAAACTGACACGGGGACAAATAGAAGAAGACGCCTTCACCCCGGTATGGTTCCCCTTTATCACATACACAGCATGGTTACATGTTACATGAAAAAATAGAAAAAGAAAGAGACATTGCACACATCTTTGTAAATCAAGAAAATCTTTAATAATAATACATTAAAAACAAGAGAACAGTTTCAGGTTAGGAATGGACCTCTGGAATGAATTAAGTTTGTAACTAGAGGTACCACTCTAGTTGCCATCTAGAGACCAAAGGACACAATTGTCTATGCATCTTCTTAAAGGCTTTTTCCAAGTTGGACGCCCCTGTAAACTCAGACGCAAAATAAAACCTGAGTGACTGTGTTACCTTTTGGGCTTATCTCCATACCTTACAAGGAGTTTTCCCTTTCGTGTGAAAGTGTTGTTGTTTAGTCGTTTAGTCGTGTCCGACTCTTCGTGACCCCATGGACCAGAGCACGGCAGGCACTCCTGTCTTCCACTGCCTCCCGCAGTTTGGTCAAACTCATGTCCGTAGCTTTGAGAACACTTTCCAACCATCTCGTCCACTGTCGTCCCCGTCTCCTACTGCCCTCCATCTTTTCCAACATCAGGGTCTTTTCCAGGGAGTCTTCTCTTCTCATAAGGTGGCCAAAGTATTGGAGCCTCAGCTTCACGATCTGTCCTTCCAGTGAGCACTCAGGGCTGATTTCCTGAAGAATGGATAGGTTTGATCTTCTTGCAGTCCACGGGACTCTCAAGAGTCTCCTCCAGCACCATAATTCACAACAAATAATGCACAACAAATCAATGGAAAGAAAATTCCTTGTCACTCAGCACCTGCATGGCATGCAACAGTCCCTGCCACCAGAGGTAGTGCCAGCAACATCTGTCCTAAATCAAATAGTATCACTCAGAAACCCAAATTTACTCATTTTAGTGTGCCAGTCTCCTAATATACATAATTCCGGAAGCAGGTTTCCCTAATATATGGCATTTAATTTTCACAAATGTTTGCATTTCATACAATTTTTTTGTTGGAGAACTGCACTAGAAAATTCAGAGAAATTTGAATTGAATTTGTTTTGGTTCAGGAAGTGTGGATTAGGCCAAACTATATCCCCACCCCACCCCATCCACATAACGTGCACACCAAATATTATTCTGATAACTGAGTGGTCAAGTTAAATCAAGTGCATCACTTTTTATAGACAATCCTTCAGCTGACTACAGCAACCAGGGAATTTCTTTCTATAAAACATTTTGCTTATTTCTGCTTTAGTACTTTCTTTATTTCAGTTATTTTGAACAAATAGTCTGCCCCGTCCTTGAACTCCCAGTGGGAGTTCTTTACAAGTAGAGAAAGGCAGATTAAGACTAAAAGGCTTCTGGGTTCATAAAATCCTAAGGAAGCAGTGAGGCTTTCCCCCCTGCCAATCTACAACATGCTAAAAGTTAGTTTTCTGGCTCTATTAAGACAAAGAACAATCTTTATATTCTTGGCACTGTCTCTGTTTATCATGCTGTAACCATTTAATTTTTTATACACTGCCACATTTTGCATTATAGTATCAGTTTGCTAAACAGTGGCTGTTGACCTAAGTGAAAGTTTATTCAAGTATTGCAGAATTCAATTCCATTTCTGAATCGTAATGGCTTTCAGAAGCCACACAAGTTAAGAAACAAACATTTACTTAATATCTGCAGTAAAACAGATATATGATATGAAACTATCTAACATTATTTCACTTAATGTGTTTGCTCTTCTTGTCCAAAAAGTGTTAGCTACATTAACACAAAGGTAGCCAATGGGGTGCATTCCACATGGTTAGATTTTATTTTTTAATTTCAGTGACCTCTCCATGGAGTGGACACAGTACTTATGTGGTTCAGCACCTTCTGGATTGTTGCCATTCGTCTGTCTCAAGAGACAGTGGAATATGCCTCTGGATCTTCTCCCCCCTGCAGTCTGAAGTAATATGGTCCAATCTGCCACTTCATTCCACCCTATGTATAGGCTGTGCCTGTTAGCCTTGTATGGCACAGTATGCATCAACATAAAGGGGGTTGGGAATAGATGTCCATTAACTGTGAGATTACAGGAAGGAGCAGACCATAAATAGGTCAAAAGAAGTTCAAACCAAAATTGCCCAAACTCTCATCACAATATCTTGCACAACAATTTCAGCCTTGCTCACTAATTGCTTTCCTACATTAAACATGAAAATATATTTCCATTGCTCTGCACCTAGTTGTTTCCTCTTATATAGACCTTCCTTCCTTCCTTCCTTCAAGTTCCACCCATGTTTTTCAGAACAATGGTTTATCAATCATCTGTACCAACTCTGAGTTCTTGGCATTGCTTGGCACCCTCTCAATCTCTTTCTATGGATGGAATTTGCTACCAAGGAGTGTGGTGGAGTCTCCTTCTTTGGAGGTCTTTAAGCAGAGGCTTGACAGCCATCTGTCAGGAATGCTTTGATGGTGTTTCCTGCTTGGCAGGGGGTTGGACTGGATGGCCCTTGTGGTCTCTTCCAACTCTATGATTCTATGATTCTATTCTATGATTCTATGAATGCTATACTCATAGCTGCCAAGTTTTCCCTTTTCTCGCGAGGAAGCCTATTCAGCATAAGGGAAAATCCCTTTAAAAAAGGGAGAACTTGGCAGCTATGGCTATACTATATGTACAGTATTATAAATTTGGGGTAGACTGAATCCCAGATGACTTGTTGAATCTTATTGGCCTCCTTTCCATCAATGACAGCTACTTGTCTCTATTCTGTTCTTCATATTTTAGGAGGCAGTGACATTGAGGACGTTGAGCAGAGCGTGGAGAGTGGTTAAAACTTTAGCAGAATATCCAACTGCCTGCCTACTGCTGCTCTCGTTTATTGAGGATAGCTGGATTGCTCCCAGCCTTAGAACACAGATGTTCATGAAGCACCTGCCAAAATATTGCACAAACACCAAATAATGCATCTGTGCAATTGTTTGGTACTGGAGAATTAAACCCAGAAGCTAACGGCTTCTTTTCTTTAATGAAAGACCTGGACTATGAGGAGCAATGGGAAAGACCTCAAAAGTATTCCATAGGGCTGTACCCTGTGGACCAGATAGAAAAACACAGCGGAGAAATTTACATTTGAGCATGCAAGCAGTCTTAAAAGGTAAAGGTAAAGGGACCCCTGACCATTAGGTCCAGTCGTGACCGACTCTGGGGTTGCGCGCTCATCTCGCATTATTGGCCGAGGGAGCCGGCGTACAGCTTCCGGTCATGTGGCCAGCATGACAAAGCCGCTTCTGGCAAACCAGAGCAGCACATGGAAACACCGTTTACCTTCCCGCTGTAGCGGTTCCTATTTATCTACTTGCACTTTGACGTGCTTTCGAACTGCTAGGTTGGCAGGAGCTGGGACCGAGCAACGGGAGCTCACCCCGTCGCAGGGATTCGAACCGCCGACCTTCTGATCAGCAAGCCCTAGGCTCAGTGGTTTAACCACAGCGCCACCTGGGTCCCTAAAGCTAGTCAAACGTTATAATCCAATTCACTCAATAGTGTCTACAGCAACACATCTGCCAGGTTGCAGGCAGAAAGGTGTTTTGTATCACCTGTGATTTGATCCTTTAACTGGAAATGCCAAGGCTTGAAACTATGACTGTCAACATGATGAGCATGTGCTCTATTCCTGAGCTACAGCCCTTCTGCATTTACTGCTGGAGAAGCTGTAAGCCTGACAGAGAAGAGGGTGTGCAAACTATGACCTCGGCTGGGTGAATTTGAACCTAACCTTAGAGAGAAGCAAGCATGTATTTATTTTTCATCTTCCCTGCTTTATAAATGTGCTAGGTAATAAGTAAAAGCCAAGCTAAACAGCAAATCACGCACAAACCTTTGGTTACAAGCCACAGTCACACCAGTTAAAACACTATGATGCCATTTTCAATGGTGGGGGTCTTCCCCCAAAGAATTCTGGGAGCTGTAGTTTGTTAGGGGTGCTAGAAGTTATTAAGGGACCACAATTCTCCTCACAGAACTACAATTCCTTAGGAAGAAGGATTGGTTGTGTGGCAATGTTCTCCGCGTGAAAATAAGACACAAGACACAAATGAATAGATTTAAGTGGGCGAATAAGGCCACAACTTTATTGGTTATGGATGTTGAGCGGTATTAGCTTAGGCATTGGAACCGAACCGACTACATATCTGACGCCAACCCGTGTGTTGGAGTCTGGGAGAAATTAACCACCAGTAAGGAGCCCAGTGATGTACATGTACCGGAACTCCTCTTGTGGCCACCGCTGGGGCGTGCCTTACGGCCCTGTCCTCACCAGGCTCTGGACCAAGCTCCACCCCCAGAAACCTTTAATGGAATACTTCTCCATTTCCTGGACAGATGATGACGTAACCTGCCCCCCCCTCTGCTTTTTATGCAAATTTCCAATGCCTACCGCCACTTGAGCCCTCTAAGGCTCGCTGCCAATACCCTCACACCCGCAACCAATGTCTTATCCCCCTAATTATGTCGTCTAACCAAATATCGTTCCCTAGTGTTGAGAGGTGTACACCATCATTACGATAAAGGGCTGCTTCACTGCGTTTCAAATCAGGATGAGGGACCACCTGGCCATTCAGCGATAGCACCCGGCGAACCACAAAGGAGTTCAGGAGCCTCCTTGTTTTGTTTAGGGCACTGGGGCAACGCCCATCGCACCAAGAGCACCTCTGCAGCAAAGAGGACCACAGCAGCGTCATCCCTGGAAAAGCAACCAAAAGTCTTTCAAAGTCCTCAAACATCTTCCATTTCAAATCGACAGCATTCTGGTATGCCAAATCATTTCCCCCGAGTTGTATGACCAACGCATCGGGGGTCCCAGTGAAGCAGCCCTGGCCTGGATGGCTGGCAGGAGTTCGTTCCATTGCATTCCCCGCCTCGTAATCCAGGATACTCTGACATTTTCTGGGAGGCCGAGACCACTCCCCAGACCCGATTCAATCGCCCTTTCCCGCACCCAGTACACAATGCTGTGACCGGCTATCCAGACATTCACACAGGGACCACCTGGAAAAAATGATGACAGCCGGGGATCAGACAGACCGTAAAGACTAACGTGG
This sequence comes from Zootoca vivipara, assembly GCF_965207765.1. Classification (NCBI taxonomy): domain Eukaryota; kingdom Metazoa; phylum Chordata; class Lepidosauria; order Squamata; family Lacertidae; genus Zootoca; species Zootoca vivipara. Next base: position 66,973,188 of record NC_142586.1, read on the forward strand.
GGCCTGTAGGTACCCTTTGTAAGCATTAGACTTCTACCTCCCAAGATCTTGAATCCTCTCTGATGACAGGCCAAGGTGCATAGCCGTGGTAGCAGCGGCAATACGAAATGAGTAGGCAGAGAAATTGCCTGGATTAAAGCTGCAAGAGGCAATGGCCTTGTGCAAGAAGCGTGTGAATTGGTGACGTGTGAGTCTGGAGCTGGCGAGCAAGGGGCAAAGAGGCAGAATTCCCGCCTCCGAGTTGTTTAAAAGGAAGCAACCCCCCCCCCGACCGACCTCATTGGTCAGCCTGGGACTGACGGAGGCGGGAACGGCCAATCGCGAAGGGGCTGAGCTCTCAGCCCCATTGCGAGAGTTCAGTCGGGCCTGCCCACAACACCACCTCTGTCGCAGGCGCGGAAGTCGTTTTGTTAAACCACTCTGGGAATTGTAGCTCTGGGAGAAAGGGGGGGGTTCCTAAGAAATCTTAGCACCCTTAACAAACTACAGCTTTCAGAATTCTGTGGGGGAAGCCATGACTGTATAAAGTCATATTCTAGTACTCAGAGTGTGTGGTGTGAATGGGCCACAGTTAGCATTTATTACTTCCTGGGGCAATGTTGAGAAGAACATTGCTAAAAATGGCAGAGAATGAAGATCGTGCTTGGTTGTAGTGTACACCAGAGCTTATGGGGAAAAAACAGACAACTAGCTTTCTTCCTGAAAGAGCTTCACAGCAGCACAAACTTGAAAACAGTCACTCCTCTTTGTTATGTTCTGACCTATTAACATTGATAGATTTGAACAGGGATAATCAATTTGGTCTCTCTTCTAGGGTAAACATTTTTGCATGAGGAACAACAGAATTTCAAATAGCTGGAGCATGACCATGTGAGTGCATAGCATTGACAACATGCTAGGAAGTCAAAATGAAATGGTCCAAGAAAATCAAGGGGAAATGTGGTTTGCAAAAAATGCAAATATATATGACTTCAAAACAATTGCATGTGTCTGTTACATAGCATAAAGCCTACATTCATAGCTGCCAAGTTATCCCTTATTTTAAGGGATTTTCCCTTATGCTGAATAGGCTTCCTCGCGAGAAAAGGGAAAACTTGGCAGCTATGTACATTGCATGTTGTTGCATTTAAGAAAATCATTGGGCTTAATCACAAAGCCCAAACAGTCAAAAAAAAAACCCACAAAAATGTTAAAGATTCCCTCCTCACAATAACCTATTTCCTAGTTACAAGCAATCTATTCCTCATGTGTATCCCTGTAAAACAAATTGTATTAGCAAAAAACATGATCTGCACTTGAGATTTTTTCTTCTTCAAAAACTGTTACTTAGCTCCTGATAATACATATATTTTGGATTTCATTGTGTACATCTCGCCATAGCAAGGAATAACAGCAGGTGACCTGTGTGCCTACCTGCTCAGTCTGCTGTCCAGGTGTGAATTCTGGATGGGCAACTTCAAGGCAACTGCTGCCGCTCTCCCTTCCTGTAGCTCTTTATATTTAATCTCTACAGTACTTGGACTGTGGCTTCAGAGGACTATCCTCTGCAGAGTAGGACACACGGCCACCTTAATGTCATACATATCCACAGAAGGAATATAAACACCTCCATTTGTTTCCGTTTATTATATACATTATAGGTAAAGGTAAAGGGACCCCTGACCATTAGGTCCAGTCGTGACCGACTCTGGGGTTGCGCACTCATCTCGCATTATTGGCCAAGGGAGCCGGTGTACAGCTTCCAGGTCATGTGGCCAGCATGACAAAGCCGCTTCTGGCAAACCAGAGCAGCACATGGAAACGCCGTTTACCTTCCCACTGTAGCGGTACCTATTTATCTACTTGCATTTTGACGTGCTTTCGAACTGCTAGGTTGGCAGGAGCTGGGACCAAGCAACGGGAGCTCATCCCGTCACAGGGATTCAAACCGCCGACCTTCTGATCAGCAAGCCCTAGGCTCAGTGGTTTAACCCACCGCACCACCTGGTTATATACATTAGGTCCTTCCAAAGATCTAGAACAAAAGGGGTAGTCTCTGGCCTGCAGGCCAATCTTGATCTGCCAGAGGGTCCATTTCCCCTCAAAATACTGCAGGGCATTCAATGGCGAAGCAGACCTCTGCAGTTAACAGAATCGAACCCTCTGCTCATCAGCTGGTGATTGTGGGGTTCAAACCTGCTCAAATTGACTGTGCATGTTGGTTCGTCTGATGACAAGCACTAAATTCTCTGCATAAGAAGAAAATGCCAAGGCAATATCTTTCAGCCCTTTGAAAGTTATGCCAGTGTTAACAGAACTAACAACAGGTGATGATGACCCACCAAGAGAAAGAATAAATGTTCTGTTTCCCCTCCCTTTTCCCCCTGCTGCCTGTCTTAGACTCTGAAACTGGAGGGGAGGCAATAATCAAGCACTTGACAGGCACACAATATAAAGCTGGTAAGCTTTGTTTGGTTTGGTGAGGCACAATTTGTACAGAGTGTAGCAATATAATAGGAGAATTCCTCCATTCAATAGGCCTCTCAGCACTTTTCATTATGAACTCAGGTTCCCAGCTGCTTTTGTGACTGAGCCATTTCAAATCTTGCAGGGTAGGAAAAGGTTTTAACAAATTATCAGCTGAGAAGCAAATTTAGGGAACTTCTATGAAACTGAGAGGTGTTGGCAGAATTTTCCTCCTAAATAAAATGGAACAGTTTTAAGTGCTTTGTGGTAAAGCTGAAGACATTTCAAACTAGCTTTTAGGGGCAAAGGCTTTAAAATGAAACAAATATTTGAATTTACTCTTGATCTGCAAACATTTTGTAACAGTTTGCTTCCCTACCTCACCCCCACCCACTTGTGTGTGTGTTTGTTTTAATTTTACTAGGCACCATTGTTCTCTTTCAATGAAGCTTTTTACAGTCTTTCATTTGAACAGTTATAGATACCTTTGCCACATTGAAGCACTTTGGAGAGGAATTAAAGCTAAGTCGATCCTGCCAAAACATTACAGAAATGGCCCGCCCTAGTGGCATATCCAATTTTATTTGATGGCATTTTAATGCAATAACAAACTTTCAAGGCACTTGGGTAGACCTGGCACCAACAAAGTCACGAGACTGTGCTGATCCTTGGTGGACTGTAGGTGACACAGTGTAAAATAGCAGCATGCTCGGGGAATCGTTGTGCTAAAACCCTCACAACACTCAGGGGTGTACAGGGGCGGGAGGTGGCACGCCCCCGGGTGCCACCCTGGAGGGGTGACAAGATGGCCCGCTGCCTTCCCCCCCAGCTGTAGAGTGGCTGAGGGCATGCTGCCATGCGTGCGCAGTCCGTATGGGCGCCGCGCATGCGCATCCCGCCCCGGGTGCCGGAGATGCTTCCTACGCCATTGGCAACAGTGCATCTGAGTTGGGGGGAGGCATTTTTATTTGTAGCCAGCAGCCTTCTGCTTCCACCAAAGGCTTTCCTCAAATGCCTCATTTCAACAAGGCAAGAAGAAGACAACCACAGTGTCACATTCCACAATGTGGAAGCATTCCACAATGTCAGTGCATTGTCAGGTCTAGCCCTTTCTACTCACCCAACACACCTCAGTCAAGGAGGAGCCTAGAGCAGGATATTAAGGTAGGATGGGGGAATATTCCAGAGAATGCAGCCTTTAATATATTGCCTTTACTTGTATAGCACTGTAATTCTATATATTTGCTTATTTAAAGGATTTATACACCGCCCATTGCACTAGCTGCAAGGCGGTTTACAACAACAGCAGAGAAGAGAAAAACAAAGTATAAGAGCCATTAAAAATATACAGTTTCTGACTAAAGCCACACATAACCATTTGCTAAGAGCAGGAGCAACAAACTAATCCATTTATCCAGGTCTCTCATATTCCCAGTGCCTGCTGGAAAAGGTGCACCTAAGGTGAGACTAGGTAGGTAAAAGGTCAAGGTAAAGGACCCCTGGACAGTCAAAGGCAACTGTGGGGTTGTGGCGCTCATCTTGCTTCAGGCCGAGGGAGCCGCCGTTTGTCCACAGACAGCTTTCTGGGTCATGTGGCCAGCATGACTAAATCACTTCTGGCGCAATGGAGCACTGCGACAGAAACCAGAGTGCACAGAAACACTGTTTACCTTCCCGCCTATTTATCTACTTGCACTGGCATGCTTTTGAACTGCTAGGTTGGCAGTTCCTTAAATTATACAGAGGTGAGGCTAGATACACCTAAGTAGGGAAGGAATTCCACAGATGAGGAGCGACCACTGAAAAGCCCCCCCCCCCGGCCTCCACACCATGCACCATGTAGCAATTTCCAAGATGGTCCCATCTACTTATCTTAAGATATGGACAGGTCAATAAGGAAGAAAGCATTCTTGCATATATTGGGGCCCCAGGCCATTGAGTGTTGAATGTCAATAGGGGCTTCATGGGGTAAGAAAAGCAAAGACGACATTTCACTACCTTAGTGGATTTATGTATAAATTTTAACACTGAGAGGGGACAGTAGGAGATAACCAAAGAACTGACAGAGGCAAGGCAATGGCTTTCACTGGTCAGGGCTGTGTGTGTATTCTGCTCTTGTTCAGCACAACTGCAGGCTTTTGTAATGCGTGGAAAATTCAACATCCTGAGAATGCCCAGGACCACCAAGAGTCTATGAGAGGTTCAAGGAGAAAGGAGTTGGCAGCTATCAAGGCCAACCCACAGAGTTTTCATTTTGAGAAATGAAAGGAGGAAGGGTGACATCATGTGTGGGATGGAAAATCTCTTAAGCGTGTTAAGCTCCCTCCACGGTTACAGGATCTAGTGGAAGTAGCAGTGTGACTGTAGAGCTGTATTGCTTGTAACTTCATATGGCTCAGCTGCCCCTCTCTGGCTTAGTGCTCAGTCTATCCTACTTTTACATCTTTTTCAGATCCCGACAGCCTGTAAACATGAAAAGCCAAAGTCATCACATGTTGACTTTATAGCGTCAGGAATATAGAACGAGATGAGAATTAGTCAATGTAAAACAGCTCCAGGAGAGGAGATTCAAAAAACTGCATTGGTTTTATGAATATTGTATTTATTTACATACTACTTATTTACATACTATTTACAGACTTGCTACCTTTCGGGGCAAGTCCTAAGGCAGTGAATAAAATGATATAAACAATAAAGTAAAAAACACATAGGAAATTATTAAAAGAAGCAGCAGCAAAATAAAACAGATGAAAGCCTGCAATTGCTCAATCCCAAAAGCATTTAGGGATCACTTGAAACAAACAAAGCGCTCAAAAGAAGGATACTTCAAAAATGTGGGGCCACCATGGGGAAGGCCCTGCTAACCTGATCATTCTTAGTCACAGGTCAGAGAGCAGAACCTTTGAGGTTGATCTTAAGGCCAGCATAGTCAATAAGAGTTTTGAATGTTAAAACCAGCACTTTTAATTGAGCTCAGAAGAGAATTCCAAATAGGCAACCCATGTACCTGATTAAGAAGAAATGTTGTATACACAGACTGCCTGGTCCCTACAGTCAGCTTGGCAGCTACATTTTTCACCAGCTGAAGCTTCAGTGCCAGTCTTTCTGACATTTTTTTTCATTTCAGATGCTAACGTTTTGAAAGAAAACTCCCAGAACTGCTAATGAATGGTAAATTCTAACGATGCCCGAAGTTTAACTGTTTCCCAAGAATTTGGACGAGAGCATGTCGTGTGTGTTGTAAACTTTCTTCCCCTGTTACACCACCTGCTTCCTTTTCTTTCCCTTTGGGGAGAAGTTAAGAGAATATCAGCAGCAGCAACAGAGATACATTATGCAGTCACTGAAAGACCAGGACAACAACTGTGTGTTGCTCTGTCCACTGTCTGCTCTGTGACCTCCTTTGCTCCTAGAGCAATTAGTGGGGAACCCACCAAACCTTGTTGTGTAAAGGCTTATATTTTCATTGAACGCATCAGCCTCAAAAAAAAACAATCCCCGCTCACCTCCGACTGCACACTGTACTGGGGGTTCTCCCAACTCCCCGCAGCCAATTTCAGGGGACACTGGGGCTGCAGGGAGAGGAGTGGGGAGGCAGTCCCATTGTGCAAGCTGCACTGACAGGTGAATCTCAACCACAGAAACAGAAGCTTTATCTAAGTTTATATGAATGGCATTGGAAATATAAAAACAGCAGCTGGAGAAATAATTGGCAAACTCTTCCGACAAGGATTCAGGCAGGGTTTTCCCAGCTCTAACTGGGAAAACAAGGGATTAAACATGGGGCCCTACTCTACTATTCTATCCTTGTGAACCGCCCTCAGATATTGTGTTGGAGGGTGGCATATAAATCCAATAAATAAATAAAAAATACTTCTGAGCTATGCCTCTTCCCAACTTTCACAGCTTCAGAAGAGGTTGCAGCTATGACTTCACCCACCTCTATTCCTCTCTGAGCCCTTTTCCCCATCTATCTTCCTTCTTGCAGGAGTGAATTGATTTCCAGTATTACACCATAGGAGAGGAGACAAGAGGAGAGGGATGGATGAAAAGCCATAGAGAAGGACAGATGAAATTGCAGCTGCGTACTTTTCTACAGTTGAAGATCCGCCACACTCTCAGAACGGCAACCTAGCAAGTTCCACTGAATTCCAATAGCTTATTACGAGACTATTGTACAGCACCACTTCATATTTCCGCTGCTTTCCCCTATCCATTTACATCTTAGGAATTATTAAGCTTGTGTAAGGAAGGCATAGTGGAATTATAGTGCAGAACAATCTGATATATGTTGACCTAAGAGTATTAGCAGACATTCTCTTCCATAAGCTTGCATGCTTCTTTTTAACTCTTCTGTCCATTGTACCAAGACCCTGGAGAGGTAATTAGTTAGTTCACAGAAGCATGAGAAATGGAAACAGATGTGTTTAATTCAGTTTATCACTGGACTCCAAGAAAGGAAAAACTAATGGTGTTCCTTATCAGTTACCATAGGAGTATACTGATAGCTCCCCAGGAGTTCATCCTCAAAATGTAATGTTATCACTGCTCACACAAGCTACGCTCTTGATTAGGAAGCAAAAGTTCAGCATCCTGTGGCCCTGCAGAAATAACACTAAGCTGCTGTGCTTGGAAGCAAATGGGAACGAGCCAATATGAACAAAGGAAAGTGTTAGGTTACTAAGCATATATGAAACTGTGTGTGTTTGTGTGTTGTCTTGAAGGTGTTTAATGCCAGCAACCGTGGCTCTCCCTTTAATAACCCATAGATTATTAAGAAGAATAACATTCTAAATTACAAGAGTGAGCTGATAGTTGCAATGTGGATTAGGCTATGAATAAATGTTTCCGTTTTAAATTCTTCTGCACACAAACAAAGCTAGAATCATGACCGCAGATATAGTCCCTTTGAATCACATCCTGGTTCCTTGTCACTTACTGAGAATTGCAAAGAGCAATGGTCAGAACCTCGTTGTAGCTCTTTCCTGACATTTCTGCCGCTATCTCCCACCACCATGAAATATCACATTTTTAAGTATCATGACATGCAAACCAGTCATTATTTCTGTTAAGTCACTGGTAACTGAAAACAAAAACAAAAGGGATTTGTGCAGCTAGCCTGATCAACAGAGGTAACAATCCCACTTTCTTTGGAAGCAGATACTGTACTGCTTCTGAAGAAGTGTGCATGCACACGAAAGCTCATACCAATAACAAACTTAGTTGGTCTCTAAGGTGCTACTGGAAGAAATTTTTTTATTTAGAAGAAAGCTACATTCTTCTCTGGTGGCTGACATATCACAATGTGTCAAAAGAGCATGCCAGTAAGTGTGAAAAGTGACATGATGTGTGACATCATTTCCACGAAGGAAATGTACCATTTCTGGTTTGGGCATGAAAACTTCCTGCAGAAACCAAAGCACACGGGCATTTCTGCATCTACTTTCTAATGCTGTAGTGTGTGAATCCACCATCCTAAGTCCATGTAGTTTGGAAAAAGAAGTGAAAGGGATATTAAAACAACAAAACATAACATTAAGATCTCCCTAGGAGACTTGAAATTCAAATATTGGGCAGGGGGACACAAGTCTTTTAAATCGCAGTTAAACTTCATGAATCCCTTGCCTCTCCCCTTTCGACGTGATCTACACAGCATTTCAAGATAAAACTCTTTCAGTGTTATGGATATGCAACGTGAATGCATGCATTTAGATTAGTGGTCTCCGTTGGTGATCTGCAGACCCTAGGGGGTCCACGTAACCCACCAAGGTAATATTACAGTTTTCAAAAGTAGGGGTCCATGGCTTGGCTTTTGAACAGGCATAGGCAACCTTGGCTCTCCAGATGTTTTGGAACTACAACTCCCATGATCCCTAGCTAACAGGGCCAGTGGTCAGGGATCGTGGGAGTTGTAGTTCCAAAACATCTGGAGAGCCAAGGTTGCCTATGCCTGCTTTTGAAAAACAGAGAGTTCACAGTGCTTAGCTAATTGAGAACCACTGTTTTAGATTATAACTTAATTCAAAGCAGCAGCTGGAGCCACATTGCTTTAGCAAACACCACGTGCAATTCTAGTGAGGCTGTAGCTCTGACAGACATTGCTTATCAAAGCAATTTAAAACTCCATGTACAAACATCTCCCCATTCCCCAAACAGGCTCTGAAGTGCTTCAGACCACGGTGGGAATGTGTTTTTCATGTGATGACTTTTAAACACTAATTTGTATCTGTTGCAGTGTTCCATGATGAAGAGGGCAATTCCTGTTTACATGCTTGTGGGATACAAAAGCGTGTGATAGGCTGAGAAGTTTTGTTGAATGAAATGAGGCTTAGCGTTGCTAAGAACCATTTGAGTAGAACAGAAAGGTCCAAATAAAGCCTTCCAGATTCTGCAAACTCTTAAAATGTTTAGGGAACAACAAAGTTCTTGGAAACAAGCCATAGAATTGCATACAAACAGCTAATGCTGGCATACCTTACCATAGCCTTCCCCTATCTCAGACATTTTGGACCTCAACTCCTATCACTGCTGGCCATTGGCCATGCTCTCTGAGCCCCATGGGAATTGCAGCCCAAACATCTGGAGGCTTGGGAAAGCTGCCTCAGAATGTCTTCCCTTCCGCCCTGTCAAACCACCACTCAGGGCACTATCTTCAGAATACCATCTACCCAGCAGATTCAGTCAGCAAAAGCACAAAGAGTTACATGACCCCCAATTATTGAATTCCTTCCAAGCACAGACTAGACTAAAGCCTAAGCCTGAGAACCTTTTGGGGGGAAACCCCAATGAAATCTACTTGCTTGGTCGGCCCTTTGGGGCTCAGAGCTAATTTGAGTATGTTGATTCTGTTGGACAAAAAGGCCCTAGCAGTGCCAGAGAAAGATGACGAAGATCAAATGCTATGAGAAAAGATGTTATGAGAAGAACTGTGGAAGGAGGACCCTGAAGCTTAGGAACTAACTATTTGATCTATGGGTAGTCTCCTTAGTTCTGCTTTCCTAGTACTCCAGTGAGATCTGGCTTAAATCACTTTAAGAAATTTAGAAAATTAGGAAGGTTTAGAGAGATGGAGGCAATGGTCCTCTGTTCTCTTCGGTGCCCCTAAGCAAAGCATCTTTCTTTAACCAAATGATGCCTGCACAACACAAATGGAGAAGCAGTGAAGATGATGCCATGTGTTCCTCTGGCATTCTCTCAAAGTAATATCAGATTAAAGGAAATTGTGAGCAACACTGCTTACTGCTGTATAATAGCAATGGCCCCATGGGATCTTCACACAGGACTCAGAATCTCTGAAAAATGTAGACGCTACAAGTTCCAAGAAAGGCAATTCCAACTAAACATCAGGACAGTAAGACCTGTTCAACACCAAGTTTGGCCCCAAGGTTGAGAAGTGGAGCCCTTTAGTAAACAAGCAGTTGAAAAACAAACAAACACTTTTTCATACAGTGACTACACAGGCACACATATGGCAGCCAAAGAGTGCTTTAATGTTCGCTAAACATTGAAGCTTCAAAAAATAGTCTTTTGGTCATCTAGAATATGGATGGCAAAGAGTTCCTTTCCATGAAGTGTTGGAGGCATGTATGGGGGAGTGGGACCAAATGAATCACGTATTTGGCCTACTTCCAGTCACTGCTGACTGCCTCTGCATTTCAGCAAGTTTAAGCAGAGGGGAAGTATGAACTTTCATCCATGCTTTGTGCTAAATTCATCACCAGTGTTGAGTTGCCTTCAGAAACCTGTGGTTTCTATATCCAGAGATGGTGTTCTTTTCCCCCTCAGTGTTCTGTGGTCTACTCCTCATAGCAACAACTGAACAGTTTCGCTAGAGATTGAAAACTTCTCCTGAGCCAGGTTATGTCTGGGGGGTGGGGGAGGCAATCGCTTGGCTTATCTTGCAAGACAATCTGATTTCAGGGTCTTTATATATGCAACACACCAGGGCATCTAGGTAGTGAGGGGGAAATCATCACTAACCAGCCCAGATGAAGTTTAAAAGGGAGAGGGAGAGGTGATCAGGGTGGATTGGAGGGGATTAGACAGGATAGGAGGAGTTAAACCAGAAATTCTTTTCTAGGTCAGATTTTAATCCAGATCAGAAATCCTCTTGCTTTTTAACAACGTCAGGAGCATAATTAAAATATTTAGAAAAATAACATATTTTGTTTTAGTATGGAGCCCATCTAGGTAAGTGCCTGACTAAGTGAAATATAAACCTTTCAGTGAAAAATTGTGATTTCCCAGTCCCCTCATTCATTGTGATTTTCATTAGGACTTAACCTAGACCTCTCTAATTCCAGACGAGTATGTCTGTGGTTTCTTTTGAGTATTTCAGGATCTACAAGACGTGCTTGAACTATGAGCTCAAGTGATGCAGCTCAATGATGGCTACCAAGAGAGGAGTTTGATCCAGGCAGACTTGAGACCTCTGCTTGAACCTGACCCTTGGGTAGATGACAAGCATTTGATGTATATTAGTCCATAGAAGCCCTTTGCCAATTCCAGTTTGGAAAGTCCCCTTTCCGTGAGCAAGCTCTGGTGCCAAAGCACAAGTTATAAGCCTACCTCCTGCAAGCTGCTCTCTACATGTGTGTCTCAAAAACCAGCCTTTTGGTCAAAGAATGTTTTGACATTTTGGTTCAAATTTGTGAACATGATCTCATGGAGGGAATTGCAGTGAAACAGCCTTTTATTGAAGACAGAATGCTTGGCAATTATTTTCAAAGCTAAATGATAAGTTCACAGTAAACCAATGTTTTTGCAGCAAGGTTTCGAGAAAAGTTTTGCCTTTGTTTGTGCTGGGCAGCCAGGCTGCCACAAAAGTCTTTAGAAGATCTCACATATTAAGTCCATGTGGCAGAAGTCAAGTCATATTCCTAATTTTCAAAAGCAAAAGAATGTCAGGACACTCTTGATAGGTATCTATGCTGCAATCCTTTAGAGGCTTTATACCATTTTCATTGTCATGGCTTCACCCAAATTATCTTGGGAACTGTAGTCTGAAATGGATGCTGACAATTCTCTGATGCTGAGAAAAGTCAAATTTTGTGCAGAATTCCTTCTCATACAAATTAGGGTGGAGTCAATTTTGACTCTGTGCAAATATGGGTGTGTGCAGTCATCCTAAATCCACCTTGCAAAAGCAAATATATATTTCTGTGTTTTGTTCAATCACTATCTGAACTTCAATCTAGAGCAGTGTCCTTCAACACTGGGTCCCCAGATATTCTGGGGCTACAACCCCCCACCCCATCCTCCATCAGCTGAAAGAATAGTCAGGTATGATGGGAGTTGCAATCCAACCATTTCTGAGGTCCAAGGTTGAAGATCAGGCATAGCTCAGCACAGCTGTGTGCCAAGTTCAAACAACATGGGCATGTAGGGATGCACTCTACCGCATGCTCAGAGATAAATGCCAAGATGAATGAAATAGGAAAGAGTTACAACATGAAGGGTCCTGAGGGCACCAAAAAAATCTGGCACTGCTACTCATTGTTTATAAGGAAAACAAGTGCTTGAAAAGCAAATATCTCACAGAGCAGCCTTTAAGGTATGTGCTGGCAAAACTGCGTGGGAAACTAAGCAAAGAACTTGTCAGCACATCAAGCCATCACTTTCACAGCATTTAGGTTTCCAGTCTTTCAATTACAGTGACATCTCAGTACATACAGATGCCCTTCAGACCAATTTCCTGAACTCCTTGCACAGCATGAGCTAGGATGTAAACTAAATATGGGCAACATCTTATTCCCAAAATATTTTCGGAGAAGTTATGCTGGATGTTTTTGCCAACAAGGAACCCTTTTCAAGGGAAAACCTCAACATGGCTTAGTGCAGGGGTGGGTGACATAGGCCTTCCAGATGTTGTTGGACTGCAGTTCCCATCAGCCCTGACTATTGGCATGCAGCCTGATGCTGATGGGAGTTGTAGTTCTGCAAAATCTGGAGGGCCATGGATTGCCCATTCCTACCTCAGTGCTTGGTGATGCACAAAGTTGCCCTGAAGCTGCAAGCTAAATAGCTCATCGCTTAGCTTTCAGCCTTGCCATACACTCTGCACAGCAGAGTGCAGCTTCCATCATCTTCAGCCAGGACGGGAATTGCAAAGCAATTGCAGAGGCCACCAGGTTGGTCAAGGCTGCTTCAAAGTACTAAAGAGCAAAAAGAAGCATATCATTGAGAAAGAGATTTGTATTGTTTGTCATTTTGACCAAGCACTGTTTCTACAAAAAAATAAATAAAAAAAATGAGGCAGGCAGAGATTTGTTTCAAAGAGAAGTATGTACTTGCTTTCAAGAAACTGGCTTGGAAGCCACATCCTTGGAAAACTTCTGCTTTCTGTACCCAGATATGATAGCTCCAATTCAGTGGAAGTTAGTTGTATTAGTTGCAACTCACTTACATCCCATTGATTTTAGTGTAACTACATTGCTAGGTACCAGAGTTGTTGCTTTTAATTTTTTAAAAAAGTGAGGTGTGAGAAATCACTATTTTAGTTTATCTATAGTATTTTTTATATATATAAAAAACAAAAATCTTTCTTCTTTCAAAATTTTACAAGTGAAAAAATGGGTTGGGTTGTTGGCATTCATCTCAAGAGAGAGAGAGACAGTGGAGTGTGCCTCTGGGGTTGAAGTCAAACCACTGTGTTGGCAGATATCTTATCTTATCTTACCTTCCCAGAGCACAAGCCTGGGCAGAGTGTATGGAGGTCCTGGGCTGCCCAGATGACAAGACCCTCTCTTGGCTTCACTGATGTGGTCAAAAGGAAAGCAGAGCAATATGTTTGGCACCAGCTTGGCTGCAGGAGTTGCTGGAAGGAGGCGTACAAGGCATCATCCAACCATCTTAGAGACTCCACAACCAGATAATAAAATAACAGTCAAATAAATTGAGAATGTGGGTTCTCCTTCATGGAGAGCACGTGTTGCGGTGGGGGCCTAACAAACTACCCCTGAGTTGCTGGGGTGGGGGGCTATGAGTTGGCCACCGTTCTGATTGGACCCAGGCTGTTGTTGGGGGGAAAGGCATGTTCTGAGGGGTATAAAAGGCAAGCACGTGATTTGTTCCTCCTCTTGGCTGCGTTCTTCAGATCATCCGCCCTCCCTCCCTATGTTTAGACGTCTGTGTTGACCTTGCTGTGCCTATCATGGGGTCGTCTGCTTGGCAGGGGCCTGGCAGGAATTTTTCCATTTGGCTGATTGGCTGGTGCCGTCTGGTTTTTGCCTACTGCATAGGAAAACCTTACAACTTGTAAGGTTGGCGGTTAAGCATTGGTTATTTTGGTTGTATGAGGGGTCTTGTTGACTGTGTTGGCCCCTCAAGTTAATGCCTGAGTGTTGGGGAAATTCTAGTCAGGAATACAGGGGCTCGATATGCAGTGTCCGTAACCTCCGGTCGGGGGCCAGGGCTGTGCGAGAGCCCCTGGGAGCCTGAGGGGAGAGGGGAGGGCCAAGCACCCGGCTCCCTGTCTCTCCCTGTAGGGTTTTCCCTTGTTGACAAGGCTAGTTTAGTTCTGTCCTTAGGGGACAGTTGGAGAACCAATGCCTACGCAACCACTCACATATTTTGTATTTTAATAAAGTGGTGGCCAAATTCATGCCAACAACCCAAAACAAAAATTCTGTCTGTGGTGTGAATTATTTTGAGGGGTGGTTTGGGGGACCTCAACACGCAAAAGATTTCAAATGCAGGTGACAAAATCAGAATCAGTTTATTCAGTCCTTTTAATAAGTAGTATTTTAATACCTAATGAGAGTCCACTTCTAAACATGGTCAGATCTGACAGATATCAGCATTCTTAGTGTAGGACAACTGTTAGATTACCGAGTAGATAGTTTTCAGACATTATGGTCCTGAAAATTAAGTGAAGGAATCCATGTCTCATTAAGGTACTTTTAGCTACCTTATGAAGAAAAATGTCAGTAAGACTTTTTTTTTTTTTTACCTTGGTGGGGCTTGGGATAAAAAGATGCAAAACATGATGTTCTCACTGTTAACAGAGTTTTCTGGTCATAGGTGATGTCTTCTATCCAACATCGATATGGCAGAAAGCCATTCCTTCATTCCTGTTACACCCAAAGCTCATATCAGCGTGACGGGCAGCAAAGTTCATGGCAGCTCTTTAGAAATTTTGCCTTAAAGAACATGTTCACACCTACTGAATACCATTCGTCTTGGTCACATAATCTGGGTCCCTTGAGCAAATACAGTTCCCTTTTTAGGAACGGGCTTTTTAGAAAAGATAACTAAAATGCTTGAGCTTTACATAAAGTGTTGAGAGGTTCTTTTTATTTATCTTGCAATGCATACCATTCAGAGCCCCTTTAGATGCCATAGTTGGGGTCAGTGGGTGGAAATCATTGTAGCGTCAAGAAGATCACTTGATCAGTGCAACAATCTCCCATTTCTTCCCCAGGAGCACTATTTTGGGGGTTCTCCTGGTCTTCCAGAGCAGATTAGGGAGGAAGTACAGGGTGCGTGGGAGAGAAGACAGGGAAAGCCCCCTTGTAGTAGTGGGAGTCCTTATGCTGGCTTCTGCTAGTAGAATAGGTTCGTTGAATCTAGCCCAGGCATCCCCAAACTGCGGCCCTCCAGATATTTTGGCCTACAACTCCCATGATCCCTAGCTAAGAGGACCAGTGGTCAGGGATGATGGGAATTGTAGTCCAAAACATCTGGAGGGCCGAAGTTTGGGAATGCCTGATCTAACCCAATAGTTGGGCTCGGGGTCCCACTTCTGTTTCTTTTATTAATAGAATCAAATTGCTTCAACCGGAGAGAGCTTTGAATTCACACGATAAATTTTCAAATGTGAATTAAGGGTCATGCCCAGTGGCTGGTACAGGGAATCTGTGGCCCTCCAGATGTTGTTGAACTACCAGTCCCAGTCAGCATGGCCGATGGTCAGGGATGCTATGGGTTGGGTTCCAACAACATCTGGAGTTTCATGCTCCATGACATGAAATTCTCACGAGTCAGGTATAGGGTTTTTGTTGCTCTTACCTTACCTTTGAATTGGCCAAGATTCTGGTGTCATGATTTTCATTCTGCAAACTATTTCTCATTATTGCATTATTGATTATGCAAACAGGGAGGAGCACAGAAGGTCTTCACTGTTAGCTTGTGCAAGATTGTGGTCCTCACAATTCCTTTCTTCTTCCATTCTCTGACATTTCCATTTCACTGTTTGGTTTTTACAGCTTTGAAGTATATGAGAGTTGATATTGAAAATGTTACGATCCTGGCATAAAACCCAATGGACTATGGTGTTGCATATATTTCCATGTTCCTCTTTCCTCTCACTGGTTCCCCACCCCCTATCTTTCTTCTATGATTTCTTTGGATGTACTGAATTGTTCGCATTATGTTTCTTAAAATTTCTAATAAAAATTTTTATTTGAAAAGAGAAAAAAGAGATAGAAGGATGGCTTTCAGCACAGCACAAGCAGCAGTATTGCACACTATAATTTTTCATATATATCTGAGGCAATTAGGAATCCACAGTGATCCATTGCTGTGATGACAAGAAGCTCACATGTTCACTCTTGTCTCCCACAGTTCCTCCCAACAGTCTGATTTCTCTACAAATACCAAACAAGGCCCATCAGATTTCCATTGAAAACATAAACACATACATGGACGCCGCGATGACAGCTGCTACTACTGCTGGGGGGCACATTTTCCAGTTACAACAGGCTGATGTCATCTTCAATCATCTCACAATTTTCGATCAAGCTATGCTTTGAGAGCCTAGAGGCAAAAACAGGCCTCCCCTCTCTGGTGTCAGCCTACTACTGACAAGAAATGGGGTGGTTTGTTAATTTTTGAAAGAGTAATTATGCACATTGCCTCGTTCTTGAAGGAGTGAGCCAAATTGATTCTGAGTATAATGGTCTCAACTGCAAGGGAACTTGTTTCAGTGCTACATTTGGCCACAGATGTATCCTGGATGTACTGTATAACAAGCTAATAACCAAAGGGAAGAAAGAAAATAGACCTGACCTGTGCATACTGCAGGTACCAACAGAATAATACACTTGAATCCCTAGCTGCAACCTTTAAGGCACAGTGTTCATGGGATTTGGATTTTTATTTTTGCCGATGTAATTAAGGTATTAGGGACAGTTAGGGGATCAGGCCTTCTTTAGGTCCCTTTCTTTTGCATTAGCGCCACAACTAAATCATTACTGATATATCACTGCTTCTTTCAATACTTGGATTAAAGTAAATTTTCCATGACACTTTAGTTGCTTATTTTTATGTGTATTAAAGTTCTAAAATTATATTTAAAGCTTTGTAACTTTTTATTTAAAGTTAAAAGCAAAATGTGCTACAATACAAAAACAAACAAACAAACATTCAAGATTTGAAATCATGGAATTGAAAAAACCTAATTGCAATAACCTGAACATCAGTGCTATTTTTCCAGAAAAAGAGGTGCTGGAACTCACCATGAACGCCTCCCTTGTTCTCCTATACAGTCATACCTCATGTTACGTCTGCTGTGGGTTATGTCCTTTCGGGTTGCGCTCCGCACTGAACCCGGAAGTACTGGAACGGGTTACTTCTGGGTTCGGTGTGCACGCATGTGCAGAAGCGCTAAATCACGCTTTGCACATGCAGAGAAGCGTCGAATCACAACCCGCACGTGTGCAGATGCGCAGGCATGGGTTGCAAACGCTGCGGGTTGCAAACGTGCATCCCGCACGGATCACGTTCGCGACCCAAGCGTCCACTGTAATGGCAACAGCACCCACCTGAGAGGTGCCGGAACTGAGTTCTGGTGAGTTGTGACTGAAAGAAAGCCCTGCTGAACATCCACAGATGTGGATGCAGATTACATTTCACCAATTTCAGTTGGGTGTTATTAAAGTCTTGAATTCTCCAAAGATATATGAGTGTTGTCCTCTCAAATTATCTGCAGAAACTTTGTTTTTTGCAGCGATTTTTTTAGATTTCCAAAATCTTTCAGTTAGCTGTTTCCTGTCTTCCCCACTTTAGCCTTTTCCCTAGATTGGATGAACTGAATTTACAAGTTCCAACACTGCACATTTCTGCATGAGAAATTAAGTCCAGCCACATAAATGCATGCATAAAGTGATTTAGCTTCAAATTACAGTTGGCAGATGATGGGAAAATTTAAAACATGAATTCAAACGGGTAAAACCCTTGCTTCAAAATGAAAGTACATAACAGCACCGCATTTTAAAAGAGGTCCTCTGTTCACCAGAGGAGGCTGCAGTCTCTAAAACAGATTACATTTCATTACAACCTGGAGGGGCTAAATCAATTCAGTTTGTTAAAAACTGAACCAATGATTAAACCAGAATTATGCCTCACCTCCTGAGCCTGAACCTGAACTGAACTAGAATAAACATTGCTACGCCCCCATGTTTGTTTCTTTTAAAAATCTGGTTTTCATCCCTTGAAATGAAACAGTAGCCATTAATCAATTCAAGTGAATTCCCAAGCAAATAATAACTATCTGAGGACTTCATCCTATGAGCTAAGGAAAACAGTGTGGGATAAGTGCATGGATTGCCTAATATCTTTTCTTTTAGCAGAAAAGATTTCCTCCACAAAGAAGAACAATAGCAGAGGCAGATGTATGTGATTCACATTGTGGAATTTACATTGGACAACCAGTGCAGGGAGAAAAATATAAAAACTCCACTTGCTTACTTTTTGCAAAAGAAAATGACATAAAGAGATTCCGTTGTTTAGTCATCCTTAGGTCCTAAATGTAAATGTGAAACCTGCTGCTCGTTGATCTGTTATTGTTCAGTTCAGGTAGAAATAGACATAGCTGCCAAGTTTTCCCTTTTCTCACGAGGAATCCTATTCAGCATAATGGAATTTCCCTTTAAAAAAGGGAGAACTTGGCAGCTATGAGAAATAGAGGAAGAATGTTTAAAATTAGAAGAGTGAAGTTTGAACCTCACAGGGGAATAAACAGGTCATTATAATAAATTTAAGGGATTTTAGGGAATTTTTAAAAACCTGCAGCTATTTAAAACTGTTCATGAGTCAAGTAGGCAGGCCAAAAAATGGCTGGCTCAGAAAAAATGGCCAAGAGCAGGCAGCGTAACTAATAAAAGAAAAGAGGGACCTGCTCAAAGCAAAAATAAATCAAAATAAATCCCTTCTCTCAGAAAGAAGGCAGAGACAACTTGTGTTACAAAAGGCCCAGAACAAGCAAATATCTGCCAGCAAAACTGGAGCTAAAGAATAAGGTAAAATTAAGTGAAGAGGTGAGCTCCAACACCCCTTAGCCATTTAGAGTTTATCTTAGGTTCAAACAAGTAAAACATGCCTTTTCGTTTTGCTTTCAGCCTTTTAATGATTGTCTTGCACCAGCCCAGAGCCTGAATTGAGTAGTTGCAGGTGAACAACCACACACTCCTGATCTGCCAGATTCTTCCACAAAGTTCTGCCTTGACTCCACCTCAGACCCACCAGGTTTGTTCTTGCTAATCCTATTGGTCCCAACACTCAGGCAACCCGGCATTGCCATTCACTTTGTGGAAGAGCCCTCCTGACTACATTTTCATAAATCTTTATCCTGGCTACAAAGGGGGTGGAAGAAATTTCATGCTGTAACAAACTCCCATGCCAACTTTGCTCAGAACTTGGTCACATGCCCACCAGCATGTATGGCTGCGACGGGAACTGTTCCAGGCCATTGCCCAAGGCCCACAAAATCCTGGAATATGGCCAGCTTTGCTGTTTTTCAAAGCAAGGGCAGCCCTGGACCTAGCAGAGAGCTGTGGGGATTGAGGAACTTTTTGAAAAAGAGAATTCTGTGTAGCCTCCATGTGGAAGAAAGCATTATTATTCTTCCAAAACACCACTTAGAACTCTGGGCAGGTGCTTATGAATATAGGATTTGGTTTAAGCACTTGCCTTTGGGAAATCCTGCTCTGTTCTAAAGACTGGGGCTGGATAACAGGCATTACTTAATTTCTAAAAAGAGAAGCACCAGAGCTCAAGCATTAACCTTTCATTCCAGATTCGTCCCACTGCCAGATGCCTGTTTATCGTCTTCCAAAGCAACTACTCTATTCCGAATTTAAAAATGGAAAGCGTAATGCAACAAAAGAGGTTTAAAGACTGTCTCAAGGCAATTTTTTAAAAAATGTAGTATAAACACCAACAATTGGGAAACACTGGCCTGTGAGCGCTCCAATTGGAGAACAGCCTTTACCAAAGGTGCCATGGGCTTTGAAGACACTCAAACTCAGGACACAAGGGAGAAATGTGCTAAGAGGAAGGCACGCTTGACAAATCCACACCATGATCAACTCCCGCCCGGAAACCAATGTCCCCACTGTGGAAGGATGTGTGGATCCAGTAATGGCCTCCACAGTCACCTACAGACTCATTGTTAAAACCGTGTTTATGGAAGACAATCTTACTCAGCTATGAGTGATTGCCAATGAAGAAGATTACCCCCAAGGAAATATGGCGTTTGGTGAAGAAAAAAGTTCCCCACCTCTGAGGTAATGTATAAAGTAGCTTAACTCCCTGGATTGCTGCTATATACCTTTGACAATTTCCCGTGCCACCACCATGCAAAACTTGTCTAGAGAACAGCATTGCAAAATTCAGAGAAGCACAACTGTTGAAGGATGGCTGTTTTTCAGTTCATGTATTATTTTGTAAAGGACACCATTGTGTAGGTTTGCAAACTGAATCACATTTCTCCACCAGCCTTAATCGAAAGGACGACACAAGGCAAAATTCAGCAGAGAATTCAAGCAGAAAATTCAGATTTGGCTTATGTCGGCATGGTCAGAGTTATAAATTTCAAATGCAAATAAGAAAACTATTCAACTGGGTGGGGGGAGTAGATTTGAGCAACACAGCAGCTTAACTCCAGTCCTCAGATCAGAGACCAGCATCAGCTGAGACAAACAAGCCTAATTTTGAACACAGTAAGAGTAAAAGGAGTCGCTTGATCATTGCAAAATGATAAGATAAAAGATCTTCTGGTCTACACAGCAAACATTTGTCTTGTTTAAAATGCACAAAATATTTTTTTTCCGTTCTCAGAGCTATGGAGGGAGAAATCAATGAAAAGGGGTTTGATACTATGCAAAGGTAGGCATGCATTTGCACACTGGCTGAAGAATCCCTAAATCTGCACAAGATTAGGCTGGCAGTGGGACGAATCTTCCATCCGTCACATGCCGTTTGTGTTTCTCCAGATGTGGACTCTCCCCACACCCATCCAGTGTAGTTACTGTTGTCTGTTGTGGCCAAACGTAGAAATAAACTTTGCCAAACCAATTCAGTTTGCCTGAGACCTTGAATCCTTCATTCCTGCTTGCATGTCTTGCTTTTCCTCCCCTGCCTTAACCTACAGATTGCCCCAGTTTGTCCAACCAGCCTTTGCAGGCTGTGCTATAGAAGCACAGCCAGAATGTGCTTGTCTTGTTTACCAAGCCTCTGATAAGGCCAATCTGAGGCTTGGGAGGCCTTTCCATTTGCGGATTCTAATATGGTTTTGCTTCATGCAGCTCGGTTATATCATATAAGCAAATTCAAGGGAGTCCTGCCCTTGACTGCCAAGGATCTGTCCCACATTAGATGCTCAGATCACATTACTCCTCTTGAGAAGGGAGGACAGGGCCTGATTATGGAGAGCAGTCTTATATATATATTTATTTATGCCTCTTGACATTGTGTGGTCTTTCCTTGAGTATCACTTCATCCTTTTACACAAGAGAGCTCCTTCCGTAGGGTTTCAAGACAGCTGTTTGCATGCTATATAGGCAGCAACTGACAAAGGTGAGAGGGCATTGGAAGTCTCAGCCTTGCTTGCCAGGGTCGGGCCACTACTGCATCTAGGGACACATCAAAAGAGCAGAAGCGGATTTAGGGTGCCACAACCAGTTCCACCGCACCACGCAACAAGCCTAGAGGGCACTGCAGGGCATCACAACTATGGCATAGTGAATTGAGCAGAGCAGAAGGCAAGACTTGGACAGGGGCACAGTGCTGAATTTTGTCCTCGCACAGGGCACTGCTGGAATCTGAAAGACCAAAGTCCACCCCTGAAAAGATCAAGGTTGAATTGTTCTATTTCAACTTCCCTAGCCACCCTTTCTAAAAAATATTTTGATAATATATATACAGTACAGTATATATTTCTGAATGTAATTTGACTGCCATAAACTGATTTAGAAGCATAGCTGCCAAGTTATCCCTTTTTTTAAGGGATTTTCCCTTATGCTGAATAGGCTTCCTCGCGAGAAAAGGGAAAACTTGGCAGCTATGTTTAGAAGCCTTCCCTTTTCCTCAAGCCAATACGTTCCAGGAAAACAATTGTTGTGAAGATTTTAAAGCACCGCTAGCTTGACCTTTTAAAGCTTACTACACAGATATGAAAGCTTTTAAAAGACCAGAGGGGGTGGGGAGGCTGCTTGCAGCATTGTCAGAACAGAGCTCAAAACTTGGGGAAATCTAATTATTATTTTGCAAAACAACCACCATTTCCTTCTAAATCCTGTGATGTGGACAGGCAGGGCCAGGCGGGAGCTGCGGCTGGTGGGGAGCGCACTGGGTTAAAAATTGAAACCCGCAGCACTAGCAAGAATGAGGCTTGACGCTTTTCCAGCTGCCTATGGAGGACTACAATAGTCCTCGTATTACCTCCCTTAGTTTAAGAGAGGGAGAAAGAATAATAGTGGCCTGCATGTTAGGTTGGCCTGCAGATTTCCTTCTGTTCTGACCTTTCCTGCCTGCCAAGATGGAGTTGGGGGCCCAGCGATCATGGAATTCAAACGTAGTCATGCGAGGGAATATACCTGCCTGTGTAAGTGGGGCCAGAAAGAGATGGGGGAGAAATGTGATTCAATTCACAAGCAAAGGTGAATCTACCTGATTTGCACTTTCAGAAACAACATGCAAACCGAAGTACGGCCACCTTTCGACATTTGCATGTCTCTGAATTTTGCAATGTCGTATGCTTTTCCTGTCAAGTAATGTGTACAAAAATGCAAGTGCTAGGGTAAAGCATGTATGAAATGGATATAATGACAATAGCATGCAAAGATACATTATATTACTGGAGATGTTGCTTTGCAAGGATGTGATTAGACAAAATTGCACAGAAATATGTGTAAGTTAGAAGAAATGCACAAGAAGGCATTCCTAACCAGCAAAAGGTGATATGGTCTCTATCAGAAGGCTTGTTCCAAACTTCGTAGTCAAGTTAGAAAGAGAGTATGACCACACAAGGGGTGTAATAAGGCAGGCTGCCTTTCTGGGGAAAAGATGAGGCAATATCAAACAATATCCGCTGAGACTAGAAATGATGTGTTCTAAGTGCTAGCCAGTTGAGAATTAAGCACAAGGTATCAGCTGCATCTTGTTGCCTTCGTTGCTAGACATAAGCCTCCTTTCGCTTGTGTTTCCCTGCAAAGTGCCAATCTCAGCGAATTTATTTCCATTGCTGTGCCGTATGACATAGTTACAGTAAAAACAATAGCCATAATCTCAAGCATTAAAGCATTCAGCCACCAGCAAGGGATTGGTGCAGCTGAGAGCCCACAGCAAAAAGTTATTTTTATAATTCATTCTAACGAGCTTGCTCAAGTGTTTTGTGACGGGTATTAGTGCCCTCTTCTGGGCACAATCAGAAGCGTTTAATGTCAAGCCCTGTTCATTTACACAGCTCAAAGTGTAGAGGAGCAAGAAGTGAACTCTATCTATTCCTGTGCTAGCCAGTTGAGAATTAAGCACAAGGTATCAGCTGCATCTTGTTGCCTTCGTTGCTAGACATAAGCCTCCTTTCGCTTGTGTTTCCCTGCAAAGTGCCAATCTCAGCGAATTTATTTCCATTGCTGTGCCGTATGACATAGTTACAGTAAAAACAATAGCCATAATCTCAAGCATTAAAGCATTCAGCCACCAGCAAGGGATTGGTGCAGCTGAGAGCCCACAGCAAAAAGTTATTTTTATAATTCATTCTAACGAGCTTGCTCAAGTGTTTTGTGACGGGTATTAGTGCCCTCTTCTGGGCACAATCAGAAGCGTTTAATGTCAAGCCCTGTTCATTTACACAGCTCAAAGTGTAGAGGAGCAAGAAGTGAACTCTATCTATTCCTGGAACAAGAAGCAAACTCTATCCATCCTTTGGAATTTGAAGATGAAACCTTTTGAATTTAAAGCCACAAAAGATCCCAGAACTGGAAGGCAACTTTGCTCATATGGCCATTGGCTTATGTTGAGGCATAGTTTGATCATCCTGGCTTGGCAGACGAGGTTAGAATTGCACAGTTCAGGGAGTGGGAGAAACAGGAACTATATAGGACGCAGGGCTATTTGGAGAGAAGCAGACCACTTAGATGGCATATTCCATGAGAAATGGATAGGCTGG
Organism: Zootoca vivipara; assembly: GCF_965207765.1. Lineage (NCBI taxonomy): Eukaryota > Metazoa > Chordata > Lepidosauria > Squamata > Lacertidae > Zootoca > Zootoca vivipara. The sequence continues at coordinate 66,997,021 of NC_142586.1, forward strand.
TTTTAGAAAGTACTCATTTGTTCAGAAATGGAACCCCCAGATCACTCACCTGTTGCAAAAACTCTGGGAGGCATTAGAGGAGCAAAGGGTGTGGCCTCAGCAAGTTCTAACTTAATGACTGAAACCTTAACAGATTGAAATTGGCACATGAGGCAGTTCTGGGATTTCAGATTTCGAGAAGGAACTGGCTGAGCATGTGCGACAAATTACCTTTTAGATCAACCTCAGCAAGCACTCAAAAGGCAATGCTTAAACTAGTGCATAGAAGGCATTGGACCCTCCTCTCCAGCTACAACACATAAATTGCCGTCCTTGTGGAGCAGGGAGTTCTTAAGACACCTTTGGTGGAAGAACCCAGTAGTCAAGGAGTTTTGGCAGCTAGCTTTTTTGGCCCTGTCACTGAGATAACGCCAGAGCCGATTGGTTTAGAGCCTGCGTTGGCCTAACGTTCTGTGTTTCAGGAGTGTCGTGGGGATGTCTTACATAAGGAACTTATTATCTCCCTTTTGGTACCTATCCATATGGAAACTGCCCAATTTTGGGAAGGGTAAAGAGGATTTCTCCATGTCTGTCTAGTACAATAGAATTTGGCAAATGGCTTTGGACAAAAAGCTCATCCAGCAATGTAAGCTAGCTGGGAAGGAATAAAAGGAGACATATTTATAGCTTTGTGGTACCCCTATAGCATCTGTGAACTCAAGTAGCGATTGTTTGTGCTGCCTGCTCTGACAGAGAGCTTTTTAGAAATTCTCCCTTAAGGCTGCATATTACAGATGGGCACCAGCACCAAAAGCCAGATATTCAAAATTCCCCCTATGGTAACTGGGACTGCTGGAGTTTTGATCAAGCTGAAGGCATCATGTCGGCTGCCCCTGCACTAGAGGATGGGTGGGGTATAAAAAATAAAATTATTATCATTATTATTACTGTGGAACCTCGGCTTGCAGACGTAATCCGTGATGGAGGCATGTCCGCAACCCGCAGCGTTTGTAACCTGCAGTGCCGCATCTGCGCGCGACGTGATTTGGCGCTTCTGCGCATGCACGAGTGGCGAAACCCAGAAGTAACCCTTTCCAGTACTTCCAGGTTTCCTGCGGCCCACAACCTGAAAACGTGTAAACCAAAGTGTTTGTAACCCAAGGTACCACTGTATTGGACTTCTTTTTCTAAATATTGTGAAAGGACAATGCACAAGCTTCTGTACCAGTGCTCAGTTTATTATTTCAATTCCATGCATTGAATAAAAATACACATTTAAAAACTTGGGTCTTTACTCACAGTGCTGAACCTTAAAGCAAGATGTCAGGTATCAACATCTTACATTTAATACTTGTGCACCTTGTCTTGCCCTCCCTCCCATCCCTGCCTGCCATCTAAATCCAACTTTAACCATAATAATGTTTGCAAAGCAAATTCTTCTACCTTGAATTTCCTAGCAAAAATTTAAACTAGCCTGATTTAAGCATAAGTTTGAATTTTGGCAAAAACAAAAACAAAAAAAAACGAAGGGTAAAATCCAAGACACCTACCCGACTGCCTCCCCCCATCAGACCAAGGCAATCTTTGCTATTTTCTAAAGCCCTGGTGGTTATAGCACAACCAGCAGATTGTCATTTGGTGACAATGCAGGTGCAGGCCTTCCCAGTAACAGCACCATCCTCTGGAATACCCTCCCTCAGGTAATTCATGACAGAGAGACATTAATGACTTTTAAGTGCCTGTTAAAAATGTAAAAATATATTTATATATATTTACCCAAGCTAGGCTCTCTAAAGTGTTAATTCTCTATTTTGCACACATCCCAGTTTCATTTCTGATCTATAGTTTTGCTTTATTTTGTTTTTAATCTAGTTTTTAGGATCCCCCCTCCCCCAGGCTGTCACTGTTATATCGTTATTGTTTTATGCAAAGTGCTTAGAGATGTTTTAGTATTTAAACAGGCAAAAACAATTGCCATATTTTTCCATCCATAAGACGCCCCCATGTATAAGACGCCCCTATTTTTGAGGACTCAGATTTAAGAAAATGGGGGAGATATATCTGTGTACAAGACGCCCCCCTAATTTTCTGGGTGGCTGGGGGAACCCGGCCAGATGGGCGGGGTATAAATAATAAATTATTATTATTATTAAATTATTATTCTACATTATTTTTTGGAGGGGAAACCTACACGGAAAAATACAGTATATGCATATATGTCTGTGTGTGCATTTTCTTGATTATTTCTACCTCCTCAATCCCTATGCTAAACTTTAAAGGTGAACTAATTTGCACTGCCCAAAATGATACACCAGTCGAAACATTCTTACAAATTCGCAGGTCTCTGGATTTTGCAATGCAGTTCTCCGACAAAAATGGATAAAGTGTGACAGAATATACATATACATAAGCACGCGCACGCACACACATATACGGACCCACTCTAGTTGTGATTATAATTTGGTTTAAACTGTTTTTAATGATGTATTTTGCTTTGTTGTAACCCGCCCTTGGACTTTTTGGTGAAGGGTAGGCAATAAGTCTGCTGCTGCTGATAAGGTTTTGCAAAAAAATGTGTGCGTTCGGCAAAAGTGAACACAACACTGCATAAATTAGAAGGTTGCACTAAAATGTTGGTGAATTTTCAAGAGGATTTTCAAAAAAATTCACAACATGGTGTGGAACTGTCAAGAACTGAAGAGTGGATGAATGAGAAACAGATTCACCAATCCATAGCCCTTGCATATACCGAATAAGACAGCTGCTTTGCCTAACCAACCTGGGGTCCCTCATCACTACTCCATGCTCATCCCCTCCATCACCCCCCTCCACAATCTTGCTTGTTTCCCTTGCAAGAGTGGACAAGGAATCTTGCCCTCCCCACCCCTTTAGCCTACAGTACTTGTGTTGGCCTCTGCTATCCTGTCGAGATATTTTGGAAGCTTTTCTGGAGCCTTACTTGGTACCTTTCCCCCCATGTGTTGGCTACTGTCTACTTTTAATCTAGGTCCATCACTCACTGACACTCTGCTAATAATCAGCTGTGAGTTGCCAGTTGCTGATCTTCTGCCCGCGCCACCCTAGGCATGCAATTATGGGTGCCTTTTGTGGGCTTTCCGTTTAGGACCTGTGAGGTGTTGCAAAGGTGAAGTTCCAACTTAGTGGCCCTCTTGATATTGTGCAGTGGAACTGCAGCAGAAGCAGCGCATCATGGGCCGCAGTCTGCGGCGGTGATTGACTCAGTCCTGCAACCATTTACTGCAGAGCAGAACATGCTACAATTGCCAGTTCCAATAAATTGCATCCAGGACTGAAAGGAACTTTGGCTAGCCCTGCCAGCTACAATTAAAAACCCATGGAATTATTTATGGCTACTCAGCAATGAATGTTGCTGCCACGTATATCTACGATGGGAATGTTTTTCAAACCCTTTCGCTCCTAAGCATTCCGAACTTTCTCAGCTACTATGCTGGTGTGTGTGTGTGTGTGTGTGTGTGTGTGTGTGTGTGTGTGAAGGGGGCAGAAGGGATGTTTTCCTTTATAGCTGTCTGTTTGTGGCTCCCTTTGAAATCCTGGACATCCATTTTTCTAGAAGCATCTTTTTAAAAACACACACACAAAGTAATCAAAAGTTCTCTGGTGTAAATAAAAATGCTTAAACAAGTCCCTGATGCTCATCAAACGAAACATAACGCACACGTGCCTTGTAATCTTGTTCTCATGGAACTTTCATTACACTACAGACATTTGTTTGAATTTCATGCTCTGAGACACTGTGACAAAACACTGCAGAATGATTCCTACCATAGAGCTCTTTTGCAAGCAGACTTCCCCATCTACTTCAGTGCTCCTTGAAGAGCTCCCTCCTTGCCATACTCAAAAGACGACATACAACGTTTGTAAAGGTAAAAGGTAAAGGACCCTGGACAGTTAAGTCCAGTCAAAGGCAACTATGGGGTGGTGGCGCTCATCTCGGCAGTGGAATTTGCTACCAAGGAGTGTGGTGGAGTCTCCTTCTTTGGAGGTCTTTAAGCAGAGGCTTGACAGGCATATGTCAGGAATGCTTTGATGGGGGTTGGACTGGATGGCCCTTGTGGTCTCTTCCAACTCTATGATTCTATGATCTCGCTTTCAGGCCAAGGGAACTGGTGTTTGTCCATAGACAATTTTCCAGGTCATGTGGCCAGCATAATTAAACCGCTTCTGGCGCAGCGGAACACCATGACAGAAATCAGAGCGCATTGAAACACCGTTTACATTCCCGCCAGAGCGGTACCTATTTATCTATTTGCACTGGGGTGCTTTCAAACTGCTAGGTTGGCAGGAGCTGGGACAGAACAACAGGAGCTCACCCCGTCGCCGGGATTCAAACCGCTGACTTTCTGAGTGGCAAGCCCAAGAAGCTCAGTGGTTTAGACCACAGCGCCACCCACATCCTATACAAAGTTTGTACCCCTGGTAGAACAGAGGTGCGCAACCTGCAGCCCTGGAGCCACATGCAACCCTTAGCCTAATTTTATTTGGGAGGGGGAAACATAGGAAAGGTGGATGGCTGAAAAAAGAGAGAAAAGAAGATGCTCCCCCCACTTGTAACTTTGGCCCCACCTACTGGCAACATGAGGCACTCAACCAGGGTTGTCAGGTCAGGAACATCCCAGACCCTGAGATTTCAGAGCTCAAACCTGAGACCTAGGGGTGGACCCTGATGATGTCATGGGTGGTGGACCCTGGTGACATCATGGGAGCAGGCTTTGGTGATTTTCCCTTATATGCTTCTTCTCACCACTGAGCCCAGGAGACAGAGGTTAATTGGAAGAGGGGAAGAGAGCAGCCCCTACCCTAAGAGTCTATCCTGCCGGATTGCAAACTGCACACATTGTCTTCCATAGCTGCCAAGTTATCCCTTTTTTACAGGGATTTTCCCTTATGCTGAATAGGCTTCCTCGCGAGAAAAGCGAAAACTTGGCAGCTATGTTGTCTTCACACACACACACACACACACACATCTTGTGCACCTGGATAACCCAACTGCAGAGGAAGCAAATCTCTCTGGCAGATGAGACTGCCAGTTGCTGGGAGATGAGAAGCTGTTGCTGCAGGCTTGTCAATGGCCGCTTGCTAAATCACCTATGAGGGTGTGAGGTTGCATCCAAGTGAGCCGCCAATCAAGCTCTAGCCCAGTGGGGCAGATGGTACTTCCCTCCACTGCACCTACCCCACTTTCGGGCTGTGCATGACCCATCAATGTATGAAACTGAAGCTGCGTTAATGATTCTCAATATGTCTTCTTTACAGCTATCACAATTGCTTGACTGGCAAAGATGGCATCTAGCAAGACAGATGGTTAAATGCAAAAGCATATAGGGATTCTTCCTATTCTTTGGCCTAGGGGAGCATTGCCAAATCTCTGTGTGCATGCCTGAAGATTGCGAAGGAATTTATTATGGAGGCAGAATTCTAAATGATAGCCTTTGTTTTGCAGAACCAACCCCAAAGCCCAGCCACCAATGAGTTTCCCAGATTCAAATGACTTCCCCCGGGGTGGTTTTTTTTACTGGAGAACAAGTAGGAATCTCGTGACATGAACTTCTGAAATTTGCACAGATGTTACTAATGTAAAATTGATGTCTCCGTAACTCCCCCTGCTCCACTCCCCAGAGGTTTCCAGAATAGCAAGAGGGGTGTGGCCGCTGACACCACACCGTCTGGAAAGCTTGCAGTAAGAGCTAAAGCATCTCTTTTCTTCTTTCTTTTGTTGTTTTCTCCAACTAGATACAGCAGATGAGGCCAAGCTCCCTCTTAAAAAGATTATACATTAATACCGCCAAGAAACAACCCTTGAATCCTTTCTGCATTTCTTCTCCCACCCACCCTCCCTCCCTCTCTCTCTTTCCCAATCATGGCCGTTCCAACAGGCTCCAGATGAGGACTCCTGTGCTTACCCTGACTTCCGATGGGAGACTAAAGTGTACAGCCGCAGGGGCTTCCAGATCACCTGGAAGCATTCTTGAGCATTTGCCGTGATTTGTTTGCAAGGAGATGACACAATTTCAGCTATCCAATAAGGACATAGGAAGAGCCTGCTGGATCAGGCCAATGGCCCATCTCAGAGCAGAGCCATCGTGGCTAGTAGCTGATGATAGCCATCTCCACCATGAATTCATCTAACCCTCTTTTAAAGCCATCTAGGTGGGTGGCACAGCTCTCCCACCCTGAAAGGAATGTACCACATATTACGACAAAGCAGCTAATTTTGAAATCTCACCTCCCACCTACTGTCAATGTCATCTTCTTGGAGATTTTTAAACAATGGCAATATAAGGTAGGGTGTTCCTAAGAGTTGAATTTGCTCAATCAGTCTTGGGAAGATGCCACAGCAATAAACCTTGCTGAACCTGAGCGGTTTGTTCCTTGCAAGACCTAAGTCCATTTGCACATTAAAACTCCCTAAATTGGCTTCCAAGAGACATCTGAATGTATGGACTTCAAAGCAAAGGGTTAGTCACTCTGCCGATTGCTGCCCCTGACTGTTTTCACTTCCTTCCTGCTGTTCTCAGTTCTGCCCCCTGTTTTGTTTTGTTTTGTTTTTGGCATCACTAGGGTAGCATACTGTCAGATACACCACAGATCTGAATCTAAGTCCTTTGTATCTACTAGCTACAATGCCAGCCTATAACTGCCCTTTGCCTTGAACAGAGAATGGCTGTCGACAGTTCTAATTCCAGTTCAAACACCCTTTTGAAATAGCAAAACCCTGCTGGGCTGCTGTTTTTTCATTTATTTTTGAAAAAGGCTTCACTTCCTCCAGTACAACTCGCCTGTCGGCTGGGATAATGTGGCCTGCCAGCACACAGACCTTCCGCTGGGTTGGTTTTAAATGAATGCTCCTGATTATTGTCAAGATATCTGCAACTCTGAACAATTCAATATGCTCCATGTTCCCTTGTGCCTTCAAGTCCAGTCAAGCCACACACTCGCCTGGCTGCAGCATGTTTCAGTGGAAAGCAAAGGAATGTTCAGCAGCAGCCCTGGGAATGTACTGTAAACTGGGCTGGGTCCATAAGAGCATAATGTGTTGTTTGTTGCTGAGATACTCTTGAACCCCTTAGCCAGATGCACGAAGGCAGTGGTATCAATTCCAGTTAAATGTCAGCTAATAAATTAGCCAATGTGGCTCGCTTTAAAACAAGTCTGTAACCCATCCTGTAGGAGCCTCCGGTTGCTCTGGTAATATCGCTCCTTCATAGAATCATAGAATCATAGAGTTGGAAGAGACCATAAGGGCCATCCAGTCCAACCCCCTGCCAAGCAGGAAACACCATCAAAGCATTCCTGACAGATGGCTGTCAAGCCTCCGCTTAAAGACCTCCAAAGAAGGAGACTCCACCACACTCCTTGGCAGCAAGTTCCACTGCCAAACAGCTCTTGCTGTCAGGAAGTTCTTCCTAATGTTTAGGTGGAATCTTCTTTCTTGTAGCTTGAATCCATTGCTCCGTGTCCGCTTCTCTGGAGCAGCAGAAAACAACCTTTCACCCTCCTCTATATGACATCCTTTTATATATTTGAACATGGCTATCATATCACCCCTTAACCTTCTCTTCTCCAGGCTAAACATACCCAGCTCCCTAAGCCGTTCCTCATAAGGCATCATTTCCAGGCCTTTGACCATTTTGGTTGCCCTCTTCTGGACACATTCCAGCTTGTCAGTATCCTTCTTGAACTGTGGTACCCAGAACTGGACACAGTATTCCAGGTAAGGTCTGACCAGAGCGGAATACAGTGGTACAATTACTTCCCTTGATCTAGATGCTGTACTCCTATTGATGCAGCCCAGAATTGCATTGGCTTTTTTAGCTGCTGCATCACACTGTTGACTCATGTCAAGTTTGTGGTCTACCAAGACTCCTAGATCCTTTTCACATGTACTGCTCTCAAGCCAGGTGTCTCCCATCCTGTATTTGTGCCTTTCATTTTTTTTGCCCACGAAATGTAGTACTTTACATTTCTCCTTGTTAAAATTCATCTTGTTTGCTTTGGCCCAGTTGTCTAATCTGTTAAGGTCATTTTGAAGTGTGATCCTGTCCTCTGGGGTATTAGCCACCCCTCCCAATTTGGTGTCATCTGCAAACTTGCTCAGGATGCCCTCAAGCCCATCATCCAAGTCATTGATAAAGATGTTGAATAAGACTGGGCCCAAGACAGAACCCTGTGGCACCCCACTAGTCACTTCTCTCCAGGATGAAGAGGGTCCGGTCAGTCAGCCAGTTACAAATCCACTTCAGAAAAGAACATCCAAGAACCCTATTCCGATCTCCTCGAATGTATTCCCTGCATATCTTGCTGCCTTTTCTGGTCTTCCAAAAGATATTCCCAGGCCTTTCCAGGCAACACGGTTCCAGCGCAAGGAGTGTGGTGCATTTGCACGGAGGGAAATGAAGGTAGGGCCCCAGGTGAAGGCTGCTTAAATGCCATGGGGGCGGACCCGAGGGAAGCCTTTCCGCTCTGTCCCAGCCCATGTCCTAGCCTGCATCCCCATTTGCCAATCTGGGATGCAGGCTAGGATCCAGCCTCTGATAGTGGTGCGGGTTTATGGGGCTCTGAGGATGCAACCCCCTTGCTGGGGTCTTGGAGGAGCCTCCGCCATCCTGCAATGCCACCACACCCCAAAAAAGGGGGGGAAGTGGACTTACTGAATTACTGTGCAGGATCCTGATGTGGGCACTCCACCAAGAGAAGCTGCTTTAGTGCAGGGTTTCCCAAACTTGGGTCTCCATCTGTTGTTGGACTACAACTCCCATCATCCCTAGCTAGCGGGACCAGTGATCAGGGATGGTGGGAATTGTAGTCCAAAAACAGCTGGAGACTCAAGTTTGGGAAACCCTGGTTTAGGGGAATCATATGCTGTATCAGTGTTGTGCTGTAAGGGCTCATCCACACTTCTGCTTGTCCCACCACTTTCTCCCAGGGAAACCCACTGTTTACCACTGAAGTTTACCATCAATCGGTTTTTCCACAGATTGACGTTTATTCCGATTTTCAACAGTAAAGAACAGGTTTCCCTGGGGAAAGCAGCAGGGCAAATGGAAAACCGCTTGGACCCATTGTTTTTTAATACCTGAAAGTTTCATTTATTTATAATTCTCCCTCTCCCATTTTCCCCTTGGCTATTAATGACATCGGTAGAGCCCAAAGCATCCCATCTGCTTGTTTTACAACATAGCCCCAAAGACACTGTTGGAATGTGAAACTGGTGTCCAAACCACTTTCCCATCAGATTTCAATTCTTTTGGTGTCCACAAAACAAGCAGAGATGTTGGCAGTGGTCATCTGTGTTCTTATTTTAGATATGCTTTGTATTACCCTGTAGTCTTTGCTTTTAGAATACCGTGGAATAGCTGAAGTTGTCCATACCTGGACACAATATGAAGCACTATAGGAAGCACATGAGAAATGGATTGTATCAGAGATGGCCCAGATATTTAAATGAGGGACAAACACCTGACTTACCTGGTGATTGCCAAGCTATGAGTAAAGCAAGACTCTGGAGATTAAGATATCCTTGCAGAAAAAGAAAAGCTGCAAAAACCACCGACATGAAGTAGCTCACAGAGATGTTATGATATTGCTAAAGGATTGGGAGTTAATCTGGATGCCACCTTTAGAGTCTGTTCCAAGTTGGTGTTTCTATACCTGGAACAAAGGACTGCTCAAGAAATCAAACCAGTCTCTTTTAAACCAGTAGTTCTGGCGAACTCTACCAAGTATATCTTTGCAGGACTAAAGTGTGCAGCTGACTGGCAGCCATGGAAAGTACTACGGTAGCTAGAGGTGCTTCCAGAAGGTGGGCAAATGGGAGCAGGTCTCCCACCCCCTCCCATGGCTGAAGGCAATGTCATCAGTCAGTGTAAGAAAACAACAGAGCAGGAACAATTTCATCCTGAACTGTGAAGAGAAAGATGCTTGCCTTGCTCTCTGTGTTGAATTCAAAGCTATGGCTTCAGAGGCGGGAGCTAGAAACCTAATGCGGGGGAAAGAACTGATGACGTGTTAGTGCTCTGAGCCCTTCCATCTATGGCTGAGCCTGTATATATCTGTAAATAAAATCGTGTATCACAAACACCATCACCTCCAGTGATCTTCATTCTGAGGAGACCCAACCCGAGCTGTGTGCCAGCAACACTGAAATCTCTCACCACTTGGAGAATGAAGTACAGCTAACAATGTTTCTAATTCCACCTGGTCCATTTAAACTTAGATGATAGTGATTAAAGGAATTCAGTGAATTCATTCAGAAGCTGAGAGTGCTGCAGTGCTGTAGATGTGGGAGAAGTCTACTCTGAGCAGACAAATATCTGTACATTCCCTCTATCCATGTGTATTTCTGTGCTCCTCAGCTAAAGTCCTAGCCTCTTTGAATGCCCATTTTGGATCAACTTCAATCTTGGTTCTAAATGTAAAATTAAATTTACATTTGGTGTTGGCATCTGTCTGTCTCAAGAGAAAATGGAGTGCGCTTCCGGGGGTGAAAACCACTGGGGGATCACAGCGCCTGCTGTGGCTGCAGAGACCGGCAACTCAACACTGCTGCCTCCAGCATTGTTTTTGCTGTGTTAGCAGCACCAAAATGACCTCTCCATGGTGCAAACCTGGGGGTCTTGGTCTGCCCAGACAACATGACCCTCCCTCTTGGCCTCCCTGTTGTGGTCCAAAGGAAAGAAGAGCAAAACATTTGGCACCAGCTTGGTTGCAGGAGTTGCTGGAAGGATGCATATAAGAGGCCATCCAACTGTCTTAGAGGCTCCCTGAGAGTAAGCCCCACTGAATTCAGTGAGATTTACATCTGACTAGACATGGTTACATTTTAGCCTTATATGGCTTTGAGAGGGGTCGTTAAGGTGTCACAAAGCTCTTTGCTGTTTTTGCTGTAAAAAACGAATAGGGATGCTCCTCTGGAAATTATTAACTTTGAAAGGGAAGGTGCAGGGAAGGTAACTGATTTGGAAATATCTATTGATAACTGAGTTGTGCATGCCTGTTGTATGCCATGTAAAAAAAAACACCTTAAAATGTATATTTCCACATCAGCAGATTCCAAAATGGAACACAAACTCATTCAAAATAAACCAGTTGCAGCAGAACAAAAAAATATTAGACGGAAGTGTGAATGAATATCAGGGCAGACTGAGGTGCACATCCTTACATTGCACTCATCTCCTGCTTGTGGGCTTCCCATAAGCATCTGGTTGGCCACAAATGGAACAAAATGTTAGACTAGATGGGTCTGTGGTATGATCCAGAAAGACTCTTCTTATGTTCTCAAGTTCTCATGTACAAGGGTCTTGTATTTCTTATAATGGAAATCCGCTTCCAAAACCAACAATTCTGTTTCCAAGTGACACATGTCCCAGACTGACCTTTTCAGAATAAACAGCAGATCAGACAGTGAACTTCCCAGTTCTTTATTAATTTAAGTCTCTTTATGTCATGCTACACAGCCAAAACGAGCAAGGAGTTAAAGAGCAAGAGTTTTGGAACTCTTCAGTTTGGAAGCCAGAAATTACTTCACATTCTTGGGAGTAAACTCATCACCAGATGCACATAAGAGTCGATCCATGTGTAAAAACAAGCGCGCACACACAAATTCCAGATTAATGAGCATACATACAGTTAAAACAGCCAGTCAACCCAAGGGTTCCTGCAGGGCCTATCCAGCTGCTCCAGGCTTAGCAAAGCCATCTTACCTGTTCACCAAAAATTGAATTTATGTCATTCAAACTCAACATTGTCTCCAATCTATTCCACCCCTTAACATGGACCCAAACCACAGTAATTTTGTAACATATTACAGAGTAAAAAAAAGAATCAGCAGTTTTGACAGATGATTGCATGACAGTGATGCATATAAATAATGTACCCAATTGGGTGTTTTTTGCAACCAATATCAAATTTAATAAAAGGTGCTTACCACTTGTACACATGTATAGCTAGCTAGGGTACAGATTTCTGGCATATCAAAGATGCTTTTAGGTTGGGAAGAATGTTTTTGGTGACACTGATCATGAATAACACCTAAATATGAACATGCTTTCCATAAATGAGCGTCACATTTAAATCAGGTCTCATACTTCCTTCAGTACCAATGAAGAATAAAGGAGGAGCAGTATGGTCTGCATTCAGTAAAAATAGACATAACAAATCATGACTCTACAGTGGGAATCCCCGCTGTATAATATTACTGATGCTTTAAAAGTGCAGCTAATTGTACCAGAGAGAAGTTACCCCTATAATGGTGAGATCCCCCTTATGCTGTGCCCAGATTGTGCTCTTTCTTCTAGAGTGGTTGCAATTCCAACTTGGTCTCAGGGGAACCAGGATATGATTTATTTTACATTTTTTTAATAAAAAAAGCTATAATTCCTTATCTAGTGATACCAAACATTCAAGTAATGTAACCAGTTTAATCAAATAAATTCATCATGCAGCAAAAATAATAATGACACAATTCCTTATTTGGAGATGCCAAATGATACAGTGATGTAACCATTTTTGTGCAATTAATTATTTCCTAAATATGCCCCCCCCCCACTTATTAGTCCTCCGCTGCAAGGATCCCAGCTTCAGTGTCCCTGTTATCCTGGCAAACACTTGGCAAACAGGCATGTAAAGAGCAAACATAGGATGCATTCCTCCCTCTCCCTCTTATAGACTTAATAGACTGAGCCTAATTTCCACCACATCGTATGACATCACATTGGGACAGGTAAAACTGTGGCTCTAAAGGAACAATGGCTGTTTGGAATGAGGGCCAAATAGAAAAGGGTCGGAGTCAGTTCCTTTTACAGTATATTTGGCACCAAATACTAGGATTGGTTCCAGTGATTGAAGCTCCCAAGCAGGGCTTGCCATCAGTGCTGGATTTAAGAGTGATAGAAGCAGAGACAATGATTACAGTGGCAGCAACGTGATTCTCCCAGAGTGGGAGCAATAAGGCAGATGGCAGGGGAGCCCAGAAATGGTAGAGTCAGAGCCAATAATAGATGGAGCCAACCAGTGCTTTTTTCTTTTAAAAAAATGTTTAGGGGTACTCTCATTTTGACTCAAGAAAATTACCAGGAAAGGAAATGAGGCCGCCATCGGAGGTGGTAACAACGAAACTGACCAATCACTGCGCTAGATTCCAACTGCTACTAAACACTCGCTTCCATCTGAGACTCAGGAAACACCGTGATAGGAAATGAGGCCACCATCGGGGGTAGCAATGGAACTGACAATTCACCGTGCTAGAGAAGAAAGTATTTTTTTATAAGAAAAAGTTTCTTCTCCCGTTAGATTCACAAAATGTAAAAAGCGAAAGATTTATACGATTTTTTTCTTTTGTAGTGTTTTTATGTTGTTTTGTTGTGCAATTTGTGTGTTTTTTTTGTGTTGTATGTTCCATTTTATAAAACCAATAAATATATAATTTTTTAAAAAAAAGATTCACAAAATGTTCAGGGGTATGCGTACCCCCGCGTACCCCCAGGGAGCCAATTATTTCTAGTTTTGTCCCCATCCTTCTATTTCCCCAAGAGCAAAACTTAAGCAAAGGATGATGATTCTGATAGCCGGGGCCCCCTGCTGGGCTGGTTGCAATTAAGATGGCAGGTATGTGGGGCAGACAGAGAATGGTAAGGCAGTGCCCTGTTTGCCCTAACACAGTGGTCCTCAACCTTGGGCCTCCAGATGTTTTTGGCCTACAATTCCCATGATCCCTAGCTAGCAGGACCAGTGGTCAGGGATGATGGGAATTGTAGTCTCAAAACATCTGGAGGCCCAAGGTTGAGGACCACTGCCCTAACAGACCGGCCTCCAATGCTCTGGGAGCACGTCCTAGAGTGTACACCCTCCATTCATGCAGTTCATTGCTGGACCTTTCTCTTGCCCATTTGGATCCTACTAGAAGGGTGCAGTCAAGTCGCAACAGGATTGCTAATTTTTCAGTTGACCTCTGTAACACGTGCTGAGCCTTGAACTACAGTTGGGCATTGGGAAACCAGCAGGTGATTATGTTTCTATCACAGCTACAGTGTTGTATAAAGAAATAATAATAATATCTCTGTTAGCAGAAGACGTTTTGGAATGCAGACCAAGGAAGAAGATGCCAAGAAAATGTCCAGTAGTGGAGAAATCTCCTAGTTATGTACCTCATAATCATTTAAGCAACTAACTACAATTTTTGGTCAGTTGTCAAATATTTGTGGAAAGTTCACCACCTCTATGGCTAATGCTTCCAAGTTCCTTGGTGGAAACAAGCCATCTGACCATTCTCTCCCTCCCAGGAAATTCAGAGATTGACACAGATGGCAAAGAATACAAAAAAAGAAAAAGGGGGGGAAAGTGCAAGTTAGTTAGAGTTGGACACTTTCCTTTATAAATTAAAGTTAACGAAAGAAATTGAATGATAGATATCTTATGGTCTACAAACCATGTAAAATGGAGTCTTCATGCTTCAACTGGTTTTATCTTAATGAAGGCAATAGGAATGATAACCCTACTTGAATGCAGTTTATACCATCTTAAACGATCTGTGGTTTGCCACTTGAAATATTAAAATGGTGCCATCTATTCCCATCTATGAGTTGTGGATATGTTATTGTATACCCATTAGGTTGAGCTGAGAATGCAAGACATACCTCTTAAAATACATTTTAAAAGAAAGTAATAATGCTCGCTCTGAAATTCCTTTATTAGTGGGTGTGCTGTTATCTTTCCTAGCATATTGCTCCACACACCCCAATCTCCAAGCATGTGATTCCAATGCATATCCTGGTTTCCTTTGAATGGGGTCACTAGAGACTTACAGTATAAAAAGGTAAAGGGACCCCTGACCATTATATATTATATGTGTATATCTTACAGTATATATCTGTGATATAAGCCGCCCAGAGTGGCTGGGGAAACCCAGCCAGATGGGCGGGGTATAAATAATAATTATTATTATTATTATTATTATTATTATTATTATTATTATTATTATTATTATTATTATTATATAAGGAGGTGTGTGTGTGTGTTGAGCATAAAATGGGGGTTGACATCTTTAACTCCAACAGCTGAAACTCCATATTATTTCCAGGAGGAACCCCCAACACCAAAACATTGGATTCTCACAGAGTGAACCTAAGTACTCCTTCTGGGCTCAGATTTTCACAATGACCACACAACGCTGTCATCCTCAAAATGCTAGCCTATACTTTTTTCAAAATTTAATCCATATTTTTCCTCAAAGTGTATAATCCAATAACTAAAAATAACCTAATATATATTTGCAGTCACCATTAGTGTGCAAACTTGGTAGCAGGATTTTTAATTTTTTTAATTCTTAGTGAGCAGTTTGTCTTTTTGGTGGGCAGTTTGTATTGCCACACCCATCCTTCCATTGGCTCCTCACCTGAGCACAAGCTTCCAATTTTTTTCCCAGAGCCCCCCACAAAAAACCCCCCTACCTATTTCTACATAGAAGACACACCAAACAAAAGACACCTGTGACTGCATGCTGAAGGAACATCTGAATTCTCAGGATGTCAAAACCTGGCACAAATTTTGATGGTTGTCTGGGGACACCTGGACATGCATAGAAAGTCTCCTTGTGATGTTGCAAGGACCCAATGTTCAAGATTTCTAGCTATGTCCAAATCTCAAATATGGATTGGCTAGTCAACTGATTCTCTCTCTCTCTCCAGCCCTTTTAGGAAAGTCTATGGAGGTTTCCATCTCACATAATACATGTATGAGAAGAACACGAAGTCTCTGCCTATTCTTTGCTCTAACAATGTAAACATCTGCAACTTGATCCAAAATCAGAATTAGAGAGTGGAAAGTAGATTTCTTCTTCAAGAGAAACACCTCATTGCTCTCACTGTTTGATGACAGAGCTTTTCAAAAGGGACGGGGCTTCATCAAGACACAAAAGATGACCTAATCTAAAACAGAACAGATGCACTCTCTCTTTTGCATTTAGCGTAAATACGGTATAATGATTTATGTCTTTATCCTGGCCAAAAAAACTGCCTGTGTGTAGGCAGGAATGAGAGAACTATGATGTATTTACAGGTTGTATATAGATAACAGAAGGTCCAAGATCTCCAGTTTTGCATGTATTTGTTTTTGTGTACACGGCTCCCTGTGTCTCCTGTGTTTTTGTTTGTTTGGGTGGTTTTTTTTTTATCATTTTCTTAACGTGAATTTCAGCCAACAGCACAAAGCTCAACTTTTTATTCAGGGTAGTTCATTAGGACTGAGCAAATCTTTTGCCACACTTGAGATTTTCCACCACTGCCTGTTGTTTTTTAACAGGACAATCTGGGGAAATATTGGCTTCACAAACAGCAGGAGTGAGGAGCTTTGAGTTCTTGAGTCAAAGAAAATCCTCCAGTCCTCAGGACCAGCGGAGGTTGGTCCATTAGGACAAACCTACCTCAGTCCACCCATTAAGTACCACCTGCCAGCTTCCTCCTCCTCAGTCTCATTGTTGTCTTTATAGAAATCACAAGGGGCAAAATGAGAATGCACTGGTTCTGCTTGCCATTGGCTCTGACTCCCCCTACTGGCAGGCTCTCAGCCCTCTACCCCACCAGTGTCTGGGACCCTCTGCTGGCCACACCCCTCCCCAGCCCTAGCTCTGAGCCTTCCACAAGTGCTGTTGCCTGGTTGAAATGTGTCACTGAACTGTGATGGCGCATCTTGCTTGCTGGGAGGGAGGAGGAAGAAATGTGGTGGGGGGTGTAAAAAACCTCTGGATTTTGCATGGCTGGGATGTGTCTTCCTCTTAACAGCGACAACAGCCGTAAACCACCCTCCACCCTCAGGTCCCAGGGCAATTTACAACCATTGAAAATGGAAACTGGCACATACATTCACATGTGGTGGCAATGTAAGGACATCAAAGGATTCTGGGAAATGATTTATAGAGAATTAAAGAAGATGCTAAAATATTCTTTCAAAAAATTCCAGATTTTTTTTACTAGGAATGATGGGAGATTATATTCAAGCTAAAGATAGGTGCATAATAAGTTATGCAACAGCAACAGCCAGACTTCTCATTGCAAAAGATTGGAAGTCCCAAAAAAATACCAAATAAAGAATATTGGCAACTCAAACTGTTAATGTATTATAATATGGCAACAAAATATGATGAAGTTAAAGGAATAAAGGAAAATGAAAGAGGAAGAAATTGGAAACTGTTTACAGACTATATTAAATGCCAGGTAGAGAAAACCAATCTCTTTCCAGGTTTTTAAAGGCCCCCTGGTGGCCCGGCGCCCTGGCACCCTGCGCCACCCAGCCTTGCCATAGGGCTCGCCCTGTGTGAGATAACAATAACAGAGATGACAAAAGCTTCTTTTAAAATTCAACCAGAATTTATAACGTGTTTATAAAAAGAGATGCAAGCATTACTGAGGTGAAATCACAGCATCAGTATGATGGCACAAAAACACACAAAGGCATTCTTTCTCCACCCCCCAAATGCTAGCAGACTATCAACCAAAGAGCAGAACAAATGTATTTTACAGCACGTATGGGGAACACCACTGCAACAGCACATGCTCCTGAATTAAAGTACATGTCCATGCTCCATTCTGTCTTGTGTAAGAGATTAGAACAGCCATTAGGCCTATCCCAGGGGGACATGCACTGCAGACTTCAAACGCAGAGGAAAAACTCTGTGTACAGTTATAGAAGCTCCAACATAAATAAAGCCACAGCTAGACATATTGGCAAAAAGCAAACTTTGGGTCAGTATGCCTTGGGAAAATGGCATTTCAGATCCACCAGTGGAATTTTATTTGTATTTATTGTGTACATTTTTAAGAAGTTGCTTTTCTTATGAGAAAATATATTTAAAACGACTAGCAAAAACTAGTCAACAATGCCTAATAAAAAGGATATTCAAGTCTAGCATGCCGTAAGACAGGCATCTCCAAACTTCAGCCCTCCAGATGTTTTGGACTACAATCCCCATCATCCCTGACCACTGGTCCTGTTAGCTAGGGATCATGGGAGTTGTAGGCCAAAACATATGGAGGGCCGCAGTTTGGGGATGCCTGCCGTAAGTAACCTTACATGTGGTTGGTGCAAACTATATACCCCACCATATTGCTACATTGCTATCAGTATCAATTTAAATTAGAACCACAGACTTATAACTTGAACTGAATAAGAAAAGTTACAGGGGCTGCTGCTAATGTTTTGACTTGGTAAGCGCTTCAATTTTTAACAAACTAGTTTGTCAAGGGTGCTGAGAGTTGCTGGGAGACTCCTGTTCCCCTCACAGAAGGACAGTTCCCACAGTAGTTTAATAATCAATCTGTCATGTATCTGCATAGCTATCAAGTTTTCCCTTTTCTTGTGAGGAAGCCTATTCAGCATAAGGGAATTTCCCTTAAAAAGGGGATAACTTGACAGCTATGTGTATCTGCATGGAGAGTTCTCATCAGAGGAGGACCAAGAGCCCTGGCATTACACCAAACTCAGGGTTGGGCTCCATCGGGGCTCAGGGGGGGTCTGCGAGGAAGGACTGTTTGCACACAGAGTGAGTTCAGCCTTGATGTCAGATCCCAAGCCTGAGGGGATGGCAGTGCCTTAAACAATGAGTGGAAACCCATCCCATCCAGAGAAGTGCCCAACTTCAGGCAGAAGAAAGGACTGACTAAATGTACAAGGAATATAAAGAAAAAGGAGGTGAAGTGCAAAGAATTGAACAGAAGCTACCAACATGAGTCTGACCAAACTGCGGGAGGCAGTGGAAGACAAGAGTGCCTGGTGTGCTCTGGTCCATGGGGTCACGAATAAACAATAACAACAACAACAAATGCCAGAAAAGGAGCAGAAACTGCAAAATGTTGATTTCAGGTTTTTTTTTCTTACCTCAAAAGAGAGGGAGTGGAGGGCTTCCGGTCTACCGCCATTGCTGAGCGGCGAGGAAACCTCGAGCTCCGAGGTTCCTGGCGCTGTGAAGGGGGGGAGCCGCGAGAGCGTCACGGACCCACAGAAGAACCCCAGGTTGAGGTTTCTGGGGTCGTGGAGACTCAGTTGCGCCCAGAAACGTATCCTCCGCTCCCCAGTAAGCTCTATTAAGAGTCCCGAGAGCGAGCGGAGTGGAGACGTGGGCGCCTGTGAGGAGATTTGCTACCTTTGCAGCGTGAAGCTCTGAGCCGACAGCCTGCTGAGTGGTGTATTCTTCCAATTTAAAAAGAATTGAAGACATTGGACACTGTGAGTAAAAGAAAAGGGATTTTAAAATTATAAATTCGAAGAAATTGGCCACGGGAGGAGATTTTAAAACGGAAGTCAATCTCCCCCATTGAGCAAACTGAGAAGCAGTTATCTTGCCTGAAGCCGGAAAGTTTGACAGAAAGTTTTTAAAATTTCCAAAGATTGAACCTAAATTCTCCCCTTGAAGCAGGGTAAAGGGGAGAAGGGCTGAACTTAAGAAAAATCCCTGTAAAGGATTTATTTTGGATTGGGGAAAGTCCCCCTGTACACTGGGATCAGGACTCTGGAGGGATCAGCGAACTGCCATTATGATGTCATAAAAGGAAGGAATTTGTTTACCCCCTTTGAGGCTGTGAACTGTCAGCAG
Source organism: Zootoca vivipara (assembly GCF_965207765.1). Taxonomy (NCBI): domain Eukaryota; kingdom Metazoa; phylum Chordata; class Lepidosauria; order Squamata; family Lacertidae; genus Zootoca; species Zootoca vivipara. The sequence continues at coordinate 67,016,621 of NC_142586.1, forward strand.
TGAAGAGAACATAAAATATATGACATTGAATGCCAAATGTCCTCTTCAGAAATGTTTACAAGAAGAACTGAAAATGCTAAATTGCAACCAGTTCGAACATAATTCTTGTTATTGAAGACTGGAGATACAAACCGCCATTTCCTGTTTTGCAACCCTGGCTGTGCAAGATGCCAGCAGACATAACAACACCTGACTTTGCTGATTTCCAAGAGGAACTTCTAAAATTGTTATGAGAAATTAGAAATGAAGTACAACAGAATACAACACAGATTGAAAAAATAAACCAGAGGTTTGTGGAAATCGAAAAAAGAATGGTTCTACCAGAGAGTTTAGAGAAGAAAGTTGAACACCTATCAGTCCTGGACAATGCAAATGACCCTCATGAAGAAGAGGCAGGGTCAGACCAAATTGTGGGGGAAAACCCATCGAGATTCAGCATGGAACATTGTTCTCTCAGTGAGGGGGGGGGGGACAAGACCCATGCATGGGACAAAAGGTCTTTAAAGAAGAACCTGTATGAAATAATGCTCTCCCAGTGAAAGAGGGAGAACAGGATCCATACTGGGGACAGAACCTAAGGGGAATAAAAACTGTGAAAGGATTGAAAAGTGGCAATTTAGATGGTTGGCACCATGTAGCAGTTAGAGAAAGCAGAGGAGAAAGAAGGAAGTGTGGCTGTCAGGCTGTGTTAGAGTGGGAGTGGGGTGAGGAGCAATATTGGATGTTATTTTCTGATTGATTAAGATGGTCTGAAACTGGATTGATTTATGGAACTGGCTGAACCATCTGGGAGATTCCGAGTCCGGGGGGGGGGGGTAGAATAAGAGGTAATTGTTTAAATTTTATTAGGATAGAAGAAGCAATGTTTGAATTTATGGATATTTTTGGGAAATAATTTTAAGCTAAGGGGTGAAATAGAAGATAGAGGGCTGGGAAATTAATTATAGGTTAGGAATAATTGAAGATTATTCTGAAGAAGTGTGCATGCACATGAAAGCTCATACCAAAATAAAAACTCAGTTGGTCTTTAAGGTGCTACTGAATTAGTAACTTACTTGGCAACCTTACTTGGCAACCTTATAGAATTAGTAACTTACTTGGCAACCTTTTGCCACACTGTGTGCGATTCATTGTACTTCCTAACAGGCAATATAATTACTGTATTTTTCCGTGTATAACACGCCCCCGTGTTTTGGGAACACAAAATTAAGAAGGGGGGGGGGGAGATTGCCCTGAGTTGGTGAGCTTTTGGGAGGAGGGTTGTCCAGACTTATTGAACTATTTTTGGGGGGGGGGTTGTTGAAAATCGTTCACCCGCATGCATCGCAAAAGCCATTATGTCCCCGCACCAGCACAAGCTGTCATTCACCCGCCCTAGTGCCGCAGCAACAGCCAATCAACACTAGCCCTTGCCGCAGCCACCAATAGCACGCCAAATAGCAGCTGACAATCTCCATATCATGGCAGCGACCAATCCCACGTCCCCCCAATGCACTATCCATGTATAAGACGAGCCCCAAATTTTAACATATTTTAAAGTAAAAAAACCCTCGTCTTATACATGGAAAAGTATGGTAACTCTCAGAGCTTGCAGAAGAGAGAAATGGGAAGTTCATTAAATGTTTTTTTTAATGTAAGAAATAGTTTTTAAAAATGTCTGAAGAGGCCCCCACGGACTTGCCTTTTCTCTCCTCTCCCAAATTTACATGTCTTCTTTAGAGTGTACAGTACTCAGCTGGAGTATTTTCACAGGCCTTGGATTAAGCCTTATGTGAGTAGGTTCTTGTTGCCATGCCAACACTGTATGTAGTTTGTTATTAATATTATATTTGCATCCAAATGTATATGACTATAGCAGCCACATGTCTGCTACAATGGCAATCCATACCTTTTTATCAGCATAAATCTGCAAGCTGAAATTAATGTATATTACTCATTGCTCAAGTGAATTGGCCATCTTACGATTACTGAAAGACCACTGAAACCCCTGTTATAATGTTATAAACTTATAACTGGGTTATAATGTTATAAGCTTGGCCTCTATATCTGAAGACTGGGAAGCAGTTGATGTTAACACCAATGTTTATAAAGTGTTTCGGAACTCACAAGTGGTCTGTTCTGGGTAAATTGGTGGAAAGTGTTACTGATGGGGAAATTATGAATTATATAGAAGAACAAGACTTGCTGAAGGAGAATCAACATGGCTTCAGCTATGTGGAAAGATTACATTAGGGGCATCTTAAATTAGAAAAAAAAGTTGAGTAAGAGGGGACATAATGGAGGTTTCTAGAATTATGTGTGATATTCAGAAAGTAAATAAAGTGAAGTTTTTCTCATAAAAGGAAACTCAGGTCATCTGAAAACTTTTGTTGGCTTCTCATAGGCATCTAGATAGCCACTTTGAGAAACATGATACTAAACTAGATATAGGCTTTGTCCTCATCCAGAAGGACTCATCATGCAGCAGAGCTAATCTTATGCCCACTGCATCCCCCTGGCCAGAAATCCCTGAGGTTTCTTTTTCCTTTTTTTGTATCCCTTATTGTCTGCTTTCTTTCTTTTTGGTACAAAAGTCTGTTCCTTTTTGCTTTCCACATTTGGGCAACAACCTCCAGCTGGGTGGGGGTGGGGGAACACTAGACTGGACAGGCAGTGGTGGTCTCAAACCTCTGTTTGAGATCCTAGAGAGCCTCTGTCAGTCAGAACAGACAATACTGGGCTTGATAAACGAACAGTCAGACCCGGTATGAGGTGATTTCCTTTCCCTGCATTTTTACAGGGTACCCAACTACATGAAGAGAGCCCACAGTCAATCATATGGTAAGGCTGTAGGATCTGTTCAAAGATTCTGATAAATGCATGGATAGAGAAAGGCTAGCAGGCATGATCCTGCTCTCCCCCCCCCATCCATATGTTCCCATCTTTGAACATGTCACATGGAAAGTATTGAATTATGGAAATGGGAGGCGGAAGATGCTCTGCATTGGACATTGCAGTCAGGGGTGTCACCTTCCAGAGCTTATCTGACTACCATTTCCACGAGGGGCTGATAGAAGCTCAATAATTTCTGGAGGCCACGAGTCTCCCATCCCCACTAAGGGGAAAAATGCAGTATTTTGTCATTAGAATTTCTTGTCTTGCCTTCCCCCCCACCCCAGGAGGAAATACATGTTGTGTTTCCCACTCCCCCAAACCTATACTTGTTTGAACTCTGTTAGTGGAAGACACTGTTTTGCATTCTAATTGGGACAATGGAATCTACATAGACAACTTTCAGTTTAACTACCAGCTGGTGATGGGATCGGCTGCTTCATGAACTTTTGGCTCATCGCAGCCTACAGCTGCCTCTGGAAAAATTACATCATGCATTTGGATGAGGGAAGGACTGTGCACCATCTGCAAGCCAGGGAAATGGACTTTTGCTGCTGGGATGGAGAACAGCCTTTGAAGCCTTGCCTCTAATGCCTTTGACAAATTCCTATTGGCAAATGCACACCTGAGGCCATAGCAAAAGTCGTCATGGCCAAGTAAGGGTCTTGGAGATGTGGCAAATGTGTTTAATCATCTTAAAGTTACGATTAAAAATTAAGGGTGCTTATAATTATTTTTCAAAGTTTCACTACATTAAAATGTGATACAAAGCCATCGAGATCATTGTGGGGTTCCAAGACACTCCTTGTGGTTTGGCGATTAATTCAGCTGAGCATTCTTGGCCATGGAATATAGATCTCGGCAATGCGCTAAACAACTATCTCCAATAAGAGAGAATTGTTTTTTAAAAGAGTGCCTTGAGCCATTTTTGACTGCCTAAAGTCTGAGAACCAAACTAGATGTGACAATAATTGTGTGATTGCAATTAACCTATTTAGATATGAAACAGCTGCGGCCCCGACCCAATCATTTATATTTTTTAATTTTTTTGCTGTTGGGCACAATCATTATTGGGACCATGCAACATAAGGAAAGAGATTAACCCTGTCTTCCAATGAAGTCCCAATTAATGTCATCTCTGAAAGCTATTGTTTGCTCTAGGTGGGGTGTTTGCTTGGGAAATAAAAGAAGCTCTCCTACTTAGGCAAATAACTGTGGGTTGGAGAGATGGTTTTCATCACAAGGGAAAGCGTCACACTACAATCCCACTCTTGATCTCTGCCCCCTACAGTTGCTTTTTAAATTGAAGAAGTAGAAAGGTCAATCACGACTGTGCAATTAATGTCAGGTCTACTTTGGCCCTGAATCAACCCTAAAATGGGCAAACCCATCTGACCTGAGTTAAAGGAGGATATTGATGTAATAGCCACATCACTTAATTCCATGACCTTTGTTGTAAATAACTGCATTTTGGTTTCAATTTTTTAATGCAGCTGTACGTGATACATCTCTTAATATTTAAGCATTTTAAAATAATAGCGAGTGCTTGAACAAGTAGAGAGTGCAGCATACTGGATACAACACAGTCTTTGGGTTTTTGTAAATCGGGGTTGCTAAGCTGAGCCCCTCTCACTGTTCCTGTGGACCCCCATGTATTCAGATATTTATTTACTGAAGAAATATTGGAGAATAAAGATGCCCGTAGACCATTCAGGTGAGATGGTATACATTTGGATCTGATGTTATCATATGTTCATATATGTTTGCTAACAACTCAAGCCAATGCATTTTTGCAGAGAAATGATTTCATTTACCTCAATGGGCCTTTTTTTTCTCCAAATAGAGATGCAAAAGGTTGTAGCTTAGCTAATGAATGTCCTTATTTTTCGGAATGAGCAAAATATTAAACATTGCACTTACAATCCTACCATATTTAGTATGCTTTCCCATCAAAATCATCTGCTGTTATTTCCCCAGCTCTGCAACTTGGAGAGAACCATGGTCCTCCCTGGGACAGAGTGTTTTAACATGATGAAGGCACGCCGTGCCAAATCTGCTGTGTCCTGTTATAAACAATTATCTTGATGCTCAATAGCTGCCATAAGGAAGAACGCAGCCAAGCAGCTTAGTTACCAGGAGTGTCTGTGTATGTGTTTACAAACTGTATACCCCTTCGCAAGGAACCACTTATTGCAATGACTGTATAGTGCTGAAGATTTACACTAGAAAAGCTCCTTGTCTATTTGGTAAAAATGGCTCTTTTTCACTAGCAGCTGTTTCTAACCATCCTTCTGCAAGCTTTTGACCCTAACGTCCTTACATAACTTCCCCATCTCACCAAGGTCCAGCATATTTTCTGGAATGCACAGACTCCTTTCAAGTCAAAACTCTACATTCCCTGTAGGGGGAAAAACTTCTCGTTGTTTCAGTTGCAGATTTCTGGCCTCGGGAAAGAGATCTCAGGACCTCAAAGCTGTGCTCAAGGTTTGATTTATATGTTTACTTAATGGCAGAAAGTTACTGTTGCTTTGGGGATAACTCATGAACAAGGCTATTACTGTAGTCGACAAAACAGAAAGTGCAATAAAAAGCATTGTGTTTAAGGTGATAGGTTTTGTGTTCTCCATGTAGCTCCATTGTAGAGCATCTGCTTTACATGCAAAAGAGCCCATGTTCAACCCCTGACATACTGCAGTAGGACTGGGAAAGAAGTGTTAAGTATAGTTGTTTGATTGTACATTGAAATGGAAAATGACTCTGTGTACTGTTAAAGATTTAAAAGGGATATGTACAAAAAATGGAAAAAGGGGGAAATCACCAGAGAGGAATTCAAACATATAGCCAGCACGTGTAGAGACAAAGTCAGAAAAGCTAAAGCACAGAATGAACTCAGGCTCGCCAGAGAGGTTAAAAGCAACAAAAATGGCTTTTATGGGTATGTCCGTAGCAAAAGGAAGAACAAGGAAACAGTGGGGTCACTTAGAGGAGAAGATGGTGAAATGCAAACAGGGGACAGAGAAAGGGCAGAACTCCTCAATGCCTTCTTTGCCTCAGTCTTCTCCAAAAAAGAAAACAATGCCCGACCTGAAGAATATGGAGCAGATGATTCAGCAGGGGAAACACAGGCCAGAATAAGTAAGGAGGTACAGTGGAACCTCGGTTTATGAACACCTCGGTTTATGAATTTTCGGTTTATGAACACCGCGGACCCATCTGTAATGGATTAATTCACTTTCCATTACTTTCAATGGGAAAGTTTGCTTCAGTTTATGAACGCTTCAGTTTATGAACAGACTTCCGGAACCAATTGTGTTCATAAGCTGAGGTACCACTGTAGTACAAGAATACTTGGCTAGTTTAGATGTATTCAAGTCTCCAGGGCCAGATGAACTACATCCAAGAGTATTAAAAGAACCAGCAGAGGTGATTTCAGAACCACTGGCAATAATCTTTGAAAATTCTTGGAGAACAGGCGAAGTTCCAGCAGATTGGAGGAGGGCAAATGTTGTCCCTATTTTCAAAAAAGGGAAAAGAGAGGACCCAAACAATTACTGCCCAGTCAGCCTGACATCAATACCAGGAAAGATTCTAGAGCAGATCATTAAGCAAACGGTCTGTGAGCACCTAGAAAGAAACACTGTGATCACTAAAAGTCAGCATGGGTTTCTGAAAAATAAGTCATATCAGACTAATCTGATCTCATTTTTTGACAGAATTACAAGCCTGGTAGATGATGGGAACGCTGTGGATGTAGCCTATCTTGATTTCAGCAAGGCCTTTGACAAGGTGCCCCATGATATTCTTGTAAAGAAGCTGGTAAAATGCAGGCTAGACAATGCTACCATTCAGTGGATTTGTAACTGGCTGACTGACCGAACCCAAAGGGTGCTCATCAATGAGTAAGGTATTCAGTTCCAAATCTCCATTTTGAGGGAGTTGCCTTTGTTCTCACACTACTATAGAAGAAAGGTGTGCAAATGAGTCTCTCCTAGAGAAAACAGCCTCAAGCTGGAAGGCAGGCTAATGGAGTCTGTGTGTGGAGAAGAAAGACCTTTGATTTCAGGTTTGTTTGAAGTAATCTGATATTTCTAAGAAGAGGAACCTGTGTTTGGACAAGCACGTTGTTTTATACAACTATTTGGTTGCATCCTTATTTGTTCTTGTGTCTGTTTGAAGAAAGTTCTGTTGGTAAAGCTTTGAAAACATATTTTGGGTCTGGATAATTTTTATTCCAAGAGGAATCAGTTTTTATTCATCTTACTGCTTTAAGCTGTGCAATATTAATATCTGCAATAGGAAGAGCATCTGAAACCCTGCAGAACCACTACCAGTCAATGTAGTAGTAGAAACTGATATTGGAAGATTCACTCATCCCTACCTACCTTGCAGGGTGGTTTTGGCAGTAATTTGGATAGTGGAAGAATCTTGCACACTGCCTTGCACTCCTTGGAGAAATGGTATGATATAAATTTAATAATAAATTGTTTAGTCTTGCCTTTGTAGTTTTTTCTACTTTTAATAGTAGCTGGAGAGGCATTACAAGACACATACAATGCCCATTCTTCCTCTGGAAAAAGCCACCCCATGAAGGCTCCGAGGCCTGTGAGAATCCAAAGTTATGGCTTTGTCATCTACCCTAGAAATTTGGTGGCGAGCAAGATCTTTTGGAGTGTCAATGCTGTGAAACGTCCATCTTATGCAGCATAATATGGAAAATAAATGTGTAAAGCATAAGATAGGTAAATAAACCATGTATCACAGAAATGCCAAAAAGCTCCCGTGATCTTCATTCCATGTAAACCAACACGCAGGAGCCCTTGAAAGATTGGAGCATGTGTAACACTAGCAATTAGACCAGCCTTCCCCAACTCGGTGTCTTCCAGATGTTCTGAATTGCAACTCTCATCAGCTCTGATCATTGGCCATGTTGGTGGGGTCTGGTGGAGAACGTCAGGTTGAGGAAAGCTGAAACAGGCAATATTGAACTAGGCTGACAAATAGTCTGACTTGGTGTGCAGCAGCTTCCCAGGTTGAAATACTCAGGTGTTCACTAAAAAAAAAAAACCCTTGGACCATTCTTTGGACTACCCATCATGCAAAAAAACCACAAGAAGCTAATGGCTATCTTTATCATGAGCATGAGTGAAAGACAAAGTATTTCCACATGGAAGAAGTAACATTTGATGCAGATGGCCCCAATTGTTCAATCACTGCATTTATGCAACAGCTGCCAGGAAGCAGTGGCTCAGAAATGTGCATGAGCTGCCGCCAAGCATCATTACATTCTCCACACAGCTGTGGGTCTGGGGGCCGCTCCACATGGAGATATATATAAAAAATGCTTGAACCAGTTCATAATGTCTCACATTTGAATATCTAGACTGACTTCACAGAGAGGTATTGCATGGAGATAACACATTCATCAAGTGATGGAGCTATATCATAGTCATGAGATTTGGAAAAGCACGCCTAATCCATTGTGCCACAAGTACACAGCATGTACAACAGGAGCTGCCAATCTTTCTCGACCGGGGGCACATTTTGAATTTAGGGAGAATTTTGAGGATGCTGGTCAGAAGGAGGCATGCATGCCATAACGCAAAATTATAGGGGGTACAAACATAATCTTCGTCATTTTATGTGCATGCAGCTTTTCCATGTTCAATGTGGCTTACAGCACGAAAAGATTTGCAAGTAGTCATAAACAATTAACAAAACACATAGATCATAATAAAAATCTAAAAAGAAAGACACAAAAAATGATAGCAACAAAAGCAGCAAGAAGCCCCAACAAAAACCCCTGAACCAGGTGTTCAACAGCCACAGCTTATAGCTGGAGTCAGTCAGGGCCCTGCACTCCCAGGCCAGGTGGGAAAAGGCCTGCAAGGCAGGGAGCAGGTCTTCCAGGTCTGACAGCCAAGATTGTGAAGTTTTCCCCAAAATTGTATTTCTATAGGAGAAAAGGCATAACCTGATGAATTTGTGTCTAGAAAATAAGGCAGAAGCAGGAGATGTGCAGTTCTTTAAGACCCCAGAGATTCCTTTTGCCTGGTGTCTAAACAGCTCACTTACCAAATACAACTCTGACTTCATTCATTGGCTTAAAACACAGCTGGGTGGGAGCAGCCAGTCAGGCTAATTTCACGGGAATCTCTTAGAAGAGCCCCTGCATATTTTATTTCATACCTTTCCTTCAAGGACCTGTGACTATAACTATGAATCCCATTTCTCCCTTTCTTCGCTCTGCATCTAACTTGTTGTTGTTTAGTCGTTTAGTCGTGTCCGACTCCTCGTGACCCCATGGACCATAGCACGCCAGGCACTCCTGTCTTCCACTGCCTCCCGCAGTTTGGTCAAACTCATGTTCGTAGCTTCGAGAACACTGTCCAACCATCTCGTCCTCTGACGTCCCCTTCTCCTAGTGCCCTCAATCTTTCCCAACATCAAGGTCTTTTCCAAGGATTCTTCTCTTCTCATGAGGTGGCCAAAGTATTGGAGCCTCAGCTTCACGATCTGTCCTTCCAGGGAGCACTCAGGGCTGATTTCCTTAAGAATGGATAGGTTTGATCTTCTTGCAGTCCATGGGACTCTCAAGAGTCTCCTCCAGCACCACAATTCAAAAGCATCAATTCTTCGGCGATCAGCCTTCTTTATGGTCCAGCTCTCACTTCCATACATCACTACTGGGAAAACCATAGCTTTAACTATACGGACCTTTGTCGGCAAGGTGATGTCTCTGCTTTTTAAGATGCTGTCTAGGTTTGTCATTGCTTTTCTCCCAAGAAGCAGGCGTCTTTTAATTTCGTGACTGCTGTCACCATCTGCAGTGATCAAGGAGCCCAAGAAGGTGAAATCTCTCACTGCCTCCATTTCTTCCCCTTCTATTTGCCAGGAGGTGGCATCTAACTTAGATTGTGAAATATAGGAGACAGAACTGTAAGATGTGAAATGTAAGAGAGAATTGTACAGTTTGTACAATTCCTGTCACCTGACCTGAGGTACCCAAGGAACAGGGGAGGTTAGAAAGTACATAAATAAATACAGTGCCAGGAACAGGAGCTTTTTAAAGTGCAGAATCCATGTGACTTTTGCTAATGCAACAGCTTCTTGTCTTGATGAGAGTGAAGCAGTTCCCCAGGATGCTCATTAAGTCAAGAATGCCCCTTTCCTCAACTTGTTCACCTGAGAAGAGCAGCCTATCATTCCTCCTGATAAACGGTTTTTCTTTATGTCATCTGTTCTTCCCATGAAGTATGGAATGTCAGTGCGTCTGGAAGGAAATGCTCTTTATGGCCAGACGTATGCAGAGCAGATGGGCTCATCTGCTGGAGGTGGGATAGGATGGAGAGACAGAGGCCAAGTATAGAATACAGTTAAGTCGCCCACTCAAATGGACATTCTTTCCCTATAATGTCCTTCGCAAGCTCTGCTTTGGGGGGAAGACTATCAGACACAATTCTCTCTGGCTTTATTTGCCCAACGCATTCCATGATCCAGGGCTTGGCAACAACCCTGGGAACAATGGATGGGAGGCCCTGGGTCCTTCCCAGCCAGCCAGCCAGGTTCCTCCACTGTTTTCACTGGAAGAGCTCCAGAAAGTGGCCAGCCTGTCACAGATCTTTTCCCTTGCTCTACCAGTGAGCTGTGGTCCTTCCGCATCTGCTTTGCAGCCAGAAGATTCCAGGTTCAATCCCTGACATATCCAGGAAGGAGCCCCCATCTGAAACCCAGACGAGCCACTGTCAGTCCATTTAGACAATACACTGATTGGCTGAGCTCACTGCCACTCTTGTTCTGGGTCCAGGATTGCTTAAATGAAAACAGTGGGAAGCTAGAGGTCCAGCTGCCAATGTAGCCATTTGCTTGCTTATTTGCTGCTGCTGCTGCTGCTGCTGCCCGCTTGTTGAGGCACCACTGGGGTAACTTTGGGATCATTTGAAGGAGGCAGTGCAGGACCCTCTGGGCTGAACAAGATGTCAGCTCTAGGCCTGCTAGACTGTCTCTGGTGACACTCCTGACAAAGATTCCTTCTACTTTCCTTCTACAGCCCATGGCACATCTACACCAGTTTTATTTGCTAGGCAGGGCCTTGGGTCCTTTGCATTGGGCCTCAGATCTCTGTCCTTCTCTCTGCTTTTCTGTAAATTATTTTTTAAACGTGCTTTGCTCACAGGGCAGTCGAGTGCACTGCAACGGTGCTAGCGAGACCCCAGTCACCTAGCACTTGAATTTGTCGAGCAAACCTATTTGTGCCCCCTAGCTCAGAGTAAGTGTAACAGCAAGAAGCAGATATTTTCCTCCTGAAAGTTGACCATAATTTTCATCTAAGCATTCAAATTAGCATATTGTAGAATTGTAGAGTTGGAAGGGGTCCCAGGTATCATTTAGTACAAGCCCCTGTTCAGGGACATATCACAGGAGTAGTAGGTGGGGGAGACATACTCTCAGAAGCAGCACTGAGGAGACTCCTGGGCTAAGGTGCTTCTCAAGATATCTGCACAAACTATGAGAGACCCTACATAGCTGAGGACGAAAAGAGACCTACATGTATAGCATACATAAATGTTGCCCTAAAGGAATGGAAATGAAGAATATTATTAGATGATTGTGTTTTAATAATATGTACATTCATCTTTTGGCTGGTTTCTTTTGGCTGTCCTGAAAGGAAATGCCTCTTGGGGGTCTCAGCAAGGAAAATGGCTAAATATTTTGCATGGTGATTTTAGGAAACGCCACTTCCTGCTGAACAGAGGATATATTGTTCTCAAGAGACCTTTAATATGGGACCCAGCTCAGTCTCATAATATCAGACAAAGAAGAAGCTGTGGTAAATCTCTGATATTTCTTTTATTATTTCTTTTATTTATATCCTGTCTTTTGGCCCACGGAGACCGGAACAGGTTGGAAATATCTCAAGATACATAGATTTAGATTTTCTGCAAATATACTAAAATAAATGACTTAATCTCCCTTGAATATTACAATTGTCATGGGGTTTTTCCAAGAAGACACACAGGGAAAATGTTATATTAGACAGCACTTTCACAGCATTTTAACACTTGATGATACTGATGCAAACCACTGTGATACATTTTATGATCAACAATAAACAAATAATTATAAATAAAATAAAATGAATAGTTGGTGAATCTTCTCCAAAACAGTGGAAATTGTAGTTTGGAAAGATGCCAATTTTCTGGCAGAAATCCTTCAGAAGTAAGAACCACTAAGTTCAATGTGGCTTACTCCCAAGTAGCTGACTACATGATTCATGTCCTCACAGTCCCTTAACCCAGTTTAAGTCTAGATATGTCCATAGTAGAGGTGAAAATAAACCTGCCAACTCTGCTGTCTAGAATATGTAGTAGACTTATCTGTTTTAAGGCTCATATTCTATTCTTCTGTATACTTTTAAATCTGGCCATATTTGTCTCTCATTGTAGTCTGCTTCATGCAATGTGCTACTATGTTTATTTTTCATTGAGTTTCTCCAAACCATTCTTCCCACGGCCGGAGACTCCAGATGCTGCTGTCTACAAATACCTTCACACTTGAATATTGGCCAAGATGGCTGGAGCTGATGGGAGTTGTAGTCCAAAGTATCTAGAAGAGGCCATATTGGGAAAGGCTGCCCTAAACAAATCATGGTAATCCTTGTAAGAGCAAACTTGCTAGCTCAAAGCAAATTATTCAACCTTATTGCTCCTTTTCCAAGCCAAATAAAATAAGCATTGAAAATCCTGAGCTGTTAGAACAAAGGTGATTTGTCTACTTGCATCTGTGGTAATGCCAGTAAAAAGCCGATTTTGGAGTTCTAGTCAACCCTTTCACTCCATTTGTTACTGAGCATACAATGCAAGCAAAATATGATAGTTTCATTGCTAGGTAGTTGTCACAGGGGATGCGTTGTGACTACTCTAGAGTAACGACTCTCCAGACCTTTGCCTTTTCATGCTTTTATTAGGTGCAGGTTATTTACAGTGCTAGAGCTATACAGGATACATCTTCTCAGTCTGACCCAGAACCCTGGAATGGCGCGTTCCGCGTCTTTCTCCAACATAAGAGCCTGGGCACTCCAAATCTCCTCCCGCGTTTCCTCCTGCGTAATTCCGGAACCGGAGGGGGAAAGGGTCTCCTTTCCATGTTTTCCTTCTCCCCCTCTTCCCCCTCTCTCTCTTCCTCTCCCACGTGCAGCAGAGGCTCTGCTATCCTGCCAGAGCCCCGTCTCCTTCTTCCTCCTTCCTCACTGGACTCTTCCCCCTCCCCGCTGGCGCCGCTGCTGGTGGAGGAGCTGCTCCTCAGGATGGGGGGGGGCTCTCTGCACTCTTTCCCCCTCACAGTAGTATTTGCAAATCATCATCTCTTCTAATTAGAACCAAGCTTTGCTAAACATGAGTTGCTTAATTTCTCAGGTCTTTTGGCAAGAACATAGCTTCTTTACAAGCAACATAAGGGAGAAGTGCTTACATTCAAATTTGAAATCTGAGAGTGACAATATATTGCATTCAACCTTAGAGTGTGGGGATAAGCTTTTAAATATGGAACTGTTTTAAACTTTAGCATACATTTGAAATACAATCAAAACAAATATAAAATAGGAACATAGCTTTTCTTGATATTGTTTTCATGATAGGCTAAATAGTAGCAGGGACATACCTTCAAAAAAGGGGGAATCTGTGGCTCAACCAACAGTGCGTCAATGCAGTAAGATCTTGTAGCCTTTCCAGCCAGTTTTCCTTCTGCCCACTAAGCTTGCACCTCACCGGGGGGGGGGGTAGCACTGTGATAGCAGAACTTTCGGGACTGAATTCTCCTTCGTTTATCCATTCGATTTTGAAAGAAACTTAGTACCATCCCATGCTACCGTTAAGTTTTAGGTGTGGTTATGTGACTATCTGCTGCTGAATCATTTTTATTATTTTTATATTTTGCAGTTAGCTTTATTTTTCATTTATTTCAACCATTTATATACTGCTTCATTACAATTACATCCAGCTCAACAAATACACATTCGTTGTATTTGTACAATAACTACAGTAATTTAATGCTTTGTCATTGCTCATACACTGCCCTGGGATCCTATGGAATGAAAGGCAGTCTAAAAAATGAATTCATCTTCTTTTCTTAGAAAGTGATATTCAGATTTGTTCTCTTCTTCTTCTTCTTCTTCTTCTTCTTCTTCTTCTTCTTCTTCTTCTTCTTCTTCTCTCTTGGCTGTGTACACTTTGTACTTTTAAATCATGTTCAAATCACATTATTTGCTTCAAAGAATTCTGGACAATATAGTTTGTTCAGGGTTGCTGGGAACTGTAACTATGTGAAGAGTGAACTACAGTGCCTGTAATTCTTTGAGGGGAAGAATACATTTAGGATGTGATTCATTGCTGCACACAGCTCAGGTAGATCTCTGGTGGTGGGTGAGAGAGAGAGGGAGAGAGAGAACAGTCTTTGCTTAAAGTTAAAGTTTATACAGTATATAGAAATTCAGTGGCAGCTATCTTAATTTCTTTTTCAGAAAAAATACATTGCTCTTTTAAAGCCATTTTTTCCATTAACCTTGCCTGATATATATAAATAGATATATACTCAGTGGCCAACTCACTCATTTCAAAATGACTATAACATTTCCTCCTTTAAAAGTTAGGAAAACCTGACACGCACTATCACTTCTTCAAGAACACATTCTTCTCACCTTCACTCATGTGCTCTAAGCAACAGACAGTAAAATCATTACTTTTAAGACATATGGGAATGGGACAAAAGTTACCCTTTCCTTAGTACTCTTATGAATGTCGGAGGCCTTCAAAAGGAACAAAATGTACAATAGACCCCCCCCCCCCCAAAAAAACTATATTTATGGTGCAATCTTACATGTGTTTAGTCAGAAATAATTCTGTGTTCAATGAGGCTTAGTTCAAACCCCTGCAATGCAGGAATTGCAACTAAAGCATCCACGACAGACAGCCATCCAACCTCTGCTTAAAAACTTCTAGTGAAAGAGAATGCCAACAATACTGAGCTAGATGAACCTATGGTCGTTCCTCCGCTGAAGAAAAATCTTCTTATCCACTCACTACCCCCACTTGCTCTTTTAAGAGTCCTGCTGGCAGAAAAAGGTGTTGGCAGAGGAACGGGGTGGGGGTGCAGTGATTGCAGCTTCTCACAGAGTGCCTGGTGTTTAAAGGGATAGCCAGGATGGCTCTGTGAGGATTAGCAACCCTACTTTTGCCTTTGCTTCCATGAGAAGCTCTATGTAGGGGGAGAGGGGCTGGTTGGTGGTTGGGAGGGGGGAAAGGCCTTCTGTGAGCCATGTTCAACTAATAAAATTTCAGTAAAGCTTAGGAGTCCTCATAGAAAGACAGAAGAGCAATATTAGCTTTTCAAGTTACAGTCAGTTTAGTTGTTTTGTATACCCAAGTATAGTGAGGGGACGACATGATATGGATACAGCAGAAGCAAATTAATTGTATAATAAATCCTATTGATTGGTGTTAATGGCTCTGGTGGTTTTGAGGTTCTGAAGTGTGATGTTACTAATCAAGAGAGGAGTGTAACAAGAAGGATATGTTGACATTACTCATAACAATATTCTAGGGTAGTGACATCAGAAGCCTCTAATTCCTTTATTGGCTTTGTCAATGTTTTCAGCTGGGGGGGGTGGGGAAACACACCGAATGGATCACACGATCACCACATGTCGAATGCTGATTGTTTGCCCTGCTATTATGCTTATTACTCAAAAATTATTGCATTTTCTCTGATCTTGAGTCCTGTGGAACAGATGCTACATTAACTTTTTATTTTGGGCAGAAACTTCTAGATGCCTCGTTCTTTTAAAAGAACCTTTATTGGGTGGATATTATAGACATCATAGTGTTTGCAGGGAACTCTTCAGTGAGCTCTTCTCAATTAAGTCTCACCAACGAAATCACTTTCCAATGGATGCGTCTCACCAGAGAGATTAAGTTAAATACAGTAAGATCCAGAAAATCGTTATACAAATTATAATTGGCAAGCCACAGTGATGATCAATAGTGAAAACAGAAAAGACAAAGGAAGATAAAAGAAAAGGGCTGGAAATGATTCAATGGTACCTCTAGTTATGGACTCAATCCGTTCTGGGGTAACGTTCGCACCCAAAAAAGTGCTTTTGCGCATGCACGAAGCGCACAAAACATTTTTGTGCATGTGTGCATGGCGAAACCTGGAAGTAAACACTTCCAGGTTTGCTGTGTTCTTAGCTTGAAAAGACGCAACCCGCAGCAGACGCAACATGAGGTATGACTGTATTACCAGATTAGAGGTGTATGAACAGAGGAGGCTGCTATATATTGGGACATTAGTCCCAGCTCTATTTTGGTATTATGTACCTTGACTGATAGGGCCTCTCCAGGATTTCAGACTGAAGCCACTATCAGCTCTACCTAGAAGTGATGGGGAATGAACCTGGAATCATATGTATGCAAAGCAGATGCTCTACCACTGACCAATGGCCTTTCCCCCAGCAACACTAGGCAGCTGTCGGCATGATTGGACATCAGCTGTCGGCATGATTGGGCTTCTGCCAAAGCCCATGATCAAACAAGGCAGAGGTGCCAGCTTGCAAGGGTGATGGAGGGGGGAGGCTAATGTTGCATGCGTGACATCACACACAAGTGGATGAGATGACAACTGGCGCGTGATGTCAGGACATCAGGAGGAACCGGGGGGGGGGGGCACAGCCATGCAGTTTCAATGACCAGTGGCTCCTCCTCTGCCTCCTGGTGCCACTATCAGTGGGAGGCTGCTTCAACCCTCCTTTCCCTCCATGGCAGGAGGAGGAGGAGCAGGCCACTGGAACCATGCCTCAGTGGGCTCTGTGCTTTGGGATATTGAGGGTCCTGGTCTCTACCCCAAAAATATTGAGGGGGCCGAAAAGGGCTCAGCTCCCAGGAGCTGGTGCCTCTGATACAAGGACTCTGCATGGATGAGGCTACTGCAATTCAATCGAGAGAAAGTAGGCATAATTGTGAACTATGACTGGCAGGCTTGGTGATATGCAAGAGGTTAAGATATCTATTTGCCTTGTCTGGCTGCAGATGGTGTCTATCTGTCTGTCTATCTATCTATCTATCTATCTATCTATCTATCTATCTATCTATCTATCATCTATCGTTGCAGGGTACACCAGGAACATGAAACATACTGGGCCTTTATTCAAATTCCAACAGTGATTCCTATTCATGCCCCTTTAAACCTGCAGGCTCAAACCTTCTAAGAATGTCAGTAGGCTAATAACCGTCACTGAACTCTTCCTGTCTCCACTGCTACAAATGTCAGTGGGCTGATTTTAGCACTGCTAAAAGTGAACATAAGAATGCTAACCTATTTCGGGGAGTTGTAAATGTTACTGAGATAGTATAGGTGGAGCTCCAGAATTGCTAATTAAAATGGTTATTGTCTCTGAAAAGTGCTTTGGTATTATTACATTTCTTTTCCACAGAGGGATTTATAAGGCCAAGCTTTGCACCGAGTAGCAGAAATGATTCACAATAGCCTGTCTGCTTCCTGTCTTCATCGCACATCGACTCTGCCCCTGGTAGCTTTTTCAACACAAGCAAATTACTTGTATTGTTAGGAAGAGAAAGGCGCAGATGATGAGTTTATGGTACGTGAACTGAGTGTGCATTAGCATTTGGAGCACTGCTACAGTGACACATTGAACAAATCATCAGAGAGCAGGACAGGATCCTGTGGAAGAAACTGGCTCATTTGAATAGAGCATGTGATTTTATCATCATTTCTTATCATTGCCAGAGCCATATAGGCAGTTCAACTACATGGAGTATCTGAAGAAAAATGTAAAAACAACAGCAATTCTGATTCTTTTCCAGACCCCATAGGGTAAAATGCAGAATAGATGTCCCTTAAAGATATTTGACCAAAAAGCATTTTATTTTAATTTGGAGACCGAAGAGAAACCACAGAGCAGCTAATGGATGAAAAACTCACAGAAATAGATATCTTTGGCTGGAACATGAACTGGCCTGGCTAATGTTAAAACTTTTAACTACCTATATGGCTCTGGCAACACTAAGCAATGATTATAAAATCACACACTCTAACCGATGAGCCAGTT
Source organism: Zootoca vivipara (assembly GCF_965207765.1). Taxonomy (NCBI): domain Eukaryota; kingdom Metazoa; phylum Chordata; class Lepidosauria; order Squamata; family Lacertidae; genus Zootoca; species Zootoca vivipara. The sequence continues at coordinate 67,034,610 of NC_142586.1, forward strand.
TCTTCCAAAGATTCCTCTCTTGCTCTCAGGATTGATTACTGTCTGATTTGTCCAGTGTTTTTGGAGGTATTTTGCTCTCTCTTGACACATCAAGCCCTCACCTAAACCAAATTTCAAGGTCTGTGATCCAGAGTTTTAGGAAAATGTGAGTCATGCTCACATAGACTATAGGAGCTTCCAGAATGACTGTTTATCCGCGCTCTGTTCGAATGAAACTTGTGCTGATGTCACCTGTTTAAGAAGTATTTATCCTCATATGTTTCCACAGAGGTTATATATAACATTGCCAGCTCTCCCACACTTTGCAGCAAAATTTTCGATCACATTTCTTTTGGGACTTTCTGTGAATAAACAGTCTACCTAAAAGTATTCTATGTGTCATTCAGCTTGATAAGAGCATAAGAAAACCCCTGCCACCACTGAAAACCATTGCCTTTCAGATTATATGAATGCCCTGCATATGGTTTGGTCTATGCTGGCTGTTTCAGACATGCCACCTACCATTTAATACTGCCTCAAGTGAGTGGTGAACATGTATATATGAATTCGCCTTCTGTCGGGCAATAAGTACAGTATAGGGATCATTATGCTGGTGGGTTTCTAGGCCTGGATTTTACTTAGGGTTGCCAGACTCAATAGAGGACAGGAGTTCTGTGCCTTTAATTGCCCTGCTCTCTTTTGAGTCTGGAAACCTTAAAGAGAAACCAGCAGACCCTTTGTTTAATTTCCAAGCAAAGGGTCTGCTGGTTTCTCTTTAAGGTTTCCAGACTGAAAAGAGAGCAGGCCAATTAAAGGCACAGAAGTCCTGCCCTCTATTGAGTCTGGCAACCCTAATTTTACTAACTCAGTGCACTAGCAGAAGCTAGTGCAAGCGCTCCTGCTAGTACAACATGTCTCCCCCCCCCTTTCCTTCCCCTGTGCCCCCTGCTCCTCCTCAAATTCACAAGGGTGCTTGGATTCTTGCACAAAGAGAGCCTGAGTAGCAGAGTATTAAACTCACAAAAGTTAAGCAGCAGTATAGCATTAGGAATATAGGTTGTTAAACCTTTTTTATCTCATTCAGCTGCACACAGCAGCTGACCTCATTTTACCTCTCTTGCCATGAGCCGGTCACACACTGTTAAGTAAATTTAAAATGCTTTACTTACAGTTTCAAGGTCTCAGTCATACATTGTTCTGTGCAGCAGCAAGGATAATATAGGCAAAATAGTACTGGGTAGAAAATACAGCAAAGTAGCTTCAAGCATATGCTCCCATTCTTGATTCTCCCTTGTATGGCTCTATTCATCTCCATAACCCATGACCAAATACAAGGTTATCATAACATGTCCCTTGGCTGGAAACTCCTGGCTCTCTGTTTCATGGTTGAGTGGCAGTGCATCACTGGTCCCACCCATGTGGAATGAGTTTACCGTAGGTTGGAGCATGAGAAGAAGCCATATGGAAGCTGCTTCCCACACCATTGCCCGTCATGCATGTATCAGCCCCAGCATGCCACAAAACAGGAAAGAGAGATAGTGAGATTGTGCAGGGCATTTCAGTGTTTTTTGGAACAAGATAAGAGACTTTTCAGAGCCAAGCCCTGCTTCCTATTTCAGCTAACTATAATTGAGAGCAGGTCTGCCAGAGATACACACACACACACCACACACACACACACACACACACACACGTGGTGGAGGTGGAAAAGAGACCCTTTTTAGTTCAAAGTTCTGAATCCCATTCAAAGTGTTACCATTGAGTCATGCTCACACAGTTCCTGTAAGCCACCATCAAGCTTTCTTGGTGGAAGATGACAGAAAGATAGCCCTTTGTACTTTCCCTTTGAATAGCCTACTGATCTCTTCATCAGTGTTTGATTTGAGTGCTACAATGACCTCATATTTTTCATACTTTGAACTCTTGTTTTAAAGCTTAGCAAGGCAAGTATGGTCATAGATCTCATAAGCATAGGATGGAGTGTTTTATTGCTAATTGTCTGGATCCTGGCTTTTTTTACTTATATTGCTTTAAGGAAAGAAGGGGTCTGCCCGAAGCAACGTTGAATGCAGGCAATACCACCGCCATTTACACACATGCAATATGTGCGCAACTGGGCTTACGTGCATCACGCTGAACCCAGAACTGAATTTTAAAATGGCCCTAAAAGAGAGCAAAAATGTCGGCTTCCGGTTTGTCGCCCGATCTGGCCGGCGGGGTTTGTCTCGAGCTCCGAGACAGCCCGGCTTTGCTGAGGGGGGGGAGGCTGCAAAAGCGCCGCAGCGCCCCAAAAGACTCCCAGAAAGAGCGTTCTGGGAACAAAGCTTCAGCGGTGCCCCATTTTTTAGCGATTCCCCGATCCTCTGGTGAGCTCTAATAAGAGCCCCGGAGAGAAAGGGTTGCAGTCGCGGGGGCCATTTTGAAGGCCAGCGTTACCTCAGCGAAGTGAAGCTTCGAGCCGGTGGTGGTGAGCGGCAGATTCTTCCAAAGTTGCTGATTCGGAAAATTGGAACCCGTGAGTAAAGTTTGAAAATATTAGTATATTGGACTATAATTTGGTAAACGGGAGTGAGAGGGGAAAAACGGAAGCCATCTCCTCCCACTGATTGACTTAAGAAGCAGTTTATTAAAAAAGGAGACCCGTGCCGGCGTAAAGCAGCATATTATTTGAACTCCTTCAGAGACTATTTTAAAGAATTACCTCCGGAGGCAGGGCAAAGGAGGGAGACTTATTTTACTGCTGATATAATCCCTGCACTTCAAGAAAGGGAGAGCTTCTCTCTACCCCGAAATCGGCAGCCCGGAGAGGACAGTAAGCTGAATGTGAAGACGGATGTCAGCAAGGACTTGATACTTTAAAACTTTTCGATTGATTGTTTGAAACAACTTTAAAGTGGAAGTTAAATACTACGGAATGGATATACAGTTTCCAGTTTGGACTTTTTGGAATACATGTTTTTTGTAACCATCTCCTGGTTCTCAAGCCTCGTTCTGCCCTCGGCAAGCTGGAAAAATGGCAACAAAAGACTATACACCTGCGTTCAAGGACAAAGTGATAAGACTCTTATGGGAATTCAGAATCGAGATGTATAAGACTCAGCAACAACTGCTGGAAATAAATCAAGATTTACAGGAGCTCAGAGAACAGGATTTGCCCAATGAAAAGGTGCAAGATTTGCAAAAAGAGGATTTGTTTAAAGAAAGAACACAAGAATTACAGGAAAAGGCTTTAACTAAAGAAAGGGCGCAAGATGAGGAATGGTCGTATGAACTGAGCGATGGAAAAAATGAAAATCAAAAGAAAAAAGATGGATTACAGGAGTCAGTAATGCAAGAGTTACAGGAGAGACAGAACGCCCATAAGAAAAATGGACAGCAAAGAAGAAAAGAAGATTGGGGAGGGGGAGACAGAGGGGTTTGGATTTTGAAACAGGTCAGGAAGGGGGTGGGATGAAGGAGGATTGAATATTTAATTATTCAGGATAGACAAAAAGGACTGATAACTGGACTGGAAGGGAAAGGCCAAGGTCGGGGGAGGGAGGGGAAAATCATGATATTTAAATTTTGTGAATGTAAGAAGGAAACAAAGAGGTTCTTTGGAGGATAAAAAATAGGCAGGTCAAGAAAAGTAAGATTGAGTAGAGTTGATCATGAAAGGATTCAGAAATATTAATTTAGAATGATTAAAGAGGATTTAAAAATTGGGATAGTTTTATAATATAAGGTGGAAATTTTTTTGTGGCAATAGAATGGGAATAAGAATAAGAATACTGTTAAATTAGAATTGAAAATGGAAATCGGGGTAGGGGGGAGGTTGGGGAGGCCCATACAATGATTATAGAAATACAAGTAATAATGATGTTTTTTCTTTTTTCTTTTTTCGTCTTATTTTTTCTCTTTCTTTTTAGGGGGGTTATTTTTGGGTTTCTTTTTTCCTCTTTTTCTCTCTTTGTTTTTTTTCTTTTTGTTTGGATAAATGGTTGGATGGACACCCCCCCCCTCCGTTTCCTCCCTTGGAGCCTCTCGGTGGCAGGGGGGTGCCGGGGGGGAGGGGAGGGGTGGGGAGAAATTCAATCATAAAATGAAACACTGCCGGCTGCCTACGTTTCGGGGGACCCTCTGGTGGGAGGAGAGGGCTCTGGGAGGGTGGACAGAAGTCAGTGGAAAATATGTTATGTATCTTTATGTTTGTTCTTTTTATAATATAAAATCAATAAAATATACAGTGGTGCCTCGCTTAACAAACGCCCCGTAAGACAAAATTTTCGCTTAAAGAAAGGATTTTTCTAGCGGAGGTTGCCTCGCTAGACAAATTCGTTTTACGAAAAATTCGTCTAGCGAATCGCGGTTTCCCATAGGAATGCATTGAAATTCAATTAATGCGTTCCTATGGGCAATTTTTTTATAAAAAAAATCAATGCATTCCTATGGGATTCGCTAGACAAATTTTTCGTTATAAGAATAGACCCGTGGAACGAATTAAATTTGTCTAGTGAGGCACCACTGTATATTAAAAAAAAATAAAAGAGAGCAAAAATGTCAGAAAGGCACAAAAACTGTGCCTAGCAATCCCACGAGCCTTTGCAGTTGCAATCCTAGGAGCCCTTGCACTGTCCATTCCTGTGGTGAGGGAGTTTGTGGAAGGAGGTTGGGAGGAAGTGATTGTGGTGGAGTTTGGCAGAGTGCATCACTCTGCTTAATAATAGGGCCAGCCCTGTGTCAGGGAATGTTATTTCCAACTGTCTTCAGTTTGGTGGAATCTGAGGGCTTATCCACACTTCCTCTGGGAAAACCGCTCTTTAGCACTCAATTGGAGCAAACAGCAATTTGGGTTTTCTGCAGATTGCCGTTTGTTCCAATTTATTGCTAAAGAGCAGATTTTCCCTGAGAAAGGAGAGGGAAAGAGGGAAACCACTCTGAGTCATGCTTTCTAAGCATGGAACAAGTGGAAGTGTGGATGAACCTTCAGACAAAGATGGCTTAATTTATTATCTTTCAGAAATAGGATTTTTGAAAAGAAACAAGTTCTTACGAATATCTTCTCTATCCCTTCCCGCCCCCAAGCCCCATTGTCAAGAAGAAAACATGCTTCAAAGAATAATGCAGCACCGTATTTTGTGCTTAAGTGAGAAATTAATCCTGCAATCCTGAACACACTTACTATGAAGTAAGCTGCATGAAACACAGGGCTTACTTCTGAGGAAACCTGGATAAGATTGCACTGTACAATCTTAACTTTTTGCAAAGCAGCTGCTAAGAGGGAGCAAAGGTTTCACTTTTTCTGGGCAAGTATGTTCTGCCAGATGTGTTGACAGTTTCTATTTACTGAAAAGATTAATTAATGTACTGGGAAGCAGGGGGGAAGAGAAAACTAGTGAAACATACTGGAGATGGGAAGAGCCAGGGGAAGGAATTGTATAAAGAAAAACTCCTTAGAAATCCACCCAGATTTCTATCATAACTACCCAAACCACAGGGCAGAATCAGACCTGGCAACCCAGTTCTGACTTGTGCTCCACATGTGGGTAGTAACCACAAGGACAGCCTCTTCAAAAGGGCATGGCCGCTTCAGGGATGCATGTCGTTATCTGAAGCATGCCTCAATGTACAGATTGCCATTTAGTTTTATTTTTGCAAAGGTCTTGCACATGGTAGGCTTTCTGCGTGCAGCTGAGCACTTCTGCTTCAGAAGATTCACATGGCCAGCAGGACTGGGACATGCAGAGGACAGGAGTGGTGGCAGCAGGTGTGACCCCAGCCTCCCCTGCCGCTTGTCCATGCATTCATCAGCTTTCCAAAAATGAGCAACACTGTCCTGTCTTCATGCACCCTGCAGCCTGGAGTGGCTAACCAAAAGGAGCACCAGTTTAGCTGATCCTGTGTAAAAGAATTGCATACTGAAATTTTACTTCCAAATGCCCCTTAATATTAGAGGTATGACTAACCTCCTCAACCCTTTTGGGAAATATGGCTAATTTTGTTATGAGCATGTTAAGATTTGCAATTTGAATTTGGCCGATCTCCTCTGGACTTAACAAACAGAGAAAATCTCACAAGGGCCAGATATCTTGACCCTCTGCAGCTCACAGCCAGCCAGATGTGTGCTGCAGAGTCAGCTCTAAGGGCTTATGGACTTAACTGCTGGTCAGTTGTGCACTGATATTGTGCACTGTGCACTGATATTGCTATCAGTGACTGGAACACTTCAACCTGATCTCTTTGCAGGGAGATTAGAAGATGTTGGCTACTTAATGAGCATTCATTCCTATTTGTTTACAGGGAGGTTAGATGATGTTGCGTCAGAGCAAGTGTTATCCTATGGCAGGCATCCCCAAACTTCGGCCCTCCAGATGTTTTGGACTACAATTCCCATCATCCCCAACATCCCTGACCACTGGTCCTGTTAGCTAGGGGTCATGGGAGTTGTAGGCCAAAACACCTGGAAGGCCGCAGTTTGGGGATGCCTGTCCTATGCTTCCCATTGCATTTTCCAGTCACTTTCCTAATGGCAAAAACTCCTATTGTTTAGGGTAGCAGATTTATTGCACAAGACCCCCCCCTATCAAACAACTTGAATTTGCTGGTACATAATAGAATCCCACTCGAAAATAGCAACAGTTTGGAAGTCTCCTCAGATCGAAATTGGTGTCTTGTATATGGTTGCAGGGAGGGAGGAAGCTGTGTGAAACACCTACGTAAGCACAGTGATGAGGGTTTGGGGGGGGGTTGGTTTTTTAAAAGTGTGATTGCCAAAGAAGAAAGAAAGTTTATTTTGCTTAAAGAATTTCTTGGTGCTGTGGTCTAAACCACTAAGCCTAGGGCTTGCCGATCAGAAGGGCGGCGGTTCAAATCCCCGTGACGGGGTGAGCTCCCGTTGTTCGGTCCCAGCTCCTGCCGCAACCCCAGAGGCTTCTGCACCTGGACCTAACGGTCGGGAGTACCTTTAGCTTTACGTTAAGGATTGCAGAAGCAAAGTGACTGCTTTTGAGTGCCTTAAAATAGGGGATGAGTGCTGCTCTCCTGTAACACACACAGAAGTTCTTGTCCTACTATTTTAAGCAGGGAACACGAACAAGCTTTCCCCTCTATTCTGCTTGCAGCTATTTCCCAACATTTTCTGGATCTTTTGAAATTATAGCTGCGGATCTTCTTTCATAACTCTGTGCGCCCCATCGCTGGCACTTGAGCACACGTCACCCCTCTTTTTAAATACATGGTGAACATGAGCACAGCTGTATCCCACCATAAGGCTACTCACCCCTTCTAATATACAGATAGGAGTTTTTAGCTACTAGCTCTGGATTTGGTCTAGCAAGAATAGAGTGGCGAAAGAGAAGTCTGGTTTGTTAAATCATCTGTAAAGGTCCTAGGTCATTTGGCTGCTGTTTTCTTTGAGAGCACATATTGTCAAGATATTTGTTTACCATTGCCAGATGTTCCCCAGTTTTTTAAAGAAAACATCTGTATTGAGATTCCCCCCCCCATGTTCACTGAGCAATGTTACTGTTTTTGCCTTCCGAGAATATCCCCACCCTATCTTCTGCAGACCCCTTCTCTTCCAGCAGCTTGAACTGTGCCAGAACTTTCTCCGTATAAAGACATTCCTATTCCCAGGGGAAACTGGGGCAAAGATCTCCAACAGATCAGACGCTCCATTCTTGTGGCTCTTTGGGGGACGGTATGGTAGTCAATTTCCCCCATGCACAAGGGTTTCCAAAACAGGTGGTTTACAAGTTAAAATTACAAGAAAGGGCACAAGGAGAAGGGGACAACAGAGGACGATATGGTTGGACAGTGTCCTCCAAGCTACGAACATGAGTCTGACCAAACTGCGGGAGGCAGTGGAAGACAGGAGTGCCTGGCGTGCTCTGGTCCATGGGGTCATGACTAAACAACTAAACACCAACAACAAATTGTTAGGGAAAGGTGCCCTGGTAGGCTGTGGGTCTTCTTCCCTGGAGATTTTTGTGAAAAGGCTGGAAAGGTGTCATTTCTGAAAGCTGGAGGTATAGAGGGTCTTCTCTCCTTAAGTCAGAATTCCAGACTGGGTGATTACCTTTCATCTTTCTACATTCCTGCCTCTCAGTTTCATGTGCTTATTTTTTGGCACATGAATCTGGAATCCCAAGAGAACCCCTTAAGAATTGTGAAGTACAACAATGCTCAGATAAACAGCAGCAATTTGGATGGGCGCAGGTGGGCTTTCCTTAGGATTATGCTGATCTGGAGATAAATAAAGAAATGCCCAGTGATTTAGGGGAGTCAGCAGATATTCAGAAGATGAGGGTGGGAAGAGACGCCACCATTTTTCAACTATGTCTCCCTAGTAAGTGGTTGAGACTCTGACACATCAGTGCAATGGATATGTTAGCCACAGTCTGACACAAAGTTAAGCATGGTTAAGCTCACTGAAACTAATAAGATTAAGCACTCTAGCTTGTGGTCCTAGCTTGTATATTTTGACACTGAGCTGGTGACACTTACATTGGAAATGTGGCGCCAATTTCACCTCTCCTGGCATTCTCAACATTGTGTGGTCATTTTTGTTGATGTCACTTTTTCCCTGATTGTGGAAGTTGTAGGTTTGCAGCAGAGGGCAGAGTAGAGTCCCCAAATCTTCTCCAACCAGAAATCTCTTGCCTTGATTTCTTTGCACTACAGTGGAAATTAAAATGGAAACCCAGATTTATTTTAGACTGCTGGTGGCAATGAGGACTGGCATGGCATCAGTTAATTTCTCTTTGTATGGGCCTTATCTTCTGCCCACCACAGCTCTATGAGCTTCTCTGTCTCCCATCTGCCTACGCTATGTTTTTGCTGTTTTCCATGCCCCAGCCAAAGACCCTTATCTGGTTATGAATGTTCCTGATATTGCTCCCAAATATAGGATGCTGTTTCAACCATTTGAACGAAACAGCCATATTTTTTATGAACTCTTGTTTGGTTTTTAAAGGGATGAAACCCAGTTGATGTGCCACAGCAGCTTCATTCAGCCCTGATCCATGAAGCTGAAGAAGTATTAGTGGGATCTTTGGGGATAAAGACAGCAAGTAATCTGTCTATTAAGGGGGTTTAGATTTAGAATCTCTTAGTATTACAGGATGGAGCAAGACGCCACTCTTGGATTTTTCATTCTGTATCCTTTCCATTTCTGTCTAGTGTTGCTCCAGAAAAAGCAGCATGTTTGTTGGTCTGCAGATAACGTGAGCAGAAGCTTTAGCAGCTTCACATTTATGCTGAAAGATGTTTCTGTATTAAAATCCCTTTTTGCTAGTGGTTGGCTGAGGCGGTTAGAACTCTGCAAAGCACCATGCCTGCATTAGGGATGGCCGGGCAAATCTATCCCATTTCAGTTTCTCAGAGTCTCATTTTTCCAATCTGAAATTCAGTTTTCTACATTACCACAACAGTTTGTGATTTGTTTATTTTTAATGCCTCGTGAAAATACATCAGCAAATTGCTCCTAATATGCACATGTTTGTATGCAATTTCTCCTAATAGACACATTTTCACAAAGCAATTTTCCTGAATGCAATGCATTTTTAAGACATGCATTTTCATTGATATATTACTGCAGTATATGCAGTTTTGTGTGCATTCATTGGCTGGAGAATTTCATTGCAAAATCTGGAAAAGTGCAAATTTTGAAGGCTAGCTATGTGTTGGTTTGGAAAGTAAAAATTAGCCAGGTTCATTTTTAAATGCAAACTGATTCAGATTCCCCACACCCTATCTGTAATAATGGAGCAGAGAGATTATTCATTTGATAGGCTGTCAAAGGCGAATCCTATCTTTGAAGGGCTTTCTAATCCAAGTCTGGTTTCAAGATAAAGAACCATAAATAGCCTGAGCCTGTTCTAAAATCCAAGGCATTGGCAGATCTTAGAGTAGTACTCTTCGTATATATATTGTGCTACTTTTCAGGCATGACCTAGAAGTTGGTAGAATCAGCAGAAGGTTCCCCAATACTGTTTCTGCCCAGAATATATGGCTGCAGTGACACTTTCAAATCATCTTCCAGATTAGTGTCTTAAGGCCGTGATTTTGGATATTTAATCACCATAATCTCATAGTACACAGAGGACATGAACAAACATGTTTGGTAGCATTGCCATATCTGGAATACTGCAGTTGGC